>NC_090266.1:563193971-563860043 GCF_040414725.1 Anabrus simplex
TATCTGTGTCGGTGCGACGTAAAACAACTAGCAAAAAAGAATAATAAACCTTTCACCGCAGATATATATGGAACAACAAGAGATATTGAAAAATGACTTCCACGGGCATGAAGGGAGGGAAGGGGCTAATTAAAGTAAATACTATGATCCAGTCAAAAAGGTAGGGAAATAGTATTTTCAACATTAACTTACGTTTTTTAAATGGACACCCTGTATTATTTCGAGCGCAATCGTTAACATGAAAAATCACATAAGTAATGGCGTTTGTTTCATCACAATAGGTCAATTACATCCCGAGATATTGCAACGTGAAGTTGACGCTTGAGATAAACGAAACGCGCAGCAGTTGCACATCCCGAGAGTCAAGCGCGAACCTCACGGTCCTCTTACTCACGATATGATTGCCGAACTACAATGCGACAGGCACTGTACTTAATGCTAGTTGCACTGTTATCAAGAGGGATGAAAATAAGAGAAGAGTTTCCTGCCACAGAAAAAGGATATGTAAATAACGGTATCTCTCTCTCGCGTGTTTTATTTACCTACACAGTACATTGCAGTACTCTGTACTGTACTACTTCAGAATGTAAATAATTCGTACAGCAAAGTTACTGTAACGAAATTCTCTTATTTTCATCCCTCTTGATAGCAGTGCAAATAGCATTAAGTATAGCGCCTGTCGCATTGTAGTTCGGCAATCATATCGCGAGTAAGAGGACCGTGAAGTTCGCGCTTGACTCTCGGGATGTGCAACTGCTGCGCGTTTCGTTTATCTCAAGCGTCAGATTCACGTTGCAATATCTCGGGATGTAATTGACCTATTGTGATGAAACAAACGCCATTACTTATGTGATTTTCATGTTAACGATTGCGCACGAAATAATACAGGGTGTCCATTTAAAAAACGTAAGTTAATGTTGAAAATACTATTTCCCTACGTTTTAGACTGGCTCATAGAATTTACTTTAATTAGCCCCTTCCCTGCCTTCATGCCCTTGGAAGTCATTTTTCAATATCTCTTGTTGTTCCAGATATATCTGCGGTGAAAGGTTTAAGTGGGCCACCCTGTATATAGGCTGTTAGTACGATGTGGTCGCCACGCCCAAAGTGATTTATTAATGAATGATAAATGCTATGAAATGAGAATGGAGAGTGTTGCTGGAATGATGGATGACAGGGAAAAACGGAGTACCCAGAGAAAAACCTGGCCCGCCTCCGCTTTGTCCAGCACAAATCTCACATGAAGTGACCGGGATTTGAACCACGTTATCCAGCGGTGAGAGGCCGACGCGCTGCCGTCTGAGCCACGGAGGGTCTCCTTGCTGGATACACATTATTATATGATCGAGTTCTCCTTCTACTTTGTTATTACCAAAAGGAATATATGGATTATAGTTGTTAAGTTTAGTGTAATTTATCCTGTCTATGAATTTATATTGAACAGAGCCCTTACTTATTATTATGTTAGGAACGTTGATATATAATACAAGAGTCTGGTGATCAGAAATTGCACAGATCATGTTATATACAGAATAGATAAAGTTATAACAGCTGACAAACATATGATCTGTTAAATTTCTAGTATCTATGGTAATTCTAGTTGGCAGAGTATTGTTACACAGTGCAAATCCATAAGCTATAAAATTCTTAACTCTAATAAGGTACACTGAATTACTGGATTCATTGAAATACCAAGATCAAAATCTTCTACTACGACACAACATGCCTAACTTTATCGACCATGTACTCTAAATCTTCTATATAATATGGTGCATTATTTGAATTTGGATTGTATAAAACAATTAAACCTATTTTAGTATTATCAGATTCAATTCCTAGTTAAACACTACGATATTTTTCAAACTTATATTTAAAAGAAGACAGTCATTTGTTATTCACATAAACTGATACTCCTCGTCCGTTAGCATGACACTAAATAGAGTATAACCGTTCTGATTAAAAACATCACTGTTCTTGAACCAGGACTCGGAGCATACTAATATATCTACATCAGGAATGATTTCATTAAAAATGGCAATGTCATTCAATTTACTCCTGATACTCCTAGCGTTTAGACAGAGTCATCTGATAATTGTCAAGTTGCAATTAACAACATCACAAATACTATTTAACTTCATTTCAGTCTTCTGCAATACCAGACTTTCCATTCTTAAACTTATATCCTATGTAGTCAAGTAATCTCCTTACAGGCTATGAAGGTCATTGTACGGGTGGACGGTAAATGCTTCCGCTATCCGTAACTTCGGCGCTTAGGAGTGGTTGCCGCCTTTGCCCATAGAAATTAACACGATACTCAGTTTTGGTGTAGGCTGAGTGAGACTCAGGGCCATATGCACCTCCGGAAGTGGGAATCTCGTTTCTTAAATTTTTCGACTTCCTGACGAGAATCGAACCCACGTCGTTCCGGGTGAACCAAGAACACCTTTACCACCTCGGTTAGGTAATCCCTAAATCCTACGTAAGTTCTAAACAAAATTTCAAAATTCTAACGTATCTTCATGTTCAAGCAATGATTAGTGTTCTTAAGACTTATTACAGCATCAGACTCAGATTTCCTAGTAAATTTCATACTCTCCTTTGTCCGAACGAACCTCAGCCTTGATTTCTCATATCTCTTGCTCTTTTGAAGAGATTCTTTGCCACCGGTGTCAGATGTTCCATAATGAAGAAAGGACGAGATGAACGCAAATCCAATTCTGATGAGTTAAGAGCTCTTCTAATCTTCTTAGCTTGTATTATCTCATCCCTCTTCTATCAGTTTACAAACCCAACAATTATAGGTTTGGACATGCCAGCGCGGCGAGAACGTATACGATGTGCAATACCTACTTGCTGCTTGCGTACTTCAACACCAAGTTCCCAACCTAAATTTTCCAGATTTTTATATACTTCTCCCCTATCTATTTCTGGAATGGCATGGACTTCAATATTATTTCTCCTCGAATTTCGCCATTCACAATATTAACGCATTGTTTGCAACTAGCAACCGATTTCATTAATCTAGCCGTTTCAAACTGAACTATATCTGTTATTTTCTAAGAATTTTCAAATTCTCCATTCATGAAATCGGATGACTCATGCACTTTCTTCATCTCTCTCCGTAAAGTTCTTTTAACTTCACTCACCTACTTACAAATCTCGTCAGTCGCTAGCGAGCTTCAGCCGAAGCAAGTCACTCCGAGCTCTTACCTCTCGCTTGTGTTGACAGTGTAGCATAACGTGTATTGTGTTCGTTCTTCAGTGTGTTTGTGTAATTACACTTCGTGTGCTTTCACGCTACGAACTTACACTTCTCTCAACATGGCTAATGGAATAAACCTTGATAGGGGGACTATATTAAAAGAAAGTTTATTAACATATTATTCGTCGTCAGCGGACATGGATTCAACGAAACCAATTCAACCCAGTCAACAAGTCAACACAAACCAGCCTTTAGTGAAAGTTTCCTCAAATCTACAGCAACAAGCAGCTTCACAGCAGCAGCATTCACAACGACGTGAACAACATCATGTAAGTCCAGAACTTATTAATCAACGTTCTATGTCTTCAACCTCATCACGACCTCTTTTACAACCAAGTAAACTTGCAGAACTTAAACGTGCGCACGAAGCACTTGCTTCTCCCGATCCCCCGTTACAACAGGACGATGGTTTTCAGACTCCCAGTAAAAAGTTAACTGTATCCGCTGCAAGATTAAACAATAAGTACATGGTCGATCTCACAGCCGTTCATAATAAGTATGCTCCTCTTGAACGCATGGATGATAACTCTGCAGGCGACAATGTTGCCCCATTAACACCTAAAGTTAACGTGCCACCAATCTTTCTCCACGAAGTAAATAATTATCAGCAAATTATTAGAGACTTGAATACTGTAATCAGCAGTGATTACACTACACAACAGCGCGGCAAAGTTCTCAAGATAAATACTACCACTATCAGCGATTATCGTTCCGTCACCAAATTTCTAGAATAATCCGAACTTCAATTTCATACCTTCCAGGACCCTACCACCAAAAAACTTGAAGTTATCATTCGTGATGTCCCATACTCTGTTACTGACTCGGAACTCCACTCAGAGTTACAAGAGCTTAACTTCCCAGTACGCAAAGTTACTCGGCTTCTTTTCAAAGATAAGCAGCCCATGCCCCTCTGCGCCGTTGAATTGGACAACATGGAAGATGCAAAAATAATTTTTGACTTGACACACATTCAGCGTGCCATTATTTCGGTCGAACTTCGTCGCAAACCACAAGACATCTCACAGTGTACCCGATGTCAACGGTTCGGTCACACTAAAAACTTCTGCAAGTTAAGTCCACGCTGCGTCAAATGCCCTAATAATCATCACTATTCAGCATGCAATAAACCACGCCAAGTACCTCCAACGTGTGTCAACTGCGACCAAGATCACGCTGCAAATTACAAAGGCTGCCCATATTATCTCAATATGAAGAACAAGCTCAGGCGTGCAAGTACTTCTCCTCCAACACCGATGTTCACCAGTACCCAGCCCAACATTATCGCCCCCACACCACCAGCTAATAATGCTACGAACTTTCCTCCGCTACCATCTCGACCTTCGCTCGTTCGAACCCCTAACCCATCAGCATGGCAACGCCCGCTTTCTCAACCTTCTCCGCAAAACCCAGTATATTCAGCTCAGAATCCACCGCAAAATGCTTCTCAACCTGCATCGTCTTCCAGCCTTGTCCAACAGATTATAGCCTTTCTTACGCCTTTCATCCCCCAAATCAAATCATTTATCATGAAATTACTCTCAGAACTCCTTAACAATGGTTGTTAGTGCCAATCCTCTGTTTTCCCATCTCACATTTCTCAACTGGAATGCAAACGGTTTGAAGGTCAAACGTGCCTCCTTCTTGGAGTTCATGTCCCGCCATAATATAGATGTAACTTGCATTTCTAAAACTCATCTCGTTGAACATGAACGTTTTACAGCACCTGGTTTCAAAATCTACCGATGTGATCGCCAAGCTCCTGTTGCCTCTGGTGGAGTGGCAGTCATCATAAAGAAAAGACTTAAACATTATCCGATATTCTTACCACAGTTAACCACTATCGAAGCTTGTGCTGTTAAAATTGAATTACGCAATGGAACCCCGTTGACAGTCATAGCAGCCTATAAACCCCCTTCAGCTCGACTCCACGTTGAAGATATAAGATTATTGTTTCAAAACCAGTCACCAACCATCCTAATGGGAGATCTTAACAGCAAGAACGAGATTTGGGGCTGTTGTGTAACAACTCCCAATGGTAGACAGCTGTTAGCAGCAACTGAACTTCATGCCATCCACGTCGCTGCTCCAGACGAACCGACTCATTACCCATCTAACTTCAATCACCAGCCGGACATTCTCGACATAGCCCTAATTAAAAACGTCGCCTTCCCCATTTATATGAGACCAGTGGCTGAAATGTATTCGAATCATTGTCCAGTAATTACATCATTTTCTGCTGAAACTTTCGTTCAACAACCACGTACTCTTACTCATGGTTATATTAATTGGGACATTTATCACCACCAGCTTGACTCCTGTCTTCAACCAAATATGCCCCTCGAGACTAGAGAAGATCTTGACAATGCCATTTGCCACTTCACCACCATTATAACTACTTCACTCAAAGCAGCTACTGTGCCCCAAAGGAGGCCGCAACAGCCACCTCTTCACTCTACATTTCCCCTCAGAATTTTAAGACTCATCAAGGCTAAACATAAAATGCGACGTCTGTGGCAGGCTCAGCGCCTACCTTGGCAACATCATAGATTAAACCAGCTTATCAGATTAGTACGCACAACTTTAGATAATCACCGTTATGCTTCGTACCAGCATCATCTCTCTGGTCTGTCGCCTGATGATTGTACACTCTGGAAGGAAACCAAACGAATACTGCATGAACCAAGCCTTATTCCTCCTCTGAAAGCATCTGATACCCATTATTTGAGTGATTCTGAAAAATGTGATATACTTGCAGATGTTTTTGAAGCTTCCTTCACTCCAAACCCACCAATCAATCACGAGTATAACAGTGAAATAGAAGCGTTTCCAACATTCTGCCCTACAGTTCCAGAAAGAATCAAATTTACCTCACCGGGAGAAATACGAAATCTGATCAAGAACCTGCCCGTCAAGAAAGCTGCTGGACATGATCTCATCCCTAACATAGCCTTGAAGCACTTCACTCGAAAAGCACTATCATTCCTTGCATCTATATTCAATGCTCTTCTTCGTCTTGGGTACTTTCCCGACACATGGAAGCATGCAGAAATAATTGCAATTCACAAACCTGGGAAACCTTCGACACTACCCACGAGTTACCGACCAATAAGTTTATTACCAACATTATCCAAATTATTTGAGAATATCATCCTTAAACGTCTAAATAATTTCTTAGAGGACACATCTCTCCTTCCACATCACCAGTTTGGCTTCCGTCAACGGCATTCGACAACTCATCAGCTACTACGTCTTACGGAACACACTGCGCAAGGTTTCGAGCTCAAACATTACACTCTTGCAGCGTTCTTAGATTTTACAAAGGCATTTGATAAAGTTTGGCATAAAGGCCTATTATACAAATTGCACACAATCGGAATTCCACATTATATATACAGCATCATCTACAGCTTCTTGAGTCAGCGTATCTTTCGCGTACGTATCAATTCCACGTATTCAACACCTCGGCTCATTAACGCCGGAGTCCCACAAGGTTCTATTCTTGGTCCAACCCTCTTCAACATTTATACCCATGATATTCCATCGCCTCCATTCGTCAACGTCGCAATGTATGCAGATGATACTGCTGTCTTCACATCCCACCATTACATTTTAACTGCCACTCGTCGACTGCAAGCCTCTCTGCAAACTATATCAACGTGGTTAGATGACTGGAGAATTTCACTGAATGTACCAAAATGTGAAACCATGATCTTTACTCTTCGACGTCCAACTCTCCCACCTCCAATCTTCCTAAATGGAACAGCCATCCAATGGACGCCTAACGACAAGGCCGTGAAATACCTGGGAGTATTCCTTGACCGTCGCTTATCATGGAAATACCATATAAATCAAAAATTAAATCTAAGTTATGCACGACTAAGAAGACTATATCCTCTCCTAAACAGGAAATCATCCCTCAAATTTGAATGTGGATTACTTCTCTACAAATCACTGCTCCGTCCTTTATTCACCTACGCCTGTCCAGTCTGGGGAGGGGCGGCTCGAACCACTATCAGACGTCTGCAATCATTCCAAAACAAAGTTCTCCGTATCATCACCAACGCTCCTTGGTACGTCCAAAATAAACAGTTACATCGTGAACTTCAGTTAGACACTTTGGAACACGTGATTTCAATGCACGCCAAGACGTTCTTCAAGAAATTCCAAAATGTGCCTGGTGCTGTGTTCTTCGCCCTTGGAAAACGATCCACACTTCCACGACGGATTAAAAGTAGACTTCCTCAAGATCTTTTACTTTTGCCAAGAGAAGAATCTGAAGATGAACAGTGAGTGTTTGTGTATATCAAAAATAAAATACATCAACGTGAACGAATTTCCACTCGAATGCTAGTGTTGCTCAGTGCTTCTTTTATTCAACTGCCCATTTATTTCTCAATGAAATATTAGTATAACAAGCATTACCAAGAAAATAAGAGTTAACTTGCCTAGAAAAACTGGAACATCCCTTTGTGTTAGTGACCAATTGCTTTTTTTTAAAAATTTTTTTTATTATCCGTGTGTGTATCTTTTCCAGCACTTTATTACAAACTTTCCTCACTTATTCTAGTTACAGAAGGGCCTACAGGGGTCGACTTCAAATCTCGTCCTTAGTAAGTGATTATTTTTGCCTTGTTTTGTTATGTACTAAGATTTTTGTTTGTTGTTTGTTTGGTTGTTTTTATTTTATCTCTTGCCAACAGTAATCTGATATAGCATGTATTTATGCTGAACGATTAAATACTACATTAAAAAAATCTCGTCCTTCAGTTCGTCAACGATATTTTGGAGGTTGACTGTTTGCTTAGAGTCCGCACTTTTACAGAACCATTTTGCATGATGATCAGCTGATAACTTTTCAGATTCGATTTTCGCAACTTAAGTAAGCACAGGAATTGTGGAAAGCCATCTATCACAATGTCGCTCTCACACTTTTACCACAGACTACACAAAATCAGCTTACTCTACCAGCTGCCGTTTTTAGTGTTAAATGCAGAAAGAATGTTTACACAAATTCCAAATCAGTCCTTTTCTTCTGAATTAAAATTTCAATCCTTTGATCACTAAGGAATAACTCAACACTCACTCAGCTTCAATTTGACATATTGGAAGACCCAACTAATTAATTTCTGGGCAAACAAATTTACATGGTATAAAAACCACAGTATTTTCACAAACATATCACTTCACGCCGTCCTCATTTCATCAGTCATTTCACACACGAATCCCGGCATTCTACACATCAGCTTTATCTCACGGGACTCCCAAGCCTGGAATATTTCCACAAATATGCGTCTCAGGTGCTCACAGCTCGCTGGACAAAAAAGTGTTAATCTACACACTGAGCGAAGCAACGGCATAGCATTCCACCTGCACAAAATCCTACCCTTACGAACGACATATTACTCCAGAATGATGACAAAACCTAAAATTTCACTAGTACTCGGGTCACAATATCTATCCCTGAAATCTTGCAATATCACGCCTCGCTCTTATCCGTAGAAATCCCTCGCTAGGCCATTTTCCTCAACATTACGCACAATTTTACAGAACAAGTTACACATTTTGTTTTTGTTGGTTTTTAATATTAATTCCGAGCGAACAATGAACCCAGATTACCAATCATGAACACTCCACCTTCTCTGACAACTAAATAACACCAATTTAGCAATGATGATGATTTTACATTTCTGAACACGACGATAACGATAATTTAGCAACGACAACCTGATTACACTTTCTAACGCCATCGTACGAACAATTAAATAAAAATAATAAAAATTTAAAATTTCTGACACGAAAATAATATGACAACATTTACACTTGAACGCAGCGACATTTACTTAACACTTCCAATAAGGCAACTGTATTGGAAAACCTCAGCTTTAGCTTCCAAAAATAACTTACTCCTGCATGAAATGAAATAAGGCGAAAAATCTGTCCTGAAAGTAGGAACTTGAAGAGGACAAAACTTAAATTTATATTAGAATATAAGGACAAAGTTACAGATCTTAATTTTGCAATTTATCTTGGCTATTTTTTCCAATCCACTAGCGCCATCTGGGATATTTTACTCTATACTGGACATTATTTTTACAATAATGTATATTTCTGGTATTCATATTATAGATGTCTTCATGCCTTCTTTACATTGTATACTAAGAATCTGAAAGAGATATTTACATGAGATCGTACAACACACGTATTATTACGAGATCCGCAACATTCGGGCACACAAAACCCTGAAGATAACCAAATAAAAACAAATAAGCCTAAAGGTTCTGTTTGTCCCTGAAGACAAGAGCTCGTTTTAACGACCGATCACCATCCTAATGCAGCAGCCTGCAAACACCTGTGAATACAACTGCCACTATCACCACTACTATCACTGTCTGGCTCACCCACACTAAATCCATATGCCACAAAGTTTGGTGAGATATCGATCGATTTTTTCCTCATGCCCGCGGACTATACAAAGTATATAAAATTGTGCGTTATTTTAGAGCCTAGAAATAATGGGATCAGTATACTTTCATTTATTTCTCGATAATCTGTGGGGTGGTGGAGATGATAGTGATGATGGTGGTGGTGATTGTTGGTTTACGAAGGTGTAGATCTAGGCAACCATCCTCTCCTAATGCCAATCAGATGACGGAAGAAACAGTTTCTATCATTCGAAGAATGAGACTACAAACAGAAGAAATGCCACGAAATGCGTGGAAGGGAGACACCCTAGGCTTTCCAAAGCAAATACCGCTGGGGTCGGAAGGGAACAAAGGATGACCAACGGTGGTCAGAGAGGACGAAAGAGAGGAGCCCGTCACAAGTGGAAGTGATGCGAGTTTCAGCTAGGGGTCCCGTGATTGTCAAACAAGGGTACCTGTTGAGAGCTCCATATATATACCTTTCAGTTACCTCTTATTATGACCATCGGGGATACTACATCCCCCCCCCCCATTCCCCATCCACCCATATGGAAATCACGAACGGATTATCTCTGCAAACATCTGCCAGGACCTGGTGAAGAATTCAGCTGTATTATGAAATTCATACCGTAGTTCAGGACTCATAAACCATCAGGTAAAGTGAGTGTCCACATGAGCCATCAAACTAGAACCACCGTAGAGTCAAAATGCAAACTCGTGTCCTCATCCCGAGGTGGTGCAGCTCTTTTCAGGCACACCCCCATTGGAGGTGAGCTGTATGTACCATTTCAACCACATACCAGCCCTCCTGCCATTCTTAAATTTCTGGCACCGGGAATCGAACCCGGCAGCTAATAACACTAACCGTTACGCTATGGAGGCGGACACCGTAGAGTCGAAAAGGTGTGATATGCTCATATTGTGACCAAGCTGTAAATAAGCTTATCACCTCTAATTCATAAAATGAATATTGAGCCCTATGTCTAATGCTTATTACTCACACCCTCTTCGACCGTGTAGGTTCGACTCTTTTGTCATAATTTTTCTCCACTCGTCATAAATTATTCTCTACATAAGCTGAATTACCTGCTTAACTTCATTGAACATGTTGATCCTTAGCCCTACTTTAATCTCTTTTCTTTTGTGCTTAACTCTTAGTAGATAATTATTCTCAATACGATCATATCTATCACATCTACCTTAATATATATATATTCAGAATCGACTCAACTCACATTTTTACGGTAACCTGGGTTGATGTTATAACATACCGTCATTCATTACAAAAACGAGAAATCTTTGACGATGTAAGCAAAACAAGGATCATGGGCGCTAGGTTAACCAACTTAGAAACTTGTGTTTAGTGTTGGGTGTGAAAGTAGAACGTATTTGACATTCTGAATGCTAAAATGAGAAGGAGAATCACACAGCTGTCTTCGACAGGAGTAAGAAATGGGAAAGTTGTTGATTTTAGTTCACTTTCAACATTACTAGGCAGGTAATAGTACGTATAAGCTCGCTGGAAATTTCCTACACGTTTCCGCAGCCTTCCAAACTGAATGTAGAAATAATGTAGAATATATTCGATATTTTGCAGCAGGGGGAATTATGGTAAGATTTACTTACTATGAATATCTTAAATACCGTATGTTGAATTTAACTCAAAGCACATATGTAAATAATCTGGTATATATAAAATAACTTGTCCTGACTGACTGACTGACTGACTGATTCATCATCACCGAGCCAAAACTACTGGACATAAGAAATGAAATTTTGGGGATACATTCATATTAACATGTAGGTGCTCGCTAAGAGAGGATTTTGGGATATTCCGTCGCTAAGGGATGAAAAGGGGGGTGAAATTTTAAAATGAGTGTATCTATATCTCAAAACTTTAAAAGTGTACAGATGTAAAAGTTGGTATTTAGAATCTTCTTTAAAAATGAAGAAACACGTATTTTTTGTTTTCAGAAAATCCCAAAAGAAAGGGTGAAAAAGGGTGAAAAAAGGGTTGAATGCCTTTAATCAGGATACCGGTACCTATTTCTCAGAAAATGAAGATATTACAGACCTGAAAATTGGTACTTTCGATCTCTTTTAAAAATTAAGAAACACGTATTTTTTGTTTTTGGAAAATCTAATTAATGGGAGGGTGAAAAGGGGGGTGAATTTTTAAAATGAACGTATCTATATCTCAAAACTTTGAAAGTTTACAGATGTAAAAATTGGTATTTAGAATCTTTATAAAAAATAAAGAAATGCTTATGTTTGGTTTTCGGAAAATCCCAATAGGACGGGTGAAAAGGGGGTGAAAAAGGGGTTGAATGCCTTTAATGAGGATACTTATATCTCAGAAACTGAAGATATTACAGACCTGAAAATTGGTGTTTGGGATCTCCTTTAAAAATAAAGAAACTTATTTTTTGTTTTTGGGAAATCCAATTAATGGGGGGGGGGGTGAATAGGAAGTGAATTTTTAAAATGAGTGTATCTATACCTCCAAACTTTTAAAGTTTATACATGTAAAAATTGGTATTTAGAATCGCCTTTAAAAATAAAGAAACACGTATTTTTTTGTTTTCGGACAATCCCAGTAGGAAGGGTGGAAAAGGGTGAAAAAAGGGTTGAATGCCTTTAATGAGGCTACTTATATTTCAGAACCTGGAGATATTACAGACCTGAAAACTGGTATTTGGGATCTAATTTAAAAATAAAGAAAGTGGTATTTTTTCGTTTTTGGAAAATCCAAACAATTGGGGGTGAAAAGGGGGGTGAATTTTTAAAATGAGTATATCTACATCTTAAAGCTTTAAAAGTTTACAGATGTAAAAATTGGTATTTAGAAGCCCCTTTAAAAATAAAGGAACATGTATTTTTTGTTTTCGGAATTCCCCAATAGAAAGGGTGAAACAGGGGTTGAATGCCTTTAATGAGGATACTTAAATCTCATAAACTGAAGATATTACAGACCTGAAAATTGGTATTTGGGATCTACTTTAAAAATAAAGAAACTTTTTTTTTGCTTTTGGAAAATCCAAATAGTGGGGGGGGGGGTTCAAAGGGGTTGGAGTTTGAAAATGAGTATATCTACATCTCAAACTTTAAATGTTTGCACATGTAAAAATTCATGTGTGGAATCTGCTTTAAAAATAAAGGAACACTTTTTTTTCTGTAAATCTCAATAGGAGGGGTTAAAGGGTGAATAATGGGTTGAATGCCTTTAGTGTGGATACATATTTCTCAGAAACTGAAGATATTACGGAACTGAAAATTTGTAAATGGGATCTCCTTTGAAAATAAGGAAACCCGTTAATTTTTTGTTTTTGGAAAATCTAATTAATGGCGGTTAAACAGGAGTGACAAATTGGGGTGAATTTTTTGAAAGACTACATCTACAGAATATCTAAGAAACGTAGAATGTTACAGACGTAAAAAGTGGTATTTGGAATCTCCTGTAAATGTAAAGAAACATAGGTGATTTGTTTTTGGAAACTCCTCTTAAGGGGAACTAAATGGGGTGAAATGTTAAAGTGAGAATTTATACAGTATATCTAAAAAAACTTAAAATGTTACAGAAGTGAAAAATGGTATTTTTAACTCTATTAAAAATAAAGAAACGAATACTTTTAGTTTTCGGAAATTCCACTTAGGTGGTTGGGGGGGGGGGGAAGTGACTGAAAATGGTGTTGAATTCTCTTAATTAGGCTACTGTTATCTCAAAAATGAAGATGCTACAGACATGAAATTTGATATTTGGAATCTGCTTTAAAAGTAAAGAACACCTATTCTCGGAAAATCCAATGAATGGGGGGGGGGGGGAGGTGAAAGAATTTAAAATTAATTGACATAATTGTATGAGAATACTTACATCTAATAAAAACTAAAGTTGTTAGGGCCTACAGACGTGAAAATTGGTATTTGGTTCTCCTTTATAGACAAAGGAAAACACGTTTGGGGGGGGATCATCTTGGGGGGTGGGAGTGAAAAGGAACTGAATTCCATGAGGACACATAAATCAAAAAATGAAGAAGTTAGAGTCGTGATACTTGGTATTTAGAATATCCTTTACTATTAAAGAAACAGGTATTTTTTGCCGGAAAATTCACTTAGCCGGGGGGGGGGGGGGGAGGAGTGTGAAAGTGAAAAAAAATTATTTATTTTTTTCTCAAAACTGAAGGTGAACATTGGTGTTTGGAATCTCCTTTAAACATAAAGAAACACGCCTTCTTTGAATTTCTTTTTTATTTTTTTTTTTGGGGGGGGGATAAATATACGGTGGTTGGGCGAAAAGGAGGTTAGACCAATTATTTTACTGTTGATAATGTATTTATAAGGAGCCTCCGTTGCTCAGGCGGCAGCGCGCCGGCCTCTCACAGCTGGGTTCCGTGGTTCAAATCCCGGTCTCTCCATGTGATATTCGCGCTGGACAAAACGGAGGCGGGACAGGTTTTTCTCCGGATACTCCGGTTTTCCCTGTCATCATTCATTCCAGCAACACTGTCCAATATCATTTCATTTCATTTGTCATTCATTAATCATTGCCCCAGGGGAGTGCGACAGGTTTTGGCAGCCGGCACAATTCCTATTGTCGCCGCTAGATGGGGTCTTTATTCATTCCATTCCTGACCCTGTCGAATGACTGGAAACAGGCTGTAGATTTTCGATGTACTTATTCTAATCATAAACCGATCATTTTTAATCTTTACTGGGTTCGTTTTCAAGAGCCCTCTTTTCCTTCGGCGAACGTTCTTAGATTATAGTAGATTCTCCTGGCATATAAATAAAAATTTAAACACATTTGAAATAAACGATAGGAATGAGATTGACCGTCCAATTGTTCACCTCTATAATAAGGTCAATAATGCCTGGAAGTACAGTACGGCATTCGTATCGCCAGATAATCCCGCACATTTGCCTACGCGCGACAATGGTGCTGGTCACATTCTCAACAATGACAATGCAGCAGATGTAATTTACCGCCAAGTAGCGGTCTTGCATCTTGCTGTGTGGTCCAGAATATATAATAAAAAAAATAATAATAATAATAATAATAATAATAATAATAATAATAATAATAATAATAATATTCTGGACCGTCGTAAAATGTGCGGACCGCACTGGAAACGGGTCCTGGACGGGTGATGACTAAGAATGCAGTCCGGCCGCGGGTTCAGTATCGTCAAGGCACCCACGCTGGATCTCCTGAAGGATTTGATCCATATTAAAAATTCTTATAGGAAAATATGGCAATGATTTAGGGACGCAACTGACCGGTGGAATACCTGGACCTAGCCCGGGAAGTACGAAATCGATTGCTGGAAAGAAAGATTGAAAAATGGGAGGAAACTTGCCGTAATCTATTAGAAAACAAATCAGATCGCGAATTTTGGCGGATTCTCTCAGAAAACGAGTCAGATCGCGAATTTCGGCTGATTATATAAAAAAAATTAAGCATTCAATTCTAAATTTCAGTATAATACCGTAGCGAAGCACGGGTATCTTGCTAATGATGTATATAAAGGACATACACACATAACGCAAGGTGCGAGATTGCTGTTTAATTGGACTTGATCTTCCTCCGAAAATCCCTCAGCGGCTCCATTAACTTTGATCCTTTTTCATCGCCTTTCCCTATCCTTTAGCTCTGTCCGCAGAGGCGTCCCTCCCTTCGCCCATACAACTTCCTACCAATCCCGTTACTACGGCCGCTCCACACGACTCTGGAATTGCTACCGCGTAATATAACAGCCTCGCCTCTAACGTAGTTTACAATACATGTAATAAGGATGCGTTAAATACCTGTGTGTACATGCACGGGAGTGTAACTGTTATGGAGTGAATACATTACTGTAAGAGTTTAAATATGTGAATAATTTAATTATTGTAAACATTAGCTAAGTGGGTCTGTAAAGCATCTAATGTACATGGGACTTGATCTCCTTCACTAGACTATCCATAGTGTCTATACAATTTGCGGTAAATAAATAAATAAATAAATAAATAATAAAGTGCTGCCTGAGTGGTGTATGAAGTGATGCCGCTGGACAGCAATTAATGAGGACGTACGGTTTGGAGTGTTGAATCGCTCTGTACCACGTTACAGATTGGTGGAAGCATCCGAGTGCGGTGAATTTCTGTAGAGTGATGCATGTATTTTTCCAGCTGTGATATTCGGAGTGGCTGACGTTAAGAAAAGATGGTACTCTCCAAGGAACGGCTATTTTTTTCCTAATTTCAGGTCGTAGGATTTAGTCCCGATTAACTTCTAGGTACAGCTTGCAGGTTATCACACTCCTCTCGGTCGGTGACAAAATAACTGATTAAGTTCACAACTGAAATAACTTAAAGAAAACCGTCCTAGAAGATGCTGATAATTACATAAGAAATGTTTGCCCATTGCTGTATACTTTTTGCGTTTTTCTTAAACGTAATGTTTCCGGAACTGTTTACATACTTCTAATTACGCTATTATTATTATTATTATTATTATTATTATTATTATTATTATTATTATCATCATCATTGTACACCTCTATGTCGCACGTTTAAATCTTGCGCCAATTAAAACTCCCCTACAGGAGAAACTCTGAACTTAAAACTAGACCTCTTTAGACTTTTGCTCACAAGATGTCACTGCCTTAATTTTGTGAGTATGAAGTTGCCAGTACTGTGTGAATTTCAACTTGTTTTGTTTTCTGTTCCTCAAGAAGTGTGGACACTCTCTCATAGATGTCTCTACTAAAAAGCTATGATCATGCACCCTGGTGCGAAGTGAAGGAACTTTATTTGAAGAAATTTTGTATTCATAAGTTTGTTCTTTACTGAATTTCATTCATTCGGTTATGGGTTGGCAATATTTATCTTTCTTTCCGCCAGTTTTGAATTTAGCCAATCCAGAATTTCTGTAATTAATTTCTAACCAATCACGGGCTTCTTCTTCGATTTTGTGTGTAACCTTTCATCTACCAATAAAAGAGAGAGAGTGTGGCTTAATTATTCATGAAAGGTCTCGATGGTTTATAAACGGTTGATTTTCTCGTCTCTCGGCCACTTATTCAACATCTAACCAAGAGTGTGGACGTGTAGCAGGAGGAGGGTGGTGCATCTGTCATCAGCCAGCACTCTTCAGTAAGGTAATGGCCATTTAACATCTTATTTCCTGCTTGATCAGCAGTTTAACCCGCGGGAAATGTCCGAAACTTTAATATGTAACCTACTTTTCTAAACATGTAGTTTTCTGCCGGCTTATGTAAAGACTTCATAAAATCTGCAACCGTAATTCGGGGATAGAGAGTGATTTACCCTCTCGAGCTCCCTTCATATTGGTTTGAGGTGACTGCGTTTTGGTAACTGGTTTTCTTGCTTTCTGTAATGTCTTAAATTATTCTTATACGAGTCACCTCCATAGTTTGGGAATAGCCCCTGTTTCATCGGCCTAGTGCCTTGTAGGTTTTAAAATGAGTATTTAGGAGTGCAAGTACACGCCTCCATTCATTTTTTGTATTTCGGGCCATTTACTTAACCTGTTCTTTTTCTGCTAAGGCCCAGTAGATTGGGTTGTTGTAAGTTGTGCCTTGATGGCAATTAATTGTAAAGTCTGGTATTGCCTTTAAGAGGCTTGGAATTCTGAGAGCGGGGCAGCTCTGGGAGGCTTAATATTGTAGTGAGGGGCAAGGGCTCCGCGTATTAGTGTATTCCTGCTCTTTGAACGAATTTGTGGTCGTAATGTGAGCTAGGAGCTCCAAATTGTAAAGTAAGGGCTTGAAGCCCAAGATCAGTTTATGCCACCTATCTTACCTTGACTCGACCTATTTGTTAATACTGGCACCTGTTACATTGTTATTTTTTTAAAGACAATACAAAATAACCTTTTCTTAAAATTTTAAATTAACTTTGACCTTGTAGTTAGACCCATTCATCCCGGCACCTTCTTTCACCTCTGCTGTTCCACAGACACCCCGGAACAATTATTGTTATTAATTTGGTTCATTATATTTCTTTCTTAATCTGTTTACCCTCCAGGGTTGGTTTTCCCTCGGACTCAGCGAAGGATCCCAACTTTACCACCTCAAGGGCAGTGTCCTGGAGCGTGAGACATTGGGTCGGGGGATACAACTGGGGAGGATGATCACTACCTCTCCCAGGCGGCCTCATCTGCTATGCTGAGCAGGGGCCTTGCGGGGGGATGGGACGATTGGAAGGGATAGACAAGGAAGAGGGAAGGAAGCGGCCGTGGCCTTAAGTTAGGTACCATCCCGGCATTTGCCTGGAGGAGAAGTGGGAAACCACGGAGAACCACTTCCAGGATGTATAAGGTGGGAATCGAACCCATCTCTACTCAGATGACCTCCCGTCTGAGTGAACCCCGTTCCAGCCCTCGTACCACTTTTCAAATTTCGTGGCATAGCTGGGAATCGAACCCGGGCCTGCGGGGGTGGCAGCTAATCGCACTAACCACTACACCACAGAGGCGGACTGGTTCATTCCATATAACTTAATATTGTGTAATTTTAATCTTAATATTTTAGTTAGTAATGACAGAGTTTCCACTAGCAAAATTAAGCTGAATATTTTAATGATAAAATGAATATTTTATATTTATAGATACATTATTCTGTTGCGTGTTTATGCAGAAATATTATATGGCTGTTTAAGTTTGTCCTTGTCATGTTTATAGTCACCAAATCTGCCAAACATTCCAACAAGGTTCTTTTACAAGCTACTGATAGTAAGGGGTAAATTTGTCCGACTCATTGACTGAATGGTCAGCGTTGAGGCCTTCGGTTCAGAGGGTCCCCGGTTCAATTCCCGGCCGGGTCAGGGATTTTAATCGCCTCTGTTTAGTTCTTCTGTCTCGGGGACTGGGTGTTTGTGTTTGTCCCAACACTTTCCACTCCATATTCACA
Organism: Anabrus simplex; assembly: GCF_040414725.1. Classification (NCBI taxonomy): domain Eukaryota; kingdom Metazoa; phylum Arthropoda; class Insecta; order Orthoptera; family Tettigoniidae; genus Anabrus; species Anabrus simplex. The sequence goes on from NC_090266.1 coordinate 563,212,565, forward strand.
CAACACACTGTACTACCAACCACCACAGAAACACGCAATAGTGATTACATCCCTGCATATACGGTTGGTGTCAGGAAAGGCATCCGGCTGTAAAACGGGGCCACATCCACAAATGCGACACAGTTCACACCCGCGACCCCACAGGTGTGGGAAAAGCGGTAGAAAAAGAAGAAGAGTTAGGCGTAAATTAAATGCCAAACTGTTACATAAAATGAACGAATTTTCGACATTTCACAGTAAAACGAAAGCAAATATACGGAACACCCTTATTTTCTTGAATCCTATTTTTCACATCCACTAATGCACTATAATTGAACCTATTATTTTAAAAATTGATGCAGTAAAAAATCAACGCTGGAACTATGCAGTTTGTCGAAATTATATCGGTATTTTTTCACAGATTCAAGTTCGCTGGCACTCGGTGACAAGTTAGTAACATCTGACAGGCGATATCGGGCTTAAACGGGTTAAGAATCGTACAGTAATGTGATGTTGGCACACGTTTGTATGGCGCATTTAGCTGATGGGTCTACCGTCTACCGATAGTTATGGGACGGGTTGAAGTAGATCCTGAGAGGCAACGAGTTGTGTATCAAGGTACTTTGCAGAAGAACAGCACGATATAATTAAATATTGCACAGCATAATGAGATTTACGATACGATATTGATCATCGTATGCCCGGAAGTTATGCTAAACATTGTATCTGCCTGACGATAACGAAGTGGCGGAGTGGATAAGTCAAGAGTTTACGTGAGTATGAAGGTTGCTGAGTTGAGTATACTCTATGTTGGAACTTGTGATATTAGCGATTAAACAAAAACAACCGATCTTCTACGTTTCCTCATCTATTTTTCGTGAATGAACTAATCAGAAGCAATGAATTTTGGCCCACTTTAATTCAACGAGATTTCCATGCGTACGAATTGTTCCACTTCATGACTGTAACGTGAACAGGAAGGTGTTATTGTGAACTTGTGGGTAGTTAATGTTTCCATTCGAAAATACTATACGTTAGATTAACATGCGCCGTGCAAGACAGTTTAGTTTCTTCGTTGTATATGAATGTAATTAGGTTCACAGGCTACTCTACTCTCCAATGAGGAAAGCTTATGATGCATCAGCAATATAACCGTTGTTTAAAACCTGCAGTTTATTGTATAGGACTTTTTGGACTGAAATGATGGGTGAAATGGAGAGAGTTATTCTACCAGAGAAACGTATCTTTAAAATTAATGGAGGGGGAGAGAGAGAGAGAGAGAGAGAGAGAGAGAGAGAGAGAGAGACAGCCTTGCACGGCACTGCTGCTTTGTTAGGCAATCAATCTTCGTGGTGTAGTGGTGTGTCCGAAGAGAAACATTAACGACAATCTGAGATAAGAGTGGAAAGAGAATATAAAAGAGAGAATTAATTTGAAGAAGGTAATTGGGCATCAAGTGTAATACTGATACTCCCCTTAATCCCTTATGAAATGTATTGATTAATTCGTCTTCATTGTAGAAACGTGCTGCTCACTATCGTGAATTCACAAAACTTGCAGTAAATGAAAAGAAAGCAAGTTTTCAGCTATATTAATACTCTCATTTCATTGTTGAATATTCATTAGTGTATATATGTATGTATGTATGTGAATTACACATTCACGGAATTACATGTAAGAAGACATCTATCATTCGTACTTTACTTGTTAAAAATACACTTAAAACGTTTTTGCTTGCACATACATATGATTAATATAGCCCAGGAGAAAACGGCCACTACACTTCTCCGTGAAGTAATACTTATCGAGCTCGATAGCTGCAGTCGCTTAAGTGCGGCCAGTGTGCAGTATTCGGGAGATGGTGGGTTCGAACCCCACTGTCGGCATCTCTGAAGATGGTTTTCCGTGGTTTCCCATTTTCACACCAAGCAAATGCTGGGGCTGTACCTAAGTCAATACCACGGCCGCTTCCCTCCAACGTCTGGCCCCTTGCTGTCCCATCGTCGCCATAAGACGTACCTGTGTCGGTGCGACGTAAAATAGCAACTTGTGAACTAATACTAAAATATGCAGGACCGAGATCGCGAAGAAAATTTTTTGAGGACACACCGTTGCGAATATCATCATAAAAGTGTAATTTTTCATTCTCAGTAGTGTTTTAAGCACATTGGAAGCTGAACCAGCACTTTCCCACGGGTGTCAGGCTACATCCTGGGTCAAATATCAATGATATGGTTAAGATCACGGACCTGTTACGTCATCGTGATGACAAAACCTAACCTACCATAACCTAACAGGCCTATCCTAAACTCACAGGCTACTTGGAGGAGCCCATCGGTCAGATTAGTGATCGGTTTTGGCTGGAGGGGACTAACCTTTTCTCCCCGGTCCAGTGACCCTGCACCGATCCACCGAACATTGCCAACCTATGGCCCAGAGAGCATGCACTAGTTCCCCAACAGTCCTCCAGTACCCTCAGGCTTGCAGCCCGAGAGAGGTGGACCGCTGAGACCAGCAGTCGACTGTCCCTCTGATGAGACTCCGCAAACGCGTGGCACATCTCTCGAATTTTATGCGTCATTGCGAGGGAGAGAGTGAGTGAAATGAGGAGGTGGAGAGGGATATAGGGAGCGCCACTATCAGTCAGCAGTGGGGGAATATAAAGGGCGTTATCACCTATTAGAGTTCATTAGACGGCTGTTGGGGAGCAACACGTGTCTTAAGATGGCTGTATGGTCATATGTTTCTGAACGAAGCGCGCGTTTTGAATGTTTTCGGTTGTCCAAAACTACATGCAAAATAGTTAATTAGATAGCTGATAGAGCGTGGATCAAGCATAAGACGAGGGCGGGTGTTTTGTATGTTGACAGCTGTCAAAACTGCGTGTACATTTGCGTGAGCTATATTTAAATAGCTGACAGAGTGCAGTTCGAGCATAATATGGCGGTATGAACATATATTTGGAACGGGAGTTCATGTTTTGATGTTGAGAGCTGTCAAAACTGCGTGTACATATGCGTGAGAATTTTTTAGGTAGCTGAGGGAGGGCTGTTGGTGCATGAGATGGCGGTATGAACATATGTTCTGAATGTTTCTAAACGTAAGTGCCAAAGCCACGTGTACCTGCACAAGGGAGTTCTTTAGATGTGTGGCGTATAAGATGGTGGAAGTTTTGACAACAACTTGAACGTGTTAGTGTCTGCAGAAAAGTACATGTATCTTTTCATCTCCTAACATTAACCAACCATTCTTCCACAGAGTATGAAAATAACACTTAATCAAATACTTTTTTTCCAATAATTAATTAGTGTTGTACTAACCGACGCAACTGAAGAACAAACAATGAAACTTACGGAGGCAATGTACTCCTGTGTATGACATATTTTCTTTGAACTGTGGGACACATGTCTTCCCTTATCATGACAAGCTATCCTACCTGAAAATTAAAAAACTAAGAAATCTACACACTACGACACTTAAATTAAAACTTCTGAACGAATCAACACCTGAATACCAATCCTCAGATTTTAACTTTCTTTCCTCTATCCATGGCATAACACCAAATCGATTTTTACCATTAGGATACCTCTTAATCTTTCTTCAGTATACAGCCGCTCCTTCCGAGTCTCTGGTGCAAGGCAATGGAATTCTCTCCCTGTCCGTATAAGAAATAGCACTTTAATAACCTCATTTAACCTGTCTTGTCGAAATTTCCTTTTAAATGATTGAACATCTTGTAAGAAAGGTAGAGTAAATGAGAAAAAGTATGATATAGAGCTATCGTTAGGTTGAAATGTATATAGAAAATATTAATCATTAAAAAGTAGCTGTTATAATACTATTTTATTCCATTCTCTCCCCATGGCACTACAGCCCTTGAAGGGCCTTGGTCTACCGAGCGACGGCTGCTCAGACCGAAGGCCTGCAGATTACGAGGTGTCGTGTGGTCAGCGCGACGAATCCTCTCGGCCGTTATTCTTGGCTTCCTAGACCGGCGCAGCTATCTCACCGTCAGATAGCTCCTCAATTCTAATCACGTGGGCTGAGTGGACCTCGAACCAGCCCTCAGATCCAGATAAAAATCCCTGACCTGGCCGGGAATCGATCCCGGGGCTTCCGTGTAAGAGGCAGGCGCGCTACCCCTACACCACGGGGCCGGCTATTTTATTCCATTACTTTAGGTATTTTGCAGATGCTGTTTACAATCTTATGTAATAATTTTCAAATTATGTCACTCGCTATGTGTAAGAGAGAGTCGTGAGCCCAAACTTCGCGACAAATAAAGGTATAAAATAAATAAATAATGGTAATTTGAACTTGCATTTTGAATTTCACACATAAACACGCGTTTAAAAGTTCAGATCAAGCGCTAGAAAGAGTGTTTTGACACGGTTTAGACGTGTTTCTCGACAGCTGTTATCACACTGATACAGCTATGTTCAACTGGTTAGACTAGATGGTGAACTTACGTGGATCTGCAAAGTGGTCCACACATGTAGACGTCCTCATCCGTGGACGCAGACCGCAGATATGAATCCGCAGGATGGTCCACGCATGTGGACGTCTTCACCTGTGAACCCAGTCCACATAAGTGGATTTTCAGAGTGGTGAGAGTTTGGATGTGTTGAGTAGTCCACGCAAGTGAACGTTATCATCCGTGAACAAGGTACGTGAAGCGTAATTTTTTAGTCTAAAGGTGTTGCTGTTGCGTTATGAGCATTGCAACCTCTTCGATCACGGACCACAGTTAGGTCTTGTTTTGCAGCGATTAAAATACGTCTATTGTCTTCAGCGAAGCCAAGAATATGTATTAATGTAAGAATATGAATCAATGCCTGTTTTTTCTTGCTAGCGGCTTTACGTCGCACCGACACAGATAGGTCTTATGGTGACGATGGGATAGGAAAGGCCTAGGAGCTGGAAGGAAGCGGCCGTGGCCTTAAGTAAGTTACAGCCCCAGCATTTGCCTAGTGTAAAATGGGGAACAACGGAAAAGCATCTTCAGGGCTGCCGATAGTGGGATTCGAACCCACTATCTCCCGCATGTAAGCTCACAGCCGCGCGCCTCTAGCCGCACGGCCAACCCGCCCGGTACTACTTGGATTAATTCAATAAAATCAGGCGACATACATCCTATTAGATGTGACAGTTCAGAGAGAAAATTACAGAGGTCTAGTGTCACAATTTTAGGTTCTAGATGCCATTTCGTGATTTCTTCTTGTGGTCCTAATATTTTGACCGGTAATGTAGTTGTAATAGCCGGTATTCTGACTCCTTCAATACTGGGTTCAGTTTTAGGACAGTCGGAGAAAGTGATACACCCTAGCACATATCTTCTCGGCAGCCTTTTTTATGTAGTGCATTGTAACGGACGACCTTTGTTGCTCTCAGTCAACAGGTCTGTAGTGGTCGAGCAATTGCGCTCCTCAGTAACTTTTTAAGGACTTCTGGTAGCATGCTTGCTCGAACTTCATCAGCGCAGGAGTTTTACGTGACGAGAAATTGTAACTCGTGAAGGCATAACATCACCAAAATACAAAGCCCCATATTTGTCACCCATATCAAATAATGACTGACCTAACTTCAATAATATCGATTCCCACGTATGTGCTCCTTACCTCCTTGTGATATGTTTAAACTCACTTCTTTCTTCTTTGTTTCGGCACACATTCCCCATGCACTTCTAACAACGCTTGCATCCATCATAAGTTTGTTCAATAACGTCGGAAAATTTAACCCATACTTCACGGATTTTTGCCCCAGTATTGCTGTCCCTTTTAACTGTAATGAATTCTCCCGATTCTGTTGTTTTTCTTTATTCCCATAATATTGTCCATAGCCTTCTGTCCACACACGTAAACAACAAAGTACTGATTGAGTATGTTTTGTTTTCTGCTTACAAGAAAAATTCTCTCCAATTCACCAGAGCAGTTACGAACAGAACTACCAAGGTTGGTTTGTACTGCCTGACCTGAAGAATGGTCGCGGTGAGCATTAAACGTTTGTTCTTAAAATACAGTGTATGCCCATATATTTTAAATTTATGTCTTTTCAAATGTGTATCTAAATCATGTTTTGGAATCATCTATTTAATCTTCTAATAGCTGAAGTTGCCCCAAAAACCGGGACGAAATATTTCTTTCTTAATCTGTTTACCCTCCAGGCTTGGTTTTTCCTTCGGACTCAGCGAGGAATCCCACCTCTACCGCCTCAAGGGCAGTGTCCTGGAACTTCAGACTCTCGGTAGGGGATACAACTGGGGAGGATGACCAGTACCTCGCCCAGGCGGCCTCACCTGCTATGCTGAACAGGGAACTTGCGGGGGGATGGGAAGATTGGAAGAGATAGACAAGGAGGAGGGAAGGAAACGGCCGTGGCCTTAGGTTAGGTACCATCCCGGCATTTGCCTGGAGGAGAAGTGGGAAACCACGGAAAACCACTTCCAGGATGGCTGAGGTGGGAATCGAACCCACCTCTACTCAGTTGACCTCCCGAGGCTGAGTGGACCCCGTTCAAGCCCTCGTACCACTTTTGAAATTTCGTACCAGAGCCAGGAATCGAACCCGGGCCTCTGGGGGTGGCAGCTAATCACACTAACCACTACACCACTTGTTTTCTATTTATAAAATTAAACGTCTCTCCAATTCACCAGAGCAGTTAAGAGCAGAACTACCAAGGTGTGTTTGTACTGCCTGACCTGAAGAATGGTCGCGGTGAGCATTAAACGCTTGTTTTTAAAATACACTGTATACCCACATATTATAAATTTACGTCTTTTTTAGTGTGTATCTAAATCATGTTTTGGAACCATGTACTTAATCTTCTGATAGCTAAAGATGTCCCAAAAACCGGGACGAAATATTTCCTAATTAAATTTTAATTGTATTTCCTAAAAGTAAGTACACCAATTGGTAGTGAAAAGCTGGACTTCCAAACATTTTATACATGCAAGTAATTATTTGTGAATACAGGATCTACGGAGGCGGGACAGGTTTTTCGCCGGGTACTCCGGTTTTCCCTGTCATCTTTCATTCCAGCAACACTCTCCATTATCATTTCATAGCATTTATCACTCATTAATAAATCACCTTAGGAGTGGCGACCCCATTGTAATAACAGCCTATATATGTTTCATTCATTACATCCCTGATCCGGTCAATGACTGGAAAACAGGTTGTAGGTTTTCATTTTCACAGGATCTACGGATGACATTTAGTTCATGTAACAAATAATAGAAGAATGAGGCAAACGTTCGTAGTGCATAGATAAGTTCATAGTTATATTTAGTTATAGAGGGCAGCCCTCCAAAGTTTTCTTCTGAGTAGTGACACAAAATGGCTTCTTTTAATGGAACTGCACTCATTTCCGTATCAAACGCAATTGCTGTAGACAGCAGCATTTAGAGATACAGTTACACTGACGCGGGAAGCTGTATTTAAAGGTAATAGCCGGCGGCACCACCGCACTGCGGCGTCTTGTATCAGGTGTGATTTGATATCTCAAAAGTGTACATTCTCGCCTTACTCCATCTCGCTTCTACTCGTTTGTCAACCAAAAATAACCTTGAGTCTAGGTTTTAAATAGATGACTGAGACGATAAATAATTTATCACCATATGATTTACTTGATGTGAATGTGTAATAATTCAACGAAAAAGCAAACGTTAAAAATCGTTACTGAGTGCTAGGGTTTAAACTTGGGTTCCGTATTTCAGTAATAGTGCCAAAGTTAAATGGGGAAGATAGTTTTCATCTAATAGTTTTACATCGAAGTATTGTTGTCAGAATCATTGTGTATGCTGGTCTCGCATGCGGATTCTGCATTTCTTAATGCCGATTGGTATTCTCATGTGTTATGTATTATATTTTCATTCCATGCCTGGATAAGAGGCTCAAGGTATAGCGCGCTGGCCTTCTGAGCTCAAGTTGGGGTATTCGATCCCGGCTCTGTCCGATCATACACCCGCCTCAAATATGAGGTGATCTTCAAAAGGCAGAAGTATTCAGTCAACAGCATGTACAGATTATTGGTTACAAGCATAATGTCCAGATAGGAGAGGTGACTAATACTAAAGAAGTATTAAAGTTTATCTATGACAACAATGACATTTTTAGTAAGAATACAAAAGTTGAAAACTAGAAAAGCAGGTGAAATTGATAAGGTTTCAGGGGCACACTAAAGACAATTGGTTGGATAGAGGGCCATATCTGAAGTACCGTACTTATTTTGCATGAAGGAGCTATACCAAATGAATGGAGAGTTGCTATAATACTCCCTGTGTATAAAGGAAAGGATGATAGACATAAAGCTGAAAATTACAGGCCAGTCAGTTTGACATGCATTGTATGTAAGCTTTGGGAGAGCATTCTTTATGATTATATTAGACATGTTTGCGACATTAATAACTGGTTTGATAGAAGGACGTTTGGGTTTAGGAAAGGTTACTCCACTGAAGCTCAACTTGTAGGATTCCAGCAAGATATAGCAGATATCATGGATTCAGGAGGTCAAATGGACTGTATCGCGATTGACCTATCCAAGGCCTTTGATAGGGTAGATCATGGGGGCCTTCTGGTAAAAATGAGTGCAATTCGACTTGACATAAGAGTGACTGTATATTTCTAGAAAATAGAACTCAGAGAATTAGAGTAGGCGAAGGTTTATCTGTCCCTGTAATAATTAAGAGGTGAATTCCTCAAGGCAGTATAATTGGACCTTTATATTTTCTCATGTATATCAATGATATGTGTAAAGAAGTGAAATCAGAGATAAGGCTTTTTGCAGATGGTGATATTCTTTACAGAGTAATAAATAAGTTACAAGATTGTGAGCAACTGCAAAATGACCCTGATAATGTTGTGAGATGGACAGTAGGCAATGGTATGATGTTAAACGGGGTTAAATGTCAGGTTGTGAGTTTCACAAATAGGAAAAGACCTTTCAGCTTTAATTATTACTGCGTTTATGGGGTGAATGCTCCTTTCGGGGATCATCATAAGTACCTAAGTCTTAATATAAGGAATGACCTTCATTGGGGTAATCACATAAATACGATTGTAAATAAAGGGTACAGATCTTTGCAAATGGTTATGAGGGTATTTAGGGGTAGAAGTAGGGATGTAAGGGAGGGGGCATATAATTCTTTGGTAAGACACCATCTAGAGTATGGTTCCATTGTATTGGAGCCTCGCCGGGATTACTTGATTCAAGAACTGAAAAAATCCAAAGAAATGCAGCTCGATTTGTTCTGGGTGATTTCCGACAAAAGAGTAGCGTTACAAAAATGTAGCGAAGTTTGGGCTGGGAAGACTTGGAAGAAAGGAGACGACCTGCTTGACTAAGTGTTATGTTCCGAGCTGTCAGTGGAGAGAGATGACGTGGAATGACATCGGTGGACGCATAAATTTAGATAGTGTCTTTAAAAGTAGGAAAGATCACAATATGAAGATAAAGTTGGAACTGAAAAGGACAAATTGGGGTAAATATTCGTTTATAGGAACAGGATTTAAGGATTGGAATAACTTTCCAAGGGAGATGTTCAATAAATTTCCAATTTCTTTGCAATCATTTAAGAAAAGTCTAGGAAAACAACAGATAGGGAAACTGCCACCTGGGCGGCTTCCCTAAATACAAATCAGTAGTGACTGACACTGACTGAATACGCCTGCCTCATGTTGGTAGATATAGTGGCGCGTAAAAGAAATTTAGTGGGACAAGGTTACGGCACCTCAGCGGCTCAGGAAATTGAAAACGTAGTTAGTGGTATTGAACCCATGACCTTTGTGTCCCAAGAATTTTGAGTCTTAAAGTTAACACATGAGGCCCCATGTCAATCTAATGAGAAGCTCGAATATATATTTATATCGCAGAAGCGGCACGAGGCAGGAAGATGGCTACTTTCTTTCCCACGCAATAAGATGTGACGTTATCCGCACGTGTCGAAGGTGGATGGATACACAGTGAATTGTTGGTTAAATAAATATATTTAATAAAGGGAATTAGCAGTGAACGTAGTATATTGAGTGTCCTGTAGTTATCTGTAAGACAATTGGTCTTTAATAAGAGAGATTTGAGATTGCTAAACCATTTTCGTTAATATTTCATGAAAGACGCGCGTGTCTATTAACCCACGCCACGTCGTCAGAATATAGTGCCGATCAAATGAGGTCATTTGACCAGTTAATTTGGTACGAGATCATTTTAAATGTTCATGAACAATGTCACTAGCAAGTTAGCAAGTACTTGGTTACAGCAAAAACTGTTTTAAATACATTTCCACAAAGTCAGAAAAAATACGCAAATTCCCTTGGCGGCAAGAAAAAATGCCCAGGAGAGGGGACAGAAACTATAAATAAAGGGGGACGCCATCTTGAAATCACCCTACATTGTATCATTGAAGCTCGCGAGAGAAGGTTAGATTGTTAAGTAAATCGATCGTCGAGAAATAGACTAAGTCCAGTGAAACATAGATTATTGGCCGATGTGGCTGGGATATTGACTCTAAGTGGAGATAGTTGTTCATCGCAGAATTAATCAGATGTAAAGACGGTCAAGATAGCGAAGTAGTGGTAGTAGCGAAATTATAATAGTATTGTGTCGTAAAAGAAAAGTATTTCGTGTGCGGGCAAACAGTCCAATCATTCGAGTTTGGTCAGCTAAGATACCGAGTGAAGGGTATTTCTTTTTTGTGCTTTATTTTCAGGAAAGAAATATTAATAAAACCAAATGTGAAGCCAGAGTTGTTAAAATAGGAAAATAAATATCGGAGGGTTGCTGGTGAGCCAAAAGGGAAGCTGACGTGCAGTTAAGGTAGGTGAAATGCCAAATATCACCGCCCGTGTATCTGTTTTATGATATCACACTTATATGTATTTGTAATGGATATTTATGACGCAGTTTGGTCACCCATTTCTTTCGTGAATGTCAGAAATATGATGAAAGGTCATTTGTTTTCCTTTTCTTGGATAAATATTATAAACTATTACGAGTGCCGTGTAATGTGTTGTAAATAGTAAAAAATGAGGGTTACTAAGCGATATAACGTCCAATGTAGATCGTCATTTACGTGAATTTATTGCCTGTATTTTGAGGTGTCAAGTTAAGATGTTTTTATCTGACGTAAAATTTCTGATTATGACCGTGGTGGTGCAAGATATCAGTGGTTACCAGTTTCAATCGGGTGTAAGCGCGCTGTCGTGTTGAGTAATGCAGATCGGTGAATAATTGTCACAAAGGGTACTGCTATTCTATGTCCGTTTAAACTGTGTCTGATTGACAGTAAATAACAGTAAAGTTTGTCAGTCCTCTTTGTGAACATCCAGTTAAAATACGAGGTTATGTTATGAGAAGATGTTCATTATTAAAGTATTGTGCGTAATTATGCATCGTGGATTCTAAGGATTATTTTTCCATTCTTTTTGTCGTTGAGATTTGTCGTATGCGTTGAGGTAGGATTTGTAAATCAGGTGATTGGAAGCCTGTAATGATGCCTGGATTTCTGCGTGAACCGAGGAAGATATTTGTACAATGTTTGAGATGGAAAAGTTTGAGAGAACCCACGTAAGTGTTAATTTGCGACGTGTATAATTATTGAATGACAACTTAAAAGTAAATCAATGTGCATATCTCTTTGGGCCTGATATATCGTATTCTTAATTTTATTTGCGAAGCCGAAGATTTCATTCTCGTGAGACCAGTTAAGCGTGAATATATAGGACAGCTGTTTTCGTTCAAGGCTATGACAAGGAGGGTCGCTTGTGTCCGATACCGCCAGCTGATCGAAGGTTCGCCGCTCGGAGATAACGGTATTTGTCTTGCCTGTTACGTGTTGAAAATGAGATGGTATTCTTTAGAATGGAGGTCGTAAGTGTGCGAGAACTATTTGAAATTTTCATCCGGGAGTAACATGTAGGTTATTAGATAATGTTAATTTGTTTAACCGAGATCTGGTTTTTTACTTTTTACTTTCTTACATGCGTCGAATGTATATTTGAAACCACGAAGTTAGACTATAATGAGCTAAGTCAGCCAATTTCAGGGTGTCCAAAAATAGAGTGTTGATAGTAGTTATTGATTTATTTTTGAGGGGTGCACAAAGCTTTATGAAAGTGTTATGGTGGGATATGACACAGTAATTGGCATACATTTTACGGCGAGTTACTTATGCAGATTTTTAGTACTTAATAATTAGGATATCCAAGTGTTAATAATTGCTAGTATTAGAATAAACTTGTAGTGTGATGTCATGAAACAAGATATAATAATGGAAATAAATTATGTAAATTTTCTTCCAGCTGCACGATAATAAACGACGATAAACCTTATAATAGAATCTATATAAATAAAATTGTAGGGGGTCCGCTGTCTGTAATTTCTTTTGTTTTGCCAATTTTTCAGATATTTATCCGTTTTAGGTCAACTCAAGACCAAATAGGTGGTTTTTACGTTTCGTGTCTGTTTGTTTGTCTGTTTGTCTGTCTATTTGTCTGTCTGTTTGTCTTTTCCACCATCACGTCAAAACGGCAGGATAGATCTCAATCAAACTTCATATTTGGAGTATACTCATCCCGAGGAAGGTTTTGATATGCATATCATTTTAAAATCTTTGAATATACGGGGGTTTATAGGAAAACCTGAATGGTTTTTCCACCATCACGTCGAAACGGCTGGATAGATCTCAACCAACTTCATATTTAGAGTATACTCATCCCGGGGAAGGTTTCGATATACATATCATTTTAAAATCTTTGAATACACGGGGGTTTATAGGAAAACCAGAATGGTTTTTCCACCATCACGTCAAAACGGCTGGATAGATCTCAACCAAACTTCATATTTAGAGTATACTCATCCCGGGGAAGGTTTCGATATACATATCATTTTAAAATCTTTGAATACACGGGGGTTTATAGGAAAACCAGAATGGTTTTTCCACCATCACGTCGAAAATGCTGGATAGATCTCAACCAAACTTCATATTTAGAGTATACTCATCCCGGGGAAGGTTTTGATATGCATATCATTTTAAAATCTTTGAACAGACGGGGGTTTATAGGAAAACCAGAATGGTTTTTCCACCATCACGTCGAAACGGCTGAATAGATCTCAACCAAACATCATATTTGGAGTATACTAATACCGTGGAAGGTTTCAATATGCATATCATTTTAAAATCCTTGAATAGACGGGGGGTTTATAGGAAAGCAAGAATGGTTTTCCCCCATTTTCTCTTATACTATTGATTTTCTGTAAACTTCGTTTACCGTATGTGAAACGTCTCTTCATTATAAACAACTTTCATTATGTTCATAATTTACCTTACTCTTCACATGACGGAGAAATTTACAATTTTCCGCTGGTATCATGCTCTGCATTGAGTGACCGACAGACCGACAACGAACCTACAGGTTACCATGGCAACGTCTCTGACTGCATGCCAGCAGGGAAGTAACGTATTGCCATTTTCCTCATCATGCTTTTAAATTCGTGGTTGTTCCTTAGGTAGAAGGCAAGAGAGGCGTCAATCGACCTATCTGCGGGATATTGGCGGATTATCGTTGGATGTTATAACCGCCCTCGAATAGATTAGATAATAACACCATTAGTCATCTTCTTATTATTTGTTTACCTAGGAATCACTGGACCTAAATTTCTCCTCTGTTACCGGTTTATTATATCCATAACTCACACTAGCATAATTTATTGAGGGGCATTTGATTTTCCAATACATTAACTTGGCATTTACATATTTGTCGTTATCCGACTGTCCTCAGTTATAATCCATTTTCTATTACTTTCAACTTTCTTAACTGTATTATTTTCTTCCTTAATAACGCCGTATGTACGCGAGTGCTACAAACTACTGGATGTATTTCCACCAAGACTCATATTTAGAATAAACCTGTCCTTGATAGGTTTTAGGGCAAATATTGTTTCTAAATTCCTTAATTGACTGGGGGTTTATACGAAACAGTAACAGTCATTTTGCACTTCCATAAAATATACACAACCAAACGTAATGGAAATCTACCTACCTTGGTAGAAATTAATTTCTAAACCTTTTTTCTCATGTGCATCATTTCGATACGAGGATTAATAAGGGAGATATCATTAACGGACCGTTTTTCTGTACAAGTCCCATCGGACTTAAATCACGAGCGGGTGCGTGTAAAGCCTACTCCTTACAACTTGAAAACTACTGAAGACATTCGAACCAAAATTTATATTTAGCACCCACCTGTCCAAAGGTAGGTTTTGAACGTAAATAACATTTCATGTTCCGGAATGGACTGGCGGTTTATAGGGAACCGAAATGGTGATTTTACTCTTCCACAATATATACAGAACAAGACCAACCTGACTGGAAATCGACCAAACGTGATGGAATTCCACCTCTAAACCTTTTTTATTTTCATGTGCATTCTTTCGTCAGGAGGATTAATAAGGGAGATATCATGAATGGTCACTTTTGCAGGTTATGTCCAGCGAACATAGCCCAAAAGGTGTTTTACATGGAGCAGATTCCTTATCTGTATAAATTAAATCGTAACGTGATAGTCTACACTGACTATTTTTGCGAAATTTTCGTACAGCTTTCCGTTTAAGGGGTAATAATGACCATCTCCATAATTTTTGGTTTAGTTTCCTGAAAGTCCTAATTTTTTCCCGCCTCGCCCAAAATCCAGATTGCGGCATAATCTGCCAGAAGAAAAAGAAGATAATTGAAATTTGACAAAATTATACGTTTTAGCCTGTAACGAACGGAAAACATCCTAGATCATTAAATTTTTCACTTTATATCCCCGAAGAATATCGAAATATGCAGACAATGTTAATGATGGTGCACACCTTCGGAAATTCCTATCACATAACGGATTGCACAATCTCCGTTCAATTTGGAATGATCTACAACCTTGGTCTTATGACTTTTTGCCGTATCTGTATCCCTTTTACGTTTGATTTTTCTCTATTAATCGATGTTAAGTCAATTTGGAATTTTCACATGCATAATTCATACTTTCAATTACTTATATGAAATACAGAATCATTAAACTCTTCACGAAAATTGGCCCACCCAGTAGCCATATGTGAGCCAAATGCTATGTATGTATCCGAAAAGTAATGTAATGTGAGATAATCTTACAAAACCTTTACCCTGTTCCACGTTTCTAACTCAGTCTGACCCAAGAATAGATGACATATCATAGGACCAGCCATTTAGGCCACTAAATCCGGCGTGTCTTATGGTATAATCCTTTGTCGATATGACGTACGTTTAGTAGCAGTTAATCTGTAAATGAAGGTCTTCAATATTGTAAACACGCATATACTTTCGTATGTCGATCTATATATATTCACTGATGTCGATTTTTAGCGATCGAGAAAGGGTGGGTCTGCTATTGTAATCAGTACTCCCCACACCGACTTTGACTGGCAGTAGGAAAGGGTTCCTTTTCCAACTCCTGTGTAACTGTCATTAGTAAGGAAAGCCTACAATTTTAATGAATAGTTCCCTTCTCGATTTGACTTGCAGAAGGCAAGTGAGCATGCAGTTTTGTTTAAAACTCCCCTACCCGATTGTGTTTGGCAGTAGGCAAGGGTGCCCGCCATTATAAAGAAATATCCTCATCTAAAATGTGACTGGCATTAGGCATAGTGGCCTGCTATTTTGATGGAAACTCACCAACTTGGTGTGACTGGCAGTAAGCTGGCTGGCAGTAGGAAAATGGGCCTGGCATTATAATGATAACTGCACAACTCAATTTCGAGTGATAGTAGGGTAATTGCTTGCCATTATAATAGAAACTCCTCAACTGTAATATGTCTGGAAGTAGGAAAGGGGGGCTGCCATTTTAACGAAAACTCCCCAAATCGATTCTGTCCGCGTAGTAGGCAATGGGGCCTGCAATTATAATGTAAACATCCCAATTCGATTGTGAATGCCAGTAGGCAAGTGAGCCTGCCGTTATATCACAAATCCGTAACAAACACTTTACATTGGAAACAACGTACGGGGACCTCCCCATGCTCTTTCTCGGATAACGCTAAGAGACATGCAATTTTAAAACAATCTTATTTAGTGCATGTACACTATTTACTTCGATAACCGAATACAATGTAGAATACCGTAGCGAAGCACGGGTACATTCGCTAGTTATAAATAATTACGTCAGAATTTGACTAGGGACTTGTTAAAGAAACCGTTCGTCCGCCAAGATAGAATTTGTTGTTAAAAAGATTAATAAATTCATTTAAATTTATTAAATTATTAAACTCAGTGGAAACCGTATTTGTGAAATAACTTAAAACCATGTGAATAACTTGAAGGTGTATTCTGGAAACCTTAGTTTATTTTTCTGGGAAAGTTCAAATATTAACGTAACGCATAAGGGGACATGTCCGAAGGTAATGGATTTTACTGCCACAGAGTATTGTGAGCGTTGTTGTTGTTGTATTAGTTGACTTTGATTGATTGAGCATTAAATGTGCTGGGATTAGTAAAGTGGAAACCTTGGTCATCAACCGATGTACCTTAATTGTGTTTAGCCTTCAGCTTGGAAACTTGGATAGTCATTGGGTCATCAACCTCCGTGACTTAGATTAAGGTCATATGCCACTACAGCATCATTTCCCTTGCGGTCATCATCCACAATGACTTTAAAGTAAATTATAAGTTTAGAGGTCGGACCATGACATAGTCGCAGGTCACATCGATTCAATTAAGGGTCCATTCCGTACAACCACCGTGTGATACACACCGAGTGGACTGCCTTAATTATACCCAGAGTCCAGAGTTCGTGTTACGAGGACTGGACCATCACGAATCATTATGATGGTACATGCAGTCTCACATGGAAGCCGAATTTAAGGATTTCCAGACATTCTTTTCTTCATTCTTAACTTGTGACAAATGGTTTCCAGTAAGGATGTCCATTAGGCAGTTAAGTCAAAGTCTCAAACCAGTATACTGCTCCTCTGCGTTGTAATATTGTTGCGTTGATTGGACAAGATGAGTCCAAATTATACTATGATTTCTAAAATTGTCTTCGTAATTTCTTTAATAAACACAAAAATACTTCTTGAGTTGATCTTTCATTCAAGTAGCTACAATAGATAAATTGAAACCCCACCTTGTCTCAGCATGTGACGAAGAGCCCTTAACGACCCAAGAGACAGATCTCATGCTAATTGCTGATAGGTAAGGAAGGTAAGTATCCTTTATGGACCACCAAGGGTTCAGTATATAAAATCAATAACGGTATTCTATTTTCAGTCGATGACTTTGTATTATTGAATATTAAGAAACAATATTCCTCCTGAAGGTCATATATTATGCAAGTGCTTTATACTTTAAAACGTTATTTGGAAGAGAAGGTTAGTTCAGCTTACAATGAATTGTAAAAAGTGGCTTCTAGGAAATGAATTTACCTAGAACTTAGAACATAGTTGGTCATCGGCGTTGACAGATAACTGGCTCATTTCCTGGATAAATCTGATATTTCAAGCTATGTAAATTTACATACCGGTATATTGCTACTTGATTTTATTAATTCATATATTTGACGACCCTGTACTATAAATGCATACACACCAGGCTGGGGCTGTACCTTAATTAAGGCCACGGCCGATTCTTTCCCGCTCCTAGCCCTCTCCTATCCCATCTTCGTCATGAGACCTATATGTGTCGGTGCGACGTAAAGCAAATTGTAAAAAAATAATGCATAACCTTGTCTCATGTTTTCATGAAGGTACGTTTTACAATAATGCCTTCTGTGAATTATGTTTGGTTCGAATCCCACTGTCGGCAGTCCTGAAGATGGCTTTTCGTGGTTTCCCATTTTCACACCGGGCAAATGCTGGGGCTGTACCTTAATTAAGACCACGGCCGCTTCCTTACAACTCCTAGGCCTTTCCTATCCCACCGTCACCATAAGACCTATCTGTGTCGGTGCGACGTAACGCAACCAGCAAAAAACAAAACAGTGAATAATGTTTCAGTTTGCTTTTATTTTCCGTTGAATAAACCGGCATTAAATTTCGTCACAACTTTGCACTAGAATGAGTAGGCCTACGCATTCGAACGGTTTTAACTACTGAAATCATGCATCGATATTTTTTGTAGAACGTCTCAATATTTCCTGCTACCCCACTTCCTTTGCTACCGAACTCGATAGCTGCAGTCCCTTAAGTGCGGCCAGTATCCAGTATTCGGGAGATAGTAGGTTCGAACCCCACTGTCGGCAGCCCTGAAAATGGTTTTCCGTGATTTTCCATTTTCACACCAGGCAAATGCTGGGGCTGTACCTTAATTAAGGCCACGGCCGCTTCCTTCCCACTCCTAGCCCTATCCTGTCCCATCGTCGCCATAAGACCCATCTGTGTCGGTGCGACGTAAAGCAACTAGCAAAAAAAAAACACCTTCCTTTGCTCATGACCGTAATTATAAATATAGTAGTTTCTGCCTCCATATCCTACAGAATGACCTGCGGTGTTTAAAACACATACTCAATAACTTATTAAACTATATGAGAATGTATTGGAGAATCATTTCTAGTGTAGCTCTAGCTCTAAGCAGCTGTTTACTTCATTTTCTTACCAATTACCTATTAATTATCTCACCTTTTTTAGTGACGTAAGACGGGCAATAAAATTGATTTGGTCAAATACATTGTTCCTCTAAATTGTGGCAATTATGTGAGGTGGTTACGCATTTATTTCCGGGACTACGTGTTATACACAGCTAATACTACTCAAACCACGAGTCACCAATCACTCATTCAGTACAGGTGGTGTCTTACATTGTACTGCCCCTGCCACCTTCCATGACAAATCTTCACTTCAGACTTCCGAAGGAATCGCGTCAAATTGTGGCCCCGCTTATTAAAAATTATCCGTCATCCAGTGTCAGTCTCATGTCTTTGTTGTTGACCGTTGGAGAAATGAGCTGTTCCGAGCCTTTAGAGAGAACGAGTTTGCAGATAGAGGCCAGACAGACACAGACATATTCGCGTGTTTTCCACCGCAGTCTACGTTGTAGGATTGAGACGAATTATCAGCATCTGTGATTGAAGGCCACTTGTCCTGGCTGAGACTCAGATGAATGACTTGGAGATGGAGAAGGGATCAGTGGAATGGAGAGAGGAGGGAAGGCAGAAACCTTCAAATTCTGTTTTGTCCTCCGCCCTTTCCGCATGATTGAGCTTAGCTTTGGCAAGCCGGCGGAACGAGATTGCTGGAATCTATGCCTTTGTTTGCTTGTGGGATCATTACTCGTAGCAGGGACAGCCAAAGAGTTCTGGCGCTCCCCCCAGAGTGAAAACGCTCGCAAAATTCTGACATGCCATGTCACGATGTAAGTTTAATATGGATTCGATTTGTTTATGTGAATAACGTTTACCATTGTAATGTATGGAATCCCGCCCTTGAAAATAATTTTTCCCTTCCGATGAAGGTTTATGGGAAGTTGATATTTACACAGCAGTGGAAAGATATTAAAACTCCACGTAGACGATATTATTGAGAAGAATTCAACTTTCAGGAAGAAATAACTAGCAGTAACTTCTCTAATGACCGTAAATGAATTTGTGGCCATCTCCGTTACTAGAACATCATTTAAATCAATGGCCCACAAACATTTTACTTCAAGCCCCCTCCTGAACTGATTAATTCTCTGGATCTCTTTATTTTTCCTTCCTTCGCACTGCTCGTACTTTTCAAAAAAATACAGCTCACTAAATGTTCTGTTTGGGCCTAAGTTTCTAATTAATAATAATATAATGGGGGCATGATAGCACAGTGGTTTGTCGCTGGCTGCCCACCCGGAGGGCCAGGCTTCGATTACCTCTGACACAAGTAGTGATTTTCAAGTGAAAGGTCACGTGGCCTCACGAAGGGCACAAGGTCATAAATACCTGGCCCAATCCGAATGAACATGCGGTGGCTCTGCCTCAGAAATACCCGAGAACAGTGGTAGGAGATTCTGTTCAATGAGAATAATAATAATGGAAATAATAATAATAATAATAATAATAATAATAATAATAATAATAATAATAATAATAATAATAATTTAACGAATACATACTAATGCATGATCGTAAAACAAAAAGACCAAATTCAGAACGTTCACTTATACTAAATAATACCCTTAACTAAATTCAAATTTTAAGTTTTATGCAAAATATTCTTGTACTTGTATTACTCAAAGACACCGAAGTTTTAATATTAGAACTATCTTACGAACATCTATGGTTGCAAGTTCGTACATCTCGCTGGCTTCAGACCGTAGTTGGCTGAAATATCCAGGCACTGTTGTCGTTTCTGGTTATTCATAGGAATGCGGGTAAAACCTACTTTCAGGTAATCACCTTTATTTAAACGCTTTGATTATTGTTTTACGTTAAACACTACTGATGATACAAAAGCAATCACGGAGGTGACTACACTCCAACTGAATTCGCATCTTGTTTCGTATACGGTATCCTAGATGGTGAACAGGCACTCAGTGAATTATCTTCATGGGGTAGATTTTTTGCCACTGTAATTCAGTCATCCATGATTATGACGACTCATGCTTCTGTAAGAAAGGTTAATACTTTCACTCAGTACGTACAATAATCAACCTGCATTGTGTTATGTTTGCTGTCTTTGAACTGAATTCCCGCCGCTGTTCACTGACTGTACTGAGAATCTGAGATTAGTGATAACTGTTTACATTAGAAATGGAGTTTGTTACATTATTGATTTCTCGATCATAGCTACGCGTTACTTTCCGGGCCTCTACTTCGTGGACCACTGATTTAGAGGCTAGGGACATCGTGAACACCGCGCTATGTACAGTATGTATGAAATTTGGCTGCTATCCTGTGTGGCGTCCGGAAGATTGCATTCAAATTTTATTATTTGTCTGGGATTAACGTGGACATTTTTGCGGGATATATGCACTCGCATTATCTGTTGTCAGAGCTAACAATCAAACTGTAAGTCTCTGAACAAGAAGACTTCTTAGCTCGTACGGTTCTATCACCTGAGCTATACCCCTGTGCCATTTATTCCGTAACGGAAGTCAATTATATTTCTATATTAGAAACGAAGTTTGCAAAATGATAAAGGGGAATATCTCTGATGTTAAGAGCATACGAAATATAGTTATTTAATATTTTTCTAACAAATGCACACATTGCATAATACTTCGTAGGCCTTAGCATTCACTTGATAATGTTATTTTTGATTTACGTGCAGCGACGTAGCGACCGTCATCTCCGAGTACAAGCTGGTATGAACATTGTTTTGTAGCCTGAATTATTATGTTTGTATTTGTTTGTGCCCTGTTTTCGATTTTATCTAAAAGTCGTAGCTATACCATTATTGGTGAAAAATTATAGGCATGCTTACTCTTCAAATCCTGCAAGACTGTCAGCAGCCACTAACCGTTGTGTGGAATATTGTCGGTAGTTAAATACATGGTGATTCAGGGAGACGTTTTCCCAGGTCTTTCTCGCATTCCTACGATTATATCAACGAGGTGAATGACTGTGGTATTAGTGTGGAATACAGGAGTAAAGAGGTGTCACAGTCACGTATCTTAAAGGAAGAAAGATAGTTCAACAATGTGACATTCGTGTGTCTGGCCAATAATAGCTCGGTTTAATGTCAGTTACATTCTTGAGTCACCGAATTTTGTGTGTGTATACGTAGCTACGGGCGTAAAAGTCTGTGTATTTGGCAGCAACGGCATTCAACTGGAGCTGAAGTGGGAAAGCACTCCTTGATTAGTCGACAGTGAGATTTCAACACACTGTTCCCCATTCCGTCACCTAAGGCCGAGTTCTTTTCCCTTCGCATCAAGCTTTCAGACGAGTCTTAACTTCATCGCAAAGTTGGATACGAACCGGGGAAAATAGGGTGGAGAGTTACTATAGTAACCACTAGTCGGACTTTGTTTTCTTTTTTTGGAATTCAGACCAAGATACCTGCTGGATTTTCGTAAAAAGGTGAGCTCCACACGGGAGATACAGTTCGTTTTAGGCCCTTACGTCTATGGACGGCATTTCCCAGCCTGTAATTTTATGTGGTAATACACATTTTGTTCAAGAATACTGGACGGCGAGAATTGATTTTATTGTTTGTGTAGGGGTAGCGTGCCTGCCCCTTACCCTGAGGCCCCGGGTTCGATTCCCGGCCAGATCAGGTATTTTTACCTGGACCCGAGGGCTGGTTCGAGGTCCACTCAGCCTACGTGATTAGAATTGAGGAGCTATCTGACGGTGAGATAGCGGCCCCGGTCTAGAAAGCCAAGAACAACGGCCGAGGGGATTCGTCGTACTGACCACATGACACCTCGTAATCTGCAGGCCTTCGGACTGAGCAGCGGTCGCTTGGTAGGCCAAGGCCCTTCAAGTGCTGTAGTGCCATGGGGTTTGGGTTTTTTCAAGTGCGGGGCTTTTGGTACCTTGGTGAGAAGCCCCATGAAGTGTGTGTTAAAGCTGTATCAGAACTATCAGAAGCTGTATCAGAACTATACCGACAAAAAATCAGGGATGTTCTCCGTGTTATGTGAAGAACGATGGAGCAACCGTATTGCGGAGAAAATTTTCTTTACGAGAAAATGAGGTTACATTTACTTCCGGGAGCGCGATTCAGATTGACGAACTTGCCGTACATGATATGCCAGGGGGCCAGCCGCTGCCTGGTGCTGTGCGTCAGAAGAGGGAATGGAAGGGAGGGGAAGTGGGAAGTGAGAGACAGAATGAAATGTCGTATGGCTTTTAGTGCCGGGATGTCTCAGGAATGGTTCGGCTCGCCAGGTGCAGGTATTTCTATTTGACACCCGTAGGTGACCTGCGCGTCGTGATGAGGATGAAATGATGATGAAGACAACACATACACCCAGCCCTCGTGCCATTGGAATTAACCAATTAAGGTTAAAATCCCCGACCCGGCCGGGAATCGAACCCGGGACCCTCTGAACCGAAGGCCAGTACGCTGACCGTTCAGCCAGCGAGTCGGACATGAGAGACAGAGATAATGCTCAGTGCGAATGCACAAGTTTCTCGTTCGTTTCGCATAGTCGCTTTCCAGCCCCAGTAGGCAGTGAACAGTTTGTTCTGCGCACATTGACTACTATACGAAGAACGAACTATGGATATTGCCTGTAAGGGACAACGATAATTCTGTGCGAGTCGAACTAGTTAACTTGAGCCTACACGCGGATTATTATCTCTGTTCCCATCATACATCCCACTTCCCCTCCCACCGAGCTCGATAGCTGCAGTCGCTTAAGTGCGGCCAGTGTCCAGTATTCGGGAGATAGTAGGTTCGAACCCCACTGTCGGCAGCCCTGAAAATGGTTTTCCGTGGTTTCCCATTTTCACACCAGGCAAATGCTGGGGCTGTACCTTAATTAAGGCCACGACCGCTTCCTTCCAACTCTTAGCCCTTCCCTGTCCCATCGTCACCATAAGACCTATCTGTGTCGGTGCGGCGTAAAGCAATTAGCATAATATAATACACTTCCCCTCCCTCCCCTTCTCCTTCCTGAAGCACGGTAGTGGCTTGTGCTCTGGCACAGCTAATACGGCGAGTTCGTCAATTTGAATCGCTCGCCCGAAATTAACAAAGTGACCTCATTTTCACGAAAAGAAAACGTTTCTCCACCAATCCGATTGCACCATCGTTCCTGAAATAACACGAAGACCATCCCCTATTAGACAACGAAAAATACTTCCGACAAACCACGAGTCCATGACTGACCACTCAGTTATGTAGACCACAGCGAGGAGACGTCATACAACACAGCGCATGTTTGGGTCCATTCATGTGCGCCCTTTAAAATTCCCGTCACGCACGTGGCTGGAAGTAGATCAGCAGATGGCCTGGAAGTATTGGCAAGCGCTTTGGCCAATAAGAATGGTACATTTTTTATTAAGAATGTTAAAACATTCGGCAGGAATGTTTCATGCTTTTAAGGATACTCGGCAAATCAAACAGGCCAAAAGCTTCCGTAAGAATGCTTTACAATGTCAAACTGTTCAACCGTTCTCTCAAACTTGAGGTGACAAAATCAGACTAGTGATTCAAATATATGATATGATACAATGTCATCCAATGATCTAATGACTGGACGACTTTGGGAGCTACATCGTCCGATAAAGCCACTCCCGCTACACAACGCTTTACGTCCCACTAACTACTTCTACGGTTTTCAGAGAAGCAGTGGTAACGACACTGGAACGACAGTCTAATAAATTGTAATTAACTTACGAATTTACATACTCACCGAAGTTGCACAAGGAGATGCTGGACCTGCTTTTCAAAATATTTCTGGCATCTGGTTATGGAAATATCCATTTAGCCTGTTAATTCAATTGGAATAATTCAATGGATCTGTCAGCGGATGTTATATTTCAGTTAATCTAAAGTGCGCGGATTTGTTTGGCAAACTTCATACTTCAATATTCTTCAGAGACAATTGCTCAAAGGGGATTAATACGGGGGATCTGTTGAGCCTTGTATTGTTGATGGTAACTACTTCATTAGGCATGTAATGAATTGCCTTCAAGGAACCGTTCCCTGTATAAGCCTTCGCAGGATTCTGGTAAAAGAAATGTGCAAGAACGTTCAACTCAGTCAATTCAGTAAAAGAAAATCAACATGTCCTCCACTATTTGTCGTTTTCCCCGGGTGACCAGACGTACTCTATGAAGATTATATGTACGCTTCCTTAGGTGTTCCTCTATGTAGGCTACTATTCACCTTCTCTTTTTTTTTCCTTACGCAGTAGGCCTGCTAATTTTCTGCTTCTAAGGGTACCTTCACTGAAAATGCACATCAGTTGTATCGGGAACAACGTTTGGCAGAATTAGTGGCATCTGTTTTGGGGAGAAATACGACCGCAGCAGGTAATTGAGCCAGCTGGTGGCGAGGGCAAGAGGCGTCCTATCGTGCTCTTGCTCATGGTTGCAGTTACAAGCGTGGAGTGTTTCTTACGTCACACCGACACAGATAGGTCTTATGGCGACGATGGGATAGGAAAGGCCTGCCTAAGAATGGGAAAGAAGCGGCCGTGGCCTTAATTAATGTACAGCCCTAGCATTTGCCTCTTGTGAAATGGGAGCGTAGAGTGTGGGTCGGTGCAGATTTCTGTTGACGGGTATGATTTATATATTTTACAGGTTTTATTACTTCTCTATTTGCCATAGAAATGTGATGCTCAGCGCTTGCGTGTGCTTCGAACTAGTGCAAAGCTTGTCAGTCGGGCTGTGTAAAAAGTGGAATTGGCACGTCGAGAATGTAAATTTCAAGATCGTTTTGAAAGTTATTTTCTGTGCATAAAGCGAGCGAAAAATGGTGACTAAAAGGATAGATGCTACGCAGTTTTGTCAATTTAAAACAAAAGGAAGCATGACATCTGAAAACGCCACTGAATAAAAGATGAAGCTGAGCCACATAGTGCTTGTGGGGTCATATCACAATGTGGTTCGTAATCAGTTATTTCGTAGCATGGGCTGTAAAAGGACTTTTCTAAAAATTTCGTGTGGTCAGCGAATAGCTCTTGCAACAGCCATATTAGAAGATGTTGCTAAATATGTTCTGCATAACGTGTTAGAAGAAATATTAAAATCTGAACTTCAACACTTGTGGGAGAATCTGACTACGAAAAACGAGGAAAGACAGGCAGATGCTTCTCTTCTGCGTGGATGCTAAACATTTCCCAGCATGGCTGATGACATCAAAATTGAGATAAAAATAGAAGACATGGGTGGAAGAAGGGCTTAAGTCAGGTTGTGGTGTTATTCGGTAAATTGCATATATACGTTCCTTGGAGGCCCTTCTAGATACTACCTAAATGGCTTATCGGTAGTGTCAATAGATGGCGTGTGATGTGCTATATTGAGTTGCGCCGTTCTTCCAAATATTACTCATGTCCGACTTAAAATACGCTCCAAGGCTGACTTAGGGCGAGCCAGCAATCATCACTCATCAGACTCGAAACAGCTGACGCAGGAGTAATGTCAGGAGGAGAAACATCTGATATTTCAGCAGATGACAGTGAATATTTACCAAATGAAACCTCAGATGATTCGGATATTAAATCCTTACTATCAGAATGATCTGCCGTTCTCAGCCCACTGTCATTTGCAACACCACAAACTAAAGGACTTCAGTTTTCAATTCCAAAGTATGTCATATTATGTCACTCTCCTGAAGAAAGTGTATCAGGAAGCCAGACTTATAATATTATTAAGTTTCAGTTATTGAATGATATGAGGACTGTAGATACTTTGGGTAGCTTTCCAGTCCCTCATGTAGGTATTGAACCCAGGAAATTAAAAGTTGTTAAAGATTTAGTAAGCTTTCTATGCGCAGGTGCACGTGCATGGTTTGAAAATATTTTCCGGGGAGCTGAATCTGTGGGAGTAGGAAATTCTCGATATAGTGACTCCCCTAATAATATGTTGTGCCCTGTCAAATGTTCTAACCTGTAAAACTTGTCTACATGCTTCCAACAATGTAAAAAACATTAATTTGCAATGAAAATGTTTCTTGAAAATGGAATAAGGGCGTAACTCCAAAATACAAAATTGACAACAAACCAAAAAATGTGTAAATATTTTTGATGTACATATTATGAAATAATCAAGAATGTAGTTAAATATAACATACCACAATTTTGTATTTCTGAGAAAAGTGTTTGATGTTGTAATTCTTTAAACTCATTTATCTCAAAAGAGTGTTTTTTGAGTTACGCCCTTCTTCCATCCATGTCTTTTATGCATCTGCGTGGGTGCATTCTTCCAAACGAGACTGGAGCAACTGTCTCAAAACATGTTAACCATATTTTAACTTCTTATGCGCTGCTAGAAGCAATTGTCGGCTATGTCGCAGGTAATCCACCTCTCAATTCTGGCTACCTTACAAATATTCTAGAGGCCAGGGTAATAATGTACACTGCATAACGGAAACAACACCGATAAAGAAGGTACTGATAATAGGATGTGCTGCAAACTTTATTCATAATGCACTACAATTTGTGTGGCAATTACAATCCCGTTTGTGATTAACATCTGTTATAAGATTTATCACCACTTCCACATGTACACATTATGCCTCAGCAAGCTGAAAGAAATATGTGACTTTATTGGAATTTAATATCATAAGTGCTTCAGCATGGGCAGACATGCTGGATTGCTGGTTCTCCGTCCTTCCAGTGGTGGAAGTATCCTATGATTGTTTGATGCCTTGAAGTGTTACGTTCTAACACAAATTCTTAAATAACTTTAAAATATATGCTTTGAATTGTTTTTTATATTCGTTCATATACAACTGAGTTTATTCTGGAGACACTCTTACAAAAATTCAGGGAAAAAAACATCACCGCAATTGAAGTCGCAGCAGAATGTAACAATCTACATCTGAAACTAGGATATAGAAATATGAATACGTTAAGTCCCTTTACAACCATGCCAGTGCTGAACAAATTTAATGTAATTATTGTAGATTTATCCAACTCCGCCACTAGGAATGACTCGTATTTCCTAGTGCCGGTCCCAAGCCCGGTAAAGGAGGAGGGTCAATGGCTGGTTGCTGAGTCTTGGGGGTTGCACTGATGTCGAGTAAGTGCTGCCCTTAAAACTCAAGAAATGCTTTAGTTGACAGTCCATCTGTCAATGTAACCAGCAAATCCTACCCCTCATGGGGATGGGTGAGGGCGAGTACCTGGCGCCTTAAAACTGGGTCCCTCGGCTAAGGTATGGTAACCCCTACAGAAGAGTCTCTGGTCCTCCAGGTTGGGGGTTATGCGAAGGGCTGGTAACTCTTCCACTTAAAAATTTACCTCACTCATAAATCTCAGATGAATAACCGGACGGATTCTATGATGACGACAAAGGCAAGATCAAAGGCCAAAAGATTTGGAATTAGAGATACATTAAAGTTGGGAACTTGGAACGTGAGAGGCATAAAAGGAAAAGAAGAAGAACTGGATAGAGAGCTGGCTAGGAAAGAAATCAATGTTGCTGTAATTACTGAGACAAAAAAGAAATTACAAGGAACAAAAGAAATTGATAAATACACTATGATTTATAGCGGAGTTACACAGCATAAAAGAGCTGCAGCAGGAGTCGCAATATTAATAGACAGGAATGGAAAAGCCAAATAGAAAACTACACCATTATAAATGAAAGGATTTTGGTGCTGAGGTTGAAGGTAGAGAGAGGGAAATTAACCTTGGTAGCCGTGTATGCTCCTGAAGAAAACAAACAGGAAGAATCTGAACAGTTTTATGAAGTTCTTCAATCAGTGTTGGATAACATATGTAAAAGTGACTTTGTTGTTCTGGCTGGTGATCTCAATGCTCGAGTAGGAAACAAACCAATTGCAGAAATAGTGGGAAATAAAGGTGAACCAACTTTGAATGAAAATGGTATATTATTGATAGAATTTTCATCCTATAATCAATTAAAAATTACTAACACCTTCTTTGAGAAGAAAGATATACATAAATTCACATGGACTGCAAGAGGACAGCGATCAATTATTGACTATATAATGGTCAATAAAAAGTTAGGCCCAGATGTAACAGATATCAGAGTACATAGAGGCAGCGATTTATATACAGATCAATATCTGGTCATTGCAAAAATCAGACTTCTTGCTAAATGGAGGAAAAGGTTGAATAGAAATATACACAGAAACCAAGAGATCTATAAGGTATATTTACTACAGGATGATGGAATAAAATACTTATATCAAAATCGGCTGCAACAGTATTTAGGTCAGATTCCGACAAGTACTGATATTAACAAAGAATGGGAAATCATAACCTCAGCAATTCAGAGGGCAGCAGATGAAGCCATTGGAGTGAAGAAGAAATTTAGGAGAAAAACTGGGCTTAAAATATGGAATAAAGAAATTTCAGAAGCTGTCAAGCAAAAACAAATATTATACCTGAAAATGATACAGCATCGCACCCCAGAAAATGAGAAAGAATATAAAAACAGCAGGAACAAGGTCAAGTCACCAACGAGAAAACTCAAGCAAGAATCATGGGATAGGTTAATAAATTCAATAGAGGATGATATTCATGGTAGGCAAGAGATGGCATATAAGTTAATGAAGCACCTCAACAGTGATGAAAGAGAAACTGCTAATATAAATGTAATCGAAGAAGAATCGTGGATACAACACTACAAAGAATTGTGGTATAACGGAGAATATGGAGAGAGTCAGGAAGATCAAGATATAGATATCGATATTGAAGGAATTGACCTAATAGATATAGAAGAACTTAATACTGTTCTGAAATCTTTCAAAAATAGAAAAGCACCAGGGTTAGACAACATAAATATGGAGTTGTTCAAATATGGTGGGATCATTCTTAAATTTAGAATGTTACATTTAATTAATCTTTGTTGGAAAAGAAGAAATATACCCGAAGAATGGAGAAAAGCTAAAATAATATCACTTTTCAAGAAAGGAAATCGAAGTTTTTGCAGTAACTATCGAGGAATAAGTTTATTAAATGTTGGCTATAAAATATATGCTAAAATAATAAATAATAGACTTAAAATCATTGCACACAATCTCTTATTGGAAGAACAATGTGGATTTAGGAAAGGCAGATCCTGTACAGATAATATATTTAGGCTCAAACAGATACTGGAGAAGAGAAGAGAATTTAACTTGAATACTTATGTCGCTTTTGTCGACTATGAAAAGGCTTTTGATAGGGTAGATAGAGAACAGTTATGGAATATAATGGTAAAAAATTGATACCTTAAACATCTTATTCAAGTTATCCAAAGTCTGTACAAAAGGACGAGAATTGTGTTAGATTTAGGATACAAACTAACGGAAGAAATATTAATTAATCAAGGTGTACGTCAGGGATGCAGCCTCTCTCCAACACTATTCAATATATATATAGATGAAGTAATCAGAAATTGGAAACGAATTGTGCACTCTGGAATAAAATTGAACACAAACACATACATAAATACTATGCCCTTTGCAGATGATCAATTTATCCTGCAGGATGATGAAGATAAACTCCAGAAATCAATACATCAGTTAAACACCATTTGTAAAAGTTATAATCTTCGGATATCCAGAACAAAAACCAAAGTTATGGCATGGCAAGGAAAATATCCTATCAGAGCGAAGATAGTAATCGACAATCAACCAGTAGAACAAGTCACAAATTTTAAGTACCTTGGTTTTGAAATATCTTTTAATGATGATGACGAGGTGAAGAAGAAGCTTCATCGATTTCAATATATGTGTGGGACAATTCGCCGAACACTGAAAGGAAAAGTAAGAGAAGATACTCAACTTAAATTCTATAAGACTTTGGCTGTACCAACTTTGCTATATGGAAGTGAGACATGGGTAGATAAAATAAGCTATAGGAATAAAATACAATAATCTGAAATGAGATTCCTAAGATCAGTGAAAGGGTACTCCCTAAAAGATAAAATACGAAATGAAGAGATAAGACAAAAATTAAATATATTCTCAATGAATGAAATAATATTCCAAAACAGGATAAATTGGAAAAACCACGTTCTGAGGATGGATAACGACAGAATTCCAAAACTTGCCCTGGAATACCATCCTACAGGAAGAAGAGATATTGGTCGTCCTATGAAGAGATGGAATGAAATCTGAGGTCGGAACAGGCTATTAGCCTAATCCATGAAGAGGAAGTAAGTAAGTAAGTAAGTAGATATATCCTACATACATGATCACCTGGTTTAAGTTCGTACACCACAATAACTTGAAAGGTTTTTAGGCCAAGTTACTTCGTAACTCTTTCTTGAGGAGGGTAACAAACTACCTTCAGCTGATGAGGACTGCTGCGAGATCTCTTAGAGGATTCTTCACGTAGTGTGCAATGTAGTCAAGATTTTCTTCTGTGAGCACTAAACACCGTCCATTTCGCTTCTTATTGGAGACACTTCCCGTTATAAGAAATTCATGAAAAAGTTTACGAGTATTAATCCCATTATGACTTGGGACTAGAACCGATGAGAATTTATCAATTTATTTTGAACAGAAAAATAGCCTGTTATCTGTCAGACCTTGCACTAGGATCTGATGTGGTGTTTAATTTCCTCTTCAAACGACATTGACTGAGTGGCATTTGACTCAAGCGGAACGTACAGTAGCAGTTCAACAATCCCTTCCGTTCTCAAGATAGTGTTTGGCCTTGAACTGAGGCTGACGCAGTTAATGTGGCCGCCCTATCGTCAGATAATTTGATGACTGGTATAATATAACATAACATAATATAATATAATATAATATAATATAATATAATATAATATAATATAATATAATATAATATAATATAATATAATATAATATAATATAATATAATATAATATAATATAATATAATATAATATAATACAATATTTTCTTCAAATTTATATCTTAGGTCATTAAAGGAGCAAAGAGCCTAAAAAATATGAATTTCCACCCAGTGAGTGTCCATTTTTGTTATGACCGACAATCAGGTAAACATTATTAACTTAATATATTACCATCTGAAGCATTTCATAGAACTCTTCCTTCCCTCTTCCTGTACTTGCATTGTTATGACAGTTAAAAGCACGCTTTCTACTCTTATCGAAGTGCCAAAATTATTTCTACCTCTAACTGTATGTCACCTTCTATGTATTGGTCTTGAACTACGGCTGACGCAGTTTCTGTGGCCAGCAGATCATCGTATAGTTGCATGAACGATATAATATAAAACAACACAGTGAACACAAAACAAGAGTTTGGCATCTCCGAAAATCATAAAATGTAGTTAGTGGGACGTAAAAGCAGTAACATCAATTATTAATTAAAGAAGCGTTTAAGGCAAACTCAATCGGAGTTTTTTGAAATTTTACAATTAAATGCATTAAGGAATTCAAAGACTAAAAGAACTGCGGAATGATACAACACGAGAAGAGTAAAGTATTGTAAGTGTGTTGACGGGAATGGTCAGTAATTAAGTTATAAGAGGAAATCGGCTATTGTTGCGACAAATATATTTAACATTGTCCAACATTGCAGACTGTGTTCTTTTTGAGAGACAATGAGGTCGTTACTTCTCAGTTACACGACGAATAAATATCCGTTCAAAGAAGCAAAGGATAAAGAGGAGTAGGGTGCTCTAAACGAATGCCAAGAGTCCTTTGGTCTATTTGCTAATTACACTTCCTCAAAGACGTAATTCTGTTTTGAAAATGGAAGGAGGACACGGGGCGGAGCGCATCGTTGAAGACGAGACATTTATTTGAAGGCTCAGAAGAAAGCACTTAGTACCCATATCACTATTGGGAGAACACTGCACACAGTGCTTGGAAATCATCATACTTTATCACAATGGATAACCAAAAAGGTAAATGGCCCTAAAGACCGTGCAAATCAAGAGTTACTGGAGCCATAAAACCATCCGCGAAAGAAAGGTTAAGCAATGACTGACACTGTGGGTGAGGTATCGCCCTCTAGAATTAGTGAGAATGGAAAGAAAACCCTAAAGACATTATCATGCCTACACCGTGGTCCTGTCTTCAGAAAGAAACTTTCTTTCAACAAACTTTACTTACACAATCATTTCCTTCCTATGTGTAAACATGAAGGGTCTTCATTACAAAAAGTTTGTACAAGTACAAAATAGAGGGATGAGTATCAGATATTGTGTACCTGTTATGACTGTACTCCGCCAAACTTATTTTTCTTATGCCATAGTTCTTGCTGCAAGCTGCTATTCGGAGAGAAATTGCTCGTTTCCCCTTGTGTGGGTCGGAATGTCCATGTAGCACCTTTCAAATGAAATTTTACCTTTCTACAGTAGTTGCGTTAGTGTCCCAATGAATGCCGCAAATGGAAAAGTTAGATGTTATCATATATTAGTACCGTAGACATGAAATATCTATAAATCGTAAATTATGAGCGTATTTAACAGAAGAAATCCATCTCTTCAGTGAACAGTAGATAATAATGACTTGAAATTTTGGTTCAGTCGGTATCGGAAGTGGATAATCTGGTGTCATTTTAGTACATTAGAATTAATTTAGAGATGAAAAGTGCTAGATATTTATTGGCATTTCAATAAATTGAATGCTCCAGCTTTAGAATTTGGCACTTCATTTCGAACATTCTATCAGTTCCTTTGAACAATTGCCCTTGTATTAGTCTGTTTCCAATGATTTCCATCCCCGTGAACGTTTATAGTCAGCAGAGTGTTCAGAATAAGTTAGGGTCTTCGTAGAATTTAATGTCTGATGCCATTCCTGCAATCAAGTGGTTATCGTAGTGAAAGTCCGAAGCCGCAGGGATTCTAAAGTTCGAGTGTACTAGTAGTACGGCAAGGCTTTTGAAAGAATTTTCTATTTGGTAGTGAATAGTGTTTATTTCTAAATTGTTTTGTTAAGGAGGAATCCATACTTTCCCGTGTCGACTTCATTATGTAACTTACATAAAGGCTTTCCAATTTGTGGAATACATTAGTTCAAAGCATAATATATACGTGTAAAAATACACGCTGTTAAACAAAGAATTACATTTTTTGTTCTACAAGAACATACCCAGATTATATCAAATCAATTTGATATGTACGATATTGTTTACACTGCGTAAACATGTCACTTATTATGAATATTATTGGTGATGTAATGAACAAATATGAACAATGAAGGTATTAGTCCTCTACTGTCACTTTAAATTATGACTGTTTCTGTACTTATCTTACAGACTGATTTATAACTACAAGGGAAACACATTAATTTAAATACAACAGCGAATATTGATAATTGAGATAATATCCCTCTAGAAATGAAATGTCGTACGGCTTTTAGTGCCGGGATATCCCAGGACGGGTTCGGCTCACCAGGTGCAGGTCTTTCTATTTGACTCCCGTAGGGGACCTGCGCTTCGTGATGAGGATGAAATGATGATGAAGACAACACATACACCCAGCCCCCGTGCCACCGAAATTAACCAATTAAGGTTAAAATCCCCGACCCGGCTGGGAATCGAACCCGGGACCCTCTGAACCGAAGGCCAGTACGCTGACCGTTCAGCCAACGAGTCGGACATATCCCTCTAGAGTGCATAATGGTGTAAGTGCTTTATGTATGGAAATTATAACACCTATACCATCCTTCATATAGACTATATTGAACGATACCCAGCGCAAATTAGCCTATACATGATGGGCAAGTGCGTACATATCTGTACTATAATTGCATAGGCTAATCATTTGCGATCAGAATGTTCCTTACACCAGACTAGGTTAGTCGTGAAGAGGTATGTAAATGAGAATGTGGAAATATCTCTTTACTTTTAGATAGAAATAAACAGCTGTTCCTCTTCACTCCGGTGAAGATAGCAATGACAGGATTAATTTTGCTGCTGTACGCACTTCTATCACACCTATATCCGAAGGGAATAATAAAAGCATTGCCGACCTGGTGGAAACTGATACAATAGTAGAACAGCACAAAATTAATCTAGAATGGCGCCCCAAAAGCAGGCCTAACTTGAACTCATATGTGAAATACTGTAGGAGGCGATCTCCCAGGAGTACCGACGGGAGTTGACAGTGAAAAGCAATAGAGATCCTCGATTGCGAACGACTCAAAAAAGTGTCGAGAGGAAGGAAGACCACACTAATTTACATAAATAATTTTTCTGGAAAAGTTCATTTTTGCAGAGGAAAAAATTGAATTACGCCCTGTGACTAAGGTAGTATTTGGCATACCAACATGTTACTCCACATATATAATTCCTCTGCATGCTTCGTATTTATGATCTCTGTGCTGTCAGGCGACGGAAGATCCAGCCAGTCAGAATTGCCATTATTGCCAAGTGTCAGTCTAAGTAATGTGCAATAAATTAGTAATTGCAAATATATCGGACCTTCTAGGCTCATAATTAATATACAATTGAGATAAAATTTATGAACATTTCGGCAGATGTTATTATTTGACCAATTGGCAGTTGCACACTATGTCTCGGTTCCGAATAGCCCTTGCTATATTCTGGACATGAGTCGAAGGAAAAAGACGAGATACTTCTGAAATTTTTTAGGGAATAATATGCAAACGAGCTCTGTGGCACGTTTAATTGAAGCCCTGGGCGAAATATGATACAGTTTGTATGTTATGACATTGTTTTGATTCTAGAGATGCCTAATATTCAAGTTGGAACACTGGGGACGCCAAGTTTGAATCTCCCGCACAACGCCATTAGGAAAGTTGCTCCCCCTACTAATGCCTTGGTGGTATTCTGTAAATCCATAAAAGGAAACCACAATGCGGGATATTATCACTCATCTGTGTGTTCGCGAGGTTTCCTCCATGCTGTTTTGTGCTACAGTCAGTTTAAAAAGACTATCCCAAGCTGTCGTATGGAACATAACATTTGTGAGGGAGCAGTAGGAATATTCTGTTCAGTGAGGTAATGTGTAAATTATAGCTTATACATGTGTTCACGGAACTTTTCCACCCTAATCTACCTCAGACTTTAAACAAACGTTTTTTATTATTATTATTATTATTATTATTATTATTATTATTATTATTATTGTTATACAATCTTCCCTTAACAGCTGCAGCTTGCCAAGGGGCAAAGAGTACCTGAATAACAATAATAGATATAGATGAATGGATTAGCCCTACACGAGATTGTATGAAGTTACATAAGCGTATGCAAAAGTGTGAGGCAGATCAGACATTTATCTGAGGTCCACCAGCATGGTTCTTGAACATCATGATGAAATTCTTAAGAGTAGTAATGGTATGTTATAGATGGAACTTCTATTCAGTCCAAAAGTAATGCAAAAGTTTGCAAAACAATTAGGTATGGTTCCTCAAGCACCTAACATCAAGCCGATTATGTAAGTCCATCGTTCCTTTATAAATTCTTATCTTTACCGCATCGACCTCTTCTGTTTGGGTTTCGTTTGTCTCAAATCGAATTATTGGATTAATGATGAAACCCCTCAGAACAGGATGACTTAAAAGCAATAACGTCTGTGCGCTGGTTGCTACGTTTAGAATTTAGATTTGGTTTCGCGGTAGTTAGTGAATATATTCATGGTAGTAAATGGTTGATTATATCTCATTTGTGTCTCAGCGGATTTGTCTAATCTTCAGTGTCTGTGCCAGAAGTGGAAATGAATGTTCATTTCAGTATTACTTTTAAGCTTGAAGTATCTGTTGTAACTACGAGGTGCATTTTCGTTAACGTGGTACTGTTCAAATGATCTCTAATCTGTTGGTAAGGTGACACGAAGAAAAGTGTGAATATGAAGCCACAGGTGGTATAATTTATTTGGAAATTGTAGGCACATATATTCGCAGAGACAAGTGTTTTATCATTTAATGATAATTCAGGAAGGTTTGTCCGTCGTTCAAGTAAACACCAGATATATTAGTCTTCTTATTGTGCGTCAACGTCATGAACTCGAGCTATGACCATGAAATATTGAGTCATGATGTACAGTAAAAGCTAGCTTACTCATGGGAATGTGTAACGAGAAAGTCTACGAGTTACTGCAGCAAAATTTGTTACGACTTTCAGGTTATTCATCATTCCAGAAAGCAGTATGGCAGCGTGTTATTTATATCATCGTGCAACTACAGTCTCCTAATGTAATTTGGAAGTTGTGTGATGTTCTGTATTATTTCCAGCGTTAATTTTAACAAGTGTACTCGCGTCGTATGAAATGCCTATCCAGTGTTAGTTCGTAAGTAAGAAAAATGAATCCATTGTTTAGAATACCGCTGCTGTGGTAATCCACCCACAATTTTATGAATACCTCTTGAGCTCATAATTCTACATTGCTAAAGGAGCCGCCGCACGGCTATGTACATCCAACTGCGAGAGAAAAAGGTAAACAACGTGCATCCATCTTTGTAATACAGCTAGTCTCATGTCCGTGGCTTGTCACTTCAAGGAGAAGATGAGCGAAATCGTGACATTTCGGAAGACCTCGGGAAATGAATAATAAATTCTGGCTAATAACCCCTATTGTGAGAGATTTCGGCACTGTCATTAGCGAGAAAGTAATTAATTACAACTTTTGGAACCATTCGATGAAGTTAACTTCACAGGGGGAAATATATTTAATTATGCCCACAGAGAAGTTAGCCTGCCTGTCGGCAGAGTGAAGTTACACGTATCAAGGATATATAGTGAAAATACGTGGGAATATCGTCCAGGGAATTAATTAATTACGCCCGTGAAAGAAGCAGGAGAAACCAAGGAACAACACCATTCTGATCGGAAAATTTGGCGGAATGTCTGGTGTGAGTCTCATAGAAATCGGTCCCGCGATTTTGAGATGGAACGATTGCACAATAATAGATAACGCGTGGAACCGCGTCCCTTGTGTGCGTATACCCATTCTCAAAATTTAGGGAGGCAGTGAGCGATCATTAGTCCGAGGTGACGAACCTGTGGTAGTCGACATTAAGAAGAGGAATTACAGAAATTAAAGTGTTAGAAGCTAGACTTGGAAATCTCACAAGTCAGTTAGCTTGAGAGAAAAGAATTTCGTGAAGTATAGATAAGGAATAGAAACAACTTTGATTTTAAAACATTATTTTATATAAGACAATTCATCCTGGTAGGAGGGAAGATCGTAGTGGCTATGTATTGGATTTATGAACTGATGCGAGGAAGACAGCGAAGTCTCAGATGATATTTCTCTGAAATTATTATTCATACGGTTATTTTGACAATCTGTATGGGAAAACAATTGGTTTCATGTGAGAGATAGCATCGTTGTCCCACGGTCATTTCCATTTGGTGAAACCCTGGCAGGGAAGGGTAGGAGCTTTCCACGGTTACATTAGTTTACTGGTTGAGACGGAACGGTGTGGTCCATTTTGTGTTCTATGTACGGTATAATAAAATCTGTTATTACGTATGTTAGTTCCGGCTAAAGAAAATGAATTTGTATTACATCAAGACAACTGGAGATTCAGTGTAGTTGATGAGGTAGATTTTAAGTGAAGTAAGCCACCTATCGTTATGAGGGGCTAAGTCGGAGATTGCTGGCTTGCTAAAAGCAGCCAAGACTACAGGATCAGGACGCCGTTTGTACATAGCCAAGTCATAGGTTAGGCACTTTGACGAATCGACTTGAACGATGGTAGTGTCTGCAGTAATTAATGCAGGTACGGAAGATATTAGCAGGTACTGGCCATGTTTCGGCATAACATTTACTAACTGGAATATGCTCCCATAATAGAATTGCATCAGTAATTGCTTAAATGTAAGGGTTGTCCCACGTGGAAACCTGGCTAATGGAGACTGGTCCCTACTGAGTAGCCACGTGCGTTCAAGTTCGATGAACTTTCGTTTTCCATTTTGACATTTTTTTTTCTTTATTTCGAGATTTATTGTTCGAGTGTACGTTATGTTAAGATAGTGCAGTTTAATGCGGTTGAGACTTGTCAGCTGTTATAATAATATATTTCTATTTCATGTTATTCACATTATTTGGGTGAGATGTTGATCGACCGATCACTTGTAGTTTAGTTATAAGAGACAAGTGTTGGTAGACAGATTTGTAATTGTAGTTATGTAGAATCGAAAAGATTTCATGTTGTTTGTTTTGTACTGTGGACTCGTATTTTAACGAATTTATCGAAGTAACTGTTTCATAACCTGAGAGTTGGTCTAGTAAGAAGACTTTTCAAGCGATTTATTACTTGTATTTAACTTCAGTGTTTGGCGTGTTTTCTACACGCATAGTGAATTAATATTTCCCTGCATTTCGCAGTTTTGTTCCTTCAGAACGATGTAACGTAAAATCCCCTCGGATCAAGTGTTGTTGGTTCATTCTGAACATCTGTTTGGGGTGAAGTATTCTTCAGCATCGGGATTCATATAACATAAGGGTGTCACGAGGGAACACCACATGGTGGAATTTTATTTCAGATTGTGATAATTGAGAATAAGAGACAGCTGGCACAGGGCCAAGCGCTGGCATAGGGGCTGATGCTCAAGATGGTCGCCATACAGGGGTTCTTATGGGACTAACTCCGAGAGCTGGCACAGGGGCAAATGCGCAAGATGGTAGCTATACATAGGCTTTTATGGAGTAAGCTGGCCCAGGGTAGGATAGACGGTAAACATAGGGCGTAAGGAGATGGCCAAGGGACAAATGCGCAAGATGGTAGTCGATTTGAGTACTTTATTTCTTTTTTCTACAGGTGTTAGTGTTACAAGCCAACAGTCGTAAGGTGGTCGGAGAGGAAGGTCTTCTTTTTTTGCTGATATGTGTACAATGTCTCATCAGGCGAATCTGACTACATTTTACAAGGAAACCAAGTTGACTACTGCCTAAGGAAAGTCAAAGTCAGCATTCGCATCGTGAGGTCCAGCCCTATCTCGTCTCCCGCATGCAGAGGCGTGGAGCCACGGTAGAGCCGTGGCCACCCCTCATCTGTTCTGTTGGCAGATCAGAGTGCAGAGCTGTTGGACCACGGACAAGCCGTGGCCACTTATGGGCCGACACCCACTCGGCATCTACCAACCAGTCTCCTACCGTATTACCCCTGCTTATAAACGACATTGACCGCCGGAAATTTTAAAGTACTAAGCTATATTATAGTACAACAAAGCCAAAGAGCTGACTTTTTCGGTTGAAAGGAATATGGATCTTCCCGTACATCATGGTAAACACCAAAAGATTACTGTATTAAATTAGTTGAATTACAGACATTAAGGCGTTAATTTATTATCATAAGAGACTGGAATGCAGTGGTAGGCCAAGGAAGAGAAGGTAATACAGTAGGAGAATTTGGATTGGGACAAAGGAACGAAAGAGGAAGTCGGCTGGTTGAATTCTGCACTGATCATAATTTAGTCCTTGCCAATACTTGGTTCAAACACAACAAACGACGGCTGTATACGTGGATGAGACCTGGAGACACTGGAAGGTATCAAATAGACTTCATTATGATTAGGCAGAGATTCAGAAACCAGGTGTTGGATTGCAAAACTTTCCCAGGAGCAGATGTGGACTCTGACCATAACTTGTTGGTCATGAAATGCCATCTGAAGTTGAAGAAATTGACGAAAGGAAAGAATGCAAAAAGATGGGATCTAGACAAGTTGAAAGAAAAGAGTGTAAGGGATTGTTTCAAGGAACATGTTGCACAAGGACTAAATGAAAAGGCTGAAGGAAACACTATAGAGGAAGAGTGGAGAGTCATCAAAAATGAAGTCAGTAGGGCTGCTGAAGGAATGTTAGGAAGGAAGAAAAGATCAACTAAGAATCAGTGGATAACTCAGGAGATACTAAACCTGATTGATGAACGACGAAAATACAAGAATGCAAGAAATGAAGAGGGCAGAAAAGAATACAGGCGATTAAAGAATCAAGTGGATAGAAAGTGCAAGGTAGCTAAGGAAGAATGGCTGAAGGAGAAGTGCAAGGATGTCGAAGGCTGTATGGTCCTGGGTAAGGTAGATGCTGCATACAGGAAAATCAATGAAACCTTTGGAGAAAGGAAATCTAGGTGTATGAATATTAAGAGCTCAGATGGAAAGCCACTTCTAGGGAAAGAAGACAAAGCAGAAAGATGGCAGGAGCATATCCAACAGTTGTATCAAGGTAAAGATGTAAATAATTTGGTTCCGGAACACGAAGAGACTGTTGATGCTGATGAAATGGGAGACCAAATTTTGAGGTCAGAGTTTGACAGAGCTGTGAGTGACCTCAACAGGAACAAGGCACCTGGAATTGATGACATTCCCTATGAATTACTGACTGCCTTAGGAGAAACCAGCATGGCAAGGTTATTTCATTTAGTGTGCAAGATGTATGAGACAGGAGAAGTCCCAACAGATTTTCGGAAGAATGTTGTTATACCTATTCCCAAGAACGGTGGTGCTGACAGGTGTGAAAACTACCGCACCATTAGTTTAGTATCTCATGCCTGCAAAATTTTAACACGTATTATTTGTGGGTTAGTGTAGTCACGTCCCAGTTCGTGAACCATGGGCAACGGTTGAGTGGCCTAGTAAGTGGTCCTGAGAGTCGGGATACCAGTTGCTATGGAATGGGAGTGGGCATCTCGGGCATATTCTGAGTCGTGGCCCTCCTTGTGCTCAGGCGGCCAGGACTACACAATTCACCGGTGGTCCATAACCCGTTAGAGGAGAGATCCTCACTTGGACTATGTGCAAGTAGGGCAGCATCCTGCTTCATGAATTTACCGAGCTCAGAACACTTTAAGCAAGCCTCGGACCTATGGGAGTAATGGAGTCCCACTCCCATTTGACAGGCGAGGGACTCCTTGGAAACAACTTGGCGAACGAAATGGAATTCGATGGGGAGCTATCAATATTAATGGGGCTTATGGAAGGAAGAAGGTAGAACTTGCTGAGTCAGCAAAGAGGATGCATCTGGATGTGCTAGGAGTAAGTGATATTCGGGTAATGGGAGATAAGGAGGAAGAGATAGGAGATTATAA
Source organism: Anabrus simplex (assembly GCF_040414725.1). Taxonomy (NCBI): domain Eukaryota; kingdom Metazoa; phylum Arthropoda; class Insecta; order Orthoptera; family Tettigoniidae; genus Anabrus; species Anabrus simplex. The sequence continues at coordinate 563,254,032 of NC_090266.1, forward strand.
AGTGTACTTGACGGTTGTTAGAAAGGGAAGGGCAGAGTCTGGGGTAGGGCTCTTTATCAGGAATACCATTGCACGCAACATAGTTTCTGTTAGGCACGTAAGTGAGCGAATGATGTGGGTAGATTTGTCAGTGGGAGGAATTAGGACAAGAATTGTGTCCGTGTATTCGCCATGTGAGGGTGCAGATGAGGATGAAGTTGACAAGTTTTATGAAGCATTGAGTGACATCGTGGTCAGGGTCAACAGCAAGGATAGAATAGTGCTAATGGGCGATTTCAATGCGAGAGTTGGGAATAGAACTGAAGGATACGAAAGGGTGATTGGTAAATGTGGGGAAGATATGGAAGCTAATGGGAATGGGAAGCGTTTGCTGGACTTCTGTGCTAGTATGGGTTTAGCTGTTACAAATACATTCTTCAAGCATAAGGCTATTCACCGCTACACATGGGAGGCTAGGGGTACCAGATCCATAATAGACTATATCTTAACAGACTTTGAATTCAGGAAATCTTTTAGGAATGTACGAGTTTTTCGGGGATTTTTCGATGATACAGACCATTATCTGATCTGTAGTGAACTAAGTATCTCTAGGCCTAGGGTAGAGAAAGTGAAATCTGTCTGCAAACGAATAAGGGTAGAAAATCTCCAGGATGAGGAAATTAGACAGAAGTACGTGGATATGATTAGTGAGAAGTTTCGAACAGTAGACAGTAAGCAGGTTCAGGATATAGAAAGTGAATGGGTGGCATACAGGGATGATGTAGTAGAAACAGCAAGGGAATGCCTAGGAACAACTGTGTGTAAAGATAGGAAAAGGCGAACATCTTGGTGGAATGATGAAGTGAGAGCAGCCTGTAAACGTAAAAAGAAGGCTTATCAGAAGTGGCTCCAAACAAGGGCCGAGGCAGACAGGGATTGGTACGTAGATGAAAGAAACAGAGCGAAACAAATAGTTGTTGAATCCAAAAAGAAGTCATGGGAAGATTTTGGTAATAACCTGGAAAGGCTAGGTCAAGCAGCAGGGAAACCTTTCTGGACAGTTTTAAAGAATCTTAGGAATGGAGGGAAAAAGGAAATGAACAGTGTTTTGAGTAATTCAGGTGAACTCATAACAGATCCCAGGGAATCACTGGAGAGGTGGAGGGAATATTTTGAACATCTTCTCAATGTAAAAGGAAATAATCATGGTGGTGTTGCAAACAGTCAAGCTCATGGGGAGGAGGAAAATGATATTGGTGAAATTATGCTTGAGGAAGTGGAAAGGATAGTAAATAAACTCCATTGTCATAAGGCAGCAGGAATAGATGAAATTAGACCTGAAATGGTGAAGTATAGTGGGAAGGCAGGGATGAAATGGCTTCATAGAGTAGTAAAATTAGCGTGGAGTGTTGGTAAGGTACCTTCAGATTGGACAAAAGCAGTAATTGCACCTATCTATAAGCAAGGGAACAGGAAGGATTGCAACAACTATCGAGGTATCTCATTGATTAGTATACCAGGCAAAGTATTCACAGGCATCTTGGAAGGGAGGGTGCGATCAGTCGTTGAGAGGAAGTTGGATGAAAACCAGTGTGGTTTCAGACCACAGAGAGGCTGTCAGGATCAGATTTTCAGTATGCGCCAGGTAATTGAAAAATGCTACGAGAGGAATAGGCAGTTGTGTTTATGTTTCGTAGATCTAGAGAAAGCATATGACAGGGTACCGAGGGAAAAGATGTTCGCTATACTGGGGGACTATGGAATTAAAGGTAGATTATTAAAATCAATCAAAGGCATTTATGTTGACAATTGGGCTTCAGTGAGAATTGATGGTAGAATGAGTTCTTGGTTCAGGGTACTTACAGGAGTTAGACAAGTCTGTAATCTTTCACCTTTGCTGTTTGTAGTTTACATGGATCATATGCTGAGAGGTATAAAATGGCAGGGAGGGATTCAGTTAGGTGGAAATGTAGTAAGCAGCCTGGCCTATGCTGACGACCTGGTCTTAATGGCAGACTGTGCCGAAAGCCTGCAGTCTAACATCTTGGAACTTGAAAATAGGTGCAGTGAGTATGGTATGAAAATTAGCCTCTCGAAGACTAAATTGATGTCAGTAGGTAAGAAATCCAACAGAAGTGAATGTCAGATTGGTGATACAAAGCTAGAACAGGTCGATAATTTCAAGTATTTACGTTGTGTGTTTTCCCAGGATGGTAATATAGTAAGTGAGATTGAATCAAGGTGTAGTAAAGCTAATGCAGTGAGCTCGCAGTTGCGATCAGCAGTATTCTGTAAGAAGGAAGTCAGCTCTCAGACGAAACTATCTTTACATCGGTCTGTTTTCACACCAACTTTGCTTTACGGGAGCGAAAGCTGGGTGGACTCAGGATATCTTATTCATAAGTTAGAAGTAACAGACATGAAAGTAGCAAGAATGATTGCTGGTACAAACAGGTGGGAACAATGGCAGGAGGGAACTCGGAATGAGGACATAAAGGCTAATTTAGGAATGAACTCGATGGATGAAGCTGTACGCATAAACCGGCTTCGGTGGTGGGGTCATGTGAGGCGAATGGAGGAGGATAGGTTACCTAGGAGAATAATGGACTCTGTTATGGAGGGTAAGAGAAGTAGAGGGAGACCAAGACAACGATGGTTAGACTCTGTTTCTAACGATTTAAAGATAAGATGTATAGAACTAAAACAGGCCACAACACTAGTTGCAAATCGAGGATTGTGGCGACGTTTAGTAAATTCTCAGAGGCTTGCAGACTGAACGCTGAAAGGCATAACAGTCTATAATGATAATGTATGTATGTATGTTATTTACAGAAGAATGGAAAAGCAAGTTGAAGCTGAGCTGGGAGAAGATCAATTTGGCTTCAGAAGAAATGTAGGCACACGTGAAGCAATACTGACTTTACGTCTGATGATAGACGATCGAATCATGAAGGACAAGCCCACGTACATGGCATTCGTAGATCTAGAAAAGGCATTCGATAATGTTGATTGGACCAAGCTATTTATGATTCTGAAGATGATAGGGATCAGATACCGAGAACGAAGAATTATCTACAAACTGTATAAAAATCAGTCTGCAGTGATAAGAATCGAGGGCTTTGAAAAAGAAGCAGCAATCCAGAAAGGAGTGTGGCAAGGCTGCAGTTTGTCCCCTCTCCTTTTCAATGTTTACATAGAACAGGCAGTAAAGGAAATCAAAGAGAAATTTGGAAAGGGAATCACAGTCCAAGGAGAGGAAATCCAAACCTTGAGATTTGCCGATGATATTGTTATTTTATCTGAGACTGCAGAAGATCTCGAGAAGTTGCTGAATGGTATGGATGAAGTCTTGGGTTAGGAGTACAAGATGAAAATAAATAAGTCCAAAACAAAAGTAATGGAGCGCAGTCGAACGAAGGCAGGTGATGTAGGAAATATTAGATTAGGAAATGAAGTCTTAAAGAGAGTAGATGAATATTGTTACTTGGGTAGTAAAATAACTAACGATGGCAGAAGTAAGGAGGACATAAAATGCAGACTAGCACAAGCAAGGAAGAGCTTTCTTAAGAAAAGAAATTTGCTCACTTCAAACATTGATATCGGAATCAGAAAGATGTTTTTGAAGACTTTCGTGTGGAGCGTGGCATTGTATGGAAGTGAAACATGGACGATAACTAGCTCAGAAGGAAAGAGAATAGAAGCTTTTGAAATGTGGTGTTACAGAAGAATGCTGAAGGTTAGATGGATAGATCGAATCACGAATGAAGAGATACTGAATCGAATTGGTGAGAGGAGATCGATTTGGCTAAAATTCACGAAAAGAAGAGATAGAATGATAGGACACATCTTAAGACACCCAGGACTTGTTCGGTTGGTTTTTTAAGGATGTGTATGTGGCAAGAACGGTAGGGGTAGACCAAGGTATGAATATGACAAGCTGATTAGAGCAGATGTATGATGCAATAGTTACGTAGAAATGAAAAGGTTAGCACAGGATAGAGTGGCATGGAGAGCTGCATCAAACCAGTCTATGGACTGATGACTCAAACAACAACAACAAGAATCTGGGATGTCAACATTCCCAGTAGCTAAATGACGTTGTTCTAGTCGAGTAGAAGTGATTCAAGGAAACACTAGTTATTTCTTGTTTCTTTTGTTACGTAACTCAACCGTAGGAGGCTACGACTGCTTAGCAAATGCATAATAATAATAATAATAATAATAATAATAATAATAATAATAATAATAATAATAATAATAATAATAATAATAATAATAATAATAATAATAATAATCGGTTGATTGAATGTACACCGAAACATCATTTCTTCCTCTTTTCATTCCCTTCCCTCAAGGGGAGGGGCGGGCCATCTTGAAGGTTACGCCTTCACCCTGGCCAAGAGTTTCGGCTGGTTGGGGAAGCAGCGATAGTTTGAGGAGGAGGGTAATTCGAAGTAAGGAATGAGGAGGTGTGTGCGTAGATATTATTTAAGGTGATGTGTGCAAGGATTGAAAATTCAGAGGAGAGTACGAGGGTGGGTAGTGAAAAAGTGAAGTGGAAAGTTGTGATAGAAGGAAGAGAAGTTTATTAGGTATGTGAGCAGTGGGCGAAGAATGTCTGATGGGGGCGAAGTTGGGGAAAAGTAGTTGGTTGGGGGTGGATGAAACCGCATATTGGGAGTAAGTGGAGGAAGGAGAGGGGCAGGCCAGGGACGTCGACGAGGTGATGTATGGCGGGGCAAAAGTTGGGGAGATGAGCGGGAGGGTTCTGCTCGATGGTGGCGACCGTGGAGATGGATTCCATGAGCGATGAGGCGTTGAGTGTCTGCAGACGTCGGAAGTTGGAGGCGCACGAGATATGTAGGTCCATCGGCGTTGTGTATCATGAATGCTCTCCGCACGGGGATCCCTGCCAGGCGAAGTTCGTGGACGATGACCTCATTTGGGAGATTCGGATCCACGCCGCAAACAACACAGCTGTAGATGGTATGCTGGTCTGTCGGCGGTGATGGTGGAGGTGGTGGGCACGCTGTATCTTGACCGGCGGTATTTTCCTCAGCACGCTGCTGATTTGTTGCATGTTGTTGAGTAAGGGTGGGTGGGATGGGGAGAGGAAACGTTATAAGTGGGTAACAATTGGCCATAACGGTAGTAGTGAGAGTAATAATAGAGGAAGCATGGACAGTTGTGTTGGTGGTAGTTGCGATGGTAGATGTGGTGGTGGTGACGGAGGAGTCGTAGGAAGAGAGTGATGTCAGGGGAGGCAGGAGTCCTTGGGGTAGTATGGGTGTGGCGAGGGGTCAAAAGCGTCGTCAAAATATGAAGGGCAACGTTCCACACGATGCGTGGTGAGGTCGAGGTACACACCATCTTGGAGCAGTTCTTGTACGGCATCTTCTGTTGGAACTTGAACAAGGATCCGACGAGGAGGAAGACAATTGTCCTATACCCGAGATACGTTGGTAATCGGGAAGCAGTTATTGCAGAAGTATTGGAGAAGTTTTTCATTAGATTAGGTGAGCTCGACATTGTGAAGAATGCAGTTGGGCATGATGGAAGGCCGACTTTCTACTTGGCGTCAGCCGATATGCTTTTATACGCTGCTGGGTGCCGACATAAAGGTGTGGCGCCACCCGGCCGATCAAAAAGTAAAAGATGTGGTGTTGAGTGCGGAGAAATCCATCTTAGAGATGTGTGGTGTGATCGGTGATCGTTAGCGATGTTGTGTCCGGAAACATCATCGCGTCGGCAGGTAAAGTCGTATGCATAAATCCTTATGTGATTAATGTTCGTTGCGTGACCTCACTTTGCTTAGCACCAAGTAGTTTGAATGCATCGCCCACGAATTGAGCATGTGCTACTTTACGAGGTGTGCTGTTAGTAGCTCCACCATAAGAAATATATGGGTTACATTTAGGACCCTAGCAGCTAAACAATTTATCGGATGAACATGAAAGTTGAAATGCTGGTTCAGAAACATACCTCTTGAATCTATCTGTATAGGTTATAAGCTCGTAGTTAATGCAGGAATGAAAATAAGCCGTGCGTGCTTACATGTAATTCTACTATAAGAAATACATTGGTTACATTTAGGCCTCTAGCAGTTGAAGTAATTATCGGATGAACATAAGAGTTAAAATATTGGTTCGGAAACATATCACTAAATTTCGATTAAGGATCCGTTTGGGTGATGATCCGGTATCCGAGAGGATAGTCGACTGGTGGATAACATTAATTAATGTAAATCTGGAATTCTACTTGCTGAAGGTCAGATTTTCCACGGATCGTGCGGATTAACTCTCACTTATCGTTTGGGTTAATGTTGCCCGATTTTCAGGTTTTCTATTCTTTTTCTGGTTTTGCTGTCCAAAACCCTACATAGATTTTTCACACTTTGAAAGACACTAACGTAAATAATTTCAAGATCCGTTCACCATTCACGTTATGAATTGTGACTGCGTTATAACATGTTGCGACAAATTTAATTCATTTGTTGGGATTCAGTAAAACATTATTATCGTGATTTTGTTGAATGAATTTTAGTAAGTACATTTTTGATCCTCATTTCAAGTAGTTATGCTCTCCTCTGAACACTGTCGATCGGTCAATGAAGTGACTGAAAAGAAAACTACACGAACCTAGATCTAAGAATCAATATTGTTCTACCGAAGTAGCCGAGGCAGACGAGCGACGATGGAACGGTAACTTCAAGGGTTCAGTAAGTGAAAATGAAATCCTGGGCTAGGCTAGCCTTGCCTTGACAGATGTCACCTTACCGAGGAAAGGATCCTTGGTAGGATACACATGTCGGTAACAATCTGTCTATATTTACTATTTGAAAAAGGTATTAATTTCATGGGTACAGTTATATTTTTAATAACATAGGAGTGCCGGACAGTAGGTCATAGATTTTTCTTTAACTGGTGGAGGATAGTTTAAAACAATAATTTTAGAATATTTTTCATTATTTCCATTTATGGGGTTAAGGATTTTGTTAACACCTGAATTTGTGTGTGTTAAGATGATCTGGATTGTGTTTCAGCTGTAAGGCAGTTTTGTTTAGCAAAGGGTAATATTGGCAACGTAATTTCATATTGTGAGGTTATCTCCTGTTTGAAATGCTCTATTTATTCGAGTAAAACTCGGTTCAACCTTAATTTTTCCAAATATTCCTTTTGTGGTTACATCTAGTTAAACGGAATGCTTGGGAGGCTATTCACAGTTTACTATCAATATCTTACAAACTGGTTGTAAGATAAAAGGACTTCCGTAAGCTTAAGATGGATCTGACTGGTTTCATCTTGAAGCCAACTTACGGGAGTAATGTTGAATTTATAATCGTCTGCTTTCTTCTTTGTTTGCTTGTTTGGTCAGTAACATGACGTGATTTTGTGACCAAAATTATCCATTGGTATGATATTATATTTTATAATAATTTAGTTCAGTGTCGGCTGATCATTTTACTGATTTTTGCACAGTGACACATGAAGTGTCTCATTCGAGGAATTTCATTTGTTATATTTTTCTGTATCACGGTATAAGTACTTCTGGTGTGAAGGTACCTTGATTGTAAAGACATTCGCCTGGTCGAGAGGGATGCCTAGCGTATTTAATTGTTACCATGGAAGGATTCGACGATAAGTTGGAGCAGTTGTTCCAGAGAAATGAACGTAGAAGTGGTGAACAGTTGCATGGGCTTACGCTAGAGATTAAGACTGAATGCTATAATATTAAGGACGAACTTAAGGTAGAGATCAAGAATGCGTAATGCGTATGATGACATTATCCGTCGAGCCGGTAGTTGATCTAATTTTTAACCGCTACGTGTGGTTCACACAACTAAATATTTGAGGAGCCGTTTGCATTTTCCCTCAATTTAATTATTTTACAAATTCCGCCCCTTAAAATGAGCAGTACCTTATTTTTCAAAGTTATATATTTCTTGCGTGTCAAGAAATCAGTTTTACCTTTGAAAATATACGTACTATAAAGAAATTCATTTTGATGATATACCATCAAATTGGGTGTGGATACTGCTAAAACTCTAATAATACTGCACTAAAAAGTAGATTGACAATTTGGCTATCATGCAAACATGATTAGATTAGGCTCGTCACTTGAATTTACAGATGCATTTAACTCCATCACAATTCCCTCATCATAAACTCCAAAAATTTAGCCATCGTATGTGGTTAACCAAACAGTTAACAAGGAAAGCAAGTCTCAATAAGACAACAAGTGGCTAAAAGTCAAATATATCGCAGGTAGATGTATTCAGTAACAAAATATTCCATCTTCAGCGGAACAAGTATATCTGATGGGTACTGCTATCTAACAGAAAAATTCGCAACTTCTGCGAGCAGTAATTGGCCGTAAAGTAGACCTAAGAAGCTAATGAAACAGTTAGAAGATTTTAGAAATGAATACCGTCCTGGTAGGGACGAATTGAAAACATAAATTAGAAATAACTGAAGTTAGGACGGAGTGAGATAGGGATAATGTGGAACTGTTGATTAAAACAAACAGAAAGTCGTTGAGGAAACCGATAGGTGATTAGCTGAGGTAGACAAACGCATTGACAACAGCATAGGCAAAACTTTCTTGTCCATTAAAGAACGCGTTAACGTTATGGATGAAAGAATTGCTAATCTTCGTCGTGAAATGAGGGAATCTAGAGTGCAGATGTTTAAAACCTTAACCGGGCGAGTTGGCAGTGCTGTTAGGTAGGGATGGGCTACGAATGGAGTCGCGAAGAGTCGAGACTGCTACCTCTGTAACCGACACTCTCGACTCCAGTGTCGACTCCACTGATGCACTAACGCCATCTAACAACTATTGTGGGAACTGCTTGGAATTATAGTTCCACGCTCCTCCCTTGGTAACTTGTGATACGATGAATACAGGATGATTATTAGCCAGTAAACATGACATATTGTTTCGGGATTTCATCATCGTTAGTGTTAATGTTGTAGGTCTTATTTTGGTGACGATGAAGGTGATGATGACGATAATAGTAGTGGTAATATTAATCTGACATTATACGTTTACAAAATTGCCAATATAAAGTTCCATGCGCTCAGCCCCGCGGTATAGGGGGCAACGCGTCCGCCTGTCACCCGGTGGCTCCGGGTTCGATTCTCGGCTGGGTTAGATTTTTCATTGTAAATGATTAATACCGGGGGTCTGGGGCATAAAAGAGAAAAAAAAAAGAAGCGAGTGCTTAGAGTATGATTTTACAACAAATATTTTACCAAACATTGTGCGTCATAAAAGCCACCTCCGCAGTCAAGGGAGGCCCCGGGATCGATTCCGGCCAGGTCAGGAATTTTTACCAGTATCTCAGGTTTCGTGATGACGGCGAGGTAGAGATCGGATCTAGAAAGCCAAGAATAACAGTCGAGAGGATTCATCGTGCTGAACACACATCACCTCGTAATTTACTGGCCTTCGAGCTGGGCATAGGTCACTTGGTAGGCCAAGGCCTACCAGGGATGTCGTGAAAAGGGGCTTTTGTGTATAATAATAATAATAATAATAATAATAATAATAATAATAATAATGTTCGCCTCCGTGGTGTAGTGGTTACCTGCTACCCCCGGAGGTCCGGGTTCGATTCCCGCTCTGCTATGAAATTTGAAAAGTGGTACGAGGGCTGAAACGGGGTCCACTCAGCCTCGGGAGGTCAACTGAGTAGAGGTGGGTTCGATTCCCACCTCACCCAACCTGGAAGTGGTTTTCCGTGGTTTCCCACTTCTCCTTCAGGCAAATGCCGGGATGGTACCTAACTTAAGGCCACGGACGCTTCCTTCCCTCTTCCTTGTCTATCCCTTCCAATCTCCCCATCCCCCCGCACGGCCCCTGTTCAGCATAGCAGGTGAGGCCGCCTGGGCGCTGTACTGGTCATCCTCCCCAGTAGTATCCCCAACCCAGAGTCTGAAGCTCCAGGACACTGCCCTTGAGGCGGTAGAGGTGGGATCCCTCGCTGAGTCTGAGGGAAAAGCCAACCCTGGAGGGTAGCAGATTAATAATAATAATAATAATAATAATAATAATAATAATAATAATAATCATAATAATAAATATTCTGACAGAATAATCTTCAATAATCGCCAACGTGAACTTGAACTACATAATACAAACAACTTTCATGTACTAATGGAATATTAAAACAAATGTTTCACGATTTGTTTTTTATAATATTAATAATGTATATTATTATGGAGAATCGTAATTAATCGCCAATATGAAATTCAATTACATAATAACAAAACACCGGCGAGCGTATTACGTGTGACAATAATTTCGTATCAGTTATTGCTTATAATAATAATAATAATAATAATAATAATAATAATAATAATAATAATAATAATAATAATAATAATAATAATAATAATAATAATACAAGATAATGTGGTCCTTGAATTACAGTGAAATGAAATGTCGTATGGCTTTTAGTGCTGGGATATCCCAGGACGGGTTCGGCTCGCCAGGTGCAGGTCTTTCTAGCTGACTCCCGTAGATGACCTGCGCGTCCTGATGAGGATGAAATTATGATGAAGACAACACATGCACCCAGTCCCCGTGTCACTGGAATTAACCAATTAAGGTTAAAATCCCCGACAAGGCCGGAAATGGAACCCGGTACCCACTGAACCGAAGGCCAGTACGCTGACCGTTCATCCAACGAGTCGGACATTTACAATGAAAAGCTACAACATGTTTTCCTGTCAGTGACCGGGTCAGGAATGGAATGAATGAAGCCCCCTTCCTGCGGCGAGGATAGGAATTGTACCGGCTGCCGAGGCCTGTCGCACTCCTCTGGGGCAATGATGAATGACTGACAGATGAAATGAAATGATGTTGTAGAGTGTTGCTAGAATGAAAGATGACAGAGAAAACCGGAGTGCCCGGAGAAAAACAAATCTCGCGTGGATTGACCGTGATTTGAACCACGGAATCCACCGGTGAGATGCCAACGCGCTGCCGCCTGAGCCAAGAAGGTTTTTAATAGTTTAGTTTATGTTCGAATTATGTTAGTGGAATTACCAATATTAGATTTGTTTTCATCGTTCATGTGCAATTCATAATTATTTACCATCGATATCTGCTTATCAATTTCCTGATCACAACAAATAAAGACGTGAAATTATATGTTCGTGGTCTGCTATGCCGATACTTTCTGACTTGAACGTTTAATTGTATTTCAACTACACCATTACGCTCGTTGTTTTCGTTTACGATACCGTACTTCATTCTACAATACCCTTAAACATCCCAATGGGCAAATGAGCAGCAACATGTATTATATTTCATGTTATTTTCCGCGTCTCGACAGGCTAGCGGCCTCGCAATGAGAGTCAAGTTCGCTTGGAGTCGCAAGGCTTCATGCGAAGCGACCGTGCGGCCCCGCAATGCGCATCAGGTTAACTTGGAGTCGAGATGCTTCATGCGAACCGAGACCGGTGTTCGGAGTCGATGGAGTCGACGCTCTCGATTTCAGGCTTCAGTCGCGCCCATCCCTACTGTTAGGTGAACACAGCTGTGAGCTTGTATCCGGGAGATAGTGGGTTCGATCCACACTGTCTGGAGCCCTGAATAAGGATTCCTATGATTTCCCATTTTCACACTGGACAAATGCTGGGACTGTACCTTAATTAAGGCCACGGCCGCTCTCTTCCAATTCCTAGGCCTTCTCTATCCCATCGTCGCCGTATGACCTATCTGTGGCGGTGCGACGTAAAGCAAATTGTAAAAACAACATCAAACTTTAGCTGAAGGACTTAGCAGTATTAAAGGTAATGTCTTAGATCAGATAGTAGAAAGTGCACAAAAGGAGGTTACTACGCTCAGGAGAGGGGTGTTCGTATTTAAGCAAGACTTCTATGTATCAATTAAGGAGTTAGAAGGAAATAATTACAATGTCAGCAAGGAATCCAAGAGCGAGTTAATGGAGGCAGTTCGATCAATTTTTTTTAGGAACAAACTTGAGCAAAACACTGGAGTGACTGGTTCCTTATCCATAGTAAAAATGAAATGGCGTATGGCTTTTAGTGCCGGGAGTGTCCGAAGACAAGTTCGGCTCGCCAGATGCAGGTCTTTTCATTTGACTCCCGTAGGCGACCTGCGCGTCGTGATGAGAATTAAGTGATGATGAAGACGATACATACATCCAGCCTCCGTGCCAGCGAAATTAACCAATAATGGTTAAAATTCCCGACCCTGCCGGGAATCGAACCCGGGACCCCTGTGGTCAAAGGCCAGCACGCTAACCATTTATCTATGGAGCCGGACCTATCCATAGTGTAGAACAGCTTGTCGAAACTCAGCGAAAAGCCAAACAAACCTTGCGGATGAGGCAGGAGATGGACTATCTTACAAGTTAGATGATAGTAAGGGAAAAGTTAATGTCAGTGATAAAACTTTGTGGGAGTTAGTCAGGGTTTTCGGAGCACATGTTAACAACTAGGGTAAGGGTGACCAATGTGGTAAATGTGTGACTTCCCGAAGAACAATCTAAAATATTCTTCCGTGAATTTAGAGATTATGTCAGGGAAGCTTGGATTGACCAGAAACGTAAACTGCAAAGAATTGAACGGTACTTAGCAGTACACGCCTGGGAGTGCATACATCCGTTCTACGACATCTTTGAAAAATCTGAGAAGGCATTTTTTGAAAGAGTATGAGGTGAAGAGGTACAGCAAAATCTACGATTACAGTTATACTCCAAACGATACCCAACCGCATCATCAACCAAGTATGCTGTGTACTACACCATACAATTGTTTAAGATGCTAGAACTGGTGTCGCCTCTCAATGTGTTATAGTACATGCTATAGCATATCAGTTGCCACCTGACGTTCAGACGACGTTAATAGATTCCGAAGCTCAGGCACCATTATAGACAGAAAACTTATTCAGACAGCAGGATTACACGACCAACCAGGCATTACAGCCAATAAAATTTAGTATGATTGAGCAAACTATCCATGATATTAGTCGTGGAGTTGGTGATGGCCATTCATCTAACGGAGCAAGGCGAAGAAAGCAGGAACCCAGAGTGGAGGTTTCATCGAGGGACAACAGGACTTTCGCTAGATTGATGTGACGAAGGACCAAGGTACCCGAATGAAAATCATTAATGCTTGGAGAAACTGGCGTTCGGGCCGAAAATCGGATAAGACGAGACGATACAGCGGAGCCCGAGGTGATAAACGAAATGGTTAACCTGATAGGCAACCTGAGTTCCGAAAATATTTAGACGACAGAAACCGAGATATATCGGAGTATATTTCCAGTCTCAGAGAGTTTGCAGACAAGAGGAACCAGTGGGAGCAACCAATACAGGGTCAACGACTAAGTACGGATCGTGTAGGGGCCGATAGCTTGGTATACCAGATTGCCAAGTGGCAGCAGAGCAATAGTCGATCGTTGGACCTATCGCTCAAGGTTTTGAGAGGACGTAAGGTCTCCACTTAGAAAAATTTATATTTCACACCAGTAGATAGCGCGAAATCTTCTTAAGAAAATGTCGTCGAGGTAGGGATAATAGCGCTAGTGGACTCTTGCATTACTTGGTCTGATTATTTGTTGGAAGATCCTATTAAAGACGAAGCATTAAAAATCAGAGAATTGCCTGTTAATAACGTGCGGATTGCCTATTTAAAAGTTAAATGTTTGATAGATACGGCGGTAAGTATCAGTATTGTTACCCAAGCATGTTCGATGAGTTCGAGAACAGAAATAACATACCAGTGATTCCAGTAGCGAATGTGATTAGTGATCGAACCACTGTATGTAAATAGCAATTTTTTGGACCTAAATTGAACATATTCAAATTCATTTGTAGTCATCGCTTAAGTCAGTTATAACTATATTAGGTTCATCATAGATAATAATGCTGTTATTGATCTCAGCCGCAATCAAGTCAAATTCAGGAACCAGGATTTTATGGATGCTGATGAAGTGCACAGTGTTTCTGAACAAGGATTTTATAAATCATTAACTCATGACGACATTCGATACTCGTTATGGAGCCCAGACCTCATCGGTAGTCGAGATCAGGGTACAGAGACATATGACGTCATTGGAATCGAGGTAAGGGTCGATTTTGATGACATGGTCTGGTATAGGGTAGCTGTATTCACCGACACCGAAATAGGGAAGGAGAAACTGAGATACGTTTTTGCAACAATTTTGGAAAACTTTCGAATCGAACCCGGGAGAATTCAAAATTTTTTCACGCACTAGCCGTCAGCGACTGGGCACCATATGAGAAGAAGCCATATCGTGTACTCTACCTGTGCTAACTGCAATTCAAGCAAATTATCCAGGAGATGGAAGAGAATGGATCAAAGGACCAATATCGTTTGTCATTCTGCTCGTAGTGCTCAAGAAACCGGATAGTTCACTCGGATTAGGTTTGGATGCGAGAGCCTTAAATGAATGATTGATTCTTGAAAACGACAGAGCACCACCTACAAAGGAAACCATTCGCTGCTTTCATAATAAAAGGTATTCCACAAGGAAGTCTGGACAAAATCCAAATTATTTACTGGTTTTATATTCGATCAGGGAGCATACGCTTTCACACGTTGCAACTTCGCCTTAAAACGTTGGAGTAAAACTTATTAGAACATCGGACCGTAATAATACTAAGGATGCAACAGCAGTAACTAAATGCTACGTGGTTGGTATTTTATTAGCATTAAGGAAAACGGCTTAAAACATTAGAAGAAACGAAGTCAAAACTAATATCAAAAAGTCTCGATTTTGCCAAAAGGATGTTGTATTTCTTGGACATATTAATGACGGGGAAAGCATATGCCTTAACCCAGTGAAGATTCACGCTATAATGTTTCCAGACCACTAAGAATGCAGAACATTCTCCAATTCCTTGGCTTGTACTAATTCTTGCGGATCATTGCTTGAAGTATTAGGAGACGGTAGCACCTCTCCAGGATTTACTCCATAAAACCAACAGTCGCCAATGAAATCTAACTTGTGAGCAGGCAATTCAATGAACAAAGGAACACTTATTTAAAATAATTAAATGTGAATATCCAGATCTAGGTTATGAATTTATCGTTCATACAGACACATCAGCCATAGGAATAAGTGATGTTCTGTGTCAATAATATCCTGGTCAGTCACGCAAAATAGAAAGAGTTTCCTAGTAGAAAACTTCGTAATCCTAAAATGAAGTATAGCGCTATCGAATAAGAAACGCTCGCAATAGCGCAGGCTTTCCAGTATTGGAAGATACTTCACGGAAATCCAGCAATTATCAGAACAGACCATAAGGCTCTGCGTATGTTTTTCAAAGAGCAGTTGCAGGAGAACGAGTTCTACTTGGGTACTGACGTGCAACAATTCAAGTTGAAAATTGAGCATTGTGCTGCAAAGAGTAATGTACTAGCAGACATCGTAAGCAGAAGCCCTAACGAGGAAGAAATTTCAATACATTATGTGGATTTGTTACCAGAGGATCAGGACTTTCTAACTGTTCAACTCCAACGAGCTCAGCAGGCGAAAATACATCTTCACAGAGTTTTTCTCTACATCCAAGGAAGCGTTCAACTATGATAAAATGACGATGAAAAACTTCGGAAAGTGTCAGAGTACTATGTACTGATGAACGGGAAACTGTTGAAAATCTTACACCGAGATAACACGAAGATAATGACTGTAGTACCAAGCGCGTCTCAGAGTGATCTCGTGTGGCACGTTCTTCGTATCAGCAGGCATTGTGGTATCGATAAGATGATGGCCACCATTCAAAGGTCTTTCATCTGGATAAAACTACATGAGGAGGATCAAGATGTGGTGAAGATATTAGACGTCTGTCAACACGTCAAGTAGAACTCCTTTCTATTAAGGCAAATTCCTATACCACTGCTTCCATCTAAACCTGTTCGTCTCTGATATTTTTGTCCCGTTACCAAAATAGAAGCCCTGGAATAGGTATGTATTATTCCCCATAGACTTATTCATACATTTTACATTTGCCATTCCCGTTTAGAAGACCACTCAACAATTACTTCTTCGGTGAATTACTCGTGAGATAATTCCAACTATGTGAATACCAGATTTCCTGTTATCCGACCAAGAATCTCAGCCCACATCAGCTGAATTCGGAGTAGCAAGCCAACGGCTAGAGATCAAACATGTTCTTAAGTCTATTCTATCCCAAGAGACACATGCGTCTGAGAGAGTTTTGAAGAATATATCCAAATCCTCTCGGATACACTGTTACCACCATCATTGGAAGTAGGACGATGTATTACTAATAAATAATGACTGTGCTAACCACGCAATTCATGAAGTGACTTGCAGAATACCTTCTGCTGTTCGTCGGAAGGAATACACTGTGAGATCATGACATCATATCATAAATTGTCCTTCAGATTCTGGACCATCGCTAGAGATCCTTGCCCAACAAACTAAAGAGCACTTGTGACGCCAAGCATATTGACGATTGAGGAGATTTCGGAACAAGAAATTTCACATTTTACACGAATGCCAGCTCGAACTTATTAGAAAACCAGCCTAGTCAGATCCGGCTGGGAAATTTGATGCTAAATTTCCTATGCTCTATATGGAACCATTTAAAATCATCTAGTATTCCAGAACAACACTTAAAATATCCAGAGCTTGGGTGGATAGTTTGAATGTATTTTTAATACAGCCAATCTCACAGTTTACCATCGACTGGAAAATGATGTACCCCAGCAGGGGAATGTTGTTGAGCAACCCGGATCCAGTACGGAAAATGTTACCTCGGATTAAGAAGATGGAAATTACAACATCCACAACAATTTCCGGACCCAAGAAAAAGACCAGAACTTGGACTCATGTGAGGAGTGCAAAAATGAATGGTGGATATGGATGGATACGATGCCCATCAGGAACATAGGAGGAGAAGGATAGCTTGCTACAAGAAAGGGAGCAGCTTCTAGCCCAGCGAGAAAACATGTACCAAATGAAGATGAGTGTGATGAACAGCTTAGTGCAGAGTAGCGTTGAAGAAGGGAATTGATGTAAATAGAAATTATTCTTGTAGTAGAGTTTATTTGGCAGGTGGATAAATGTGTCCTCTGACTAAGGCGATATTTTTCATACGAACTTGATACTCCACATATATCACTCCTCTGCATGCTTCGTATTTCTGATCTCTGTGTTTATCCAGCCAATCAGAATTGACGCGTACGTATCTAGGTAATTAGCAATAAAGTAATAAATGCCATTATATCACATCATCTAGGCTGATACTTAATATAACATTGAGATACATTTTTTGAACATTTCGGCTTATTGTCAATTGGCAGTTGCACAATATGTATGAGATCTGGCTGCTATATTTTGGACATAAGTCGAAGGAAAATTCGAGATACCCCTGAAATTTTCAAGTGAAAAATATCCACATTAGTTTTCTGTGGCACATTTAAATCAACGCGCTGGGCGAAATATGATACACTTTGTCCGGTAGGGCAATGTTCTTATCCTAATATTGCCTAATACGCCAAGTTTGAATCTGCCAAAATACGCCATGAGGAAAGTTGCTCATCCTACTGATGTTTAGGTGGGGTGCTAAATTCAAAAAAGAATCCTCATTTCGCGACATATTCACTCATCCGTGTCTCCACGCTTGTTTGTGCTAGAGCCAGTAAAAAAGCCTATTCCCAAAGCTGCCGTTTTGAAATTATAATTTGTGAGGGAGAAGTAGGAATATTCTCTTCGTTGAGGTAATGTGTAAATTATCAAATCATCACTTACCTGTGTGTTCACGGAACGTTTCCACGCTAATCTACGACAGAGTTAGAACAAAGGTTTGTCCCTAGAGTACGCTTAGAACAGTTGATAATGACTGCATTCTACATATGTATAGGACTTCCCGAAGTAATGAACGAAGAAATATTCTATTTACGACAGGCAAACCAGTTTACAGGTTAACATAACAGTTAACATACTGTATGTCAAAATTGTAAAGATGACTATGAATTTCACTTACATTGTATTTCCAACTTCCAGCCATCTTCAAGTCCGTCACTAGAGATGACCGGATTTTCTGCTCTGCACGACAAATATTTTCCAGCGTCTTCTTTGCTGGCGTTGAACGACAGGGTGCTGGTCGTCGTATTGCCATCATTGGAAGTCTGTAATGAAGAACGTCATTGTCATTTACAATATATATTATTTTTCAGTATCCACAATTTTCTGTGCCGTCATGGTGAATTATGAGGTCATGAAGGAATTATATACAAATTTACATCCTTGTATTTATGGTCTGTAAACAAATGGACAGCGATATTTTACCTTCTTAGCTGAATTAGGCTCAACTTGTTACATGACGTTTATTAGGAAGCGGTATAATGGAACAAAAAATTAACGCAATACCTAATCTGAAATACAATTGATCATAATAATAATAATTTCTCCTGGGTGTCAAAAGTTTCACCATTCGCTCACTTATAGAAAATAATATTTATATTATTTCAAATATATCACTATGATATATATATATATATATATATATATATATATATATATATATATATATATATATATATGTATGAATACATTGCCTGACAAAAGAGTTAAGCATCCAGAAGGAGTAGTTGAAAGTGAATTAAACTACATATGCTGAAAGACCATGTGCCTTTATTGAATTGATTACAATATGAGATGAAAGAGACAAGGCCGTTGTAATGTTGATCAGTAGGGTGTCGCACACAACCTCCTCCCCACCCGGCCGCAATGTATGTCATTATGCTATTCGGAGTGGTGTCAAACAGCCTTTGAATCCTCTCCTGAAGTATGTTCTTCCACAGATGTTGCAGCTTTCTCTCTAGATCCCGCAGGATGGTACTGGGGCGGAGTCCCATTCCAATGCCATCCCACAGGTGTTCAGTGATAGAGAGGTCCGGGGGTCTTGCTGGTCACGGAGGACTTCAGAATGCTCTAGGCAGTCCTTAGACACACGTGCTTTGTGTGGACGTGCATTATCTTGTTGAAACACTGTTCCAGGTTGCTGTGCCGTAAAGGCTAGTACATATGGACGCAGTATATCGGTGACGTATCGCTGTGCCGTCAAATTTTGCCGAAGCAACATTAGAGGTGACTTGAATGCATATCCTATGGCTCCCTACATCATGATGCCCTGGATTACGCCTGTGTATCTTTCCACAATATGGGCAGCTTCCGCCCTATGCCCTCGACGCCACCAAACCCTCACACGATGGTCATCGGAGGTTATGGAGAAGCGGGACTTATCAGTGAATATGATGCGATGCCAGTCGTCCTCTACTCCCATTCCTCCCGGGCAAGGCACCACTCCAAAAGCAGGCGATGGTGTTTTGGTGTCAATGGCAACCGATGCATGGGGCGGTAAGGCCCCCATCCAGTGGATTAGTCGTCGAAATAAACACACAGGATGTTGTAGAGTCTCCAGTACAGTTCGCGGATGACTTGTGCCGAAGTTATGGGATCCCGCAATGCTTGGCGCACCATACGGCGGTCCTCCCTCGGGGTGGTGTTTCTTGGTCGACCCGAACCTGCACGACGTGACTGGGTGCCCTCGTGTACCCACTGAATCCAACATTGTGCCACTGTGACATCTGAATGGCTCACACACATGGCGATTGCGCGATACGACCAACCGGCCTCATGCAGTCCCGCAATTTGACCTCTGGCAAATGCTTTCTGTTGGTGGATAGGATGTCTAACGGATCTGAGAGGTATCGTGGGTGCTTCGTACGGTACGTAGTCCTCTATGCACGTCTTGCTTAACTGCCTGACTCACAGCAGTTGACTGATAACCACTTATCGACAACAGGACTGAGCCATCACAAATACACTATGGTGGACGTTCTACACATTACCGAACTTTGTAAATCTAATCATTTACTCACACATCAGTTGTAGGAATGTTTGCCGAAATGGGATAATATTGGACCATTTTTTCTGCGCGCTTAACATCTTTTGTCAGGCAATATAGTCTGTTTTACAAATCACGATATATTAGAGAAAAGGAAAATTTTATAACAAGGTACAAGTTGAGGCCATGAAAATATACTGTGTACTTCGAGAACGTGCATTGTAAAGAATCTAGTCATCAAATTTTTCGATTCTTCACGAAACACCGCATGATGTTTTTCCTGGTAATTGTATGCTGTTCAGTATCCATGCATCTCAAAACTGTTCGGAATATTGCCGGATTAGGTGCGTTATATGGTAGGACGTGTGTAGTCCTGCTGTAAGCCGTAGACGGCATTGCATTCGCACAAGTAATTCAATTGCTTATTTACAACACAGTAGATATTTGTGCCTACGATATTTGCTGAGCGTGAAGGAACTACAACATTTCAGTTGAAGACCCTTAATAGTGCATTACGACCTGGTGCTAGTGTTTCCGCTTCATGTTCAATGCGTACTTCGCAGTCTGACCGAGTCAGATTTAAGGCATTGATTCACGGTGGACATACACAAGCAGCAGTGCCACGCATCGTAGCGGTTACCTAAAATTTAGTGTTATAAAAGTGGAAAAGTTAACGTCAGATCAACGATATGACTGGCAGACAGAGGGAAGTTCGACCGACGGTAGCATCGCCATGTCAAGGTCGTTGTAACCGCGTAGCTGCGCAGAGGAGACCCACTTCGGCTTTTCTACTGGAAGAATTTTTGAGGGTAACCTTGGTCCGTATATCTGCACAATCTGTACGCAATGGGCTCGATACAGAACAACTAAGGTCATTTCAACCAATTCTACGTGCTCCACTAAAGAAACATCATCGTGTTGAGAGGAGAATAGGGGCCATTCAACATCTTAATTGGGGGTTGGATGAATGGCATAATGTCATGTTCTCGGATGAAACATGCATAACACTTAGGCCAGATACACGACGACAAAAGGGTGTGAAGACGTAAATGACCTGGTTTAAAATACCAGCACGTTCAAGGTGTGCATGCATTTGAAGGTAGTGGTGTCATATTTTGGGCTGAAATTATGCATGTGCCGTCGTACACCACTTATACCAATTCGAGGGACGTTAAATGTCCAGCAGCATACCGATGAAATTCTTGGACCATTTTGTACAACCCTTTAGGAATGAATGTGGTCCTGAATTCACTTTCGTTGATAGCCTTGCTCGTCGTCGTCGTCGAGGTGCATCATTGTGAAAATTTATGAGAGAGGCGAGTATCAACCGTATGAATCGGTCAGCTAATTCACCGGTCATTAACTGCATTGACCACGCATGGGACAGGTTTGAAAACCGCTGTTTTTCAATGTCCAAAACCTCCATATGCACTCCCACACCTCATTAGAGTTGCCAGAAAATGACATTGTACTGGTTACAGGGTGTCAGAGACCTGAACAATGCCATGTGAGGCTAAACGCGGTACTAACGCACAGTGAAGAAGGGGAAACTTCACTGAAAGAAGGTGACCTTTAAATTATTACTGTTTATATGCGTTACATATTGGAAGAATTATTTGAATTTCTAAAAGTTTACATTTTCAGGTTATGTGTGTCTGTGTGATTCAATAAACAGCATCTGTAACTTTATTATTGCATTGCGTCCTTGATATTCCAAACTACTCTTTCGGTGTACAGTTTCTCCGTCGTATCTTCAACAATAATTGTATTGCTGTGTTCTAGAGGAATTTCTTTTTACCACGAATTACTTCATTTTAGTGACTCGAGTTTCAACTTAATTCGAAGTCATCACCAGCCTATAAATCAACATAAGTAACATGTTAAGGTTTTTACCCTACATATTATTATTACGAAATAACATGCATATACATATCAAACATACATTAAGAAGAATATTTAAAACACCGTTGGACAAACCTTCTATAGTGTGAACGTTAGACGTCAAAACATGTTACAGGCAAGTGTGAATCATGAAGTGGAAATAAATTAATTATTTATTAATCACAGAGGGTTCAGGGAGGAAAGTTTGTTCATTTACAAGGGGTTCTCGGCTATTTGTGACAATTTATTATTTCTATAATTTCTGAAGACTTTCATATGGAGCCCTTAATTCCAATGTGAAGAATTTTGAGATGCTGATCTGGACTGATGAAGTGATAATTTGGAGAATAGAAACCCTGTGAGCTTATGCAATTTCCATGATCTAATATGTTCTTTCGTACTGATTTTAAAATTTCGTCCTGTCTGACTGGCGTAAACAGAGTTGCAGTCGCCGCACTGTCATTTATAAACACCACTTTTATACTGATCCTTTATTCTCTATAATTTTGAGAAATAAGTACATTTTAAAGGTGCAGAATAACCCTCTCCTTATAGCAGAGTTCCAAGTTATTCTGAAACTGGACCGTAGTATGGTAGAACTTTCCACTTATTTTCTTGATGGAGTGATAAGCGTTGCGAATTTGTCAATGAGGTTCATTTTTTAGCCTTTATTCACAGCAATTTCTTTAATTATCTGAAATTCTTTATGAAAATCGGCCTTAATTTGGGGTAAAATCTATGAATCATGCTACGGAGATTAGCTCACTTGTGTTGAAAGGGGTGGCATGAGTTGTATAGAATTATCAAATGCGTAGATGTGGGTTTCCTGTATATGCTAAAGGTGTGGATATTTTGAGAGTGGCCAATATTTAAGTCAAGAAAATTCATAGGATGAAGATAACGTTTCGAATAAAGTTGAAATTAGAGTACCCACACTTCCACACACGATCTGTACGTACAACTGCCAACATATAATTACAACAAACTGCATATTCACCAAGGAGTTGATAAAACCTTCAATACTTCCTGAAGAGTAGTGTGTTAGAAACTATGAGGTTTTTTCATTCATCACCATCACGATTGGCTCGACAGCCCTTTGTATTCCATGACCTTCCTCAAACGTTTCTGCCAGCCTCTCCTATTCAGCGCCATGCACCCCTAGTTCCTATCGGTTCCTGATGTCCTGACGCACACAGTCCTCTCACATCTGTTTCTGTCTTACAAGTTTCCGGGATAGTTCTGGCAACGTATTAAATACCTTCTTAATCACTCTATGCTCATTGGAACGAAATACATGTCCCGTTATCTATAGTATCTTTATGACTTTAACAATGTCGTCTTCATTACTTAGCCGGTTGATCTCGTTGTTGTATGTTCTTCTCCACGCTCCATTGTCTTCTACTGCCCCAACAATCCATCCAAAAAAATATTCTCTTGAAAATACCAAGCTGTCTTCCATCAGATTTTGACGGGTGCCACGTTTTAGAACCATAGATTGGTACAAATCTCACTACGACATTGTAGAACATTATTTTTTTCGTCTACAGTAATCGAGACCTCAGATAATTTCTAAGTCCATTTGCGCTGAGAGTCCTTTTGTGAATTTCATCACTAACATTGTTTTTGAATTCACTTCTGATGCCAAGAAGGCGAAAATACGTACAACTTCGAAGAAATCGAGATGATTCTGTATACTTTTTCTTAGACACAGGCATATACTTAGCCTTATCTCCACTAATATTCAGATTCACATTTCTTACTGAATTTTCCAGGTTAGTAAATGCTTCTTTCATATCTCGTGGTATTCTTGCAATGATATACATGTCATCGGCGTACGCTAAAATATGGATTGATTAACGGAAGGTAGCGCCTTTCATGTTAATGCCAGAATCTCGAGCCACCTTCTCTGACGCAATATTGAACAGAAGACAGGCCAGTGAAGCTTCTTGTCCAACTCAATTTGAAGTTGTTACAGAGTTTGACAAAATATTTTGAATCTTATTTTGAGACCAAGTATATTCCATGGGTAGCTTTTACGAATGAGATCAGGTTTTTAACAATGTGCATCTCCTGCATTGCCATATATAGGCAAATTCTATCAGTGCTGTCATATGCCTATTGGAAGTCAACGAAGAGGTGATGTGCTTCAATACCACATTCGATGTACTTTTCAAGTATTTGGCGTATCGTAAAAAATTGATCTACAATTATATTTCTTGTGGGAATCTACATTGGTATTCTCCGATGACGAATTTCTAAAAAGTAAGAAGCCTATTTAACAGAATGATTGAGAATATTTCGTAGGCAATGCACACTAAACTAATTCCCCTGTAATTTCAACATACCATGACATCACTTTTTTTGAATTGGACATATAATGATCAAATTCCAATCATCGCGTATTTCTTCAGCACTCCGTATCTTTTTCATTAGATTATGAAGGAGAGTTCATTAGTGATCCGAAAAATAAAATTTTTTAAACCTTAGCATTCGAATTTGTTCAGCTGGTCACATACCTCCACTCGTATTTATTTTGCTAGAAATGTATGGCTTTACTGCTGTCTATTCTTACGGCTAAAACAATTTATTTGCAAAATCTGAAGCTTACACAAACACTGAATATGCAGAATTTACAAATGTCTCTGTGTTTATTCACTTGTCAAATTGTGCGTTAACTTCATAAAATCAGCGTGGGTACGCTTGTAGGTTACCCAGTCGGAGCAATCGTCACCTTCTAATGAACTGGAGACTTCTTCAACTTCAGATTCGCAGTATATTTATGAGGAGCGCCGATATTCACTTCTCGAATCAAGTTCCGAAAGACAATCATCTTCACACGAGTTCAAATCATTAACAATCGCCCTTACCTCAGTACTGCTCAGCCCATGGCTCCTCTAAAGAGTAGGTATTGCCTGAGAATCTCTAGGTACTTAAATGTTTCCGAGAAAACACGTAATTCTCGAAGTAAACATTACGTCGGAACCTTTCTGACTTATGAACACAACAGAAAATCGCGATGTCAGAACATTTCCGACATATGAGCTTAAAGGGTCAATTATTCTTTACCCTAAGTACCGGTGTGTTGTTATTGTCCCAGTAGGTAAATATGTCCACAGATTCGATGCGGGGCCGATGACCTTCGATGTTAGGCCCCTTAAAACAACAAGCATCATCAAGCATCAGATTCGATGTTAACCACGTACTGATTTGGTGAAACTACTAATGGCCTGGTACATCCACAATTGTTTACATTACAATCAATCAACCTGAGAATAATATCTGAACCTCTTTATTGCTATTGAAAATGATTTAATATAGTTTCATGCCCGTCGTGGAACTCTCTTCTACGACAGAAAGCAAGGAGATGACCCAGTAGGTGATATGAAACATGCGTGTGTGTGTGTTGGGTATTCAGTCCGAAGACTGGTTGGATCCTCATCAGGTTCACCAGTAGCTGTCATAGATGGCCTAGGTGTCACTGAAGAGGCGTACTAGGGAAATGAGGAGTGAGGTCGTTTCCCGTTGCTTTCCTCACTGAGCCAGAAGTTGCTATTGCATATCAGTCTGCCAAGTCCACTAAAATGCGTGCACCAACTGAAACTATGAGCGACATTTTCACACCTTTCATAGCAGGGACTAGCTGCATAAGGAATGGCATTACTAGCATCGCTCATACCTCAATCACTTTCATATTGTCAAAGCCAAGGATAAGACAGAGACAGATCAATGAAAGTAACAAATTTATTCTAGCCCATACCAGAAGACATAGTGAACTGTAAACTCTACATCTTGCCAGCAAAGGCAAATATGAAACATAGCAGTTCAAAAATGTTGCGACCCATACATTTTCATGTTTGTACTACATCTGTAAGCTGCTAAGACAGCAATGCGCAACCAGGACGCTAGAGAAACTTTCAGTTAACATACGCAATTTAAGCATAAGTGTGCACCTTTTATTGGTGCAGTCTGCAGGCAAACGTTTGATGAATGCGCCTTATGTTACGGGATCTAGGCCTGGCCGGTCACAGCAGTTGCTCGAAGTGATTTCCGTCGGTTTGCACTCAGGTTTGACAGCACCGACTGACGGACCGGGCAACGTTACTTACAAGCAAAGGCTGTCGTCTGATGTTAACTGTTGAATTCTGTATACGATTGAGGTTTTCGTGCGAACCAATGCCCGTAGCGTGGGTCGTTTTCTTCATAGAATCCGACGGAGATAAATCGAAAGGGATTTAGGCAGTGTTTCTTTGGGGTCAGGCTACTACATAGTGGGAATAATAGGGAGGTGCACCGTCATGTTGTAACCACTTGAGGGGTCGTACATTGAGAGGAAATTTCTTCCAACAACCCTTGTAACTTCTCTTAGAGGAAGTGAATAGAGTGATACCTATCGAGAAGATCTTCCAGTAAGCAAGGTGCAGTCAAAATATTCCCCACAATTCCCAACCAGACGTTAATTGAAAATCCTTCCTGACAGGAGGAATGTCGCATAGAATTAGGGTTCTCCAAAACCCAAACCTGTGCACATTATGGGCGTCTGTCATGCCATCCCTCATGAATTGATTCGCATCAGCCCATAATACGTAACTAAGCAAATCGTGTTCATCACGGTATCTATGCAGCAGCCACTGAAAGAAACGGAGCCGTTTTCGTTCATCCTCTGTCTGGAGTACTTGCACTTCTTATAGTCCATTTTCATGTAAAATACGTCATGTCGTACTTAGTGATACGCCGATTCGAGCTGTGGATTGGCGAATATTGATTGAAGAAGGAACACTCAAAAAACCGAGAACGGCTTCTTCTGTTTCAACGTCACGGCCTTCGTGACCACCTACTGATCTCGCCCTGTTGTACCACTTTCTCGCATGTTGCGGTACACTTTCTTAAAGAAATGATGCGCTTGCCATCTATTCCGCAATGGACGCCAATATTCCCTTACGGTTGTTAAGGCATTTCTAACACACAAACCGTGCACGTAATGAATACCAGCGTAATCTCTACGTTTCGTGTGAGCTACTGAAAACTGGCTTACAGCACAGCCCAGGTAGGGAGTGTGGGAACTTTATACCGCTGGGCCGCGCACATGACATCAATCGGGCTGGCGCACAGCACAGTGAAGTTGTCATGTTTTCCAACGACGAGTGCGTGGGCCAGCGGTTCATGCGCGCTACGATGTGAAAATGTCGATAAGCGTGGAGGTAGCTATCACAGTAGTTAACGTTGAGTAGACCTGTTTCACTCGCTAGAGGGAATGCAACACAGTGTGAGTTTTCCTCCAACTTTGATAAATCAATATTTACTAACAGTAGTGTACTTATTGGCATATTATCCACCTTATCATCACCCCACGTACGTACTTGCTTTTTTTCATAGAGTGCTTGCCATTACCTGTTATTTAGTTTCGAAAGTAGCACGAGTGACCACGCCAAACATGTGTCAGTCTTTGGTAACAATCATAACATGCGCAATGTAAGCGTAAGTGTGAACAGTGGGTGTGTACGGGACCTTATCTTACTGGAATCTTCAGGCACACTGTTGATCAAAGAAGGGTGTGCGCATGGCCGGGCGAGAAACAACGTCACAGCGGTTGCTGGAAGAAACTTCCGTCGGTAAGCATTCAAGTTTCACATCACCGTCTGGTAAAGCGGACAGCATTACTTACTACATAGGCTGACGTCTGATATTTCCGGTTGAATTATGTATACGGTTGAAGTGTTTGCCTGAATCATCGTCCGCGTTGTGGACCGTATCCTCCATGGAACCCCAGGGAGAGAATTCTAAAGGAATTTAAACAGTGCTTCTTTTGGGTCGGAGCACTGGTCTTCTGGTCCGGGATATTTCGTGTTCAGCCATTGATGACATGGTTGGAGTCACGTTGAAACCACATGAGTGGAAGGGGGGTATCCACTGAGAGGAAAATCATTCAACAACCCCTGTAACATCTCCTTGATGTAGTGATTACTAACGAGACAACCATACAGTATGCAGGGTTCGAATGTGGCCAATCGTGCTATTTTGGAAACTTTAGATCATTTTTGTTGTGCATTTTCAAGTATTGATATGAGCAGGTCTAGTTAATTTTATTACACACATGTATCTATTTCTATTTAGCTAAAAATCTCAGTGACATTTGGCAATATAAGGCAACGATGAATATTAAACTCCTGACTATACAACTAGTCATTCGATCCAAAGGCACAAATTCGCAGACATATTCACAAATATTCAAGTGTATTACTTTGAGGTTTCATCAACATATCTCTGAAATAAATCATTAATAACAATGTAGGTTGTAGTTCTAGTTTCAGGAGCTAGGTCTGATGTTTTATTAATTTAAACTAGGTTCCATATACATACACGAAACGAAAAATTACAGTAATATATGGCCGGCTAGAAATAATTATTCATTTTATTTTATCATTTAAAGTAAAGAAAGAGACAGGGAATCTGATGACAATTCCCATTTTTGTATTAGTAACATATGGCACTTTAAACCATGATGTCACAATGATCCTTGATATAGAATAAAGGAGGGAGTCGGAGGGCAATGCGGACCATTCGCTTCCTGTAGACAGGAGGAGATGAAATAGGTTATTATGATTATAGGTGATGGAAAAGTGGATACATGATTTGTAAGTGAGGAGGAGTTTAGTGTTACGACCCAAGCTGGTTCCGGCCAGCCGACGTACCGGATGGGATCTTATAGAGGACCTGGATTTTAGGTTTAGGAAGTGGGCCCGAATTGTGAGGCGCTGATCTCCAAGAAGGCCTAGGTAATTGAGGGTTGGCTGAGGATGGTTTACGGTCGCGTCTATGGTGAGTTGTAGGTTACCACTATTGCGAGTGATGAGTGAGCCCTTTGGGAGGTGGGATTAGGATGGATTGGTTTTGGAAGGATTGTGTCGCACAAGGATTCGATGATTTCCTTGAAGGGCTAGAAGGATTTATTGGTGTTGTGGACAGACGGGAACTGGACCATGATAGCGACATCATCAGCGAACTGGAGGATTTGACGCGGAGGAGGCTGATTTGAACGAGGGGAGTGTGGAATGGAAAGATTTTCAATGCTGATGCTGGGGAGGTAGGAAACATTTACAGGGTGGATTATGGACGAGTCAATATGGCTGCGGGAGGTGTGGAGGTGATGGATCTTGTTAGGTGAGCGGCTATGGAGGTTGAGGTCAGCTACTGGTAACACCAGCTTTCATCCCCCACAATAATCTTTGTTGGAAATGTGGGCTCACGTCTGGCTCTATCCAGTAGTTCAGCAGAAATTCTTCACCTTTCCTCTTTCTGATTTTCTGTTAGGGTGTGCGGGACGAATTTTGCATTCAGATTCCTTTCCCCGAAATCGACCAGTAAAATCTTATGACCCAGGTCACGATTCAAACTGAGCTCTTCTGATATCGCAAGCACAGTTACACGACGGTCTTCTTACAATAACTGCCTCACACGCTCCACATTTGCATCGGCCAGTCCTGGGATCGCCTTGAACTGAATCTCTGTCTTCCGGGAACATTTATTTGCCACTCGAACACACGACTTCTTGACAGTGTATCGGGTCCATATCCTTGTGAAATCATTGTCCACGTTTCACTAGGGGTTTTCTTGAGTTTAACGAAAAACTTAATGTTAACTCTTTGTTCACAATCAGCGTCCATTGTGTCAATGACATATAAACCAGACAGAGTGTTGCTGTCACCTAGGGCGTGTGCATGCAAACATGGCCAAGGCCATCTCAGAACGTACACATACACGG
Organism: Anabrus simplex; assembly: GCF_040414725.1. Lineage (NCBI taxonomy): Eukaryota > Metazoa > Arthropoda > Insecta > Orthoptera > Tettigoniidae > Anabrus > Anabrus simplex. Next base: position 563,283,527 of record NC_090266.1, read on the forward strand.
GGTTACATCAAACCAACATTTTTTCCTTTGTTCGCTTTGCAACCTGAGAAACTCAACACTTGTCCCGGAACTTTTCTAACAAAGGGTGAATATTTGTCATTCTTCCCTGTTCAGCTACCAGTGGGGTTCTATGGTTCTAAAAGTGTATGCGATGTTATGTCTTGTATTAGGTCCTACCACAATTTATAAAAAAACCTATGTCGAATAGATATCAGTGTTAGAAAACAAATAAATAAACTACAATAAAAGTATAGGTCAAATAATATTAAATACTGATTTAAGACTTTCCATGCCCGTAGAAAATGAAAAATGAAACGTTTGAAGCCTGTTTCCATTCATTCGACTGGGTGTCAGGAATGGAATGAATTAAGCCCCATCTAGCGGCGTGGACAGACATTGTGCCGCCTGCCGAAGCCGGTCACACTCGTCTCGTCCATGCCTGATATATATAAATATATCTTTCTGTTACGTCCCCCTGAGTCAAGAAACCGAAAATAAATCTGCCCCTAACATATTACAGTACCTTTCCATTAATCTCACATGGCCTTCTCTCCTCCCTTACAACGCCCACTCTACTCGCCAGGGAGAGGGTGTTGCCCTTTGGGTGGGCCGCCCTACCCCTTCAGAGTGGGGAATGAAAACATCTAAAAATGAGAGGAAAGATCAGCGGTTGCAAAGTCAACTGGCCGCGGGTGGTAAGTGTTCAGAGTGCTCTGCACTCCGACCGACCAACCGCGCAGACGAGTGGTACCGGTATTTTACCGTAGCTCTACGCCTCTGCATTCGGTAGATGGGGAGGCGCTAGTCTCTACCGTCGGATATCCTTAGAATGGTTTTCCATTGTTTCTACTCTGCAGCCCTAAAGCTAATGCCGGGACATTTGCTAGTATGGGCAACGTCCACCATCCCCCTCACCTTCTCCACATGTCTCTATCTCTTAGCGGGACTACTTAGGGGCCAGTCCGCACGGTGCTCCTACGATTTTATAGGGCACATATTTTAACCAGGTTAGATTACGGCAGTGCGGCATATGGATCAGCAAGGCAAAGCGTCCTTGCGAAACTGAATTGCATCCTCCACAGCGGAGTTAGGTTGACAACGTGAGCTCTTCGTACAAGCCCCATTGCTAGCTTGCTCGCTGAATCTTGTGTGCTGCATTTACACATGAGTCGCCAGCAAATGCTTCTGTCCTATGTTGCAAATTTGCGACAGATGCCACTTCACCCAAGCTATCCTTGCGTATTCCACAATTGAATGTATCCGCCTTACCCTCGAGCAACGCGGCTGGTTGGAATACGCTTGGATAGCAGTCACAGAGTACTTGATATACCTTCGGTTCCTTGCCTTGTCAGATAACCAAGTGGGGTACCTCCGTGGATAATACGACGACCCGAAATCATTCTGAATTTGCACTCAGGCCTGAAGGAGAACACGGGCCCCTCGATTTATCGGATCTCTTCCTGTCCGTTATTGGCCGGTATCCAGATTCAGTCGTCGATTACACGAATGGTTCGAGCGCAGTAACGATAGTGGACTGTGCGTTCGTTGTCGGCAATGGTATGTTTCTTTTTCCTCTGCCGGAAACCTGTAGTATGTACACAGCTGAGCTCTATGCTATCTGTGAAACTCTGCGGTACACGCTGTCCGATGAGCGCCGACACTTTCTGCTGTGTACCGATTCCCTGACCTCGGATACCGGCCCCAGGATCACGCTTACGTGGCTCCCAAGCTACATGGGTGTAGAGGAAAACGAGTTAGCTGATAAGACTGCCAAGGAGGCAGTTACATTGCCCCCATTGCCTTACAAGATTCCAGCTAGTGATATTCGTTCTCAGCTGAGGCATTCGGTTGTTGGGAGATGGAGTGCAGGCCATTGTATTATGGCAGTGGTATTATGTCGTCTTCAGATCGGCCAAGGTATAGCAATGCACTCCTATTCAATGAAAGGAGAACCCCCTCCGGTGTGTAATTGCAGCGATCACCTTACTGTGGTACACATCCTTACGAAGTGCGTGGACCAGGCTGATCTGTGCCGTAGTCTAAAACTCCCGAGTACCGTCTCCCTCACCCTACGAGATGACGAGCAGTCAGCAGACCTCGTCATTCATTTTATGAGGGATAGTGGTTTGTTTTATCGTACATACACGTGGTGTTTCGTATTAGTTCTTATATTATTGTTTACTACATTCTATTCTATTGGCGCTGTGTTTGTATAGTTTAATATGTTTTTAAAGTATTAAGTTGCATGATATATTATTGCATTTTAAGGCAGTGTCTTATTCTACCATAATCTGTTAATCATCTATCATCTTACCGAAAACAAGGCATTGCGAATTGGGTCCACTGATTATTTTAAACTCTCAATCATTGTTTATCATTATTTGTTTTACATTCCAGTCAGCGGATAAATTTAAAATTTCAATTATCATATCATGTCGTCTATCTCGTACCTTTAGGGGCCGATGACCTTAGATTTTAGTCCCCTTTAAGCAATAAGCATCATCATTATCATCAACACGTCTCCGTCAGCACCACAAATTTCCTGGACAGAGAGACCTCGTCACCATGTAAGAAGCCGCCTCCCCCTTCAGGGGAGGTATGAAAACACGCGCACGAAAAAACTCTAATCTGAAGAAGAGGTGCAGTCAAAAGATTGCTTTGTAGCTGCTTCCACAAAATCGTTTGCAAGTTTACCCCTTTCCTCTTCTTCTTGCAGATAAACACATCATGTAAATCTAGTAATTTTTCTACTTTTGATTATGTATTGCCCGCATGTTGCCATTTCTTGATGGATGCAGTATTTTTGTATCCGTCTCATGGCACAGGCCAAAGCAAAGTGTAGCTTCCACCGAAGTCCCAGTCTCATCCATGGCTGTGACAATATGGAAGCTGCTGGGGTATGGGTGGTGCTGAGTAATGACATTTGGAGCACAACTAGTGTCTGAGTATTATGAAAGGTGTTGCTCATACGATCAGTCGTGCTGCAGTGGCACCTTCTGGTCCAGTGAGGAAAGCAATGGCAGACTACCTCACTACTTATCTTGCCTAGTACGCCTCATTTTGGTGCTGCCATTGGTTTTTGCTGTTTCTCTATAACTGCATAGCCTTTGGTGGTGCTGTTTGAGGATCCAGCCAGCCTCTGGGCTGAATACCTAACAGACAGACACTTTTTCTTGAAGTGACCCAACTAGCCAGTAGATGATCTGAAACTACTTAGTCCCATTGAAATCTCTCTCAGGAAATTTCCGTGGTTCACGTTCGCAGGTCTTCACCGCAATCATCACGCTTCAACCTTCTTGCATCTGCAAAACGAGAAAATGTTTTTATGCCTAAATTTCCTGTGTTCAGCGGGACATACTGACAAGGATTCTAAATAGTTCTTCCGAATTTACAGTTCCAATGACGTCGACATCTAGATATATAAAATAAGAGTTTTGTCTGTACATTGCTGAGAATTTAAAAAGGATGGTATTTCTGTATCAGTCGTGCCCACAGTAACAAGGAAATGTACTTTTTACTTTTCCGTATTTTCTGTCTGTCTGTCTGTCTGTCTGTCTGTCTGTACACGCATCACGAGAAAACGGCTGAAGAGAATTTAATGAAAATCGGTACCTATACAAAGTCGGGTAATAAGTCGCTACAATCTCGGCCATAAATAATTTTATTCACGCTGACAGAAATGGTAGTTTAGGGGAAGGCCTAAAATGTAATTCTCAATTATTAATATTATTAGTGGTTCATATCTTAGTGAAAATCGATATACAAAGTCAGGGAATACGTCGCTATAATCTAGGCTGTAAATAATTTTACTCACGCTGAGTGAAATGGTAGCTTAGGGGAAGGCCTAAAATTTAATTCTCAAATATTTGCTATTAATGGTCTTATCTTAACAAAAATCCGTAAAGGAAGTCGAAGAATAAGTCGATACAATCTAGGCCATAAATAATTGGATTCACGCTGGGAAAAATGGTAGTTTAGGGAAAGGCCTACAATAGAAATCTCAAATATTTATGTTATTAGTGGTTCTATCTTAATGAAAATTGGTATGCGAATTCGGGGAATACGTTGCTATAATCTAGGCCATTTTATTCACGCGGAATGAAATGGTAGTTTACGGGTTGGCCTAAAATTTAATTCCCAAAAAATTACCGGTATGTTATTAGTGGTCGTATCGATAAACACTACATAACTAATGTTATATAGTATTACATTTCAGATCACTTATGTCTTATACATTGGTACCATACCGGCTTCAGAGATATTCATGAATTTGGATTTTTGTTACTAAGTCCTTATCAGCGCCGAGTTACGAGAAAATGGGTAGACAGGATTTAATGAAAATCAGTATCTAAAGTCGGAGAATAAGGACACCCTAAGATCACAGAGTCGAATAAATACTAAATGTGCAGGCCTACAGTATAGAAAGCTTATAAAATTGATCAACAATAACATTACATTGACCATTGTGTGTTGCGATGTGCTTTGTCTCTGTTGCCACTCATCTCCGATATATAGGATTATTGCTGCGTACCGAGTACTGTATTATTTTAAAATTTGCCTTACGTCGCACCGGCACAGTTAGGTCTTATAGTGCGATGGGATAGGAAAGGGCTATGAGTGTGAAGGAAGCGGCCCTGGCCTGGTGTGAGAATGGGAATCCATGGAATAACATCTTCAAGGCTGCCGACAGTAGGATTCGAATCCACTATCTCCCTGATGCCAGCTCACAGCTGCGCGCCCATAACCACACGGCCAACTTGCCCAGTCGTACGAGTGTAACAGTCTACCTAAATTTTGGCGGGAAGTAGCTGGGGAGTCAGGTAACTTTCTTCTTTAGCATGCCATTCCTCTGTTTCATAAATTTTCCGATACTACTGTCCGGCTCCATGGCTAAATGGTTAGAGTGCTGGCCTTTGTTCACAGGGTCCCGGCTTCGATTCCCGCCAGGGTGGGGAATTCTAACCATCATTGGTTAATTTCGCTGGCACGGGGGCTGGGTGTATGTGTCGTCTTCATCATCATTTCATCCTCATCACGACGCGCAGGTCGCCTACGGGAGTCAAATCAAAAGACCTGCACCTGGCAAGCCGAACATGTCCTCGGACACTCCCGGCACTAAAAGCCATACGCCATTTCATTTCCGATACTAAATTCCTGGTACGTAACACACTGGTCCATCATAGCATTCGAGCTATTCAATCCCTACTCTGAGTCACTGATTGGAATGGGAAGTGTGCATATTTAACGGAATAATGACAGAGAAGTGTTCACGGCTGTCTGCGGCCTGGTCATTCCAGCTCTCGAACTTTGGACAGTTAGATCGGCACCGTAGTACTGTTCGTTAAAAGTGAGAAAATGTTCAGTTTTTCATTTGATCAAGTATTTTATATGATAACATTGCTTTTAATCGCTACATTCCTACTGACGTTTTTGTAATGACCGATACTGACTTCAGTTAGGAAAACCACAAAGTCAGTCTTTCTGAGAATCCCGTAGCGAAGCACGGATACATCAGCTAGTATGACAATATATGCGAACAATGCTTAATGAAAGCCACTTGTTACCCCCTTATTTAACCACAAAATTTAAAGCTTTCTTCATGTACGGAAGATCTACAGTATGTTTCGCTTTCTGATGTGGAATAGAAGCTAAGCTTGAACTGTTAGATCATCAGCGATCTATATTTAGGACTGTCAACCAGGTGGCAGATTCCCTATTGATTATTTTACCGAGATTTTTCTTAAATGTTTTCGGAGAACTTAGATATTTATCGAACATTTCTCTTGATAAATGATTCCAGTCCATTACTCCTGGTCCTATAAATGAATATTAGCCAAAATTTGTCCTCTTTATCTTCATATCATGAGCTTAGCTACATTAATTACCACAGCTAAAGCTTATTTGTCTACTAACGTCATTCCACGCCATCTCTTCAATGACAGCTTGGAACATAGCGTGTAGTCGAACAGCTCGTCTCCTTGTTCCTGAATCTGACCAGCTCGAAGTTTACAACATTTTCGTAACACTACTCTTTTGTCGGAAATCACCAACAAGAACGGGTGCTGCTTTACTTTGGATCTTCTTCACTTCTCATATCAAGTAGTCTTGGAGTGCGTTCAATGCACTGAAAACATAATCAAAATGGGATCATATCATAGACACATAAGCCCTGTCCTCTACATACATACTAGAACCCCTAAATACCCTCATAACAATGTAAAGAGTCCTGTAGCTTTGCTTTACAACCTCGTTAACGAAGATCATTCCTTATGTTAACAACTACGTAACAGTTACCCCCATGAGATACTATCACCCCATTAACCCAGTAATTAAGCCTGAGAGGACTTTTACTCTTGGAGAAACGTACAAGCTGACATTTCATCCCGTTTATCATCATGAAATTATTTGCTGTCCATGTCGCAACAATGGCCAGGTCTCTTTGTAGTCCCTCACAATCCTGTCAATTATTTACTACTGTATACAATACAACATCATCCGCAACTACCCTTGTCTGTCATTCCAGTTCTTTACTCACATCATTTATATACATAAAAATTAAAGGTCCAATAATGCTGTCCTCTGAGACCACCTTTTTATCATTACAGGTTCAGATAACACTTCATCGACTCTAATTCTCCGAGTTCTAGAAATGTAGCCTCCAATTCAACCATTCTCTTGTCTAATCCGATTGCCATCATTTCCGCCAGTAATCTCCCATGATCTACCGCAACATAAGCCTTGGATATGTCAATAGCGATATATACCGTTTGACCTCCTGAATGTATGATATCTGCTATATCCTGATAGAATCCTACAAGTTGAGCCCCACTGGAATCTTCTTTCCTAAATCCGAACTGCCTTCCCTCGAGAATTTAGTAATTTTGCTAACGTGTCATATAACCAGATTCTTTTTCCGATTGCTTACAGACAACTAATGTCAAGATGACTGGAATGTAATTATCCGCCTTATGTTTATCACGCTTTCCCTTGTGTATACTGGGGCTACTACTGTTACTCCCTCATGCAAACAGTAATAAAGTAAGTATTTCTGATACGGCACTATATTCGATTCCATTGTCTTTAATGTATCTCCAGAAATCTTATCAGTTACAGATGTGTTTCTGCCTTTCAGTTTTTGTTCCTTTTTGTAAAAATGTTCATTATTATACGTAAATTTCAGTAATTCTTCAGTATTAGTCCCCTCCTCTATGTGGATGTTACTATTATATCCAACTATCTTTACATAGTGCTGACTGAATACTTCTGCCTTCCTTAAGTCCCGACATACACTCTCCCCTTGTTCGCTGGAAATGTTTTTCATGGAACCTTTTTCTGCCGAAAAATATCTGCATGTATACTTCCATTGGTCCCTAAAACTCATATGGTTGCCTGTTATTGTTTGCCATCATGTTATCCTTAGCAGACATTTTGCCAAATTCAGTTTCCTAGTCTCTCCTTAAATATTTCCCAAATCGATTTCTTCCTAATCTGCACCTCCTTCATACCTATCCTTTCTTCCCTGTTATAATATAATCAATACTCAGCATGCCTTTTCACATTTAAAATGCATACCTCTTTTTACACTTCTCAACAATTGCTTGAAACACATTCTACAGGATGTTTATATTTTTATTTACCAATTTTGCATTGATCATAATTACATTCTGAAAATTCCCAAGATCTCTCTCACAAACGATATTGTATTGCTTAATAGTCCTATTATTACATCTTTCCTTTCTGTAACATTTATTGTTAACCACGATAAAAACGGCTTCCCGAGCATTTACACCATCTGTCACGTCAGGTTTTCTATAAAGCTCATCTGGTTTTACCAGCACCTCGTCTAGACTATTTTTCCTTCTAGTGGGATCAGTCACTTTCTGATTCATCTGTCCGTCCGGTATTAACTTATTCACAATTCGTTGTTGATAATTTCTGTCGTTCGCATTCCCTTCCCAGTTAATATTTTTTAAATCCAGATCACCCGCTACTATAACGTTCCTTTCTCTGTCATTCGCCACGTAGTTGATTATTTTATCAAATAATTCCGCACCAGTGTCAGCCCCAGGCTTGCCAAGTCTGCTCCCCCCAAAACATCATGTTGCTATTATATTTAGAGACATGTCTTCCACCTCGAATTTCGTGTTTCTAATACGTAACATTACCGTGGATAACGAATTCGTCTTTCAGCAGTGGGGATACTCTCCCTTCTATCGTTCCTGATTTAGCCTTACTGTAAACACTGCCATTTCGGGGGAGATAATTTTCGCACCACTCCTCAGTCGTTATTCAATTCCTATTACAATATCTGGTAAATATATATCAATTAAATTGTTTACATCAATTTCTTTCTTTACAGTACTTCTGCAGTTTAACAATAACAACTTTGTCGTCCTTACATGACTTCCCCCTTCCTATACTGTCATCACCGCTCCCTAGTCCCCACCGTTTCCCTGAATGCACCTCCTTATGAAAAATCCCATACTTATATGTACAGTTGAGGTTAAGGTCATCTGAACGTAGATACCTATATACTACTAACACATTAGGATCTACAAATCTCACTCCCAATTTACCACATACCCGTTCTGTAGTCTCATTTAAATCCTCAATCGCCCTGAAGTCAGAATCCCTCCAAAAGAGTATCACATAGACAACAAGCTCTGCTTCCTTAAACTTGTTCCGTGGCGCCATAACCGGTCCCACACATCCTCGTCTATGTTATTACCTATTCTTGCTTGCCTTACGTTGATGGTACCGATGTGGAAAATTACCTCCTTCTCATTACCTTCCTCCTTAACATCAGCTTTTTCAGCATCTGCCTTAACCTAATTGCTGGATAACACTCTACCCTGGTTCCTTTTCTTCCATACACTTTCCCCTAATGTGCCTAACAATTGAATCACCCATGACTAGAGTCTCCACGCAACCCTTCTAATTAAATCCCAAAATCTCTTGATCAATGTTAATTTCACTGAAGCTTGCAGGACCTGCTTCCTCCTTCTTTCTCCCTCTCACTAACCCTGTTCTACCTTCCTCTTCCTATCCTCCTATCCTCTACCCTACGTCTCCATTATTTCCTACCGTTACTTTCCTCTTGCCTTGCAACTCCTCTGAAACACTTTCATGATTTCCATCATACCTATGTTGATATAGCTGCAGTGACTCATACCGATTCGCAACAGATGCCTCCTCTGGACACACTCTCTTAGGAAAGCCCTAAGATTTTGTTTTCCTTGTCTTTAAAACTTTCTTCCTCAAATTATTTCCAAAACTTCCCCCTCTCCTGCTTACCTACCGTACCCTGTCCATTGATCCAGTTAAACTTAATCTTCATTCCTTTCCACCGTTGCAAACCTTACCTTATTTAAACCCGCCATCCCTTTCCTGAACTTCCTTAATTACCACTCACACCCACAGTACTTACACCTGCATCCATCAGTTCTTTTTGTTACCTCTTAAAGGAAATATGAAATAATGTGAAATAATATGGAAATATCAACAGAAAGAAAATTGTGCATTCTATGAATATAAATACATATGTGAGAGCAAGGAAGTAATGTACCCTGCACAAAGATCTCACGACAATATTGAAAACAAGAAACTAAATGATAAAATGACTAAACTACAAATATGTTACTTTGACGTTTACTTAGACGTATTGGAAGACTAGGAATAACAGGCTAACTATAGAAAACTGTAGTTACACTGAATACGTCCACTGCCTGACAAAACAATTGAAGCACTCAGAAGAAATGGCCGGATGTCAGTGGAACTTCGTGCACGTACAGAACATCGGTGGGTATGTGAATGATTAGAGTTGCAGTTTTCTGGGACAGGTAGAACGCCCACCAGAGTGCATTAGTTTTATTCGTGCTTTGTGTTATTACTAGGCCTGGTAGGGTATATAAAGGGTGCAAAGAGCGTCAGATGTTGGACTGCACGGGAAAGTGAGGGCAGGTATACTCGTCTTCAAGGTTCCGGTCGATCACGTCTGACAACTAGCAGGCAAGATCGCCGTCTTTTGCACCAAGCACGTCGTAACCCATTCAGATCTACGTGTGCCATCCTAGAACAAGTAATGGACTCCCTGCAACAGTGTGCGTCATTCCAAAGCATTGGTTGGAGACTAGAGCAGCCGAACTAGGGATTTACCGCCCCATGGGTAGGCTGCTGTTAACACAGCAACATAAACGGCTGTGTTTTGAGCGTTGCCGTAACCGGGAAGGATGACTGCTGATGAATGGCGTCACATTGTACTCAGCGATGAACCGCAGTTCAGCACTACCACGCACGACCATCGTCTGCAAGCGGGGTGAGATTGCCTAAGGAGGGGATACAACGGCGTTATGACACCTATACAATAGGATCTGTGCATGCATCCAGTCCAGGGGTGTACAACGTCAAACTGATAAGTGCGCTTGTACTGCCAAGTTCTTTGTAAATTTGTCTCGATTTTGTAACCACTGTATTAACATCACATACTTTCTCAACAAATGAAGTTTCAATTCGTTACCTCCTCCCCTTCTGCGTGCTCGAATTTTTTGTCAAAGAGTGTATGTAGAACAGAATACTACCGTCGTGTAGTTCCGGATCACTTGAAACTGGGGAGAGCGCAATCATTTATCGCAATACAATTTTATTAATTTATTTATTTATTTAATTTATTGTTCAACAGGCATTTCTGCCCACTTACAGAGCATTTCCATTTCTTATTTGTAATGTTATAAATAATTTACAATAAAAAATTAAAATATGAAACCTAATACTATACTTATGAACTATGGACAGTGGTAAGTGTGTGTTTCAACTTATTATTTTATTTCTCCTAAAATGTACATTGTGTAGCAATAATGGCGGACTTTGGGGTGACGCTGTGAGTGCGCTCCGTGTTTATCCCGCACTAACTGCATTTAAAAAGCATATGTAGTCCGTAAGTTGTGTGAAAAGTGGTGTTAAGTTGTAACTAGTAACTAGTGTACGTTGGAAGATGCCTTCAGTCAAAGGTGCACACGAAGGCCTGGATGAATTTGAAGCAGCTATGAACAGGTTCGAGGCACGCCTAGATCTTGTTGGTGGCTCCCAAGGCTCCAGCACAACCAACCCTGCTGGTAATTTCCTAGCTTCCCTGAGGCAGGAATTCATGGAATTTTGGTCAGCGATAACCAGTGAACTCAAGTTGCTTAGAGATGAACTAAATGGTCTTGAACATAAACTGGAGGAACAAGACGAACTACTGGATGAGGCAGAGCAGTAAAGTAGATGAAACTGCTTGTTCATACATGGTATCGCCGAGGAGCCAAATGAAGACATTTATAGGAAAGTGAAAGACGTATTCTCCAAACATCTAGAGTTAGAAGTGCCCATGGAAGGGATCGATAGAATCCACCGAATTGGAAATCCTCAGAGGACAGCAGCAGAGGTACTAACATCGGGTAAGCGGCCGATTATCGTCAAGTTCGCTCGCTACTGGGAACGTGAACGCATGTGAGGTGCTAAGCGCAAGCTAAAAGGCACGAAAATTCTGATCACTGAATCACTGACAAGAACACGTAAGGCAATTTTAAATTCTGCACGGGACAGATTCGGCATGAGAAATGTGTGGGCACCAGATGGTCGTATTGTAGTTCTGCTTCCAGACGGCACTAGGAAGATTATTACCACGAATGTGGATTTGAAGTCTTTAAAGTTTTAGTGGGATAAACGATATCAACTATGTTTCTTGTAATTATTATTGTTGTTGTTATTATTATAGTTTTGTTAAGAATGTGTGAATGTGTGTGTAAGTGCCTGCAAGTGATTGTTAGCTGTCTCATTCCCCAGGAAGTCGAGGTGAGTTTCCTTCTTCTAAATAGCATCTATTGCTATCTTATAATCTACTTGTTGGAATTCTTAGTATTCAGCTAGACAGTTATTGTGCACCTGGACATGATCTTGGCAGTGACGGTATCAATAATCCCTCCCTCCCGGTCTCTCGCTTATCAGCAGGTACTCTGTTGAAACAAGCATTTTCGTCCTCTTTCTACAGCCTACAATTTTGCCATGTAAATGCTCTTGCTCTTCCGGCGCATTACGACGAAATTCAAGCAATACTAACGGAAAATAATTTACATTTATATTGCACCTTTGAAAAACCTGGCTGACTCCTAGCATTCCTTCCTCAATGGTTGATATCGATCGTTATGATCTAATACGTTTCGATCGGTCGGATGGAAGGCGTGGTGGCGGGACAGCGATTTACTGTAGGAATGATCTAAAGAGCCGCGTGATATGTACTTCTTCCCAGGGTGTACGAACACGGCCGGAATTCATGTTCGTTGAAGTAAATATCAACAGACAAAAAGTGATGATTTCTGTCATATACAAACCGCCTGGTGTAACTGATATGACTTAATTCGAAACGTCTTTACTAAACTTCCAGGCTATTTATGAACACATAGTCATTATGGGTGACTTTAACTGTAACCTACTTAATACGACTCATGACAGTAAACGAATACTAGATTTGTTTCCTACTTGTAACATGACTATTCTCCCGCTACAACCCACGAACCACGTGTATGCAACAAACCGTTCATCACACACACTCATAGATCTCATTATAACGAACAATCCAGGTAAAGTAATAACCCATGGGCAAATCCCTGTACCATCCATTTCGACCCACGACCTTATATACTTATCGTATTCCCTCAAAGTGCCTAAATACAAACCCAAGTACATAACTGTCAGAAATACGAAGGACTTAAGCTTAGATTGGTTGAAATATGACGCTTATCAACTACCGTGGGACGATATACGGAGTCTACATGATACCGACGCTAAAGTTAACTTGTTTAATACAATGGTAAAGAACTTATATGGCAGACATGCCCCCAAACGTTGAATAAAGGTTTCTCGCCCTTCCCGTACATGGTTAGATGATGAAACCAAGAGAATGATGGCCCACCGTGACTCGTTATTTTGACATTATAAACAAACCCTAGATGACACAGACTTCGAATCTTACCGCATCTTAAGAAATCGCACAAAGCAATTAATCAGAAATTTAAAAAATGTGCATATTTCTGGAATTTAGCTAACAGCATAAATTCTAATCGTGCATGGGACCAACTTAGAGCTCTGTGAATAGGAAAACGTCAACAGAGACAGACAACTCCTGACATTCCACTTGACGAACTGAACGATTACTTTAGTAGAATAAATATTCAACCTACCCCAGTTAACTGCACCGAATCACCGCCCTCCCCTCCAGCCAATCCACCATTCACATTTCATAGTGTCACAGAAAATCAGGTTAAAAGGCTTTGTACTCGATTAAATCAAAGGCCACAGGTGTAGATGATATTCCTATTGGTTTTATACATAACATTATGGGTGCTGTCCTGCCTATACTGACGCACATACTGAACTATTGTTTACTAAACGGAACTTCCCCAACTGTCTGGAAAACAGCCAATACTATACCGGTATCTAAGAGTTTAGACCCACAATCACCCTCAGACTATCGTCCGGTGTCCATACTCCCTGCGCTTTCTAAAGCTTTTGAACGTTTAGTATACGAGCAGGTTCTGGAGTACCTAAATAAAAATGCTCTTTAGGACCCTTTGCAGTCTGGATTTAAGAAGGGTCACAGTACCGCGACAGCACTTTTTTTTTTTTTTTGCTAGTTGCTTTACGTCGCACCGACTCAGATAGGTCTTATGGCGACGGTGGGACAGGGAAGGGCTAGGAGTGGGAAGGAAGCGGCCGTGGCCTTAATTAAGGTACAGCCCCAGCATTTGCCTGGTGTGAAAATGGGAAACCACGGAAAACCATTTTCAGGGCTGCCGACAGTGGGGTTCGAACCTACTATCTCCCGAATACTGGATACTGGCCGCACTTAAGCGACTGCAGCTATCGAGCTCGGTGACAGCACTTTTGATGGTTACTGAAGACATCAGAAATGCTATGGACAAACGACTGCTTACTATACTTATCCTTCTTGAAGTCAGTAACGCCTTTGACACTATAGACATTCAGACTATGATAAAGAAAATGGAACTGCTAAATTTTGACCTGGCTGCGCTTAAGGTTTTTAGTTTTTATTTGAGTAACCGTCAACAGCGTGTAACAGTAAACGACAAGTCCTCTAAATGGAAAATGAAACTTAGTGGTGCCCCACAGGGCAGTATTCTAGGGCTCTTACTTTTCTGTATTTACATCAATGACGTACCATCTGTGACAGGAAATAACACACACCACCTCTATGCTGACGATCTTCAGATTTATCGACACTGCAAAACTTCAGACTTAGATGAAACAATACAAGATATTAACAATGACCTCCAACGACTCATTACATATGCACAACGAAATTCTCTTATACTAAACTCCACAAAATCTCAGGCAATCATAATTGGAACACGAAAATTACTGAACTGCTCAAACAATATTGCAATCCTGCCTATCCTATTGAATGATAACATTATTCCCTACAGTAAAACAGTTAAAAATCTCGGCGTAATTATGATTGAAACACTTGATTGGTCTGATCACACGAAAATCATCTGTAAAAAGATTTTTGGAGCGCTTCACCCTCTTAAACGGAAAAGGGATGTATTTCCATTTGAGATTAAGGCCAAATTAATACAGACACTGGTTCTCCCTATTCTTGATTATTGTGACGTTGTTCTAGTTGATATGACAAGAGAAGAAACACTTAAACTTCAACGAGCACTGAATTCCTGACTGCGATTTATTTACAATATTGGGTACGATGTTCATATCACCCCATACTATCAGGCTGTCTCATGGCTGAAGCCTGATAAGCGTCGGCAGCTACACATTTTAACGATGGTGTTTAGAGTACTAGCTGAAAGTCAGCCACTGTATATTTCTTCTAAACTCACCTTTTTATCGTCATTTTACAACTTAAATACACGTTCCAGATCCTCTATTTCAGTTCACCGCACAAATAAAATTAATAGATCGTTTGTAGTGACCGGCGCCAGATTATGGACTTCCCTGCCAGCTCAGGTCAGAGAAACTAGCTCTTTACAAAGATTTAATTAGGTCACCTGCCGAGAATACCTGCTGAGGACAGCTAACTGAATGGCTGAAGTATGAATGTGTGCGCGCCTGAGAATTAGTCATTATAGAGAGTTTTTACTATTAATTAGTTTTATTATTAACTTATTAAAATGTATTAAACTTATTTAAATTTGTTCTCAATTATATTACCTTTTTGTTTGGTTTTAACTATTTTAAGTATATCAGTATTTTATTTATGATTTTGATTAGTATGTGGTTAAGTGGAAGAGAGGGCCTCGAGCCCTAACTTCGCCACTGAAAAAATGCATTAATAAATAAATAAATTAATTAATTAATCTAAATTAATCTCAGGACTAAGTTATTCATGGTACACAAGTATGCCACTCCATTTACTAATGTCTTCTCTCTGCGTCAGTTCCCCTCTGACTGACCTAAACAAGATACTCTCCCCATGAAATATGTCTACGTTTGGCATTTTATTAATTGACTGACATATTCTGTTTAATGGTAAATTCATATGGTACATGCATTTGATTTTCTTTGATGTGTATTTTTAATTTCTTCCAATACTGCATTAAATTATACTTAGAACTAATAGGACTTATTTCCTCTATTACTAATTATTATATTTTCCTTTCGTCCTCGATCTTGAACGATGTTACATATCTAAGGACAAACATGTGTCCTACCCTTCATTGATTAAGTTAGTGCTGCTCTTATTTTATGTAGTTTTCCCACCTATCTTTAGAACACGCAAAATCTCTTCTTCCCGGAGCAATCCACTCTTTATTTAATAATTTTACAATTGTGCTTAATTTTTCTCTCTTTCTACTTTATATTCGTTAGAGAGGTATTTAATTCTAAGTGAATCAATATCCCTACAATCTCTCAATAGATGAGCTTCTTGCATTTATGCTAAACAGAACAAACAACGATTTTGTCATGTTTCCTTCTTAGACACGTATTGTTATGCATACCCATTAACCACCACACCATACCTCTTCCTTCTCTATTCGTACGATTTTTTCTTTATTGGCACATTTTGGATAATTTAGTAAAATTCTGATAATGTTCTTTTAGTCTTACATTCCGACAAGATCATCTACTTCAGAATATCTTTCATTATAAATGTTCTTATTCACCTTCTTATCTTCGTTCTAAATCTCTTTAACCCAAGAGTCTCCCGTTTTAAAAATTCTGCCTAGCATCCATTTTTTGGTTTAATCATTAATTGTCTGCTAAATGTTTCATCTTATGTTGGTAAGCTTAAGCCAGTATTTTCCTCCCGATCCCCTTCCTTAATCTTAATCAATATTTTATAATCTAACCTTTTTAGCTATATCTGCTTGTATACTTATATCTTCACATATGGTTCTAAGTCCATTATTTGCTGTCATTCTGACAAAACCATGATTATTTTGCAAACTTAATTGTGTATTATATCTGGTATTTTACTGCTTCCTTCAATCCCCCATACTTCTACCTCATACAGTGCTCTGGATTTTAAAGGCGAAATTAAAATAGTTTCATGGAGTTAATACTCCGTATTTGGCATCTTTCTCTCCAAATATCTTGTGTTACATAGAACTGACATTCTTTTAAATTTGCTCGTCTAATTCTTTCATTCTGCATATGGTTAGATGCTAGCCAAATTCCTAAATATTCTACTTTATTGACTACTTCTAATTCTACACCATCCAAACACCCCCTTTGCTTTTTCTTTAATTTATTTATTTACTTATATATTATGCCTTTGTTTTGTTTATTTTAGACTCCATTTTCTGCAACAATGAGTTCTTATTATGCTGCTTTTAATAACAACCGATGTTAGAGTGAGCAGAAGGATATCATCTGCGAAGACCAGGCCAGGAGTTTCTATTGCTATTGCATGGGCTTTTCATATTCCCTTCAGTTCGTTGTCCAATATATTGTTAATAAATACTATTGGTGATAGCTTACACACCTGCTTTACCCCAATATGTATTTGAAGTAATCTCACCTAATACTAAATTTTCCTTTACTTTAATCGTGCATTTAACATCCCATTACAATATTCTATGGCATTAATCATTTTATTTGACACCCCTATGCCAGACAACTTCGCAGCGACCGCCCGTCCGCTGACGGAATGAAGAGCTTTATGCAGATCTATAGCTGTAACGTATAATTTACTACCTGTCCTCTTCAGGTATTATTCCATTAATGTTTTAATTACAAATATATAGTCTGAAATTCTGATTCCATTCCTGAAAGCAGACTGAGAGTATAGAGTAGTGCTCCGCCCATTTTGTGATAAATTTTGCTAATAACCTTACTAAGTGTATGCAACAGGGTAATATCCCTATAATTGTTCGTATTGAATATTTCTACCTACCTTTCTTATACGGGACATCTTGGAATTTTCCAACCACCAAACATTTTGTTAAATATTCTTGTTATTATTCCGAGCATATGATAATTTTTGCTGAACTACTTCCAAAGTTCGTAGGTAATTCCACTAATTGCACCTATTTTTGCTCCTGTCTTTATCGTAAATTCTAGTCCGGTACTTCATCCGTAGTTAGTAGTTAAGGGATCGCCTAATATGAGCAGAGTGTTCTCCAAATATCTAAGTATAGATTCTCATTTCTATTGTCCTGCCATTTATCGTGACCCCCTAATAATCCCTTGAAATACCCTATCCAGTCCTCGCTGCTCATGTTTATTCAGTTACTACTACTATTTTCTTTACAAATTTACTTTATTCTGTTTCATTCCTTCTTGGTTCATTACCTTTACATCTGTTTTATGATTGCACCTCTTTGGGCTGCCCATTCTCTATTTTCTCACTTAGGGAATAGTTTCCTGTGCTCTTTCCTGATCTTGGAAACTTCTACACTTAACTCCACAGATCACTCATTTCCGTATGTTTTAATGCCCTTACCACTTCAGACTGATTTTTCTTACACACATCATTATACCAAAAGTTTTGTTTTTCCCTTATCTTCCTTGTTGCCATTATTCTGCCGCTATTGTAAATGATCTTTCAACCATTCCTACTGTCTCATCTGTATTATTATACTCTATTTTCAATACTTGACTTTAAGATTTCCTCGTGTCATAATTTCTTAATTCACCCCTATCTCCCCTCTCCATCTATACCTTACCAACTATTTCCGTTCCTTAATAATCTGTTGTTTCTCCTTTGATTTTCCTTTATTTCTTTGCTATCGAATAAAAACTGGGAAATGATGAGATGCTGTTCAGTTCTCTACCTTTATGTCGTTAATGCCATTCAGTGCCGCTCTAGATTCTACAACAAGATCTATCATACTCCCTTCTGATTTAACTACATAAGTTAAATTCCCTGTTTTATCCCCCAAACACCAGTATTCTTAAAATATTGGTGGTTATTTCGTATCATTAAGTGCAAAAATTCAGTCGTATCAACAGCTCATGACAGATCTCTTTCTATTACGAAGCAATTTAGAAACTGTGTGAACTGAAGAAGGTAAGAACAGATTAACGGTTCCCTGGCATCTTCGGTTATCTGGTCGGCACTGAATGACGACCGTGTGAAAAAATTCAAATGCGAAACAGTTGATTACTTGCAGGGTGTTAAAGACTACGTTGTCAACTGTTTTGACTTAGATGAAAATGTACGCATAGCTTCCAAATACCAGCTCCTTGGCTCAGTGGTCAGCGTAGTATCCTTCTGATCAGAGGGCACCGTGACCAAAATATGGCTTACGATTGAGATAGCTAAAATAAAAATTCAGGAAACTCAATCTTAAAAATGACTAGTGTTTCGCCCAGAATGCGGCATGGGCTCATCAGTTGGATACCGCACCTCTTCCAAGACACTGGCCGGCTTGTTAGATTCACGCCACGTTCGTGAATTATAACTGCTTATAGTCAGTTCCTCTAGCACGGGGACTTTGTGTTTGCATTCGACTTAATACACAACTTCAGTTACATATAACATATCATTCCACAAACTAACACAGAAGCACGCAATAGCGATAATATCCCTGTACATAAGGTTGGCGTCGGGAAAGGCAGTAAACCCAAAATAACTGGGAAAAGACCAAGAAAAAGAAAAACAATATACAAAGTTTTCTAACAATTTTCATTAACAGAGAGACAGTGTTAACCAAGCGACTTGGCTGTACCGTTAGTGGCGTGCAACTGTGAGCTTGCTTACGAGAGACAGTAGGTTTGAACCCACTATCGGCTGCCCTGAAGATGGTTTCTGTGGTTTGCCATTTTCATACTAAGCAAATGCTGGGGATTTACCTTAATTAGAGCCATGGCCGCTTCTTTCCCACTCCTAGCCCTTTCCTCTTGCAACGTCGCCATAAGACCTATCTGTGTCGGTGCGATGTAAAGCAACTTGGGAATAAAAGAGAGAGACAGCGTTAATTTTCAAAATTCTTAGAAGCGACCTCACGATATTGAACCATTCTGTTCATGGACCAATAGTATAGATTTTAGTATTAGATATTGGGATTACCTGAGACCACCCATGGAGTCATTGTCTTATAGTTTATTTCATAAAAGATTCCAGAAGAAGCGTTCTCGTGTGAAGAGAGCTAGAGCGTCATTATGAAAATCTCCAGAACCTCATTAAAGGGAGTTATGTCCCAAGCCAAGCCTCTTAATGAAGATTGGGGACGCTTCCCAGATCCCGGCAAAACTAACCTTCGGAGGGAAGAAGGAATTAAATTAATATCTTTGGTTACGAAAGAGATGCATTGGATATGATACAAGAATTGCAACATGCATAATGTATGCTTAATTTTGATATGCATTAGGGCTGCAATCATAAATGCATTCGTTAAGTAGGGTACTTGACGTGCTTTGTGCGGGAAAACTTCGAGTCGCGGGCGCGCGTATCCTGCACGCGATCAAGCGGCTTGCCAACCTGATTATAAATGCAAGGCCGCCTGGCACATCAGCCTCATTCTTTGACCGTAAGGCTGCTTGAACGAAGTCGTCATGCTGCGAGTCGGTACTGAGAACAACGTTGTATTTTCGAGCTGCACATACAACTAGTACTAATGAATCTGCGAGGAAGTAAGTAATTGACTTGCATATTCAGCTAAATTCTTGATATTACCTGTATTGATATGCTATGGTGAGATGAGGTACTGCCTATAATAGGCTGATGAACTAGTAGCTTCATATTTCTGTGAGGTCAAGTTGTAACTGACGTAATGCTAGAATAATTGTAGGCTCAGGGTAGTTCTGATACCACTACATGTTGTCCGAGTGAAAGGATGGAATAACAGTGTTACTAAGAGTGGTGAAGAAACTATAGTGTACCAGGTTTAAAATTCAGAACAAGACTTGGTCGATGTAACGTGTGAGGCACGATAGTACTGGGAATAGGCATCGAGTCTGGACAGTCTGTAATAAATGAATTTGTTTTCAGTTACCCCTGCATCAAGCCAGAACGAGCTTCTACATCATCATTGCGAGGAAGCCACAACGGGAGCTGAAGTCGGCACGACATCGGGAATCGATCCAGGAACGTTGGGCGTACCTGATCAGCGCGACGTCGAAGGGGACATCTTCCAACCATCGAAGGAGCTGTACGAAGGACTCACGCAAGATAGAATGTCTCCAATTGTTCACCAGTATCTGCTGCAAGCGTCGCAGTTTGTCATGATGTGGTAAATTCAGTGGTCCACAGGAAGGGCCGCTCCGTCATGTCATCAATCATATAAGGTCAGACCTTTCCAATTCTGTTTCAAGCATGTCATTTAAATTTAGATAGGAATAGGGGGGCCGTCAGCCAACAGGTTAGTTTATGGTAGGATAATTTCTTGGTAATAAAGAGCTAGACCTCAAGCTCGATCCCCGTACATTAGGGTAGATGATAGTTTGTAGATTCCTTGTTGGTGTGTTTATATTACATTTCGATAGTATTATATTAGCGTACGTGTTATCTTCATGGGTCAGGTCGAACTCCCTTGGTCATGGTAGGTTAGTCGGACAGGCAGGCACTATTTATTGTGTCGCGTTTAGGCATTTGTCTCCGCAGACGTAGGCTGTATAGTTGAGACCAGGATTTACCCCGTAATTCACCTAGCTTTACTGACAGGGCGAGCGAGTCCGAATGTTTGAGAGATGTGGGCATTATGCATGTAGCTGACTGTATGAATTGATATGAGAGAGCCCCAGCACAGTTTGAGAGAGTATTGGATGCATTTGAGATGCCTTATTATAGCCATGTGACTATAGCTTACTGTATTGTGCCTTTGTATTATCAAGGTTGAGCCCATGGGAGGCGGAAATAAGATTTGTTATATTGCTGGTGGTATTGAGATGAGGGCAGATAGCCCGTGTGTATTTAAAAGAGTGCTTTTAGCAGCCAGATTATGTGAGGTACTTTGAAAGGCGAAGTTTCTTAGCAAGCAGTCAGTCAGCTGGGCTCATAAATTGTGTGGACTGCCGCCTGTCGAGTGCTCGGATGGTGAGGGTTATTGTGCCTGACGTCACAGTCTTGAAACTTGGTTATATGGCTGTCTGCAGCTTGTCGAGTGTGTAAGGGGGAGAAGACGACCTTGATGTTTTGAACGCAGGGAGAGATTTTTGTTCTGTTTGTTCTACTTTAATTTTAACACTGGCCCGTTTGATATCGACCCCTTGGACATGTTGGTTGTGTTCCTTTTATATAGTTTGTATATGAATATTCAACGCCTTGCTTTTCATGGGACCAGGGTTCGAGACCGGGTCAGGGCACTGTACATTATATGTTTATATTTGTTTGCACCGGGGTTCGATGGTACGAGGCATAGTACATTTTATGGAAATTACTGTTAGATGTGTATTTCAGCAGATATCCATTTCCTATTGATTCCATTACTTACACAATTGTAACATGCTTGTTACAGCAGAGCTGTTTCGTGAAGGCAGTGAACTGGTTGTCATCGGCTCAACATTATCTTTACCCCAATCATATTTGAAAGCTCTTATATTTGTAAATAGTATATTTTTTATGTAATAAATCCCTGATTGTAAAACTTTGAATGCAGCGATGTTTTCTGTTAGATATTTTTTAAAATTTTATTTTAGCTGATTCTTACTTGATTAGTCACATATCCTAGTGTTTTATCTTAATATTGCCCTTTGTTCTCCCTTGTTATCCCTGAGAAGTGCGCGATTGTGTGGCCGAGCGTGGATATGTGTTCAGGTAAGACTATGTGCACAAGCTCACGTATGTGGGAGTTCTTTCACTACTGTACTCTGGGTTCGAGACCGGCATTCGCCTGGCCGGAACCATAGGGTCCTGTAGGGCACAATATAAAGATTTGGAATTCGAATAGTGCGTGAAATTAACCGTTAACAGCCTGGTTTTCTTTTTTATTTCGTTTCTTCAGTAAAAAAACTTGCATAACAAAAAGCCCGGCGAGGAGTAAGGACGAAATTAAAGTTGAATCCCAGTGCAAGAACTAGCACAGGATATTAAAGTTGTGTGTAATATTTTCGCATAATTCATGTCCTGTTAACAAAATCATGTATATATTTTGCTAAATGTTTAAGAGCATGTCTCTACCAACAAGCTTACAGTATATACAGACGTATATAAATGCTGTAGCTGTTTTTATCAACAAAAGTACCAGTAAACTACAACGGTATTATACTAAATAACCTTTTAAGTAGATGCAAAAGGAAACATCACCAACCTCACATACATATAAATTTTGTCTGCCCCTTCTATCTGACTTGTTTCAAAGCGAATAACAAAGAACTAACATCACATCGTACATTAGTTACGCAACCCGTACTCGCATATTGATTTTCCATGCTATATATTTCACGTGATACGTTATTTTGGAAGCAAGCTACTCACTGAACAACATCGCACTTCGAACACTCTTTCCTCGTTCGTGTGGTACATCACTCGTACGAGCATCGTTGACGGTTCCATTCCCTTGGCCAATATCCTTAGCCTTCTAAACGCTGTACGTTACAAGCAATTAGCGACGCTGGACTTCCTGCAACCTCTGGTTCAACCCGAAACTCCAACAAGTAACTTCATACAAACTGATTGCGTAATTCAAGCTGACACATTGTGTCTCCGTGACATTTCTTATGTTCGAGCCGCGCACGAAGCACGGTCATGCCCAATAGCCACGTAAAGATGCTCTGTCGTGACCAGTAAGCTCATCCTTATTAATCAACTTCTCAGCTCTACTACTAGGCGGCATTTAGTGGTGTGCAAGGCAACAAACTAACTCACTGACTTTACTTTAGTGGGTGAATATGATCTACGACTCTTCCCTTATTTACATTGAATTGGTCATGATTAATACGCAACATTTAATTTACTCTTCTTATCACTTCTATTAGATTGATTGATATACATTAAACAGATGTTCCGTTATTCTGGTAATTAATTGCTTCCATCACCAATAAGAATGACGAATAATTATAGCACAACACTTATATTAAAGGCGTGGTGAATTAACTTACATGATAACATAGCATGATACAGGTTTCGAAAGAGGATATGTTGGTTATATTTGCATACTGAATGTAGAAGTACTTAAAGTTTTACTACTTAATACAACTAAGTCGCCCGATTTTTAATAAAGTTACATTCTGCGAATGTAAATAAGACATTTTGAGATTTGCCATTACAACATAGCTGAAATTTAACTAAATCGGAAATAGCAGTACAAATGGAGGTACTGGCACTTTCTTGAAATTACATTCTGCATGCTCTTTTGAGGACGAGTTTAGCAGTAACAGTGAGAGGACGTACGTGCTTACCGCTGAGTCACTCTCTTCGCCGGGCTACTTGCACTTCCTAAGTACTAGTCAGGCAACTGTACTTGTCAGTACAAACAGGAAAGAGCAGCATTTGTCTGTGCCAGTGCATTTCTCAGCGCACGGCATCATGTGTTATGTACGCAAATAGAGCATTGTCCACCAGCGCTTCCCAGCGCTACTTTTCAAGTGTGTTTTTGTGTGTGTTCTTTTTCTTGGCGGACAACGGCGAGGTTAGCCAGGTGAAGAAGATAACTGCTACGGAGGCAATCTGCGAGTTTAGGCCCCTCATCCAAGAGAACCTACGGTCACCTGTAGCGGCGCTGGAGCACAACACGGAGCCGGAGACACCGGCACCAGGGCCGGAGCTGGAGCAGGATGAGACGGAGCCGTACAGGGACGGGTGTGACCCCCTAACGGCTTTTTCTCCTCCGAAGGCTACACGGAGCTGGAGTACGAGGCGCTGCTCGTCTACTGCAGGTCGGGACGCCCTATACCTTCTCAACGTGGCCTAGTCCTGGACAGAATACGGCGCCCACTCCACAGAGGCAAGAAGACTTTTGACGACCATGTCTGTCGAGAGCTTTCTACCAGAGGGCCTCATCATCAGGCAACACCACCAGGAGCGGATGCGCGACGTGGAGAACGAGCTCCCTACCCTGTTTCAGGTCGTCCGACTACCAGGGACTGACGACGTTCCTGGAACGAACGCCCGCGCCCTCAGGAGGAGGGCCGAGACCGCGACGGAGACCAGGGAAGCCATAACCCAAACGCTGAGGAGACAAGGAGCCATAAGGCAGTCAATACCGACTTAGTCCAAGCCACCCAGCCGGAGACCAACAATACCACCACTCAGGTGGTGCGCGCTGTCCCGCGGAGCCGCGACTGTGAGACCAATGTCGAGCTGTTCGGCTCTGCCACGTGGACGTAGACCGAGTTCCCGGAGCAAACTATGGTAAAGTAGACACAAACCAAGGCCAACCAGGAAGGGCCTATTACCGGGCGCAATCCTGGAAAGCGCCCCAAACGGCAAACGACAGCACAACAGTGGAGGAGGACGCCCTCTGGCGTTCGGAGGCTGCTATCCAGGCCCGGCCTGCATGCGTGCCAGGTGCAGATATCTCTGTGCACCCCACAGGACAGTTAACACAGTCGGGTGTCAGCATCGACCGACGCCACCGCTGTCAGCCAGGAGGTGGGAGAAGCCGTTTTCACAGCGGGATCACCCGCTACCCCAGGGTCACCAGGCCGGGAGGAGGGTGACCAGGACGAGGCCTCTTCCCCTGCCGAGAAGATAAACCCCACCTCCGTGAAGAAGACGCCGCCCCCGGACCAGGAGGACAAATACGATGTCGGCCCCTCAGTAGAGGGCCGCCCAGCCGCAGCTCAGGTCTGCTCCCAGGACAGCAGATCACCGAGGAGCCAATCAAGAGAGGACCTCAGTGGGTAGTGGCAGCTAGGTGAGATCGAAACGTCCCACTCGGCAGCTCTTGCAGTGTTTCCGCTTCTGCAGGATATGTGTGAGCTCCTAGCGGAGTGCAACCGTTGTGGGGGTGATCGCCACTACACGGCCTGCGCGGCACTTAAGGAGGTGCCGGTGTGTGCCAACTGTGCGGCGGGCAACCCGGGCTCTCATCGCTGTTGCCCCTTCTACCAGGCCATGACGTGGGCAGAGAGGAAGGAGGCCCGGCGTAATGTCCCGCCTCCATCCAGGAGGCCCCCGCCTTGGCGGGCTTGGCCTAATCCTCCGGGATCGGAGACTGGGTACGAGGGACCCCAAGGAGGTGGAGCGGTGCGGCGGACCTTAGAGGTTATGGACGCATGGCTCCGCAACCGGCAAGACCCGTGCTAATCACGGCAGTATCCAGACGGACTGATCCCCAGATAATCACCTGCACCTATTCAAAAACCACATCCGTGCATGTGCTGTCCAAATTTGTCAGTTTTACATGTAGAATATTTCACCTTCCGCCTATGTGGTTTTTCCCTGACCCTTAATAGTACGCATCAACACCTTTCCAACACAAACCTTGCCTGATAACGTGCCTGACTTGCAAACAGGTAGGTACTTCTGCAGTACTATTTCCCACTCTTCCCTGCTATCTCGATTCTCCATAGAAATTAATAGCATGTCGGAGGCAATGTAGATTAGTGTCGATTGCCATGTGGAGTGAGCGAGCTTCGGGGTGAGGGGGTAGGCTCCCGAAAGCGTGATAAAGAAGGAGGAATTCAGAGTTTGGCAGTCACAGCGAGAGGAAGTACTTGCTTCACACTGAGTCACTCTCACCGCTAGGCTATCTGTACTTTCCAAGTACTAGTCAGGCACATGCAATCGTTAGTACATTTCCGAAGGAGCTTTGTCTATAGTGTATACTATGTGTGTACTATTCAGTACACACTACAAGCATTCTCAGGAAGCACGTTTCAGTGCTAGCTCTTTTCCATGTTTCCATTTCAGGAGTACAAGTATGGATTCGCTTCTGATCCTAGCAAGACCGGCCGAATAAGACTTCGTGGCTGCGGTGGAGGACTTGTGTATTAGGCTCTGCTCGGTGCCAGTCCCCGACTTTCGCCTCCCGGCGCTGAGGGTGTATAACCGGTGGGGGGAAATACATGTACAGGGAGACTATACTATAATATATCTCCTTACAGCGATAGCGGAGCACAGTGGAGAGGAAACGATCACCGAGCTCGTCCACGAGGTCCTGGTCTTAGCAGTTATCATCCGCCCTATGGATCCAAGACGCACCACGTCTATTGGTGTCTGGTGTTTCAAAGCTTCCAGATTTTCCGGCTGCCAGGTCTGAGAGAAAAAGTAGACGACATAGGAGGCAGCCACATAGACGTCACAAGCGACGTCTACCATAGAGTCAAAGATTGGAAGGAGATAGAGGCTCAAACAGGTGGGCACGGACCCACGCTACTCGGCTCCCCCGGAGTCGAGAACCGAGGAAGACAGCGGTGCTCGCTAGCGACGTGACGGTGCGACACAAGTTGAACTGCCGTACTTCACGAAGTACACGCAAATTGACAAGGACGTCAACCAGGATCGTCCACCACCTGCCCCAGCCAACCAGGGAAGGTCCACCACCCGGGCGGAGACAAAAATAGGCAACCCGGTCATCGAAAGGCTGCACCGTTACGGACGTCCCAGAGCGTTCAGAGGCTGCCACGCACACCCAGCCTGCTAGCGCCTCTCACGATGCAGACATCGATGTGCACCCCACATGACAGGGAATGAAGGAAGGTGTCAGCAACGACCGACGTTGTCACAAACCAGGAGGAGGGAGAAGCCGGCGCTGCAGTGGGGCCACCCGCTATCCTCCAAACGAGGCCCTTTCCCCCTAAGGGAAGAGACCACCACCGCCAGGAAAAAATTCTCAACCCGACCGGAAATCGATGGCGAGCTTTTCTTTCATTGAAGGCTAAGTGTGAACTATTAGTTCAAAGTACGTTAATTGAATACGGAGTGAGAATGCAGCTAAAGTGTAGGCGTGACAGTATGTACATTTCAGCAAAAAAAATTGCATGCATGAGGAAGTTGATAAGACTTGGTAGTATTTGCTGAGACATGACATACCCAGTTCATTTTTTGCATTTAGCCTAGTATGCAGATATCAGCAAAAACGTTGACTGCACGAGCAAGCGGATTAGACTCGGAATTATTTGCTGAAACACGAAATACAATGTTCATTGTTTTTGCATTTAGCACAGCCCAGTCCTCAAAAGTAAAAGGAATGCTGAAAATGTATTGTGAAGCGAACAATGTCACGTCTCAGTAGAATTGTTCTTGCAGGCAGCAAGGGTTACTAGCCTAGAAAAAATGTTGATGATGATGCTTGTTGTTTAAAGGGGCCTAACATCGAAGGTCATCGGCCCAGAAAAAATGTGACTGTAGCGTTTTGTGCATTTAACCAAGTGTTCATACATATCATCACCCCGGTCTGCGTGCGAATTTTTTTTTTGCATACGTTGAACTTTGGCCGATTTTCCTTCCCTACAACAGCTCGGACATAACTTTACACCCTAGCTAATTGTGCAGGCTTAACCGCACGCTGACCTTGCGTTAACCTAACCCGTTGCCCTTCCCTACATGTGCTTAGTGGCTACAGGCTGTATTAACAGGACTAGGAGATGGTGTACGACTTAGTACATGTGTTTTATTCATAGTGGTGTAACGTTGTAATGTAACCTCAGGGGCTTGGAGCTGAGCATGGAACAAGATGGCGGATACACATGGGACAAGGGGGTGGTGTAAAGCTTAATGCATATGCTTTATTCATAGGGGCGTAACGTTGAAAGGTATCCTCATGGCTTGGAGCTGAACTTGGAACAAGATAGCGGCTACCCATTGTACTGATGAGACTAGGGAGGTGGCATAGGGCTTAATACACGTGTTTTATTCATAGGGGCGTAACGTTGGAAGGCACCCTTAGGGGATTGGAGCTGAACTTGGAACAAGATGGCGGATGCACATTGTACTGATGGGACTAGGGAGGTGGCGTAAGGCTTGATGCTTGTACATAATTCATAGGGACTGTAACGTAGAAAGCTGAACTCGGAGCAAGATGGCGGCTACAATGGAACTAGGAAGATGTTGTAAGGCTTAATACTGATGCTTTATTAATTGGGGCATAATGTTGGAAGCTGAACTCGGAACAAGATGGGGGCTGCACATGGGACTAAGGAGATGGTGTAAGACTTAATACATGTGCCTTATTCATAGGGGCATAATGGTGAAAGGGACTTTAGGTCTTGGAGTTGAGCGACCATATAAAAGGCAAAGGGCGAAAAGGGACAAATGGCAAAAGGGCAAAAGTGTCAAATTTCGAAAGCGCAGAACGGCAAATGGCTAAATGGCTAAAGTGCTAATTGGCCCAGGGGCCAAAGGGCAAAAGGGCAGAGGAGCAATAGAGCTGAACGACTAAAGGGCGAAAGGGCAAAAGAGCAAAAGGCAAAAAGGGCTCAACGACAAAGGGCCTAAATGGCTAAAGGGCAACAACTAAAGGGGTAAGGGGCAAAAGGGCTAAATGGCAGAAGGCTAAAGGGGAAAAGGGCAGAAGTGCCAAATATATAAAGGGAAAAGGGGAAAATGGCTAAAAGGTAAATGGCTGAGGGGTAAAGGGCAGAAGGGCAAAAGACAATAGGGCTAAATGGCTAAAGGGCAAAAGGCCAAAGTGCAGGAGTGCATAGGGGCAAAAGGGCAAAAATGCTAAATGGTAAAAGACAATAGGGCTAAATGGCTAAATGGCAAAAGGACAGAATGACAAATGGGCAAAGGGCTTAAGGGAATGAGCTATGGTCTAGGGCTCAGAGCTGAATTTGTACACGATGGTGGTACGGGACTAAGGAGATAGTGTAAGTCTCAATACATGTGCTTTATTCATAGGAACATAACTTTAGATAGCCACTTCAAGGTCTTGAAGCTGAGCGGCTGCAGATTCAGGGATGCTAGCGTGTGATCTGATGTGTGACGCACTATTGGTTTTTGGTGTTTCGAACGCTGAATTTTTGAATGTAACATTTCGAGCTTATGGTTTTGAATTCTAGAGACTTTCGATTGCCTATTTTAATGTTGCTATAACTTAGAAATTAAAACTCTGTGCTCAGAACCTTCAAGAACTTTGCGCTACACATGACAGGGAATGGAACTCAGGGTTCTTCCCTTTGGACTGCTGAGTATCATGCCACGTAAATGATTGCGCACTGAAAGCGTGCGTTAAATTTAAAACACCCAACGTTCGAGCTACAAGACATTTAAAAATCGGCGACCTGACTAGGAATCGAAACCGAGGCTCCTCTACTTGGGAAGTAAACGAGTAAGACAGTACGTTTAAAGCCTGTGTGTTTAACTGAAACACCTGGCTTTAGCGCTAAAAGAAATTAAAATGTCACCAAACGAATTGGGATTCGAACCTGGAGCTCACATGGACACAAAGCTGTTTAATTCAAAACACCACACGTTTAACAGCGGGAAATAAAAAATCCACATCCTGACTAGGATTCTAACCTGAAGCTCACTTGGATTCAAGACCTAAGTGCCATTCAAATATCGAACTCCGAAAAGTGAAACATCTAAGCCTGAGCAAAAAACGTCGTTCCCTCGGGGTTTCGAACCTGGAGCTCACTTGGACTCTGAACTACAGAGCTTAAGTGTATAAGAAGAAAGAGTCCTCAACCCGACTTGAAATCGATGGCGAGCTTTCCTTTCACTGAAGGCTACGTGTGAACTGTTAGTACGTTAATAGAATACGGAGTGAAAATGCAGCTCAAGTGGGATCGTGAGTGTATGTGCATCTCAGAAAAAAACAAAAGACTGCACGAGTAAGTAGATTAGACTTGGAAGTATCTACTGAGACATGAAATACCAAGTTCATTGTTTTTGAATTTAGCCTAGTATGCACTTCTCAGCAAAATCTATATATATAAAATGAGAGTTTTGTCTGTACATTGCTCAGAATTTGAAAAGGATGGTATTTCTGTATCGGTCATGTCCACAGTTAAAGACAATGCATTTTTTACTTTTCCGTAATGTCTGTCTATCTGTCTGTCTGTCTGTCTGTCTGTCTCTACACGCATCACTAGAAAACGGCTAAAGAGAATTTAATTAAAATCAGTATGCAAATTCGGGGAATAAGTCGCTACAATCTAGGCTATAAATAATTTTATTCACGCTGATTGAAATGGTAGTTTAGGGGAAGGCCTAAAATTTAATTTTCAAATATTTATGTTTTTAGTGTTCCTATCTTGATAAAAACTGGTATACAAAGTCGAGAAATAAGTCGCTACAATCTAGGCTATAAATAATTTTATTCAAGCTGAGTGAAATGGTAGGTTGGGGAAGGCCTAAAATTTAATTCTTAAATATTTGCATTATAATTGGTCCTATCTCATTCAAAATTGGTATGCGAAGACGAAGAATGAGCCAGCACAATATACGCTATAAATCATTTAATTAACGTTGAGTGAAATGGTAGTTTAGTTTGAGGCCTAAAATTTCATTCCCAAATATTTATATTATTAGCGGTCGTATCGATAAATACTACCCCACTGTCGGCAGCCCTGAAAATGGTTTTCCGTGGTTTCCCATTTTCACACCAGGCAAATGCTGGGGCTGTACCTTAATTAAGGCCACGGCCGCTTCCTTCCTAGTCCTAGCTCTTTCCTGTCCCATCGTCGCCGTAAGACCTATCTGTGTCGGTGCGACGTAAAACAACTAGCAAAAAAACATAAATACTACATAACCAAAGTTATATGAAATTAAATTTCCGACCATTTATGTCTTATAAATTTTTACCGTACTGGCTATGATAACACAGATATTCATGAATTTGTATTTTTGTTGCTAAGTCCATATCAACGCCCAGCTACGAGAACATTAGGTAAACAGAATTTAATGAAAATCGGCATATAGAGTCGGGGAATAAGGAACTACAGTGTAAACTATAAACATTTGTATTCACCCTGGATGAAATTATAGTTCAGGGGAAGGCGCCTGAAATGTAATTTTTAAATAGATTTGTCATTGGTCCTATCGAATAGTACTACATAACAGGAGTTATAGAGAATACAATTTATGGTCATTTATGTTTTATTCAGTTTTAACGTACCGACTACGATACGAGTGGTATTTCAGAGTCGGAAGAAAACTAAATGTGAAGGCGTAGAATATCGAAAACGCATAACATTGATCAACAATAACATTACATTGACCATTGTTTGTTGTGATGTTCTTAGTATCTTATGCTGCCTCTCAACTCCGATAGTTGGGATTACTGCTGCGTACCGAGTATAACACAATGACTGAATATTGGCGGAAAATAGCCGGGGAGTTAGAAAACTTTATTCTTTAGCATGTCATTCCTCTGGTTCATACATTTTTCCGCCGCCAGTGTAGTGAATTGATACTTCCCGACTCATCGGTACTCCTAGGAAATAGATTAGAAAAAGGGCATAGTTTTTGCCTGTTAGTCGCCACCATTCGACCCTCTCCCCAGCGAAAAGGGACGAAGAGTGTTCACGGCCCACGGCAGTCTGTACCTAGGTCATTCCAGCTCTGGAAGTTTGGACTCTTAGATCGGCAGCTTAGTCCTGTTCGTTAAAAGTGAGAAAATGTGTGGTTTTTCATTTGATCGAGTATTTCATATGAAAGCATTGCTTTTTATCGTACCATTCCTACTGACGTCATTGTAATTTATGTTCATTCCAGTTGGGAAAACCACTAAGACATTCTATCTGAGGATGTAAAAAGGCTGGTGTAGAGTGGGTGTCTACCATTATAATGAAAACTCCCCAACCTGATTGTGACTGATGGTATGCAAGCTGGTCTACCATTACAGTGAAAATTCCCTAACTCAGTCTTCATAATATGAGGAAAGATGTTTGGTGACTTCCCTGTCGCGTTTCTAGGGTAACGCTATGAGCTATGCAATTTCATACAATCTTGCTCACAACGTGTACACTGCCTAACCTAGAATTCTGCATACAATGTGGAATTCCGTAGCGAAGCACGGGTACATCAGCTCGTAACTAAGTAAATTGGTGATACGAGCAATTCGACTAGTCTTGGAAGTAACTTATTTGCTGAGACAGGGAATACAAAATTCATTGTTTCTGCATTGAGCTCTGAGCTGTAGATTTAGACGCTGGAGACTCTTAAATGTCTGCTGTAATATTTACATCACTTAGCACCTGATGTTTGAGATGCGAAAAATTAAAAATTAATCCCCAGCCCGACTGGGAACCCATCTTGGAATGTTGAACACAATGTAGTTTTCACGCTAGAGTGATATGGATATGTCGACTCGATGTGAAAATGAGAAATCACTTAAAACTATCCTCAGATTGGGGGTTCGCATTTGCTGTCTGTTGTGTACAAGTTCACGGCGAATAGGATTTAACATTTATGTACCTAAATCGCGTTCTGTAAAAAGAAAAGCGCTGACTCCGACTTCGGGATGCAAATAGCTTATGTGCGATATGCTGATGAAGGGTCAAGCCTTGAAGCGTTGACTCCACGCTGACTTCCGTGCCTTATGCTAACGCTCTTTCTAAACTTACACTGCACGGAGAAGTCAACGGCTCTATGAAAGCATGTGTATTAAGTCTTATAGCCGTCATCTTGTTGCAAGTTCAGCTCCAACTCCGGGGAGGTTAAGTTAGGTGAATGCGTGGTCAGCGTTTGGTTAAGCCTGCACTTTTGCCACGGTGTGACTTAGGTAAGATTAAGAGCGATCAGTGCAACGTTAGACCTGCACTTTTATGCAGTTAGTCCAGGTATCGAACTTAAAGTCTGTTATGTTAAGCTTACACACTTATGTGGTTAGTCTGCGAGGTTAGGTTAACGCGTGGTAAGCGTAACGTTAGGCCTGCAGTTACCTCGGGTATCGACCTTGAAGTCTGTTTAGGTTAAGCTTCCTCTCTTATGTGGTTAGCCCGGGTGATGAACTTTGAGTCAATTAAGTTAAGCTTGTACTCTTAGGCTTCGGTCTAGGGTCTGTACGGTTAACGTCCTTAGACGAAGGGTCGAACCCGAGGTCTGTAAAGTTAATCCTGGATATGTAGCCAGCGTAAGGTCATGTAAGGTTAAGAGCGCGCTCTTAGGTAGCAGCCAGGA
Organism: Anabrus simplex; assembly: GCF_040414725.1. Lineage (NCBI taxonomy): Eukaryota > Metazoa > Arthropoda > Insecta > Orthoptera > Tettigoniidae > Anabrus > Anabrus simplex. The sequence goes on from NC_090266.1 coordinate 563,316,933, forward strand.
CCGCGCTGTGACTTTATCCACCTGATCACGCCTCGTCCAGTGGCGGGTGTTGGTGGTGGCCACCGCAGACACGTGAAAAACCACTACTCCCATCCTTGCAGGTGCTAGAAAAATTCGTCAGGTTTTACTTGTAAGCTCTTTCTTTCTCCGTCTATGTGGTTTTCCCTTACTCTTATTACTACGCCTCAAACCCACCTTGCTTTAACAGTCCACAATTGACTTTCTTTCTGAACAATGTGTAAAGTAAATCATTTCAAGCCAGGGTAGTTTTAAGGATCAAGTGAACAATCACAAACAATTAAATTGCCAATATCTTCGAAAGACTTGGGCTAATAATTTTGCGTCACTTTCTTTACTTCAAGAATGAGCTCTAAAACTTTAGTTTCATTAATATTCGTAGTGATTATCAATTTGCTGCATTATTTTGACATCAAGATTATATTTTACTATTCAAGTTTAATATTCAATCATATTAAAATACTTTGAGTTATTACGTCAAGAAAGACATTTTTCTCAGGGAGGAAATATTTGAAATTTACTTTGAATTATTATCATTGTCATTCTCCAGTGAGGTTGGTGGAATCAAGGGAAAAGGAACTTCAATATTTTATGTAAATAATGCTAGCTATTTTAAATTATTCAAAAGATAGGCACCTCTCTGTGCATGCTCCATAAACACACCACACCCTAGATCCTTCCCATGCTCCATTAATTACGGAACATTTACCGATACAGTATCAATAAAACTTACGAAGCTAAAAGTAAAAAAATAGCACAATGAATTACAACGATGTGGACATAACTGATGATGAGGATAGTGGAGATGAGGACTGTTGTGTTGAAAGTTAACATTGTAGTGACACCGAATAGGAATACATTGCCAGTGAATTAGAAGACGATGATAGTTCATCACCTAGTATTTATTCAATGATCAATTCTTCATAGGTAAGGACAAAATCATTAAATGGACGACACATTTACAACCCAGAGTGGTAGGACCGGGATATAAGGTTTCATTGTGATAACTATCAGACCAATGTACATCGAGGAAAATATCAAAAGAATTTTGTTTTGCCAATTTAAAAACACTGCTTGGATAAGAGGGACCTAATTATGCACAACCGCATTGAGTTTTGAAAGACAGCACCAACTTTCTCCGGCATCACACGGGAAAAACCACCTCCCCTGAACTGAATGAAACAGGAAGGTGCTTGAAAGGATAGCAAAACCAAGTACCACTGTAAACTCATGTTATGTTTATCGCTTTGAATAACAATGTGCAGTGAATGTTTAGTGCAAAAGAAATGTCAATAAATATTTTAGGACTTTCTAATAGCATCATGATATGTAAAAGTTGGTTTCCCATCAACTTATTTTTAATGACTGAGTATTTTCTATCGTTATCTAACGTAAGATGTACATGCAGAGGATTTAATACTTTAATTTTCATTATGCCGTTGTTTACAGCAGAATAATACGTGAAAAGAATAACAATGTGAAAGGTAAAATGTTTCTTTGTGATTCTTCAAAGCCCAGCTCTTAACTCGAATTCTGTGTCTGACAGACCCAACCTTGCGAGTGACTTCAGATTTTTCGCCTTACCAATGAAGAACTATTGACGGAGATGCGAAAGTGATATCTACCGAAGGGGCTTGATTAGGTCGGGGAACTTTGGTAGTAAATCCAACATTCATTAGCACTAAGTTTTTTCTTTCAGCTACTCTCATTTGTTTTGTTCCATACGATTCTGTAGAAGGTACTACCCAATTTAAGTGGTGTGGGTTTAAGTCTCCGTGGAAGTACAGGCAGTGAAAATTGTGAGAAAAGTCGCCGCAGTTCTTGTTCAGTTATTGATTGGTTGGGTGGTCGGTATACTGGAACAATAGTTAACGGTGAAAAAGTGTTTAACGTTAGTGGGAAATGTTCCCAATCTATGTTAAAGAGTCACTTGATCATATATTATGATCTTCCTCTAATGAATTCGAAATGCAGTAATGTTGCATTAGAATATGTTGGCCAAATTTCTGCCCTCAGATCGAGTGATGCTTTCATTTAATTATTCTATTCAGTTGATGTGGGGCATTAATTGTTATCCTGATTCAGAAGTAGTGAGATCAGGTCACGTATACGAAATGGATCGATTGATTTCCGAGGAGGCCATGTTTTTCATCTCAAGGTAAACTGTACGATATATTCAAACAACGGATTTATTTTAGCTTTCGGTTTCACGTGAGACTGTTGTCGAGGTTGAAGTTGTTGTGAAGGATAAATATGTCCAATGGAGTTGACAAGAGAACGTTCTACGTTGCAAGTCTTCCATTGGTTGTGAACTGGAAATCAAGTCTTGTTGCAATACATTTTTCGCGTCCTACTTCTAATCCTGTATGATTACTTGGATCTAGCTTTCCAGCTCCGCAAAACCATGGAAATCATTAACGATCATCTCATTTATCAACCGACGAGGCCAGTCTCGTTGACCTCCATCTGTAATGAAGTACTGATTTTCACGCGCAATTCGAAATCTCTCTAACGGCATTTTCCTTAAACTTTTCCGAATTCCAATGTGAAAATTTTTCCTTTCTTTTCGTAATGCTTTCTTCCATTTCTGCAATTAATGTTCAGTTTGTACAAGCGGAATTGGTTTTCTTTACTGCTTAACTTGAAGCGTTTTTCGCTTCCTTCAAATAGGCCTAAACAAAATTTACAGCATTTTTTCTTTGTCACTGAATGTTATGTCAGAAAATCTTTCTTTCTCTTTGAGATAGGGAAGGATCCTCTTCCCGGACTCTCATTGGCACAAATTTTTTCACTCGGCTAATGCATTGCAACATCGCCAGTGTTCATCAATATTTACTATAACGTTTCTGTGGTTTGTGTTGAAATTTCGACATCGTTCGAATAATTGTTCAAGAAATTAACTAGCTAATCACAGATATGGAAATCTTCATGGGAATTAGATGATTTATGTTTTACATAACATTTTTCATGTTTCCCTTTTGCAAGGTTTAAAACGTTAATAGGAGTCCACATTCTCGTATAGAGCACAGTAGAACTCTAGAACCTGTGCAAACATACAAAATATATCAGTAGGCAGATATAAGGAAATTAGAATGAAAAATTGATACCATAAACGTTGCTAGTCAGACTACGGTGGGTTCACTCAGTGTTTCCTCTGCATCGATACGCTGTTCTCCAAGGCTGTAATTGCAGTTGTTCTTCATCTGCATTAATTTCTTCAACGACATAGCAGTCCGGAGATTTTGCCTTTTAAACCAATATTCAAGAAATAATTCTAGAATTAGTAGCTAAAATTGCGACACTACATTTCGTTTAACGTACTCTGGCTATGAAAATAATACCGGGGTGGGTTTTGATACGTCGGATATGATCATTTCCTTATAAATTGATAGGACCTGCACTAGACCATCTTTAAATATTTTAATGGCGCCCATCCTCAGATTCGGCTACGCCCAGTATTCAGCGATTATTTCATCTCCGGTACAGTTCCTGAATGTCCGCTCTCTCAGTTTTTCATTTACTGAGTTTTGTTTCGCACTTTGTAACCTCTTGGAGATTATGTTCCCGCACATAACACTGAGTTCTCCCAGAGAGAACACATACGTTAATATCGCAAATATACGCATATTTGAATAGGCATACAGACAAAAAATTGTCAGGTTCTGGTATGGTACCTCTGATTTTTCAGAAAGGAAAAACAGGAAGAATAAATGAATATTGATAATGTTTAATGCTATGAGGAGTTATAGTATAGATTGTGCACAATGTTAATGTTTTGGTTCCTCAAGTGGGTTTTATAGGAAGAACAACAAGTTAATCATTGGGATTAAATCATAATAAAAATGTTTGACGCTAGAAGTATAAATGTGGTGATTATAGTTAAACTATATTGAAGGTTGTGTTTATGACAAATGTAATACTTCGCCGTTAAGGGCCTTTTAGGAATTATAATTATTGTTTTTTCTTATTGATTTATTCATTAAATTATGGTAGCAAATATTATAGTATCCTGTCCCAGTCGTGGACGTGCGTTAAAATACGTTTATTTGCACAATTATGGTGGTTTGTATCAACGGAGGATAGAATAGCAGCCATAGATACCGTGTCGTTCATTCTGTCGACATCTCATCATCCGTGCACACGCAACAAAACATACACCAGGAGACGAACGGATTCGTAACACATGTGGAACTACCATTATCCAATTATTCAGTTTTGCCGCAGCTCTTTGAATGATTCTCGTATCACATATAAAATAAAATTGGCGAAAAATACATTGTTTTCAAGTGTGTAACTGTTCAACCCGTTATTTCTAAACGTTTTTTTTATTATTCAAAGAGTTGAGTTTAATCACATAAAATTCAAACGATTTTGTATGCATCTCATCCGAATCCACATCGCGTTGGAATACACGATGAGTGAATATATATTACGTGTGCCTAACATTTCGGTTCAAATTCAGCTCCATCGAGTGTTACCTTAAAATATAGTCAATGTCCAAAGGTATTGACTTCTGAGACCCAAAATAATTTTGCCTAATACGAGTCAATGTACGATGTTCTGTCATTTTCAACTTGTTCTCTTGATAATCGGTTTTACATTATACAAGAATTATTTGCATACGCTTTCTGCCAGCAATACAACTGTACTCACGGAAAATATTAGAATAGTACATTATTCCATGTCCTAGTGCTGCTACAACACTCCCTGATCTAATAAATTTCACGTGCGACTCAAAGTAAGATAGATATTCAAATATTTGCTTAACAATTCCATGCACTAATGATCGACATTATCTGCAAAGGAAACAGAGTCAATAACCGTAATTTATGCGAATCTTTAAACCACTACTCTTTCAACAACGGGCATGACTCGCAGTATTTTTCAATGCAATGAACTTAATGCATGTTGTGATGGTGTGTGTATTTAAGACTACTAGATCTACTCTTGTGGTTCCAACTGTCTTCCCCCCAGTTACTATGTATACTCGCGTGACATTCATGGTCAGTGCGTTGGCATACTGAACTATCAAGAACGATGACTATATTACTAGTAACACACAATGTGCAACACTAACCAGGTAGGTTGCGTGATACGCACGAGTTATTCAAAAATTCTGTATACTACGATGGAATGATGACACGGCCAAATACACGACGTGTTTTTACAATTTGATTTACGTCACATTGACACATATAGGTCTTATGACGACAATGTATCACTGGTCAGCTTCTTAATGTGCTGAAAATCCTTTTCGCCGGTCATTTATTCTTCTTAAATTCGCAGATGACTTAAAAAATCTATAAGCACATATACTTAAACTCTAGTTTACCTAAAACGAAGCAGACTCCGGCATGGTAATCGAAGCAAATGCTCATTTATATTTCTTCCTTCATTACTTTTATACACATCTAACGTTGATATTTAATTTTTTTTACGAAGTACGTTACATACTTTTGGCTCAGGTAGTTGAGGCGATGGCCTTTTGACTCCATCTTAGCAAGTTCGATCCTGGCTCAGTCTGATGGTATTTGAAGATGCTCAATTACGTCAGCCTCGTGTCGGTAGATTTACTGGCATGTAAAAGAACTCTTGCGGGACTAAATTACGGCACTCTGTCTCTCCGAAAACGGTAAAAGTAGTTAGGAGGACGTGAAGTCAATAACGTTAACATTAATTGAATTTAAAGTACTATGATGTTTCAGGTGCAGTAAATAGCCCAGAGAACTCCGAGTTTCACTGTGTAGGAAATCTGTGATAAGAAAACTTGAAGGCTTGAATGAAACAACAAAGCTTTAAGTTTTTTAGGTGTCATCTTATCACTTTACATTACTAGTTAGAAGGTTTATGCGTAAACCAGCACAGACTTACTTGAAAAGTATGCTGAAGTGCTTTTTAATATCTAAATCTCACTACTTATTACGTATTATATGTAAATATTAATAGGTTTACATATAGGAACATAGCATTATCCCTTTTTGGTAATATTTGTAAGTGATGATTACTGTGTTACCGTAATAACTTATCCTATTATCGTAGGATTAAGATTCTGTCTTTCACAATGTAAATGCAACAGGAACTCGCAGACTGCTGAATGGGACAGCTTGTTTTCTGGAAGGAGTACTGAAAGCCATATCCCGTACAGGGTTTTCTAGACTCACGGCTGAACCTGTGATGCATGGAGAGGTAGTAGATAATTTCTTGCCTTCATAACTATACATTCTATCATGCTACAGTATAGAATCACTCTGACTTCAGAGGCTGAGCTGAACCAAATGAAAACACAACAATAAACGCAATACAGTACAAACTTCTGTGCTGATGTATGTTTTAGAAATACTCTATCTCATAAACAAATAAATTTTGCGTAATGAATCAAGCTCATCTGCTTGTATAGAAGCCAACATTCTCAGTTCATTACTTACGTTCCTTTACGTTTCAGTTTTGATTTACATCACTGAAGCTCCTTTCGGCTGGTGCTGCACCAACTTATGCTCGGTCAGCACGTATTTGAACAGAAGTCTTCATATTACGTTCCATCTGCTTGTGAGCAGGCAAACGATTGTATAACTTTTTATCAATTATTTTAAGACATTATGCAGAATCGTATTGATATTTAGTGTGATGATTCGTAAATAAAAATCGTCAGAGTAAGATATCAGCAGTTATGAACTCAAACACTTTTCAGCTACCGATTAATAGACCGACGTCTGATCGAAAGGAATGAGTGACATTACGATAATCAGTGACCATTACTAGCACTCCTCTTGTACTGGAAAGAAATGATGTTTAAACATTCCTAAAATTAAAACTATTGACAGCAATTGAGTGATCAATGTGATAGCCTAACCAACTATGCTACTAGTACTAAAAGTGAAAAAATTAGACAGCCATGTTGTTGACCTGGATACCAATAAAACCAATGCAGAATACGAGAGATGGTTTCCGGTAAGAACGTACGAAAAAATAACAATTTACCAATGAACCCCAATAAATGTAATAACAGTGTTGCAGGTAATAAAATACCATATACTATGAACATTTCAAGTGACAGTATTTTGAATCCCTTCTAACGGAGAGAACTAAAAATTGAAGGTCTCGAAAAGGACAACGTTCATTACTTAAAATTACTCTCAAATATCTAATATCAAGGATTTTGCTTTCGGCCACCATGCCTAATTTCATTCAGAAGCCACCATTCTTATTGACTTCATGGGAATGACTTCCAGTGCGTGTTTCTAGGCTCAAGAGTCTAGTGTTCTACTAACGATAGACACAAATGACTGTAACTATGTCCCGTGAAAAATATGGAACGTACTCTCCAGGCCTAACTCGACTACTACGTAAAGTATACATTTGTGTGCTAAAAGGGGGAAATCAATTGATAGACACGAATTTGATTTGTAAAAGCACAATAGGCAGAAGAAATCCTATTGATTCTAGTATACACTTGCTGGTTGCAAGGGCTACGAATCTCGACTTATATTTGCTCACTTTAATTCTTTTTTGATTCTTGTCAGAGAATGTCTGCAGACTCATTCGTTTTTGTTTAGAACTAAGGGTATTGAATACTCTTAGCGTGATAGAACTGAAGTGAAAAGACCTAAGAATGAGTATTTTACTTGGACGCACCTGCACTCTGTGAAGAAACTTAAACCGCAAAGTTGACGATTCGTTTCACACATCTGTAACTTTACTGCAGTAAACAACACATTTCCATAGCCTCCTCAATTCTCTTGTGAAGATTTAATGTTATCTACCTGTTAGCTGGATGGTGGAGTGTTTCAAATGTGGTTAGGACATGAAGATTATCATACTCTTTTCTCAAACGGGATGTACTAAGTACCTATGTAACATTACTTAGTACACCAGCTGATCCATACCCTCAGAAATATGTACACGTAATTGGAAACAGTGCTATTGTAAAAATCTCTTTCGGGAGTAATTAACAACCAAATACGAATTATCCAATCAATCAAATCAATCATCAATGATCTGCATTTAGGGCTGATGCCAAGGTGGCCGATATCCTACCAGTAGTTTTCCAAGTCTTTTCTTATACTCTTTCAAATAACTTAAAAATTTATCGAACATTTCCGTTGATAAATTGTTCCAACACCTAATTCCTTTTCCTAAACAGTAAATTATTATTTGCCTCCATTTTTCCTTTTGAATTTTAACTTTACCTTTATATTATGCTCATTCTAGCATTTAAAATTCCCACGCAAGCTTATTCGTCTAATAATGTTATGCCGTACCATCTCTCCTCTGACAGCTCGACCACTTAGTCGAGCGGCTTGTCTGCTTACGCCCAAGTCTTCCCAGCACAAAGTTTGTAACATTCATCGTGCTCCTTCCCTCTGGATCTTTTGCGGTTCTTGTATCAAGTAATTCTGATGTGGGTCCCATACACAGGAACCATACTTCAATTGGGTTTTACCAGAGATTTTTATGCCCTCTAATTTACATCCTTACTACAATCCATAAATACCCTCAGAACCATAGGAAGAGATCGGTAATGTTTTGTACAATTTCGTTACATTAATACATAGGCCGGTATTTACACTTCATCAACACAGCAATTAAAAGTGAGAAAACTTCTCCTATTGGTGAAACATAGAACCAGACTTTTCATCACATTTACCATCATGCCATTGTCTTTAGTTGCCGCGTAATAAGGGCTTCATTAGTTACATCCTGCTCTGTTACATACCTAGTAGTGTGATAAATGACGATCTTCATAATAGCAGGCGGAGACACATATCTGTGAAGTCAGTGGTTAATGGACCTGTGTTTTATAATATCTAAAGCAACGTACAAAAAATCTCCCTCATACTCATTAACGGTTTTCATCTTCAGTACAGACAGAAAGAAAATTTCATGAATAGAGTGGTCCCAAATATATAGGAAGTTATCAGGGAGTGGATAGTACACCTCAAAACAACACAAACAGTCCATATGAACATATTCCATGCGAGTTAGAGACTTTTCTGCTTTATACGGAAAGTATTGGAAACAGCTTTACCTGGCATGTTTTACGTCGAGTAGCTGTCACCATGTTGGTGTACCAACAGGGATACTGCATTCTATTATAAGAAGTGCTCAAAATATTCACCATGTTCCTGAACGAACGCTGAAGCACGCCATCTCATTGATTGTCGGGCACGTCGAAACATTCCAGGGATTGATGGAAACCTTGTTCCACACGCTGGCAAATGTCTGTAACGGTATGCCTTACTGTAAACGTAACCATAAATACTAACTCACATTCCATTCCAGGTGAAAAATAAAACTTGCGTAGCTCGTAAACGATCGCGCGCAGGACATATGTTAATAGGGACTATTTCAGTATTGTTTTTGGGTGTACTCTTCATACCCCGATTACTTCCCACATGTTTGGGAACATTCTGTATATTGATCAGCCACGTAAAACGTCGTTACACTTATGTGACATTACGTGGCACAGCGATCATACATCAGTTTTAGGAATTCCTATAGCAGCATCTTCTGAGGCAAATAAACACCATATTAGTAATAATCCAGACCTGAACATTAATTATTAAGGTAACTGATTTACATTCTGTCAAAATACCGTTCATCTGATACCGATCTTAATGTATGTGAAGAGAAATGTTCGATAGTCACTCCAAGTAAATGTAGGGATAATATATATATCGCGTTTTTAATATGAACAATGTCCACATTTTCAGCCACTGCATAACGGTAGGTTCTCAATCTGGTTTCAATGAATCAAAGAAATGGTACTTAAACGGAACTGCGATAAAAACGTCAACTACAAGCGACGTTTAATGCACGTCCAGGACAGAGGTGAATTTTGTTCGAAAATTAGTCAACACATATTTATTTTAAATGGCATTCACGCCGAAATACCTTCTGTTCCTTCAGTTTCAAACTTCGTAATTCAAACTCAGTGAATTATCATTTAGACCGTTAAAGTGAAAAGGTGTATGATAGCAAAATATCCACAAATGCAGACATAGTTATTCTTACACCTAATCCTCTGAACAAAACGTGAAACGACAATTTATTGCGGAGGGTCCATATACCTACTACTGTAGGGTTTTCAGTATTAACTTTCCATTGGTAGTGCGGAGAGGTGGAATTCACGGCTAACCTCACCTCACAATAAATCATGTGCTATTTAATTACTAGTCGAGATTCAGTATAATTAAAGGGTGTCTGTATATGGGAACGGGAAAAGAAACTTGCGATATTTTAAAGCAGCCATAATGAAGCATCGCATAACCGACTCTCCTCCTCGTTAGCGAGGGGAATGGGAGTTTTACGATCAATATGTGAGGGGACTTGCACGTTGCATCAGGGGAAAATATAACACAATCATATTTGGAGAGTGCAATCCGAAGCGCTAAGCATCATTATTTATTTGTGTACCAGATATTATTCACGGAGACTAAGTAAAAGAAATTCCAGGCCCTTCACCCCCTCCCTCCTGAGTAAATATCACCGATGCTTGGTGTATCTGAAGCCTGATGAAAATGGCATTTCAATCTTCCGAACAGAGGGGAAGAAAATAAATTCTGAATGTTTAATAACGTTCCCTGTTATCAATAATTCACCTTTCGAAATTTTGTTTAGTTATATTCACTGGAATAATTACTTCTACTGTTTGACTTCGACTATAGCTGGCGAAATTTCATGAGCCTTTGGATTACCTTTAATTTGGTCAAATCATGTAGGCTTTAGTTATTCCGAATCTGAACTTGTCGTTACTGACTGACAACAGGCTTCCGAACTAACGCTTAAAACACGGAACATCTAACTTCATACCTTAATTGGAATGATGTCCGCCTCTGCGGTGTAGTGGTTTGTGTGATTATCTGCCACACACGGAGATCCGGGTTCGATTCCCGGCTCTACCACGAAATTTGAGAAGTGGTACGAGGGCTGGAACGGGGTCCACGCAGCCTCGGGAGGTCAACTGATAGAGGTGGGTTCGTTTCGCACCTTAGCCATCCTGGAAGTGGTTTTCTGTGTTTGCCTACTTCTGCTCTAGGCAAATGCCGGGATGGTACCTAACGTAAGGCCACGGCCGCTTCCTTCTTTCTTCCTTGTCTAGCCCTTCCAATCTTCCCATCCCCTGCAAGGCCCCCTGTTCAGCATAGCAGGTCAGAGTCTGAAGCTCCAGGACACTGCCCTTGAGGCGGTAGACGTGGGATCCCTCGCTGAGTCCGAGGGAAAACCCATTAAGAAAGAAAGAAAGAAAGAAAGAAAGAAAGTGGAATGATACATACATAACACGTTAATACATACTCGTACATACTAGCTATATGTATCAACTCTGAATATACTCACCCACTTCGGCTCAAATTATACTGTATAACAGATGCTCAAACAAACAGACTGAGCACGTTGCAATACTGAAGGTCTTTGAAAAGTTATAAGACATAGACAATATACATGAAAAATCTGCTGCAATGTACACTGAGAGTAAAGTAACCTTGGATACGCCATCCGCAGTTAAGCAACATTTTGGCGTGGTCAGTACTTGGATGAGTGAACGCTTGGGAACAATTCCGTGCCGTTGGCTCAATTACCTTTAGGGGCAAAAGGCCTTTCTAGGTCGATGCCCGAACAAATAGCATTTTAAAAACCTTGGATACGAAAAGCCGCAAGCACAATCCATTGATAGACGCATCAATTGCATGGATCAAGGCTCCTGTTGACAATGAACTTGTGAACCATTTGGCCAAACAAGCCGCAACTAACCTGGACTTAGAAGTAGTTTACAATCGAACACCTATCTGTAAAATCAAACAAGAACCGAGAGAGGAAAATATTCTATTGTGGGAGAGCGAGTAGGAAAATACTACAAACAGAAACATAACAAAACCATATTTTCCTAATGTACGGAGCAGACTGAAAATTAAACTAAACCAAAATAATAATATGACAGCTAGGAAAACAGACCACGGGACATTTGGTGAATACTTCTTTAGGTTCAATGTAACATAAGATCTAACTTGTGAGGTGTCTGGTGAAACAAATCAGACAGTTGATCATACTCTTTGGGAGTGCAAGTTACTCATTTCCGAGAGAGGCCAAATTTGTAGACGTGTTATAATATCAGTGGGCTAATGGCCGGTGGGGAATATGAACTCGTAGTCAAACACCTAAAGGAATTTTCAAAATTTGTAAACAAAATACAATTCAACGTCTTACAACGAGCGAGCAGTACATATTGGCAAAAGGTATCTGTAATTATTTATATACCGTATAGGGTATTAATTAGTACTGTCATAATGCATATATAAGAATGTATTATTACGCCCTGTAATGGAGCATGTTGTTAATAAATTAATTTTAAAAATTTAAAAATACAAAAATGCTTACGTACATAATTATATACATCCTCATTTAGAGTATTATGTCCTTCTCCGTTCCGTCTGTAAGCCATTGCGTATTAACTAGGTTCCTCCACGATCGTCAGTTAGCAGCAGGTTGCATCTTATCTTTAAATGGTTGAAACTGAATAGCCGTCTTCGTCTCCCTCCTTTTCTCATGCCCGTGTGTTCAAGCCCACTATTCTCCAAGGAAACTAAACATTCTCTGTTTGCCAAAAATTTACCCACCTCCGTAGCCGGTTCATGTGTACTGCTTCATCCACAGAGTTCATTCCCAAATCTCCTCGTTCATAGTGCCACTTTTCCCAATTGTTAGTACCATTAATCATTCCCACTACTTTCATGTTTATTAATCCGAAGTTATGTATAAAATATCCTTTGTCCACCCATCATTAACACTCATACTGCAAGGTTAATCTGAAGACAGAGCCATGCAAAGTAAATTTCTTCCGAAATGCCTCTTCCTTCTTATGGAACCGGGCGAGTTGGCCGTGCGCGTAGAGGCGCGCGTCTGTGAGCTTGCATCCGGGAGATAGTAGGTTCGAATCCCACTATCGGCAGCCCTGAAAATGGTTTTCCGTGGTTTCCCATTTTCACACCAGGCAAATGCTGGGGCTGTACCTTAATTAAGGCCACGGCCGCTTCCTTCCAACTCCTAAGCCTTTCCTATCCCATCGTCGCCATAAGACCTATCTGTGTCGGTGCGACGTAAAGCCCCTAGCAAAAAAAAAAAACCTTCTTATGGAATAACGTTGATCGTAACTAAGAGCTCAGCGGCATCAGCTTTACTACAAAATCAATTCGATTGCACTTACTATACTACCTTCCTGGGATAAAACACATTCTAAATACTATTAAAGATTCATTATACCTACTTGATTTTTATTCCTCTTGGATTGCTTCCCAATTGACATCATTACAGATCCGGAAAATATTATTTTTCGTATCTTACTCTTTACACCTCTTTCCAGCCTCTAAAACATTAGATTACAGGCTTTGATGATGATGATGATGATGATGCTTGTTGCTTAAAATGGCCTAACATCTATGGCCATCGGCCCCATTACAGGCTATCAGCACAGTATGTCATTAGGAAGAAGTCACTGACATAGGCCAAACTGCTTAGTACGTTTCTACTCAAATGAATTCCTACCTGCCACGTTATACATTTTGGTAAATAATCCGTGTAAAGTATAAGCAATGAGCGCGTAAGATTACTGGCCTTCCTAACTCTTGTAATCATTTGGAACTATGAAGTATTTCTACTACATGATTCATGTACACCGGGGTCTCTCAGGGGGCATGCACCTGGTGCATGCACTGTGCATGGTGAAAAAGACGACTTCGCTTGGTTGCCCAGAGTGCAGACCCCCACTCCTCGATTTGGAGCAATAGCGCTGTCTCTCTCCTTCCCCGCGCCTGTCTCGCTCGCTCCGCCTGTCTCCCTCTTCCTCACTTGCTCCGTAGTGCTCCAAATCCGAGCTGAGTTGAGCCGAGCTTAGCCGAGTAGCCCAGAGACGAAGCGTTGGTCCGAGCCGAGCCGAGCGGGACCGATGCCTGTGCACAGGAACTCTGCGCGGCTGTTTGCACGCGTGAGATTTTGGGCGTTTGAGAAGCCCTGAGTAGACTATAAGCAATGGAAGTTTAAGATTTTCCACATTGTTTAACTCTTGCAATTAGTTTGAATCCGGAAGTATTTCTACCACCAGTTCTCACTGCAACACACTGTAAATACAAATGATTGTCTGTGATGAAGTGCCTCCGATACCGAAATTCCTCAATATCGCCAACATAATTTTCCTAACCACTCTGTCATATTGCGTCCTTAGATCCGAGAAACGTAAATATAACAGTTTTTTCTGTCGTAGCATTTTTCAGATAATTGACGTATACTGAAAATCAGATCTTGACAGCCCGTTTGTCATCTGAAACCACACTGGTCTTCATCCAAATCACTCTCTAATATTCACCGCGTCATCTTTTCTAAAATACCTGTTGACACTTTACCTGATACACTGATCAATGACATGTGTTGCATTCCTTCTGTTATATTGCTTAAGAGTAGATGAAAATTTACTTTTTTCCGGAGACTTCTTCCCCAACCTATTGGAGTGGACAATTGATGAGTGCTTGCCCCAGCTTTACAGCCAGATGCCCTTTCTAATGCCAAACGAATGTGGAGGAATGTATTCACTACTCTATGTTTCGTTGATGATTGGTGGCATCCAGTGTGTAGATAAGGAGAGGTCCTATGCTGTATGTGCGCCATGTTAAATTTATGATGATGATGTTCTATTTTCTCAATAAGAAAAAAACCTATTGAAACAAATTTTTGCAGACTTTTAAACCTCTACTTGCTCTTCAAACGCTGTTTTTTTTTTGGGGGGGGGGGGGAGACAGTATGTTCGTAAATGATTTAATCATCTATTTTCCAAAACTGACGAGCGAGTTGGCCGTGTGATTCCTGCTGTAACTTTTTTTTGCTAGTTGCTTGACGTCGCACCGACACAGATAGGTCTTATGGCGACGATGGGACAGGGAAGGGCTAGGAGTGGGAAGGAAGCGGCCGTGGCCTTAATTAAGGTACAGCCCCAGCATTTGCCTGGTGTGAAAATGGGAAACCACGGAAAAACCTTTTCAGGGCTGCCGACAGTGGGGTTCGAACCTACTATCTCCCGAATACTGGATACTGGCCGCACTTAAGCGACTGCAGCTATCGAGCTCGGTGTAACTTATTTAGGGCCACGGTCGCTTCCTTCAGAATCCCAGGCCTTTCCTCTCCCATTATCGCTATCAAATCTATCTGTGTCGGCATGACGTAAAGCCAATTGTAAAGAAATAAAATAAATATTCCAAAACTAAATTCTTAAGTTTTCCTTCTCCGAGAACATACAATATTCCTTTTAATATTTATTGTAGACTCATATGAAAACAATGAGGCCCTTATTCCTACAGATTAAATTGCTGATACAAAGTTCAAATCAGTACGCATAATACTTCCTGAAGAAAAAAAAACATCATTCATCTAGGAAAAGGCAAAATATAAAAATTGCTGTTGAAGAAAAAATATTTTAAGATTCCCCAGGAACATACTCTAGATCATATGGGTTGTATTCCCATTATTTGCCTTTTTTTCTGGTTTCATAATTACTTTCTAGTTTACTTTAAAATGTCTTAAATTTTTTTATCTGTCTTTCCGATACGTAAATCGCACATTTCACAGCATACATCATGTTCACTTTTGGTTCTATAATCAGCTTTCTCAACAACGTAATCCTAACATTGCTCCTCTTATTGAATGCCAGTGCGAAAGAATTATTGTCGTCAAGATAGACAACAAACCAATGCCCACCACAATAATGCAGGTCTATATTCCTACTAGCTCAGCGGATGATGAGGAAATCGAAAGAACATATGAAGAGATAGAAGATTTAATACAATATGTAAAAGGTGTCGAGAATCTAATTGTGATGGCAGAATGGAATGCAGTCCTAGGCCAAGGAAGAGAAGGTAATACAGTAAGAGAATTCGGATTGGGACAAAGGAACGAACGAGGAAGTCGGCTGGTTGAATTCTGCACTGATCATAATTTAGTCCTTGCCAATACTTGGTTCAAACACCACAAACGACGGCTTTATACGTGGACGAGTCCTGGAGACACTGGAAGGTATCAAATAGACCTAATTATGATTAGGCAGAGATTCAGAAACTAGGTGCTGGATTGCAAAACTTTCCCAGGAGCAGACGTGGACTCTGACCACAACTTGTTGGAAATGAAATGCCATCTGAAGCTGAAGAAATTAAGAAAGGAAAGAATGCAAAAAGATGGGATCTGGACAAGTTGAAAGAAAAGAGTGTGAGGGATTGACTCAAGGAACATATTACAGAAGGACTAAATGAAAAGGCTGACGGAAATACAATGGAGGAGGAGTGGATAGTCATGAAAAATAAAGTCCGTAGGGCTGGTGAAGAATTGTTAGGAAGGAAGAAAGGATCAACTATGAATCAGTGGATAACTCAGGAGATACTAGACTTGATTTATGAACGACGAAAATACAAGAATGCTAGAAATGAAGAGGGCGGAAAAGAATAAAGGCGATTAAAGAATGAAGTGAATAGAAAGTGCAAAGTAGTTAAGGAAGACTGGCTGAAGGAGAAGTGCAAGGATGTCGAAGGTTGTATGGTCCTAGGAAAGATAGATGCAGCATACAGGAAAATCAAGGAAATCCTTGGAGAAAGGAAATCTAGGTGTATGAATAATAAGAGCTCAGATGGAAAGCCACTTCTAGGGAAAGAAGACAAAGCTTCTTTTTTTTGCTAGTTGTTTTACGTCCCACCGACACAGATAGGTCTTACGGCGACGATGGGACAGGAAAGAGCTAGGAGTGGGAAGGAAGCGACTGTGGCCTTAATTAAGGTACAGCCCCAGCATTTGCCTGGTGTGAAAATGGGAAACCACGGAAAACCATTTTCAGGGCTGCCGACAGTGGGGTTCGAACCTACTATCTCCCGAATACTGGATACTGGCCGCACTTAAGCGACTGCAGCTATCGAGCTCGGTAGAAGACAAAGCAAAAAGATGGCAGGAGCATATCCAACAGTTGTATCAAGGTGAAGATGTAGATAATTTGGATCTTGAACAAGAAGAGGCTGTTGATGCTGATGAAATGAGAAACCCAATTTTGAGGTCAGAGTTTGACAGAGCTGTGAGAGCCCTAAATAGGAATAAGGCACCTGGAATTGATGACATTCCCTCTGAATTACTGACTGCCTTAGAAGAAACCAGCATGGCAAGCCTATTCCATTTAGTGTGTAAGATGTATGAGACAGGAGAAGTCCCATCCGATTTTCGGCAGAATGTTGTTATACCTATTCCCAGGAAAGCCGATGCTGACAGGTGTGAAGACTATCGCACCATTAGTTTAGTATCTCATGCCTGCAAACTTTTAACACGCATTATTTACAGAAGAATGGAAAGACAAGTTGAAGCTGATTTGGGAGATCAATTTGGCTTCAGAAGAAATGTAGGAACACGTGAAGCAATCCTGACTTTACGTCTGATCTTAGAGGTTCGAATCAAGAAGGACAAGACCACGTACATGGCATTCGTAGATCTAGAAAAGGCATTCGATAATGTTGATTGGACCAAGCTATTTAAGATTCTGAAGGTTATTGAGATCAGGTACCGAGAACGAAGAATTATCTACAGTCTGTATAAAAATCAGTTTTCAGTGATAAGAATCGAGGGCTTTGAAAAAGAAGCAGCAATCCAGAAAGGAGTTAGGCAAGGCCGCAGCTTGTCCCCCCTCCTTTGCAATGTTTACATAGAACAGGCAGTAAAGGAAATCAAAGAGGACTTTGGAAAGGGAATCAGAATCCAAGGAGAGGAAATCAAAACCTTGAGATTTGCCGATGATATTGTTATTTTATCTGAGACTGCAGAAGATCTTGAGAAGCCGCTGAACGGTATGGACGAAGTCTTGGGTAAGGAGTACAAGATGAAAATAAATAAGTCCAAACAAAAAAGTAATGGAGTGCAGTCGAACGAAGGCAGGTTATGCAGGAAATATTAAATTAGGAAATGAAGTCTTAAAGGAAGCAGATGAATATTGTTACTTGAGTAGTAAAATAACGAATGATGGCAGAAGTAAGGAGGACATAAAATGCAGATTAGCACAAGCGAAGAAGAGCTTTCTTAAGATAATAAATTTGCTCACTTCAAGCATTGGTATAGGAATTTGAAATATGTTTTTGAAGACTTTCGTGTGGAGCGTGGCATTGTATGGAAGTGAAACATGGACAATAACTAGCTCAAAAAGAAAGAGAATAGAAGCTTTTGAAATGTGGTGTTACAGGAGAATGCTGAAGGTGAGATGGATAGATCGAATCACAAATGAAGAGATACTGAATCGAATTGGCGAGAGGAGATCGATTTGGCTAAATTTGACGAGAAGAAGGGATAGAATGATACGACAGATCTTTAGACACCCAGGACTTATTCAGTAGTTTTTTGAAGGAAGTGTAGGTGGTAAGAACGGTAGGGGTAGACCAAGGTATGAATATGACAAGCAGAGTAGAGCAGGTGTAGGATGCAGTAGTTACGCAGAAATGAAAAGTTTAGCACAGGATAGGATGACATGGAAGGCTGCATCAAACCAGTCTGTGGACTGAAGACTCAAACAACAACAACAACAACATTCTATACGGCAAATGGTGCAGTTGTATCCTCTTTTCCTTTGAATCAGTTTCCCACAACAATCGTGTTATATAACATCCAACACAAACGGATCTTTGTCAGATTCTTTTGAAACGAGTAGGAATGCACCCATACTGTACCCAGAGTAATAGACAGTAACGAAACGAAATGGAACAGCCTGGGATTCGAACCTACCTCTGTACGGTATGGCTTTCACGGTAATCGTTATGCGTGTTTCAGTCGCCAAACCTACGGTGAGTACTAAGGTTTGGATTGGAGTTCGCAGTCTGCACGAGATCTGTTGTACGCTTCCACTTTCAATGTGTTTTGTTCTCGCCTTGGATACTTTTCTTTGCGTTTCCTTGTACTAACGCTTTATAGGAACGGGAATCGACACTTTTTTTGGTTGTCTGTAAAGTGTGGGTTGCATAAAACGAAATTATATGGGGCGGATGAACCACTCTGTATAAGATGTGTTTTATTTACAACCTAATGAATTTTGGATAGTTTTGGAAAGGAAGTGATAATGTTTGTTTTTATGCACAGCATATACGTATTCACTTGGAGGTGAGATGGAAAAAAAAAAAAAAAAAAACACTTCTAAGATGACTGATAGTAGTAGTTTGGCTTACTTTCCCCATAGTGGTGATATTCCATTCCATACCTTGAAACTAGTCTAAAATTCTCCAATATTATATTGAATTAAGCTATATTTTTGTTATATGATATTATATACAGGTCACATTTATTTGTAGGAAAAAAGCATTATACACACAAGTTATAAACTATACTTTCTTAACAGCTCATCTAAATGTACTGTGCGTTTGGATATCCCGCTCAGCTTGCCCTATAACTCATTTTTCCCGAAATTCTACACGTAGTGTTATACTGATTCTAGGCCAATTCCAGAACTAACAAATTTTTGTACAGCTCTAAGTAGCATCGCATTCCCACTTTGTGGTTCAAGCCCTCGATATTCTTAAAGGTGCGACTAGAACCATTAATACTATTTTAAATAATATTCGTGTTAATTATTCGAAGGTGGCTAGTACTTGAAATCACCGGACGAGTTGGCCGTGCGGTTAGAGGCGCGCGGCTGTGTGCTTGCATCCGGGAGATAGTGGGTTTAAATCCCACTGTCGGCAGCCCTGAAGATGGTTTACCGTGGTTTCCCATTTTCACACCAGGCAAATGCTGGGGCTGTACCTTAATTAAGGCCACGGCCGCTTTCTTCCAACTCCTCGGTCTTTCCTATCCCATCGTCGCCATAAGACCTACCTGTGTCGGTGCGACGTAAAGCCATTAGCAAAAAGAAGTACTTGAAATCACCCATGAATCTCCTTTCAGTTTTGTGACAAGTTGACGCTGCATACCTGTCGATAAAAATTTTAGTCATATCGTACTGTAACGGTTCAAATCCCGTTACAAGGTAATATCTGTATTTTATTATTATTATTGCATCTGTGATATTATTATTATTATTATTATTATTATTATTATTATTATTATTATTATTATTATTATTATTATGTCCGTATTATTATTATTTTATCTGTGAGATTACTATTATTTTGTTATAATTATTATTCAATTCCATTATGCAATGCTTGTCGCTTGCGTATTTGTAATTGAGTGTATGCATATATACGTATATGTAGATTAACATTAAATACATGTACAGTGAGAGTTTCGATGTATCAGATGTGGATGTGACGTTGTTATATTGTGCAATACTGTTGGCGATTCTGCCAAGTCATTGCCACGTCATGGCTACGTCATCGTGAGCTTTTAGCAATGCGCTCAGAGACTCAGCCGCCTCAGGGGATTTCAGCAGTACATGCAACGGTTTGAGGCGTTCTGGGAGTATGTCATTGTTATTTCTGGAGATTGCGTAGCTGTGTCAACCAACGTCTATAAAAGGTGGATGCATATTGTAGCGTCAGTCATTATTTAAACGGAAGCTGAACAGTGAAGAAGTCTACTAGATGAAGAGGGCCTCAGTCGGTCAGTCAACGAGTGTGAACGAGAGAGATGGAGAAGACTCAGTGAGCCATTAATCATTTGTCATTGAGAGAGTGAGGCCAAAGGTTGGTCGGTCACTTAGTTGAAGACACGGACGCAAGGGCTTACCATGGAGTCAGAGAGGGATACCACCTGCTATGAGGTAATACCATATTGACTTACAAAGAAGTCAGATGATATGGAGAACAAGCAGTCACGAGGATGTATCACCAAGTTAGGCGTGACACATCTACAATAAACACCAGATCAAAGGATTACGTCGTAATTACACTCAAAGTGTTGAAGGTACAGTCAAGTGAATCAGTGAGGGAAATATTTCGTATAAATTGTTAAATGTCCGGTCAAGAAGAATTCAAATTCATGCCTAGTTTCTTTCAGTTGCAATGTCATAATTTCATATTCTCATCTGTTTTATCGCAACAAGACTCACTATTTTTTATATATTATTTAAAGGATATATTTTGTTCTATCAAACGAATTCATAGTTTTATTTCAATGACAGTAAAATATCTTAACCTCAAAATTAATGGGGAAACCGAACACCAATCTCCTTTTCCCAGAACTTATATGGTATGTTGTCAAAAGTAAGCTTATTACCCCACATCCTAGAGATAGTCAAGATTCTCATTCTATTATTGCTGCACTGAGTGGCAGCTGGCGCCCTTCAAATAACGTATGTGTAAGTAAGCAGGTAAGAACTAAGTGTGAGTCCAGGGTTCGACGATTGTGTATTTTATTTAATGAATGTTAATTTTCATAATTTCCATTTTAAATGCAGATATTCATATTTTTCAAGTTAAAAGCATTTTTTATATGTTTCAAAAGATAGTCAGCGACTTAGGAAAGTTTCAGTACCAGTTACGATTAGTGTTCTTTTCAGGCAACATGATACATAAATGTACACCCATATATATTCAAGACAAACCCTAAGCTTGAAGACTAGTAGGGTCACTAAACTATCCACCACCAGGCGAGTTGGCCGTACGGTTAGAGGCACGCGGCTGAGAGCTTGCATCCTGGAGATAGTGGATTCGAATCCCACTGTCGACAGCGCTGAAGACGGTTTTCTGTGGTTTCCCATTTTGACACCAGGCAAATGCTGGGATGTACCTTAATTAAGGCAACGGCCCCTTTCTTCCAACTTCTAGGCCTTTCCTATCCCATCGTCGCCATATCTGTGTCGGTGCGACGTAAAGCCACTAGCAAAAAAAACACTGTCCACCATCAAATATAACGGACTGTCTAATGTGTAAGTTACTAGGAAAATGAGGAGTGCTGCTTTCTTCGCTGACTGACTTGAATACTAGGTTTATTTCTTTTTTTTTTTTTTTTTTTTTTTTGCTATGAGCTTTACGTCGCACCGACACAGATAGGTCTTATGGCGACGAAGGTTTATTTCATTGGTTAATGTAACAAAATATAATCGACAAATAAAAATGTGTTTAATTGGGTGTATCGATAGTTTTATGGAGTGTTATTCAGAAGATCTAGTTTGTCAAGAACGCAAATATGTTTGAAAGAAGACGCCACAGAATCCCGGAACACAAATTCATCAACAATGTAATATTACAGTTTTGGGTTTCGTAAGACATTATTAAATAATATGACGTATTACTGTGGCAGAGCTTTCCTGGGGGAAATGTCATATTTGCCGTAAGTGAAGTTTGCTGATGATTTCGTTAAATTACTTCTGACCATAAACGTAAACTGTTGACAGTATGTAACTTTTAAGCAGATACTCTACTATCATACAAAATCCTTAAAGAATGATTTTACGATTTCAGATGCCTACTTAAAATATCATGTTTCTACCATACATTGAATATTTTAGGATGATATAAATATTTCTTACAAGGACTGTTACCTAGCGGGTCCTAGCCAATCGTACATCAGGCCTTAGTGACTGAAAAATCATTTAACGATCCTCATTAATTTGAATATAGCGATTGCTAATAAATTTAAAACTAGTATATGCCTATATTACTTTCGGAAATCAATATTTTTGTGCATTTTCTCTATTCGGCCAGCTCTTATAGTTTAAGGTGTATAAGAAAATTTTACCTATGTAAACAAGAAAATTGTAGCTCTGTAAACATGTTGCAAGTGCATAAGGCAAGAAAACTGGTACCCTAACATAAACGAACTGTGATGAATACAAAAAGAAAGCACCGAAGAGTCAATGTAGCTTCAAAATAAACTTGCTGAAAATTCTTTCTTGGTCTCGTTATGTACACTCAGGTTTCTCCGGCACCGTAAGTTCGGTGGCTAGCACTGATGTTTATTTTCCTAGAAACTTATTTTGTTTGTATGTAAGAAATACAATCCATTCATTGGTGTGCCTGATATAGTTATTTTTATGGGATGAATACGAAGATATCCAAAAGCCTTTCATGAACGCTGAAATTGGGAAATGATTCTCTGCATTTAAAATGTTACTAAGGTGAATAGAATAAAGTCACGATGTGCTATACCAGCTGAAAAGTTTGGTATAGTAAGCCAATCTCATGCTCATTCATACGGGTGACCAGAGACACGTGAGAGTTACCAACAACACCAGTCGAAATGAAGCATCTGCTTGTGAGGAGGAAGCTGATAGTGAAGAAAGACGTTGAGATACCACCTTATTGCATTTATTTTTCATTTTATTGTGTTTTTTTGTCGCAGCCAGTGATTCTTTTCACTTCTAGCAACTTCTTTTAGCAAATAATTATGTTTTGTTGAGTACTGTTACCCTGTTGTATATGGTATTTTGTCCATACAGTTTTATTTGAAAGGTTGGGACATTTAATAGAGTCGTAGTATGATATATAATTAATTTTCCACATGGTTATTGCAATTTTTGAACTCTCTGTGAACTTCCAGAGCGTTATTCTTGCGTTCGTAGGAACATGTACATCAATATGATCAGCTTCCAGTTTGAGGTTGTTCCAAGCGATCCCAAGTTTGAGTTGCGCTAATCAGAGCTGAAAATTTGATTCATCAGCAACTTTCTCTCAGTACACATTATGACTATTCCTACACCCCCTTGTAATATTTTCTTGTTCATTAAAGGAGAAGCACATTACATGCCAATGTATGACCCTTAATAATACCTACTTCAAACCGACAAAAAATCGACAACTTCATTACGGGAAGATGAAAAATTACACGTTACAAAAGACTACAGATGTGTTTCCAAACGGTAAGACTGTGTATGGATCACATGTCAAAGACACTAAGAACATTCTGGACAATCCAACTCAAATTAACAACTATTTAGCGAACATTGAAGGGTACTGTATAATTGGAGAATTTAATAAGCATTATTAGCTATTGAAGTAATTAAATAAACCTTAATGAGCTTGAACTATATGAAAACATGTATATCCCTGTTGAATTTAATTGAAGAATTGAAAATAACTTTTAATTAAAATTAATACGAAAATGTAAATGGAGCACTGAACATAGCTTTCAATTAAAATGTAATAGAAGCATTGTCAAATTAAAACACATGGAATAATTTACTAAACTATCAGCAGAACAAGTAATTGAAAATATTCTCTTTGCAACTGAGGTGAAAAATTCATAGCCTCGAAATTAACGTGAAGAGATTTCATTCGTACAGAATTTAATCAACATTGGTTTACACAGCGATAAATCCATTCATGTTTTATACCATGATGGTGAACGACGAATCGATATAATTTGAATGTTTTTTAAATTAGTTCCTATAGTATTTAAGGTGAAAGTACTAGAATGTCTTGTCCTTCGGGATTCAAATAATTTATTTGTACAAGCACGTAAATATAAATGTTTTTCAGTCTGTCGAAGACAGTAATTATAACACATACAACAAGTGAACCGCTTGTTGCAGAAACCAATCAAGTCCACTTCTTAAGCATAATGAGATCATGTGATCATATGATATTTTGTGTATAGACATATCGATTTGTGTAGAAACCCCTCATGTCAGCGGTAAACAGTGGCTCCAGTAGCTGGAGGAAGTTCTCATTTGATGTAAGAACACTTCATGTCTAGGCGATGTAGGCTTTTTATACAAAACGTAAAGTTGGCAATATCACACGTCATTCTGCTCTTTCTGATTTCTTGCCGCATTTTTACTGGATGCACATTTCAGTCTTTGTGCATCAATTGCAAGTGAAATGGCATCCGTTAGTGGTGATGTCAGTCTGCATAAAAGAAATAAAGGAGTGAAAAGCGTTACATACTAACGAGAACGAATAAACAAATAAGAGTTGAAGAACACCGATTATGTGAACTATAAAGGTGAAACAGTTAAGCCTAAAGAAGAAGGTTATGATTGCAGGTAAGCCATTTGCATTAACAATGTCTGTGAAGCTACAATTATTGTTTGGTTATTCTGTCACTATTATTCATCATACTAATGCACTGATCTGTTATTGCAAGTGCACGTGGAAATGCATGACTGCTAAAATTACAGTAGCTCAGACGTCATGATGGAATTATATTCCAAGTTTTGACACTAAAAATGAGCAAGATGGTTACCTATAGAGCCTAATAGAAGTATTTAAAATTACAAGAAAACTTCCAAGATTGTCAGGAGACAACAGCTTACCTGTCAAGAACAAACCCAAAATTCATACATACAAATATTGGCTACCTTGCTCTGATGGCCGTGTTCTAGTCTTTAAGTCGGCATCTTTGTCTGTGTATGGTGATTCTGATGACATTTACGGAGATTAAGAAATCTACCAATGTCTGATAAGTTCTCCAAGGATATGCGGGGAAAATAGCGGTCTGCAAATGCATTTCCAGCTGACGTAACATTGATAGTTGAGAACCACATAAACAGTTCTCCAATTCATGAGTCACACTACACAAATAGAGTACAAATACTTGGCATCAAATCTTAATGTTAAAAAAAATCTGGGCTGTGTTTCAATCGCAACACCCTGAAGTGAAGTTATATATTGGTATTACTGGAAAATCATAAATGAAATTTTCAATTAGAAATTTGATACATGTTGTTTCTGCATAGAATTAATGTGAAAATAAAGACTCCTACCTTAAATGACAATACAAAACGTGAGATCGCAGCCGAACTATTAATTCATAAAAGAAGAGTTGAAATGTTCCACAAGATTATTGATCATGTGCAGAACATGTGCAGAGATTCTGAAGATGTCGCCGACATTTGCACTGAGTATATGCAAAATCTGATTCTCGCAGTTATCGCCATTCAAGACGCATTCTATTTGCGTCAGCTTACTTACAATGTCTTCAGTACACACGATTTAACATCTGGGAAGGGTGTATTCTACACACATGATGAAGAAAAAGATAAAAAGCACCCCAATGAAGTCTTCTCCTTTATCTTAAATTACATAAATAAATATGTTGCCAAAAATATCCGGCACTCCCATATTGTGTCTGACGGCTGTGCTAGCTAAAACAAAAAAATCATTGTGTAATCCGGCTCATGTAGACAAGGATAGCCAAAAGGAGATTCAATCCATCAATATTTCCCCATCAGAGGGCACAGCTACCTGCTATGTGACAGGGACTTCAGTGTTGTGAAGAGAAACGTGAAAAAGACTGATAGAGTATACTTACCAGTGGAGTACAAATAAGTAATCATATCTTCTAGCTCTAAGAGAGCTTTCACGGTGCACATGGTGGAAAAGAAGTAATTCGTGACTTTAAATCATGGTGGCCAGTGCATTACAAGAAGAATGTGGTGTCTGTGGAATCACAGGGAAGGAAAATTCCTCTTGAAAGAAAGCAGGATTTTTCAATTTCAGATATTATGGAGTTTTCCTACAGCAAACTCCTGGTGTTGTGAAAACTCGAAATTTCATCAGTGGGTTGAAGGAACATACCTTCAAATTTGCATAAGGAGAGTTAATTCCAGATTTTCCATCACAACTAGCTTTCCCATATGAAGTGCCATTTATCAGTGACAAAACATGGGAGATTAAAAAAATCAAACCTTACCTACCTCATTCTGAAGGAATTCAGTGATTCTTCAATAATTCATACTCCAAATCCAAGTATGTGGATATAGAAACATGACTGATGTAGTAATGTGGTTGGGAAAGGAGCGATAGTGTGAGAAGGAGGGTAATTCGAAGTAAGGAATGAGGAGGGGTGCGCGGATATGTAAATACAGGGGATGTGTTCAAGGAGTGAAAATTTAGAGGAGAGTACGAATGGGGAAATGAAGGGTTAGAATGCGACGGTGCTAAGAGTAAGTTGGAGGGCGAGGATGTGAAATAAGGAAGAGATATTGACTAGGGAAGTGAGTAAGAGACGGAGGAGATCGGTTGTGGGCGATGTTGGGGGAATAAAGCTAGGTAGGGGAGGGTAAAAAAGGTTATGTGGACGATGTGGATGGAATGGAGGGGCTGGCCGGAGACGGTGACGGGATTGGTTAGGGCGGTTCAAAAGTTGGGGAGGAGAGCGTGACGGTTCGACCTGATGGTGGCGGCCGTGAAGATGTGTACCATTGGCGATAAGATGTTGGACAGCGTCGGGAGTCTGAAGATGTATTCTCACTATGTATGTGGGTCCAGATGCGTTGTAGATCCGGGTAGGTCTTCGAACGGGCAATCCTTCCAGGCGGAGTTCATTGGCGATGTCTTGTGTTGATATTAGTGGGTCCACACCATGGACGACGCAGGTGCAGACAGACGGTGGTAGCGACGATGGTAGACGTGCCGTGTCTGCAGGAGGAGAAGTGGCGTTTTCATCGCCGAGTAACTGGACAGTTGTATGCGAAGAACTAGGGTGATCAGGGGTGGAGCTGATGGGGAGAGAAGACGTCAGAAGGGACGAAGGATGGCACATAACGGTCGTGGTTATAGGAACATTATAGGAGGTGTAAGCAGAGGTGATTGTGGTGGTGGTTGTTGTAGCAGTGGTGGTGGTATAGGATGGGGACGAAGTCGGTGGAGTTGGTATCCATGGAGATGGCAATGTTGTTGCAGGCGTCTCAAAAACATCGGCGAAGTACGGCGAACAAGGTTCCACTCGCTTCCTAGAGGTGGAGGCAGATGTACACACCGTCCTCCATCAATTGCTGTGCGGCGTCTTCTGTGGGTAGTTGTATAAGGACCCGACTTGTTGGGACAAAGTTCTCCTGGACCCGAGATACATTGGTAACTGGGATGCAGTTAATGCGGAAGAAGTGGAGTAGATCATCTTAATAGTCGAGTTCAACATCGTGGATAAGGCAGTTTGGCATTACGGGAAGGCCGACTTCCAACTTGGTGTCAGGCCGTTTTGCGTTATTGAGGTCGGCTGGGTGCAATAGTAAAGTTGTAGCGGCCCCCGGCCGAGCAAAAAGAGGCGTTGCGTAGAATTAATGATTAGTCCACTTCAGAGATAATGCCGTGTGGATCTTGGCTAGAGATGCGATGTGTGTTGTGGTGTGATAAATCTCCCATTTGAGGAGGTATTTAGTCAGTTGCTCGCAGGTAATGAGTGTTTACATCGTACATGTTCGCCAATTCGTCTAGGCATCATTAATTCTTCCTTCCACCTGTTAGATAAGAAAGTTCCTCTGACGCCTGTGTTATGTTGAAAATCCTCTCATCATTTCTATTCAAATTCAACAATTATTTGTTTGGATTAGTTCCTCCTGTGCTTTTTTCTCTACTAAGAGCATTGCTAGTTTGAAACCAATATTATATACCGTTCGATACCTTTCCAAGCTGCTCATTGAACAAGATTTTAACATGATGCACACGTCTTCTCGTCTATACACCGAATGTTAGTGGATACTCCCTTGTGTGTGGTATCCATTTCAATATCCTGACCGTCTTTCTGTTTTCTAAATTTTATTAGTTGTCAGATCCATGTACTTCTGTTCAGGCTCAATATTCTGAGGATCTTCCTCTCTTATCCGTTCGAAGCAGACTTCATTTATGTTTGTTAGACGTCGTGATACTTCGTTTACTGTAGATCAAATGCTGAGAAAGTACGTAGAGTGTACATAGTGAATCAGCTGAAATTTGCACCCCAAATATTTCTGTTAAGGAAGGTGCTATTGATGTGCTGTTTTCATGGAAATTAACTGTTAGCAAGGGCTCATAATTGTAGCTCATACACACATTCAAATAGTTATTAGAACTGTAATTATTTTAGAAAGTGATATTTTTCATATAGAACGATGGCTATGGACATTAACAAAATATAACTAGTGAAAATTAGAATGCCAATGATGATCTTTCAAAGGTTCTAATACAAGTAGTTTATGAGTTATCGTACTTTAGAAAATATAAATACCGGCAGTTGTCTATTCCGTACGTCGCACTACTTAAATAAAACGTAAATAAATCAATTCTTAGGATTCTGAAGATGAAAGGTAATTTATCGTCATAGACTGTGTAGAGGCTATGTAGAGACTGATGCATACGTTCTAGCATTGCATCAGAAATTTCAGCGAAATCAGCAATAATACGTCATTTTATATCGTCTTTTGTAGTCAGTATGTCCTTGTAGACAGTGTCTTTTAGCTTTTCCCAGACAAAATTTTTTCTGAAAAACGGGCTGGCCAAGGTACGGGAACCCATCGCCCAATTCAACGATTTGGAAACTATCTGTGAGGACAAGCTCTGGTAAGTCATGCACTGTGCGCTGGACTGCCATCATGCTGATGCAACACGTTCCTCCTAGTCTGCAGTTGAACGTCTTATAACATCTATGGAAGTTAGTCTAATAGGAGGTTGAGATATTTCTGAGAATCTTGTGTTCGTTCTATGAAATAAGAGCTTAGGAGCTGATGGTTCACTATTCCATACCACATACTTACACTCCATGGACGTTGACGTTCTACGTGATGATTTGCAAGTGTTACTAAATCACTAAACATGATATATGATAAATCTTGTGCATCCTGCATTAATGCCCATGCACAAAAGTTAAAGTGATGTAAAAAAAAGAACTGTTTCCACTCAGCTCATGTGGAGAGGGGCACTTTCGACGGTGGATAACGCGTGGTACACTTGCCTGACTTGTGCCACTTCCTCGTGCTAGTGATGTGCTTGAGCCCGGCTCGAGCTGCTCGAACAGATGACGTCAGAGTTCGAGCAGGTTCGAGATTTGCTCGAGCTTTTGTACGCGCCGCAACCTAGCGCCTTGCTGTTACTAACACCTAGCAAACTTGAGAAGGATACGGTTCGTCCCCTTACTGTTATTTCCATGTCTTTTTTTCATAGTCCGACTCGTTGGCTGAACGGTCAGCGTAATGGCCTTTGGTTCAGAGGGTTCCGGGTTCGATTCCCGGCCGGGTCGGGGATTTTAACCTTAATTGGTTAATTCCAATGGCACGGGGCTGGGTGTATGTGTTGTCTTCATAATCGTTTCATCCTCATCACGACGCGCAGGTCGCCTACGGGAGTCCAATAGAAAGACCTGCACCTGGCAAGCCGAACCCGTCCTGGGATATCCCGGCACTAAAAGCCATACGACATTTCATTTCATTTCATTTGTTCATAATATCATTTCGACCCATACCTATATATTGGAGACAATCAAAATTTGTGTTTGTGCGTTGATTCGTCACACATGCCTCCATCCGAATAAACCAACTGTCTACTAAAATGTATTTTTTGGCCGTATAAATACAGAAAAAGAAAACGATTACACGTGTCGTAATAGTTACATATTTGAATGGTTATTAGATTCAAAATGTATGATATTTTATCTTCAGTTATTTTCATATCTATTTCACGCAATCAGAGAGTAACATTGCATAATAATATTTATACATGTATTTGTGTACACGATTGATGAGATGTCAATCCTACCTTACTCAAATTCGTCTATACGAATAAAAAAGGTGATTCTCTCCCAAGGAGTGGTTTCAAACCCCCCAACATTGAGGACAGAAGGAGAACATCCCCTGCCGCGCTGCCCAGTTGTCTTCGCCGCCCAAAGCACGACATTGTAACAATAATATTACCGTATTCATAATTTTGCACGGCCTAGAAAGCTAAGAATAACACACGAGAAGATCTGTCGTGCTGACCACACGACACCTAGTAATCTGCAGACATTCGCGCTGAGCAGCGGTCGCTTGGTAGGCCATGGCCCTTCGGGGCTGTTGCGCCATGGGGTTCGGTTTGGTTTTTTATTCATAATGTTGGGCTAAAAGTACAGTTGTTACAAGGCACACAGTACTTCCTTGAGAGGAAATACTTCTGTTAACACTAGGTTTACCGCAGCGGTCAAAATGACCGTTTTCAGTTTTTTTTTCCTCTGTCACTCTCGTTATACGGTTAGAACATACAAATCCTTTGGTGGCTTTTATTGATATTAAGTGTACATTCATTTAGAACGGGATATCATTCTAACAAGCTGTTACAGTGTACTTTATTACCGTAGTATCGAATAGAACTTATTGTTGTGCTGCAATGGGCCAGCTGTTGGCTCTTTTCAAACAATGATACAAGTACACTGACAGGAAAGTACAGTCAGTATTTGTTCAGTAATGAAAGGTGTGCAATCGTAAAGAGCAGTCAATTATCGTGTTCACTCGTTACAAACATTCAAACTAGATTTCCCGATTGTTTGTAATTACCCCGAAGAAACATATTTTCGCGTAGTCTGCAAATGGATGCCAAAATTCTGAAGCATAAGCATATAATATCCCCATCCCAATGATGCGATGAATCTGGGACTGATTTACACCTCGATAATTGCGAAGACGTGTATAACTTGACAAAGAGAAATAGTTCGGATAGTGATTTTAGTTGCTTCGAGCCTGTAGAATTTCCGTGTGAACATGAAATCACACAGCAGCCTTCGACCTCAAAGGTTAGGGAACTACCCGCCAAGTGGCGACGCACGCACACTAGCAAAGCAGCTGATGACAAAAGGTAAGCCTATTTGAAGTTAGTCATTTTGTATTGTGCACAGTGTAAGTAAGTTTGGTATTATATTTTGCAGGTGAAGGAAACGCTAAGGAAGATAATGAATTTACTGGCAAGAAGCACGATATCAACTACAGAAGGCCGAGCATACGCTGTGGTAAATCAATATAAGGGCGTGGTCAGCACATGACGGTCGGCGAGGAAGAAGTCGCTTTGGATGGAACAGTGCAGACTCTTGTTGATATACAAAGCTTGCCAGGCCATCGAGGAAAGTAAAATGTACTGAGGGAAGTCCGAGGTCCCTCAGGACATGCAAAACGCCACATTGAAGGAACTTGTTGCTCTACAGCTTGTCTTCTTTTTATTGACGAATCCAAGCAGCGCCTGAGGTTGGAGCCCGCGAAGTTCTGAACAATCCTGAACGGACACTTTCTTTGGAAGAATTGGACGCTGTCATCGGTATTTTATACGCACGCGGAACTTATGGAGCTGACACGAACGTTGTCGATCTGTGGTCA
This sequence comes from Anabrus simplex, assembly GCF_040414725.1. Classification (NCBI taxonomy): domain Eukaryota; kingdom Metazoa; phylum Arthropoda; class Insecta; order Orthoptera; family Tettigoniidae; genus Anabrus; species Anabrus simplex. The sequence goes on from NC_090266.1 coordinate 563,348,905, forward strand.
CAGAAGTGGGGTCCTGGAATTTTCTCCCGAACTGTGGCATGAAACCGTTTCCTGGATATCATGAGGTTTCTTATATTCGATGGAAAATCTGCCAGCAGGGATCATCTGAAAATTGATAGATTGGCGCTTGTACCTGTTGTGCGGGACAAATTTATATCTAATTTTACTATTTGCTTCAGACCAAGTGAGAACATTACCGTGGATGAACAACTCTTTCCAACGAAAGCTAGATGCCCATTTATGCAGTATAAGGCCAATAAACCAGAAAAGTTTAGTATGAAATTTTGGCTGGCTGTCGATGTGGAAGCCAAGTATGTTGTAAACGATTTTCCCTATCTTGGAAAAGATGAAACGCGACCCACCGATCGAACCCTAAGTGAACACGTATTATTGCGTCTTGCTGAGTTTTTTATCAATCAGTGAAGAAGTGTGCAATGGGAACAAGACAATTGAAAGTTATGCAAACTATAGAAAACTGGTCTGTGGTTAAGTTCACTTCAAAGGTGACCAAGCGAAGTGTGTGTGTACCGAACCGAACTGAACGCCATGGCACTACAGCCCTTGAAGGGCCTTGGCCTACCAAGCGACCGCTGTTCAGCCCGAAGGCCTGCAGATTACGAAGTGTCGTGTGGTCAGCACGACGAATCTTCTCGGCCGTTATTCTTGGCTTTCTAGACCGAGTGTGTGTGTACAGTGCGACAAATAAGTTGAAAAGCAGAAAGTGACATTCATGCAGATATATATAATGTAAGAAGAACATTCTGCCTTACTAGTGTACTTGTTTGTTTATTTATTCATAATAGTATTTACAAATCATGCATGATAATAATTAAATTATTTTTTATATTCAATTCAAACCTTTTTCTGGCACCAATATCCTCAAGAAATGAATACGAGCCACTATCGGTCAAAACGAGCGCTTCGGTAAAAGTAGGTAGAAAGAGTGATATTGAGGAGTGTGCGTGCGTGGGAGGACGGGGGCGTGAGACAGTGTTTCTGGGTGGTGAAGACTTGGGGGCAGATTTTTTACGCCGGCCCTTGGTCTGTGTGCTTGGAACTGGGTTTTCAGGCCCAGAATCTGTCCAAATCAGTCCACCGGGGGAATCCATATTTCTAATGTGAGGGTGGTTGGAAGTGCTTGGTGGGGGACGGGAGCGCTAGAAAAAAAGGTCAAACTCCGAGAAAGACCAGCGTCTAAATAGGCGCACTCAGTGGGTACCAGTCGTGTCAGGTGTAGTTATACGCATCACGCCGGGACAAGACACGAGCAGATACGAACTGAGCGCTAGACAAATTGCTTTCTTCTTAGGCTCCTTAGTGTGCCCGCACAGTGGCAGGCTGGCTGGGCTGAAGATGCTTGGCAGGTAGTCTACGTGCTTCAGGCGCAGGGGCTGGCAGCGGGCAGGCAGGATGCTTGACGGGCGAAGCGGGCGAGCTGGCTCGGTCCGCAGATGCTTGGCAGGTAGTCTAAGCGGTGCTGGCTCAGGGCCTGGCGGCCAGCAGGCAGGATTCTTGACGGGCGACGCAAGCGAGCTGGAGGTTATCAGGTAGCTGGCTCGGTGACGTGGCTCTCCATGACGTGTTCAACCTGAACGCTTGGCTGAGAATGAATGGTGAAGGCGGAGTCTGACTCGGGCTAAAGCTAGTGATGGGCAAACGATACCCTTGTTCGAGCGAGATCGAGCTTACCCAATACGCGCCGTAGTTCGAGCCTGTTCGAAGCAAGCTCGAGCAGTCACGTGACCGAAGGCGGAGTCTGACTCGGGCTACAGCTAGTGATGGGCAAACAATACCCGTGCACGTGCGGGATTGAGCCGACCTGATACGCACCGAGGTTCGAGCCTGTTCGGTCACGTTACTACTCGAGCTTTCTTCGAACAGGCTCGAACCTTGGTGCGTATCGGGTCGGCTCGATCCCACTCGAACACGGGTATCGTTTGGCCACCACTAACTCAAATACGTCAGCCTCGTGTCGATAGATTTAATGGCACACGAAGGAACTCCTGCGGGACTAACTTCCGGCACCTTGACGTCTCCGAAAACCGTAAAAGTTGTTAGTGGGACGTAAAGCCAATAAAATTATTATTCTTTCTTGGCCCTTATGTTTTCCAGCCCGATATCCCCAGCGCTTTAAAGAGAGGATATAAGGGGTGTTTATTTCCTGTTTGGGGCCATGACCAAAAAGTAAAGAACTCCATTGTTCGTTATTGGCTTTACGATCCACTAGCTACTTTTTCGGTTTTTGGCATCGTTTTCTTCAATTGCATCTCTTCTTCGTCTTCATCTGTTTACCCTCCTAGGTCGGTTTTTCCCTCGGGTTCAGGGAGGGATCCCACCTCCACCGCCTCAAGGGCAGTGTCCTGGAGCTTCAGGCTCTCGGTCGGAGGATACAACTGGGGAGTATGACCAGTACCTTGCCCAGGCGACCTCTCCTGGTATGCTGAACAGGGGCCCTGCGGGAGGATGGGAAGATTGGAGGGGATAGACAAGGAAGAGGGAATGAAGCGGCCGTGCCATAAGTTAGGTACCATCCCGGCAATAGCCTGGAGGAAAAGTGGGAAACCACGGAAAACCACTTCGAGGATGACTGATGTGGGAATCGAACCCACCTCTACTCAGTTGAACTCCAGAGGCTCAGTGGACCCCGTTCCAGCCCTCGTACCACTTTTCAAATTTCATGGCAGAGCCGGAAATCGAACCCGGGCCTCCGGGGGTGGCAGCTGATCACACTAACCATTATACCACAGAGGCGGACTAATTGCCAATCAATGAATAAATTGATAGTTTCATAACGTAATGCTTACGCACGTAAAATCGATATAAACTGTATACCTCAACAGTAGAGTAACTATGTAGACCCTGTCTAGGCGGACATTCTGAGCCTTTCACCAGTCTAATGCGAGCGGCCGTCAACTGTGCTATTCATGAAAACCAAAACGGAGCCTATTAAGAATATTTTACCTGCATATGTCGACGTCGTTTTATGTGAAGGTGTCCCTCCTCACTTGGAATGGTGTCATTCGACGAAGGACGATGATTATGAATTTTTAAGTGTCTTATCATCGTCGATGTAATTTTACTATTGTTTTTAATAATTTATCACATCGTGTGCATTTTACTCGTTTGTCTGGAAGCTCTTCAAAGTAGTCCCAAGTTCATGTCCTTTTCCTACCGGCCATTGTCTGCTTTGTCTGAAGTAATAACAAATTCGTCTATTATATAATAATGTATTACTAATGATTAATGGGAAAATAGTAACTCGTAGCATACGAGAAACATGTTAACTGTCGGTACTTGAAAGTAATGATTAACAACATTAAGCCTGCAAAACACGACAAAGTTATGCAGAAACGCATTTCTGAAGAGCGGACAAAATATAAAATGCAAAGGTACATGTTAACGAAATAAATATTACCAATCTGTTGTTCGTACTGCCAGAAAGACTTAAACAAATGCTCTTTCCGTTCACTGAGAACGTTGTGTTCACCACCCCACACACATAAATATAATGAGTGTACCTAGTAGTAATCTAATACGACGAATGGTCCGTCCGCACTCCGCTTAGTCGATGTGTGGTGTCGAACAGGTTCGATACGGCATCGGGCCTACGCAGGGTATCGGGCCGACTCGAGCCTGCTCGAACTTCCGTATCATTCGCCCATCACTACCTCGTGCGTAGGCACTAGAAATAACGTACTCGGCAGTTAGAACATTGATTTCACCTCTTCTCCAGTCACTCGTTTGTTTTTTCCACTTTTTTAAGTGTTAGAATTTCACCTAATTGGCTGAAGAGGTTCATAAATAATTGTCGAGGTGTGTGACGTCTATTGGGATATCGTTCCGTGTACAGAGCACAAGAACGAACAGCTATCTTCCCACATTCCGCATACATAGTTAAAACGTTGGCTTTTTCAGCATTGGAAAATCCCATTTTCCACCACGTCCTACTTCTTGAACTATCACAAAGTAATTGACATAGAAGTCGCAATGCAAAGTGTTTACTTAAAAGGGAACAACCACAACAAATCATAGTTTCGTAACTAAGCCACTGAACGAATCAGACAACTGTCGGTATTTCAATTTTCAAACTACGACGGCTCATAAACTACTTGTCTTAAAATACTGACAAAAACACCATTGATATCCTACTTTATTGTAGTTTTAATTAGTTAACGTCAATAGGCGTTGTTCCATTTGAAAAATGTATCGTATCGTATCGTAATCAGTTTACCCTCCAGGGTCGGTTTTTCCCTCGGACTCGGCGAGATATCCCACCTCTACCGCCTCAAGGGCAGTGTCCTGGAGCTTCAGACTCTGGGTCGGGGATACAACTGGGGAGGATGACCAGTACCTCGCCCAGGCGGCCTCACCTGCTATGCTCAACAGGGGCCTTGTGGGGGGATGGGAAGATTGGAAGGGATAGACAAGGAAGTGGGAAGGAAGCGGCCGTGGCCTTAAGTTAGGTACCATCCCGGCATTTGCCTGGAGGAGAAGTGGGAAACCACGGAAAACCACTTCCAGGATGGCTGAGCTGGGAATCGAACCCACCTCTACTCAGTTGACCACCCGAGGCTGAGTGGACCCCGTTTCAGCCCTCGTACCACTGTTTAAATTTCGTGGCAGAGCCGGGAATCGAACCCGGACCTCCGGGGGTGGCAGCTAATCACACTAACCACTACACCACAGAGGCGGCTGAAAAATGTAACTTTCTAAAATAAATACACGTTCTAATAGTTATTAAAATCTGTGTATGGGCTACGATTATGGTTCCTATGTTACATATTATTTCTGTGAAAACGGCCGGCTCTATGGCTAAATGATTAGCGTGCTGACCTTTGGCCACACGGGTTCAGGGTTCGATTCCCGGCAGGGTCGGGAATTTTAACCTTAATTGGTTAATTTCGCTGGCACAGGGGCTGGGTGTATGTGTCGTCTTCATCATAATTTCATACTCATCACGACGCGCAGGTCACCTACGGGTGTCAAATCAAGAGACCTGCATCTGGCGAGCCGAACTTGTCCTCGGACACTCCCGGCACTAAAAAAGCTATACGCCATTTCATTTCATTTTTCTGTGAAAACAGCACATCAATGGCATCTTCCATTTCAGAAATATTTGGGATGAAACCTATAGGTGATTCACTTTGTAAATATCACACACACATTGCAAGCTCAGGGAAGATCCTGGGAAACTTAAATCATGTGCGGTGTCGTATGCATCTTACTTATGCCTATAACTTACTGTTCTACCTCGCAAGTCAGTTATGACGCAGTTCTTTTTATGAATCTATCACCCTTATTCTCCTAACTGTAGCGGTAAATAGAATTACCCATAAAGAGTGACTTTCCATCGTATAATTTCAAACTAGTGCAAGGTCATCGAACTAATTTTTGATCAAAGGATTCACAGGGTTGTCGAAATGACCAAACTCGAAAGTGGATTTTTAAAACTTTGCAGCCCAACCGATGATACCAATGATGAAGAACTCCTTGTGGGACATTCTGAGACTAGGACTGACCAATCCACATCACATTTCTGGATTTCGAGAAGCCTTTTACGACGACCATTACTTCATATGTCAACAACTTTGTCTACAAGGTGCCCCACAGTACATTTTCAGATGGATACAGCTGATTAATGCACTGCTATGAAGCTAAATCCAAGCCACGGCTGGAGAGTCGATAACTTCCGCATTACAGTCGCTCCTCACACCACTTCTGTTCTTCCTCGTAATGGACGTTCTTATTGGATACCTGAACCGACCAATACCCTAGACCTCTCCTTACACTGGTGGCTCCATAAAAACCACCGAAAACAAACTTATTCTCCAAAGTCAAACTCAAGTTTCGAAATTTCTCTTGGCGTTATATGCCTCCAACTCAATGAAAGGAAAATCAACTATATGACATCAAACCCGTGATAAATACGAACAAACCAAATCGATGAAGAAGACCTTACATGCGTCCCGATTTGAAATATCTTGAGTGGTCGATTACTACAATCTTTAATTACTATGCTTACTGCACCAATAACGACATCGATACTAACGTAGGATGTTTGTTATCAGATTAATTGGCAACTTCTAGTTTAATGAGGACAGTATAATAGTTTTTATGTCAACCAGCAGGAAAACTGTCATATCATTAAGAACGAAATGACCGGGCGAGTTGGCCATGCGGTTAAGGGCGCGCAGCTGTGAGCTCGTATCCGGGGGATAGCGGGTTCGAATCCTCGCAGCCCCGAAGATGGTTTTCCGTGGTTTCCCCATTTTCATACCAGGCAAATGCTGGGGCTGTACCTTAATTAAGGCCACGGCCCTTCCCGTTCCTAGGCCTTTCTTTTCGCATCGTCGCCATAAGACCTATCTGTGTCGATGCGACGCAAAGCAAATAGCAAAAAGTGGAACGAAAAGAAGTTTTTGATAAATATTGAAAAATCTCCTTCTTCTTCTTAATATGTTTACCCTCCAGGTTCTGCTTTTCCCTCTGAATCAGCGAGGGATCTCACCTCTACCGCTTCAAGGGCAGTATTCTGCAGCTTCAGACTTTGACTCGGGGGATACAACTGGGGAGGATGACCAGTACCTCGCTAAGGTGGACGCACCTGCTATGCTGAACAGGGGCCTTGCGGGGGGATGGGAAGTTTGGAAGGGATAGACAAGGAAGGGGAAAGGAAGTGGCCGTGGCCTTATGTTAGGAACCATCCCGGCATTTGCCTGGAGGAGGAGTGGGAAACCACGCAAAACCACTTACAGGATGCTGAGGTGGGAATGGAACCCACCTCTACTCAGTTGACCTCCCGAGGCTGAGTGGACACCGTTCCAGACCTCGTACCAATTTTCAAATTTCGTGTCAGAGCCGGGGAACGAACCTGGGCCTCTGGGGGTGGCAGCTAATCACACTAACCACTACACCACAGAGGAGGACAATATTGAAAAATAATCATTCAAATCTCTCTAAACTGACTAAACTACAAGATTGAGATCTTCATTTTGGGTCCGAATATTTCTAATCTCCAATGTGTATATAACCTTGTTACATGCAAGAATATAACAATTTTTGCTGAAAAATCATTTGTGATTCTGTGCTACGTGAGCGTTTTAATGCTTATAGTTTTACGGAAAAGGTCTTTTAAATTTTTCTGAATTTGAGATAGGTGATAATGTGATACTGAATAGAGTTGCTGGGTGCAGAACGATTACGTGAAGTGTGACCAGAATATAGGATGAATCTTGAAACACCGAGGTCTTACTCTGTTGGTTTTATGAGGGAATTGTGCCCTTGAGTCGTAAGGCTAAAGGAAGGCGTGAAAATGAGAAACATGTTATATTGAATAAACGACTAAGTACCTACACAGAAATGGTTAACACAGTATAAATTGGAATATATTCTAGTATTGTACAAGGGTATGGACAAATGATCAAAACAAAGGCAGAATATTTCAAGCCACGAACATAGATGTCTCCGTTATTGCTTGACGTACGAGGAAGCAATCCCTCACATCCGTGTCGCTCCGGTCAGTTGTAATTATCTCAGGTAAGATTTGGGAATGTCCGACTCGTTGGCTGAACGGTCAGCGTACTGGCCTTCGGTTCAGACGGTCCCGGGTTCGATTCCCGGCCGGGTCGGGGATTTTAACCTTAATTGGTTAATTCCAATGGCACGGGGGCTGGGTCTATGTGTTGTCTTCATCATCATTTCATCCTCATCACGACGCGCAGGTCGCCTAAGGGAGTCAAATAGAAAGACCTGCATCTGGCGAGCCGAACCCGTCCTGGGATATCCCGGCACTAAAAGCCATACGACATTCATTTATTTAGATTTGGGAATTGATAGTGGTCACCCAACCCTGAAATACGAAGTTTAGGACAACTACTTCTAGAATGAGCGAGAGACTTTATTCATTTATACTATCGGGGCTAAATTCTTCCATCTCCAAAGTATAAAATCAGTCTACTTTTCGTGGAAAAGCTGAGAATTTTATCCCATACAACTCGAGGGATTGCTACTTTTCCAGACCACAGGGCGTAGACCTCGGCTCGGTGTAATGGAATTATAAAAAGGTCTATAGATCTTTGAACTTGAATAATAATAAAGAGAAGAAACGTGACTGATATGATCATCGATACGTTGATAAAAACGATAGTAAAGTATTTACTGAAACAGAAGAACAACTGGAAGCTCTCGCATGGAACCATTCATGTGAAGACCTTGTATCGTAATATTTCTTGACCGAAACTAGATAGCGGGCCCAATTACATGAATGAAACATAGTAAAACCGTTATTTATAGCTGACGAATGTGAAAATGGAGTTTAAATGCTAAATGGAAGGTAAAACCCTTTTTTAATTTATGAAACTAGGAAATATCTAAAATTTCTGCCTTTTAGTCTAATTTTTTAGAAAGTTTCAAAATCCATGCTGCAGTATCACAGGTGAATGTATTTTCAAGTTTTAAGGAAAGTATGTTAGAAAATTTGCAGAACAAACAGAGCATTTCTCTTGCCCATTTTCTTGTTGACAGAATACAGTAGTGGGGAACATTTTCGAGCACGTCAGTTTCCGTACTATGATTATAATTTTTTTATTTCCAGAACTATTAATCTTTAACTAATTAGTAAATGGCTTCACATGAAGTTCAGCACACAGTCTGCCCAAGATTTATTTGTCTCTGATTTCGTTAATTAGAGTCGTGTTGTGTACTGTAGAGCTGTTTTCAAAGCTTTAATATTGTTAAAATTAAATCATCTAGTCTAGCGAAATGTTGATACAGTAGCACTCGTAAGTATTTTGACAACAACGCTTGTCGCAATAACTTTATTCACTGTAGTACTTTTCCTCTTGTACAATACATAACAGAAAAAGTAAATGACAGAAAACACACACCAGAACAAGCTAATATTTTGGGGGTAAAATTCTGTGTTTAACAAAATTAAATTGTGTATTTCCGGGCTCATAAATGTTTTGACAAAGAGTTTTTGGAGAAAAAAATCAAACAAGTGTTCATTTTCTGATCGTGGCAAATGATATCCTGTTGCATGGCCTTTTGCTTGTACCATAGCATCAAATCTCTCAGGTTTGAAAGCAACAAAGTGCATAATTTTGTCTTAAGGAATTTTTGCCCATTCAGATTTCAAACTATTAAAGAACCCCGCTTTATTTGTTTGTGATCTTGCCCTTATCAATTATCTTACGTCTGCAAAATGTTCTTCTAGGGCCTTCCACTCTGGCTCCAAGCACAGGATAGGATGGTAATGTTATGAATTTCATGACTGCTTCCTCCCAATCCTTTCCTCAGTTTATTACAAGTATCCAATTTAGATAAGAGAAGATCGGTACGTTAAAAATACTGTACAGGTTTTACACACACTGTATACCAGGGTGTTAATATACCACAAGTTATGACTTGAAACACGAGCATCATCAACCTCACATTAGTATACTGGCGGAAAATGAAATTCCCATCACAAAGAATACATCAGTTTCAGGGAATGAAATTCAGGTTAAACAATTGCGTATGTAAAACACAGTATTTATTTGATTTAAATTTCCAGGCCACAGGTTTCAAGTAGGCGCGGGAAGACATGTGGCATGTTGGTACATTAATAACCGCTGCTGTCGTCACGATTTTGAATGCAAGCAGGCTAACGTGCATGCATTGTGTCCTACAGGTGCCGTATATCATTTTTTGGGATGGTATTCCACGCCTGTTGCATTTGGTCCGTCAAATCAGCAACGGTTATTGCTGGTATTGATGGTATGTGTATTTTAAAAAAAATGCTATTTGCTCGGGGTGTCGACCTATAGAAATATTTTGCCTCTACTTGCATCGTATGATATGAACCTGCATGTAATTGGAATTGCGTAAGTGTAGAGCGTTGAATGTGAGGAAAGGAATGTTAAGGACGACACAAACACCCAGTCCCCCGGCCAGCGATATTAATTATTTATAATTAAAAATCCCTGACCCGGGCGGAAATCCAACCCGGGGCCGCCAGGTGACCGGCGGACGCATTGCCCCTACACCGCGGTATGTGTATTTGTCGTCCTCTAATGTCATATACGTGTCCAGCTGGTGATAAGTCTCCTGATCTCGAACGCCAAGACAACAGGTTGACACACCGTAAATCACTTTGGGTGACAGCAGTGGTATGAGGACGTGCGTTAACCTGTTGGAAAACACCAACATAAATACTGCGAATGAATGGGAGCATAACCGATTCAATCACCAGTCTGACGTTGACGCGGTCAAGGTTCTTGGCATAATAACGAGAGTGCTCTTGCTGTCAAAGGAAATCGCTCTCCACACCTTAACTCCTGGTGTGGCTCCAGTGTGTCGACGCCGCAGCAGCGTGGTTTCAAGCACTCACCTTCTTCCTACCAACCTACGGCTATCACTAGCCCCAAGACAGAAACGGTCTCATCTGGGAAAACAACGGATCTCCACTCCGCGCTCCAGTGATCTCTATAAGTCACAGATAGCAGTAATTCGGAGTTAGTGGCTACAGGACGTATGGTTCGGAGCTGTCCCCAAGTTAATCGATTTGTTACAGTTTCATGTGTCGCTCTGGTGCCAGTTGAAGCTCTAATGGCTTCTGCAGGTGCAGTACGATCGACCACAGCCATGAGGTGAATACGGCGGTCTTCCCTCTCCGCAGTGGTCCGTGTGTGGCCGGACTCCGATCTTGTTGAAACAGCGCCTTTGATAACACCGATGCACTGTGGATACTTCCCTGCCTTGTCTTTCTGCTATGTCGCGGAAAGAACATCCACTTGCTAGTCAACCTGTTACACGGCCTCGTTCAAAATCAGTAAGCTGTTGATACAGCCTTCTTCGCCCCCTTAAACGCATGTTTGTCTCACACGTAGTTCACAACGTCCACACTGGACGACGACAAACGCTCACACGAAGTGTACAGCACGTATTTCACAGTTGTTTTGTAAGGTCATTTTTCTTCTTGCTATTTGCTTTGCGTCGCACCGACACAGATAGGTCTTATGGCGACGATGGGATAGGAAAGACCTAGGAGTTGGAAGGAAGCGGCCGTGGCCTTAATTAAGGTACAGCCCCAGCATTTGCCTGGTGTGAAAATGGGAAACCACGGAAAACCATGTTCAGGGCTGCCGACAGTGGGATTCGAACCCCTATCTCCCAGATGCAAGCTCCAGCCGCGCGCCTCTACGCGCACGGCCAACTCGCCCGGTGTTTTGTAAGGTCAAAGGGCACTACTAGCAATCCTCTTCGTCGACCAGTGCGCAAATCTGAATTGGCGTCACCTTTCAGATGTTCAAAAACACCTTCCGAATTTCGTTTATCAAGCAAAACTGCTTCTTATTATTGAATTTTCTTTTTCGCCTGTGTACTTGGTGTCTCATTCAATGTACTTATCGCCGATAGTATTGTAAATTATGTCCAACATAACCCGTTTTCCTGTTAGTTCTACAAGTGACAACTGATTCACAAAACTGGTAATGATTTCCGTTCTAAATGCAATTAAGAAGCTACCCAGTGAAGTGTGATCCGTGCGGCGCTCTTAGTGTGCGTCGAATTGATGTTGCTATCTCTCCTTCCCATTGCTGCAGTTACTTTGTGGATGCTGGGGACTGGGGAAAAGACGTTCTTTTTATCCTAACGTGTCTCTGTGACCGTAAACCTGGGCGTTTTATTTACGAGGCCAGAATTTCTCGATTGTATCACGTAGGAGCGGATGCTCCCAGCGGGACTTCCCCACCTCTCTGGGGTGAGTTTCTTTTAGATCCAACGCTCTGTCGGAAATGGCGCATGAAACGAAATGTGCGACGACTTGGTTCTTCTGTACGATGCTTCGGGAAAACTATTTAGGAGTAATTTGAGATAAGACATGGAATTGCGAGTAGAATTTAACTAATACTTGACGTATACACATTAGTTTTGATACTCAGTATGGCTATACTTATAAAAAATTAAGTTAGCTATGTGAATGTAAACAAAACTTTTCTTTTAATAGGAAAATCCCCATTTGAAACAAATTATTCTCCTCTATTAAATGATGGACATGAGGTATAATTCACAGGGTCGATACTAGGTGTAGGAACGTAGAATTAATAACTGCGAATATACTCCAGACATTTTGAGTATATTAAACGTTATCGAGGTTTATTCTTGTAAAATCCAATCGCAAACATTTGTGGAAACTATTCTATTCCCATAACGCAATATAACTTCCTCATGTGTAACGGCACTTCTCACCATGAATTAATGAATAGTCTAGGATTAAGGGATCATTATCCTGTTCAGCAAAACTGACAATCAGAATTATCTTATTCCTACAGGTATGCACGAATCACATTAGACCGCAAATTTTTTAAAGGGATATGTATAAATTAAATGCACACTGTTTTCAAGTTTCTTGACACGTGAGCATCCTCTAATTTTCTCATTACAAAAATATACCGATTGTCTACTGCACGCGGTAACTAACGATGGATAGCAAGGGAAGTCAGTTCATGATTAGGAAGTTACCTATTGAATGAAAGAGGTGAATTTCACAGGAGTACGTCTCTTACTGTATTTTGAATTGTTCAGAATGTTCTGACCGTACCCTTAAGTGGAAATGAAATAAGTGTCATGAGTTAAAAGAACAAATCTTTATAACCATGTTCTTCTCCTTCAAGCCCATAATTTCTGATTTTTAAAATACTATACGCAACTAGCTTGTCTTAGACCCGAGAAATATATTCATTAATGAGAAGGCGTCCGGCTCCATGGCTAAATGGTTAGCGTTCTGGCCTTTGGTCACAGGGGTCTCGGGTTCGATTCCCGGCGGGGTCGTGAATTATAACCTTAATTGGTTAATTTTGCTGGCACGGGGGCTGGGTGTATGTGTTGTCTTCATAATCATTTTTCATCCTCATCATGATGCGCAGGTCACCTACTGGTGTCAAATCAAAAGACCTCCATCTGGCGAGCCGAGCTTGCCTCGGACACCCCCGGCACTAAAAGCCACACGCCATTTCATTTCAATAAAATAGTGAAAAGCACACATTTATTTCCCATTCAAAGAATTTTTCAGACACTGAAATAATCACAAGTTGAACTGTTGTTTCCGGTCAACGTGGCAAGCTTGTTAAACTCTTGTAGCCAGTCTCATAAAATGTTCTTCAGTTGGCCATAAACATCCGTATAGCGTGAGATTATTTCTATTTACTAGATATGTCTTGTTGTCATGGACATTCCATTCTTGTGTTCGTTTTATTGTGGTCAAGTCTGTTTCCATTTGAGATCATTATTCATTCCATAAATGAATATTTAGCTTCCATGCCAGAAATAGGGTACAGGCTATACAGAGACACATTCAAGTATCACCCGACAGGAAGTTTTAACACATATGAAAATTTCAAACAACATGACTTCATGCGGAATACTCCAATATTTGTCCATCAAGAATACTCATACCCTGACGAAAAACTCAATGGTTTCAAAATGGAACAAAAAAGGAACACTGAATCACGTATTTTTTCCGCTAATATGCTTAATTTGTCACAGTTCTGGGTGGTAGACTACATGAAATTCCTGTCAAACAAAATTCATAAAGAGATCAGTACATCGATGCAAAAACGCAAATGCTGCATACTTCTTTCTCCCGGACAATCCCGTGTAATCATTAAACGTACTCCTACTCCTCATTCCCGTGTTCTATACTCTCAATGCATCCTCATTTATCCTGTACTGTCTATTGTTACGTACATGAATACGGTTTAGTTGTAAGCTTGCCTAAGATGTGAACCACAACAAGAATATAATTCTGGGCTAATTCTTGGTTAGTTCTTGGGTAATATTTGACATATTCAAATACATAAACACAGCGATACAGTAGGTCAAATTTACATAATCACAACCTCACCTGCACCATGTTCGAAATAGCACAAATTTATGTAATAAAGGAAATTGAAAAAATGGAAGTAATTTACTTCTCAATATGCGATTTGGATATGAAAGCATTATTTATTAGGAGCACGTAGACATGTGTCTATTTCTTGCAAAGGAAAGGGACAGTGAGAGTAACTTATTTCAATTTAGAGTAAATATAGAGCACTGAGAGAGATAATGCACTCTGACGTCAAACTTCCATCCTGTATCCTAGTGTAGACATAGCGAACTAATATGCACCAGTAAATCAATGGGGGATTTAGTTCAAGCATTAGATGTGTAGGGTATAAATCCACTTGTGTTACTTAGCTCAAAAATGTTAAGATAAAGTTCTTAGCGAGAGATTCATTCTTATTCTCAACATTCTTAAGTATAATACTTCATAACCCCAACCCCATGGCACTGCAACCCTGAAGGGCTTTGGCCTGCCCAGCAACCGCTGCTCAGACCGAAGGCAATACGGTGCAACCCGGAAAATAAACTAAATAATTCTACGCGCCGTGGAAGCTTCACCTCAATGTTAGTTTATGTTTGATGATAGTTCTTTTAGCGTCATTCATGAGTTCAATTAGATTGTTAGCTCAGTATGCAAGGACTATTTGTTAGTTTATTCGTGTGAGAGTTAACATTTTGTGGAAAATTATTACATGATCAGTTTAGTCTGCGATGATAGTGCGTTAGCTAAATTTTATTGGTATTGATCACTGAACTTAAATGCTTGAGATAAAAATTAATTCTCTTTATGAGAGCACAGATCATAGTTTCTGAGTGGCACACTTGTTCAATGGTCAAAATGATGGTTGTGATTACTGAAATAAACAACAAATCGTTCTTTTATGTGAGTGAGACGTTTCTCCTCCTTTTTTTACCACAGTAGTTGTCATGATTATTGTAATGAACTGTGTTTTCCACATTTTGATGGAGACCATTTAATTAATAAGTTCGCGTTAGCTCCTATTGATAACATGGTGATGCTTATTATGACATCGTCCTTTGACGTTACTCTTTTCAGTTCGGTTTTGTTGGTACCGTTCATATACGGTCAGATTAAATTAATTTAACTATTATTCAGTGAAGCGATAAGATTAATTTTCAGAAATACGTGCTTATTTTTTATTCAATTTAAATTGGTTTATTATAAACTAACATAACCTGAAAGTTATTTGCGTGTTAACTTAAATGTGAACTAAAGTCTTTAATTACATTTTGATAAATATTGCAGTTCAGTGGAACAATATTCTATATAATTTCAAGTAATTAATTTGTAGAGTAACTTTATTTCTGGGTGTCTGGTTGTGACACAACATGGTGCGATCATATATTTTACAGAAATATTAGGGACTGATAACATTGAATTTTGGAGCACCATGCCTTGCCAAGGAGCAAGTTAACCTGTGAAGTAAATGCCTTTTTGGTATATAATTAATCGGTTCAAGTATAACCGGAGGTTGTTTCGGTTGGATTACGGGTACTTTCCGTGGATGATGATATCCTAACTCCTTAGTTAAAGGAAAATTCGGAGTCCGGCCATGGAGCAAGTGAATCGATCAATAGCGTAACTTGCAATCCCTAATTTTCAAGTTTTCCTTCTTGCATTCTTTGTTATGGAATTCTATTCTGGAATGGCAATTAACGTTTAATTTAACTAAACAGCAATACAAAATATTTTCTGAGGTCTTCATTTTTATCCACATTTATGTCAAATTTCTGTCTGCTGTTTCGTTAATACAAAAAAAACGTTCGATGCTTCACGTGTATTGGACGTAGCATTAATTCTTTTTATAATAAATCCATTTTAGCCCACTTCTTGAATTTTATTTCAAGTAATAATTAGATTTCCTTATGCCACCCGCCGATTCATGTCAACAATTGACTGAAGAACCCGGGACCCCTGAGAATAGAATAATCTACATTTACAAGAGCCAGAGGCAGATATTGACAATCGGTAAGCAAGGATGCAATACGAGACTAGGTTACGCAGTGCTAAATCATTAAAGTGTAGGCGTGCTGACTGATTTTCAACACCGCCAATGACCTCTGCATCCCACTAAGCTATCCTCCGAGATTTAATCCCTAACACTAGCAGAAAATAAACACACGTACTGTTCAAACAAACCAGTAATTAAACTCAAAAATAAAAATAAATATAAACATGACAACGTCAAGTGACCGGCACAGTCTAATCTTGTCTAACATCCAACTAACATATGGCCAAAATTCAACACACAAATTTATAAAATCACTCAGTACTAAATTTCACCTTCATCTCATCGAGTTACTCCGACCTACAGCTTCGGTAGTTACTCGTGAGGATTAAACGTACCTACCACGTCGGTGGATATTTTCCTTCAACGCAAAATCGAAACAGAATAAACTTAACTTACGTAACCTAGAACACGTAATTTACTTGGTGTAAAAATGAAACAAATATCGCTTACTTTAATTGCTACCAACAAACTCTAAAAACCAATATTCATAGTAATAAATGTACCACACACACATACACACGCACACACAGAATTAACCAAATTTACTATTTTATCACTACGACAATACAGAGCTCTTAGGACAGCTGACCGCTCGCTAGCAGGTCCAACAATTACGTTCTGCAAAGTGATATCTATATATATATAAAATAACTTGTCCTGACTGACTGATTCATCATCGCCGAGCCAAAACTACTGGACGTAACGAAATGAAATTTTGGGGATATGTTCACATTAAGATGTAGGTGCTCGCTAAGAGAGGATTTTTAGATATTCCTTCGCTAAGGGGGTGAAAAGAGGGGTGAAATTTTAAAATGAGTGTGTCTATATCTCGAAAGTTTAAAAGTTTACAGATGTAAAAATTGGTATTTAGAATCTTCTTTAAAAATAAGGAAACACGTATTTTTTTGTTTTCAGATAATCCTAATAGGAGGGGTGAAAAGGGGTGAAAATGGGAAAAATGGGTTGAATGCCCTTAATCAGTATACCAGTACTTATATCTCAGAAACTAAAGATATTACAGACCTGAAAATTGGTACTTTTGATCTCTTTTAAAAATAAAGAAACACGTATTTTTTTGTTTTTGGATAATCCAATTAATGGGAGGGTGAAAAGGGGGTGAATTTTTAAAATGAGTGAATCTATATCTCCAAACTTTTAAAGTTTGAAGATGTAAAAATTGGTATTTAGAATCTTCATTAAACATAAAGAAACACGTATTTTTTTGTTTTCGGAAAATCGCAATAGGAGGGGTGAAAAGGGGTGAAAAAAGGGTTGAATGCCTTTGATGAGGCTACATATATTTCAGAAACTGAAGATATTACAGACCTGAAAATTGGTGTTTGGGATCTCCTTTAAAAATAAAGAAACACGTATCTTTTTGTTTTTGGAAAATCCAATTAATGGGGGGTGCAAAGGGGGTGATTTTTTAAAATGAGTGTATCTTTATCTCAAAACTGTTACAGTTTATAGATGTAAAAAGTGGTATTTAGAATCTCCTTTAAAAATAAAGAAACACGTATTCTTTTGTTTTCGGAAAATCCCAATAGGAAGGGTGTAAAAGGGTGAATAATGGGTTGAATGCCTTTAATGAGGCTACTTATATTTCAGAACCTGAAGATATTACAGACCTGAAAATTGGTATTTGGGATCTACTTTAAATGTAAAGAAACACGTATTTTTTCGTTTTTGGAAAATCCAAATATTGAGGGGTGAAAAGGGGGGTGAATTTTTTAAAATGAATGTGTCTACATCTTAAAACTTTAAAATTTACAGATGTAAAAATTGGTAGTTAGAATCTCCTCTAAAAATAAAGGAACACGTATTTTTTTGTTTCCTGTAAATCCCAATAGGAGGGGTGTAAAAGGGTAAAAAATTGGTTGAATGCCTTTAATGAGGATACATATATCTCAGAAACGGAAGATATTACAGAACTGAAAATTTGTATATGGGATCTCCTTTAAAAATAAAGAAACACGTATTTTTTTAGTTTTTGGAAAATCTTATTAATGGCGGTTAAACAGAAGTGACAAATTGGGGTGAATTTTTTGAAAGATGATCTTGGAAACGTAAAGTGTTACAGACGTAAAAAGTGGGTGTTTGGAATCTCCTGCAAATGTAAAGAAACATAGGTGATTTGTTTTTGGAAACTCCACTTAAGGGGAACCCAAAAGGTGTGAAATTTTAAAATGAGAATTTTTACAGTATATCTAAAAAAAAAATTAACATGTTACAGAAGTGAAAACTGGCATTTTTATCTCTATTAAACATAAAGAAACGTGTATTTTTAATTTTCGGAAATACCACTTGGGTGGAGGGGGGGGGGTGAAAGTGACTGAAAATGGTGTTGAATTCTTTTAATTAGGCTACTGATATCTTAAAAATGAAGATGTTACAGACGTGAAATTTGATATTTGCAATCTGCTTTAAAAATAAAGAAACACGTATTCTCGGAAAATCCAATGAAGCGGGGGGAGGGATGTGAAAGAATTGAAAAATTAATTGACTTTAATTGTATGAGAATATATACATCTAATAAAAACTAAAGTTGTTACAGACGTGAAAATTCGTATTTGGATCTCCTTTAAAAACAAAGAAAAACGCGTTTTGGGGGGGGGGCAATCTTGGGGGGCGGGAGTGTAAAGGAGTTGAATTCCTTTCATGAGGACACATAAATCTAAAAGTGAAGAAGTTAGAGCCGTGATAATTGGTATTTAGAAGATCCTTCACTATTAAAGAAACAAGTATTTTTTGCGGGAAGATTCACTTAGGGGGGGAGGGGGAGTAGTTTGAAATTAAGTGACAAAAGTAAATTATATTTATGGGGATACTTATATCTCAAAACTGAAGGTAATAGACGTGAACATTGGTGTTTGAAATCTTCTTTAAACATAAAAAACAAGCCTTCTTTTAATTTTTTTTTTGGGCGGGGGGTGCCGGTAAATAAACTTAACGGCGGTGGGGTGTAGAAGGAGGTGAGACCAATTGATTTTACTGTTCTTAATGTACTTATAAGGATCCTCCGTTGCTCAGGCGGCAGCGCGCCGGCCTCTCACAGCTGGGTTCCGTGGTTCAAATCCCGGTCACTCCATGTGACATTCGTGCTGGACAAAACGGAGGCGGGACAGGTTTTTCTCCGGATACTCCGGTTTTCCCTGTCATCATTCATCCCAGCAACACATAATAGTAATAATAATAAGAAGAATAAGAATATCATTATTATTAATAATAATAATAATAATAATAATGTTCCGGACCGTCGTCAAATATGCGGACCGCGCTGGAAACGGCTCCTGGACGGGTAATGACTAAGAATGCAGTCCGGCCGCGGGTTCAGTGCCGCCAAGGCACCCAATATGACACCACGCCGGATCTCCTGAGGGATTTTATCCAGATTAAAAATGATTATAGGAAAATACGGTATGGCAAAGATTTACGGACCCAACTGACCGGGAAGAATACCTGAGCCTAGCCTGGGAAGTACGAAATCGATTGCTGGAAAGGAAGATTGAAAAATGGGAGGAAACGTGCCGTAATCTAATAGAAAACGAGTCAGATCGGGAATTTTGGTGGATTCTCGCTGAAAACGTGTCAGATCGCGAATTTCGGCGGATTATATATCTAAAACAATAAGCATTCAATTATAAATTTCAGTATAATACCGTAGCGAAGCACGGGTACCTTGCTAGTTGTAACATAAAATGTGAACGTAACGCTTAAAACTTCGGTGACATGAACCAGATACGATGCTGCAGAGGAGAGGCTGAAATGTTTATAGTTCCGCATGCAGATATTAGCACAAATTACACTAATTCCGCTGCAGCTTCATTTCTTAAACAAAGATCTGTTGGTGCCACATTCAGCGCATGACGCAGTATTACGTTAGGTGATCAATATGGGCTACTCGCTCTCATTCGTTATGAAATGAAGAGATGAGTCCATTGGTATAGCCTTTACCTATGGCTGAACAAGTGTGAATGTACCACATGTTAAAGTACAACGAACGTCGAGAAATACATATTCCGTGGAAGCAACTTGGCCGGCGAAATTGAATTCGGTGTGGAGCTCTCAATATTAACGGGTCTTATAGAAGAAAGAAGGTAGAACCTGAGTGAGTAAGCAAAGGGGATGTGTCTAGATGTGTTAAGAGTTAAAGTTATTCAGGTGGGGGGAGTTAACGAGGAACACTACACAATAGATAATAATCTAATGGGAAATTAAATGCGACCATAAACAACGATATTACCTAAGCTCTACCAACACAAGAAAGAGTCAATTATTATAGTCCTTCCTAGCTCAGTGAGTGAACTAATCATAATGACTTTTTATGTTTTGTTCTTCCTCCTATTGAGGCTCAAGGATTTCTTTTGCAATCATGGTTCATAGTTACATACCTGTGCACTAGATTTCAGAACTCTCCTGATTACCCACCTTGCATAAGTGCACACAGGAGAGCTTGATATTCATTGCAGCTTATGTAAAAGAAAGCCGGGGAACAAGCTCCTGTTTGTTATAAATTGTAGTAAGTAATAAAATTTGATTACAATATGAAAAACTACAGGGCACTAAGTTAATTAATTTATTGCTATTATGCGTATTCATTTACCAGAACATACATATTCTCCTATCAAGCCATGGAAACATACCACGAATAAAATAATGCTAATTGGGATTTTGTGGGCGTATCCTAACCTAAATTTGTAATTGTGTTCAAATATCACCCGGAGAGTTTTATATAAATAGCACCTAATTAAATACGTGGTTGATAAAATTGGTTACTCGTTTCCAGGTGTGCGTCAATATGGATACAGACGAGCCTTTGGCACGGGAACAACTCTACCGTGTGATATATTGTATTGTGATGTATCTGATGTGGATATTCTCGAAAGAAATGATGACGAGGTTCATCTACAAATTATGGCGGAACATGATTTTGAAGAGAAGCTTGCACTGTTGAAGAAGTATTAGCACAGGTCGAGATGCACCATGATAATGAGGTTAGTGTTAAATTCAGGTCTGTACAGGGAACAAGTGAAGTGCCATCAGATATTGAGGTTGAAGTTGAGCATCTACCCATGGATGATGGTACTGAAAACAACATTCCTGTGCCACTACCAAGCTGGAAGGAAATTACGTCGTTTGAATATAAAAACCCAATATTGTGACAGTTTCAATAGGCCGGATGGCTTGAATATGTAAACTGAGTGGCATATCTTCGAGTTAGTACTCTTTGGAGTCACATTGAATTCACCTGTGGGCGTAATACTCTTCGAATTAATGGTTTAAGCCATAAAACTGTATCCTGGTGTCGACGATTAGGAGTGAACCCGTCCAAGAAAAAAAGAAAAGAAGAAAGAAAGAAAAGAAAATAATGAAAGACAGAGCGCGCCTCGCTAGCGTACGATAAGCTTGCAAACTAACACCGGTCATAACCAACCATATGAACGACTTGTGATACTATCAAAATAGCGTGATAGAAAGTCAATGTGTATTTCAGTAATAACGATTATAATAATGATGATAATACCAATGTTTCTGAGTATTATTTTACATGTAAAACCAGTGTGGAAAATTATTACTGTTGTTAACTTGACTAGATTTCCGGTCCGAGCGCGCGTGCGCAGAGCATCAAGGACTCCAGCCTGCCAGCTGAGGAGAAGAGAAGTAGGTTACTATGTTAGTGTGTCAGTCGCCGGACTGGAGTAGAGTTCGACACGCTGTTGAAATAAGTACTTGGTTCGATAGCGGACGGCGATACTCGAAGATTGATTTGAGGAAGTTGAACTGTTTTAACATAGTCGGATATCCTACAAATATACTATTTAGAATATTACGCTTGTCAACGCACGTAACACAGTAGACGTCAAGTTAAGTTGAGCTGCCTACAGTGTTTAATATTTGAACGATATTTCCAGGAAGTGTTGTGTGGCAAATTTGCTAATCTTTCTTGTGCTAGTTTCAGCCTGAAATTTAAGTGGATAGTTATGAATATCATCATGGTGATGTCACATACCGCTATATGTGTTGGTGTTGAAATGGAAGCTTAAACCCATGTGACCAGCTGACAGCGATGGGATGAGAGAAAGGCACCTATGACTGTATTATTATTGAGGACGACCAGTCGTTCAACATCATGAAGACATCGCAAAGCTAAGTCGACGCAATTGTATAAAATAATCTGTTGGGTAGAAGAGTAGTTACGTAGCTGTAGTTGGTAAATGGTCTGGCAGTATGTTTTAGTTATGTAGTCGTAGTACTTTGCCATATTACAATGACAGTGGAAGATCCTCACATATTTATTCCTGTTAGATAATCATGTGATATTGGAACGGCGTACATGACTTATGAATTATACTAGGTGTATCAGGCAGTGATAATTCTCAGGGTGTATCTTACAAATTTATTATAGCCACGATTGGTGGAGATTAATGTTAGAGCATTCGTGTATGTAGATTAGATGTTTCTGGATGTACAGTCGTCGTACAGAGGCGAGACATAATCGTATATGGTATCTATTGGGAGTATAATCGTGTGATATTGGAACTTAAGTCTTAAAAGGAAAATGATTCCGTCATTTTGAATCAGAACCCGTGTATGTAAGTGCGGAACAGAGATAGTTGAATCGAGATATGAGAACCGATAGGTGGATTGAATCTTCGAGAATTATATACGCGTAGGACTTGTTGTGTGATGATGTTAGAATGAATTTGTGATATCCCGGGGTGGATCACAAATGTATGGTCTTATAGTATGAGTCGTTATTAGAGATTTCACTACTATTAATGTAATAATTTAGTCTTCGAGAGAAATCATATTATAATGAATAATTGAAGTAGTTCTTCGAGAATAGAATCACGCCATGATTATTGAAGATGGTTCTTGAGGCAAGTGATAGTTTGGTAGTGGATTATGGTAGATAGTTGCGTGATTTAGGATAATGAACCTACGTCTGTTTGAATTTGAGTACGTCTTCGAAGAAGTAAGCTTAATTAGTTCTACCCCGAGTTCTCTACAATTCATAACTATAATGTTCACGATAACTCACGATGGTTCTGGAACACTATTCGAGACTTTGCCCGAACTCGAGATTTTCCAGAATGTTCGAGGACTTTCATCCAGGTCATCTGTTTGAACACTCGAAATTTCACGATACCTTCAGCTATTCTAAAATTATTCCATGATACTCCTACAATATGATCAAACTATTCAACGATATTCCGACAATATGATCATCTTTGTGTAGCCACATGCGTAGATAGTGTAAAATAGGGTGTAAATAGTAGTGTAGTCTAGTATTAATATATGGTTATAGTATTTTGGAGTTGATTTTCCTTTTGTCTCAGATGTTGTTATACAATGTGGACAGTGTTAATTTCTTCGTTATTCGCATTCAGGATTTGTGATATGGCATTTCAGAAGTTGAACTTTGAGTTAGGCAGACCATTTCAAATGTATATTACATTTCCAGACTTTAGTAATTTATTTATTCAATTTTGTTAATCCAGTAAGCGACTGGTAATTGAACAGATTATTATTTCATTGAGCCGACTCAGTTTTTAAACAGAAATTAAAGCATCAAATTATGTAATTGTAAAAGAAATGTAAATTTATGTATAGATAAGTGGAAACTTAATGTGATTATTGAATAAAAGTTAGTCCAATCTTTTCTATTTCTGATATTTCAGAGCGGATCGCCTGAATCCAGAACTTTCAGTAAATCAAATAACATCTGTTTACCTAATCAAAATTGTTAAAATTAACGTGTAATTATGATTTGCTAGGGCAAGATAGGGCGTGAAATGATGACCACTCCATTTGATTATTTCGTTTTTATATCAAGAGATACATTTTTAATTTATTAACGATCATTTTCATTATCACAGTTCAGAAGGATGCCATTTTGAGAATATTTTTGTTGTTAATAAACCATGCCATATATTCATTTTATTCCAAATTTTCTTTATTATATGCCACAATTTAAGTTCATATTTCCTATGCATGCCACATCCTTGGATATTTCATCTGTGCGTCCTATTTACGAACTGAGCACACCTGAGGTGTCTCAGTGTTCTCCGACTGTAGCTTAACCATAATTAACGGTTGCATACTTAAATGTGATTTTCAAATAAATCCACCACCACAGGAACTGCTGATACCGAAATAATATTTTAATTTATTCACTGACGAATCTATAATTGATATTTTAGTTAATCAAACAAATCTGTACTCTGTGCAACTCAACGGGAGGAAAGTGAAAACTAATCTTACAGAAATGCACTGCCTGACAAGAAACAGAACCACACAGAATAAATGGTCGGATGTCAATGTAACTTCGTACATATACACACCATCGGTGTTTTTAGTGTTGTTACTAGGCCCGCTAGGGTATATAAGCAGCGCAAACAGCGTCAGATGTTGAGTGATCACTGGAGAACACGGAGATGCCACGTACTCGTGTGAGGCGGCGTTATCAGCACTTGAGAGAATTTAAAAGTGGCCTCATTGCGGGTCACCATTTGGCCGGCTAGTCAAATCGTGCACGATCCAGATTAGTGGGGTGTTCGTATGTTACACCGGCCCGATATTGGACAGCCTAGGAACTTGAAGGCTTGCATACTCGTCGTCAAGGTTCCGGTCGACCACGTCGAATAATCACAAGGGAGGATCGCCGAATTGTGCACTTAGCACCGTAACCCCTTCACATCTGCGTCTGTCATACGGAAACAAGTAATGGACTCCC
Source organism: Anabrus simplex (assembly GCF_040414725.1). Lineage (NCBI taxonomy): Eukaryota > Metazoa > Arthropoda > Insecta > Orthoptera > Tettigoniidae > Anabrus > Anabrus simplex. The sequence goes on from NC_090266.1 coordinate 563,373,538, forward strand.
TGCAATATTCTGTGCCATTCCGCGCCATTGGTTGGAGATTAGCAGCAACCCGAACAGGGAATTACCGTCCCATGTGCATGCTGTCGTTAACACCACAACACAAAAGGCTGCATTTGGACCGGGAAGCATGGAATGCTGATGACTAGCGCCGTGTTGTGTTCAGTGATGTATCGCGGCTCTACACTACCACGGATGACCATCATCTGCGAGCATGGCGGCGATTGGGAAGAGCTTCCATCCTTCTAAATGTTTTGGCTAGGCCCATTGGTGTTACTGCTGCCGTCATGGTGTCAGGAGCGATCGGGTATGACTTCAGGTCATGGCTGGTAGTGATAGAGGGAACTGTAAAGGCACAACTTTACGTCACGAACATCCTGCGTCCTCATGTGTTACCTCTCATGCAACAGCATCTTGGTGCCACTTTTCAAGAGGACAATGCTCATCTATACACGACAGGTGTTGATATGAACGGTCTGCGTGATGTTGAGGTAATCCCCTGGCCAGCAAAATCACCAGATCTGTTCCCGATAGAACATGTGTTGGACCAGCTCGGACATCAAGTCCGTCCCATTAGCATTATCCAGGATATCAAGAACCAGTTACAACACTTGTGGGCCAGCTGGCCTCACGAGAGTATACAGCGGTTTTATGACACCCTTCCCAACCGAATCAGTGCAGGTAGATTCGATTTTGTTATCACAGAAATAACGTCATACATCTTCTCAACACCTGAAGTAACATTTCATTTTCCCCTCCCTTTCTGGGCGATTCAATTTATTTTGTCAGGCAGTGTAGAAGAATTCAGTGGAATTCACCTAATGAGTAACATTGTAAACAAATCCTGCGTAAAGAGCTTATTGGGCAGAAGCTACGACGTATGCTCCAATCAAAGAGAATGTGTCATGATATAGATTTGATACGTTACGCACTTATATAAACGATTACTCAAACATGGTAGATGCAAAAGATCCTGCTCATGACAGATTACTTAATTAGTTAAGAAGGAAGCCATATTTTTCTGTGTCGATTTACTTAATGTAACTTAAAAGATTTTCAGTCTGTCGATACCACTATTTAAAGAACATGTAACATTATAAAATACCAGGGGCGATTTCTCCGAGCATGCTACGCTTGCTGCGCAAGCGCAATATTTTTCTAAAGCAGGCGAGTTAAAAAAAATACAATATGTACCGTATCTGTAATAGATCTGCATTATGCAAATCGCATGTTGCATATATCTTGGCGAGTCCTGCGAGGCTGCAAGCTGTCACGTTTATAATGTGTAGTTGGAAGCTCTGGTCTGAGAGCTACAGATCTAGTGTGTTGTGTCAGTGAGTAGTGTACTGTAAGTTCCTGACCACCTATTCTGAATGATTTGACGTGCTGCAATGGGTTCCGAACCGTGCATTATTGACAGCTTATTATCAAATCCATTTTCTCGGAGGACTATCCAAGAGAAAACAGACATTAAGAATGGCAGGCGCTGCCAGATTTAAAGACATAGCACAGGGAGAAAAATAGAGAATATGTACGTTCGTTCTCTGTATCTCAATATAATAATACGCACTGGTTGACAGGGTCCAAGAAACTGAATAGACTATTTTGCTGGCCGTGTTTACTATTTTCTGCTGATAACGGTGTATGGTGTAAAAGTGGCTTTGACAATTTGAACACCTTGACACTGTACATTACAAGGCATGAGAAATCTGCAAACCATATGAAGTGTTTCTTTGGGCTTTGGGCGTACAAGGATCGACCACCAGCTGGATGAACAGAAACGCATCAGTGACCAACTTCATAATGAAAACGTAAAGAAAAATCGTGACATACTTAAACGAGTGATCGATGCAGTGTTTTTTTTTAGCAAAACAGCAACTACCATTTCGCGGATATGACGAGTCTGCAACTTCCGTAAACTGAGGGAATTACATCGAACTTCTACAAATTATAAGTGAATATGATCCACTTCTGGCAGCTCATCTGAAAGACTCCACCATTTTTAGAGGGACGTCGTCTGCAATCCAAAATGATTTAATAGCAGAAATAAGTTCAGTAATTGTGAGAAGAATGAAGGAGAAGCTTAAACAAGCAGCTTTTGTGGTAATAATGTTGGACGAAACGTCCGATATTATTAATAAGTCACAACTCTCTACTTTACTCCGTTTTGTAGATGAAAGTGGTGAAATTCAAGAGAGGTTTCTTGGTTTTGCTGACGTTAGTAAAGATCGCACTGCTGGAGCCCTCTTAAATCATGTTCGTGCTATTTTAAAAGAGTTCAGTTGTGTGGAAAAGATTGTGGCTCAAACATATGACGGTGCTGCTGTCTTAGCCGGTCATGTGAATGGGCTTAATAAACTACTTCAAGACCAGTATCCATATGCGACATTTGTGCATTGTTATAGCCACCTAGTGAATTTTCACACTACAGCAGTCTGCTTCAAAAATCAAAGAATGTACAATTTTCTTCCAAACAATGTCAGGACTTGCTGCTTTTTCTTTCAAAGTCTACAAAGAGAACAGCTGCTCTTCGAGATTTTGTTCAGAAGAAGTTGCCAACAGTAGCACCAACGACATGGAATTTTGCTTCACGTCTTATTAATACTGTGAAGGAATATTATGATACGCTGGTGAAATTCTTTCAACATGTACAGGATACTTCAGACGACTGGGATGAAGACACTACATTGAAAGCACAAGGATTTTTGTTCTTCTTACTTAAGTTCAACACTAGATTTCTGCTGGCAGTGTTATCCAAGATTTTTTCATTCTCCGATACTGTATTCAGTATTTTACAAACAAAAAGTCTGAATATTCAGTACTGTGGCAAGAAGGTTGAGGAGCTCTTTTTAAATATCCAGTCTATGAGAAATGAAGATTTTGATAGTTTGTTGGACATGTTGATACTGAAATTGATGTTTATGGAGGACAGCTGTGCTCTAAAAATCGAAGAATTAGTGATGAACCAGAAAAATCAAAATACAAACGTCTATTCAATGAAATTATTGACAATGCACTTGTCCAAATAGGAGAGCGTTTTAAATGCATAAAGAAATTTGTGTTATTCTTGCTGTTGGATTGTGATTTGTTTGAGAAGCACAGAAATAGGTTTCCAGACAGTGATGTTACTGCCCTAGAAAAGACCTATGGGTCATTTTTCGACATTGTTCGCTTAAAAACGGAATTAAGTGTGATGTATTCGTCTTCTGATTTTAAAGAGAAAACTGTTTCAGACTTAATGCAGTTTATGCATACTAATAAATTGTACATGGGTGTACCAGAAATTTTCAAGCTCATCAAACTTGTAGCAACAATTTCTGCTACTACATCATCTGCAGAACGTTCTTTTTCAACACTGAGACGCATTAATACATATTGCAGATCGACTCAATGACAGGAGAGGATATCATCATTAGCTATGTTGTCGATTGAAAAAGGATTGCTTGCAAAAATTAGATTACAGTCGTCTTTCTATGAAGAAGTTATTGATGGTTTTGTAAAGAGAAGCCGCAGAGTAGAGTTTGTTTTCAAGTAGGAAGATTTAATAAATAGTAGCAATTTTTCTCTGAACATAGTTTGACGTTCACTGGCTTGTCATGATTTCTTAATAATTATAAAATGTGTCTGATTGTTATTCTTTTGGCCATTCTTGTAGGTGTGACATAACCAGTTTGAATGCATGTTCATGTAACCGATGATTAAAATGTTCATGTGATTTAGCGATTATTGGGTTTATAAATTTTATTCATTCAGAAATATGCATGTCCCACCCCACCAACTTTCACGAATGGAAGACCAAGCCTGACTTTCATGACCAGCATTCGCCCCTGTAACATACCTGTAAATAACGTAAAATTATTGTTGGAAGTGTGAGATAAATTTATACGCCACGTGGTCCAGTAGATTATTGATTTATAATTTTGTTAAAGGTGAAGTAAGCGAAGTTCATTTTCAGTTATGATGTTAACTCAAGATTGAATTTGGAAGAGGTTCATCCTCCTTTAATGTTTATTTTGAAGTCACTGAAGGCCTAATTTTGGTTCATTTTTATTTTAAGAACATAACCCTTTCTCTACGTGAATGAAGAATTTAAACCAGTTAATTTTGTAAATTCAGTTTAATATGTTAACACTGTGAGATGTTTGTTTGAAAAACAGCAAGGATGAAATGTTATGATCTATTTAAATTAATGCTTATGGAATAAATGTCAAACCTGTGTTGTGATTTATTCTTTTCTTTATGGTCGTCAGTCCTATCCCTTTAAATGCCTCTGAAAGAAGGACAGCCCGTTAACGAACGATCCACCACGGGATCTCTCGTGTACTGGCTGAGGTGGACCGGGAAATATGGGGCAATACAGAAAGTCTGAAAATAAGTTACGAAAAATTTACGGGCATAATAAACCCAATAATATAAGAGAGGATCCACCATCCATTTTCTCCGAAACCGTTTGGTTAATCGTCAGGGGTAATTGGTTCATATTGATTATGTCCTGCGACGTACTGCACTGAATTCGCAATAGAACGTTAGCGGTGAAGAGCGTAAACATTAGCATTCAAAATTCCCAAGGAAAATGCATGGGGATCTCAGATAATGATCAGAACCGTTATTAATGAACTGAGTACAGACATTAATGCGTGACTGAGGACCACACGGTGGTATCCGCTTTTTATATGGGCTGTGCAGTTGGCAAGCAATACAGTAAGGTGCATTGCGTGACTTAACGCATGTAGGGGCGGGGAGTGGACAAGCGGAGAGAGACATTTTAAGCATCATTTCCTTTACATTTTTGTGGTTGTGCGCTGTGGGGCGTGAAACACACCACAAAAATATTAATGTTCACAGTCTGTACGACAAATAAGCTACTAACAGAAATAAGTTATCTTTAAACATTCCTCAATTGCCCAAGGACTCTAAAGTCAAGCTGTAAAGGCCCGGCCTGTTACGTTAGGAAATCTAAAATCTTAAGGAATATGTTTGGCATTAACAGTGGTGTACATTACTGATCAAAATGTATCAAGATCCAAGAATAACGTACGGAACAACGTTAGTTTTATTAGCCTATATATCCTAGCAGGGCCTCTCAGGGTGCATGCGCGTGGTGCATGCACTGTGCACGGTGCAAAAGACGACTTGGCTTGGTTGACCAGAGTGCAGACCCCCCACTCCTCGATTTGGAGCAATAGCGCTGTCTCTCTCTTTCCTCACGCCTCTCTCGCTCGCTCCGCCTGTCTCCCTCTGCCCCACTTGCGCCGTAGCGCTCCAAATCCGGGCTGAGTTGAGCCGAGTATAGCCGAGTAGAGCCGAGCTTAGCCGAGTAGCCAAGAGACGAAGCGTTGATCCGAGCTATACCGACCGGCACCGATGCACAGTGCACGGAGCTCTTGCGCCTCGCTCTGCACGCGTGAGATTTTGGGCGTTTGAGAGGCCCTGTATCCTAGGATACTCTATTTTTAACTTAGCCTTGAATACCTGTCAAAACCACAGGGCGTGCTTACATACTTTTATTATATAGCTTATATTACGTTGGAATACCATTTCAGTAATTATTGTGAAGTGTGGCGAACTATGACAGGAACGAAATGTACTGGGTTTACCGATGTGCTTCATAAAACAACTACTAGGACTTCAGTTTTGTACTCCATTCGGTTCAGGACCCTTTAGCGCATGATAAATAGAATAAAGATGCCACATTATACGATGTGCTCTATGATACACCGCCATTATTAGCAAGGTTGCATGTGAGCGATAAACACGCCAGTGTGCTATGGTAGCGCATCGCCCAAGGCTATCAAGGAAGAGGGCTTGGCCGGCCATACTCTGCATAGGACAGAAGTTGCTCAAGAGTGAACTTACATGTCTTTGTCGTACAGAAGGCAATGCAGAGAACTTGATGAGAACAATATACAGTCACTGGTGGTATTCAAAACTACCACTGCACATTGACTTCTATTAGCGGGGAACAATAAGGCAAAGAAGAGAGGCAGAGCTTCCATTGGTGAGTCTCCACAAGAAATGAAGCAGGGGAAGAAATACAAGTACTAGCCAAGACCAGTTTAAGACGCTATATTTGATATGATTGATCACCGGCCGAATCCATCACGAGAAGAGAAGCGACGCAAACATTGTATCAAGCAGTATTTCCAAATGAAATGCTCTAAGTGTAGTATAGCACTGGGTCTGAATAAAACACGAAACTGTTCTGTTGCCCTCAGTATGAAAACGTCCATGTCTGGGCACTGAGACGAACATGTGAATATAAAGTGTGCCATGCAATGAAACTTACATCCTGGAGAGTAGAAAATGGTATGCAATTGGGTTTGTCGCCTAGTTTTGTTTGTGCTTGTGTGGTAACTTTGTTCATTTCATTGTCACTATAGAGCCACAATAGGACTATTTTTCCTTTCTGAGTTGCAAATGTGAAAATAGTGTGTTGTTTTTCTTTATTCTATTCTTGTAGTATTGCAAATTTCATTAAAATGAGTGAATATGATGTCGATTTTTGGTTCAGGTCTACATGAAATCAAAATGGGACACCGGTCTTGAAAACCCAATGATGCCTTTAGTGATCATGGTTATTTTGAACTTGTTTAAAATCAAAAATATATTCTCTTTGAATTTTTAGTTAGGAAGAGAAAAGACATAAAATATTTTTTTTTTAATCTTCCTTAAATACCATGTGATGAAAAGAGATACTTACGAACGGTACTACAACATAGTAATAATAATATTTATAATACGTATAGGAATAAACAGCGTATTCTAATATTCTAAAGTGATAATGTTACTACCTATATACCATATTAATTCAATCAAACTTCCTACTATGCATCACCAATCAGCTGGTATTCAGAAGGTAATTTCTGCATGCAGATTTGCGTTCTGAAATTGTCTTGGAGTTCGTGAGATCAACTGGAAGTGAATACAATGTAAAGGATGTGTTCTGCATGAACGACTGCTTGACGGGGACTGCGAGAAAAGTACCACATCGAGAGTTACGATTATCAAGTGATGACAAGGATTGTTCGGATTGATGGACAACGTTTATGTGTTTTATGGTCACTCACTAGGAGACCTCCAACCAGACATGCATCAATAACGTCTGATGTTATTGAACGCGTGTTTTCGAATGCTATCTGGAGTGCAATAGCAGCACAACAGGACAGTATAAACTAGTATTCAGATCTACTTTGTCAAGCTCCGTCATTTATGTCTCCTGCACTCATGTAGGTATTTATTTTCCTTACTCTTACATCCAGACTTTCTGTACCACTTCTAAATATAAAAACACTAGCAATTGTACTCGTGCTTCGCTACGGTATTCTACATTGTATACGGAGTTCTGTGTAATTTACTGTACACAGTGAGTAATATTATTTAATTAGCATGTCACTTAGCGCTATCCGGGAAACAAAACTGGGAGGACCACATACGTTGTTTCCGATGTAGGGTGCACGTTGGGGAAATTTTGACGGTAATAGCAGGTCACATTTCATACAGCCATTCACAATAGAGTTCGGGAGTTTCTACAATAAAGGCGGGCTCATTTGCCAAGTTCCATTCACAATAGAGATGGATAATGTTTTATAATAATGACAGATACCATTTCGTAATGACAGTCACAGTCGAGTTGGAGAGATTTCACTATAATCGAGAAATGCTGCGCTGTGTAAAGTATAAAGAATCGAGATACGACTATAAGGCATTAAACCAAAGTTGAAGATCTCTCCAAATTGGGCAGCGATTACGTAATAGGCTTTGTGAAATGACTTACCGTTTAGAAAGTAGCTACCACGAAACGAAAGACGGCAAATCATTCAAGTTGCCTCCATATATCGACTTTTCCGGGGCCTAAAAGTATTACATTTGAACACCCTGGTACTTTACCTCAAACGAAATCAAAATTATGTACGTGAAAAGAGTTGTGTAATATGAAGCAACTTTTCACATATGCTGCAGGGATTTTACAGAAAAACAATACTATAAGAGAAAACGGAAGAAACGTGTTGTGGTTTCCCTATAAATGGGTTTATGGTGAGAACGTACTTAACGTTGCCTCATGAGATCAACTGAGGTTCTATTTGATATCAGAGGTAGTGGATACGATTATCAAAGGCAATAAATACGGCTGAGGGTCTCGTCACTTTGACTATGTGGCATTATAATTTTTTCCAGGCCATCAGTAGTATTGGCAGGCCCGTAATGAATGTATGGACTACAATATTTAAGCTCTTTAAGTCTTTAGGCTTATTCAATCTTGAAATTACCAGCGCTTCGCTCCAATGTAGCAGTGGGCTCATCAGTTGGAATGCTACACCTTTCCAAGGTGCCAGCCCTAGTGCACAGTTGAGACACCACTGCAAGCCTCCTGTGTAGTAGCACAATGCAGTGAAGGTGCACTAGCGGAACCATGTGCCTCCACTTCTTTTTATATAGGCCAAAGGCAGGCATTTATACAAGTGGGGGCACATGCTTCTCAAGTGCGCCGTCACTGCACTGTCCTACATAAGAGGCTTGCAGTGGTGTCCCAACGGCGCACTAGTGCCAGCATCTTGGAAAGGTGTAGTATTCCAACTGAAGAGCCCACTGCTACATTGGGGCAAAAGGCTGGTAATTTCAGATTGGAAAAGCCTAAAGACTTAAAGAGCTTAAAAGTTTTAACATTTGCAGTCGATGAAATTAAATTAGGGTTTCTTTCTAGGAACCTTATTTTTTGACTACAATATTGTTTCAAATCCTAGAAAAGTTATTTGCATTAAATACGGGACAATTTGTCAGAGTATTTACATAATCTATGAATTTAAGTAATTGTAGGTAACAAAACTGAATCAGGCCTTACAATGACACGGATTACCAGACAGTACTATATGCATACACGTACATGCACGCAGAGAGAGATAGAGAGAGGGGTGATTGAAGGCTAGTAATTCACCCAAGCCTCTGATATGTATATAAAATTACTCTCATCTCAATGCAGTACAATGTATATTTATGGTCAAACCGATTTACCTCAACTGACATACTCTTAGAACAGTCGAAACTCAAAACTCAGAGGTTCACTCTCAGTGTATTCGTGCAGCTCTCTGATGCTTTTAGACGCATGCTCCATCCAGAAAAATACTTCAAGTCGGTTGACTCTTTCCCCGAATCCTATACTCGATAATGTTCACGAACGCAGTCCCTTCCATTCCAATAACAGCCCCATGGAATTTATTTGAGCTATAGCAATCCAGGTCACACCTTACAATTTATCACTATTTTAAATAACTTTCAAAACATTGGATTTTCACGGTTATTTTAATATTTCTGAATTAGAGGTTTTTTTTGCTAGGGGCTTTACGTCCCACCGACACAGATAGGTCTTATAGCGACGATGGGATAGGAAAGGCCTAGGAGTTGGAAGGAAGCGGCCGTGGCCTTAATTAAGGTACAGCCCCAGCATTTGCCTGGTGTGAAAATGGGAAACCACGGAAAACCATTTTCAGGGCTGCCGATAGTGGGATTCGAACCTACTATCTCCCGGATGCAAGCTCACAGCCGCGCACCTCTACGCGCACGGCCAACGAATTAGAGGTTAGGCTATTACAGTATACTAATTCAGTTTTCAGCACCCCGTCAGTTTCATGTTAGTGATGCCATATAAATTATTTAGAAGTAAACAAACCTGAGTTGAAATTATCGATGCACTGGGAAATAGCCCTGAAAATACATTTACTGCTAAGGTATCAGCGTTGTGAAATGTGACAAATACACTTTGCCTGTAAAAATGATCGTTGTGGATTTTATTTCACCCATGGTTTAAGCATGACGAATAGAAAACCTAGAGTATTCACTCCACCGGAATGCGGCTCTGTATTCGATTCGGACAAGCAACAGCACGTGCACTAAGTTGTCGTGAAGATTAACATACCGTGCATGCATCGAGCCATAGTAATCATTTTAGCGTGTATGGGATGGAATTTGTTTGTTTGCTTTGTTCTTTGTGCGTAAACAACTAGTTTTATACGGTTTCGAGGAAATACTTACTGTTTCATTCCTGGTTGTAAATCCGGTCACGGAAGAATGAGTGATGGTAGACCATTTTACAACGCCAAAAGGAAATAATAATATGTCCGTGAAGTGGGCGATTGTTGGTCAAAAGTATAGTCTGTGCCGCGCGTTTCTCGGAAGTTCCAATATTAAACACGGATTTCTTCGTAATGAATGGTGGAAACATGGAACTTCCTCGTGTGACGTGGAAATTAAACCCCACATCTTCCAAGTTTACTGAAATACCTATCCACTGAGGTGAAATCGCAAAAGGCACCCAGAAGGAAAAATAATTAATGAAGACAGCATCAAGAGGTCAAGAAATAGGTATCTCGATGTGAGAAAAGCAGTTTATTTATATATTTACTAGCAAGATACCCGTGCTTCGCTACGGTATTATACTGAAATTTATAATTGAATGAATTGAAATTCGCGATCTGATTCGTTTTCTATTATTTTACGGCACGTTTCCTCCCATTTTTCAATCTTCCTTTCCAGCAATCGATTTCGTACTTCCCGGGCTAGGCTCAGGTATTCCTCCCGGTCAGTTGGGTCCGTAAATCTTTGCCATCTTTTCCTATAATCATTTTAATATGGATAAAATCCTTCAGGAGATCCGGCGTGGTGTCATATTGGGTGCCATGGCGGCACTGAACCCCTCGGCCGGACTGCATTCTTAGTCATTACCCGTCCAGGAGCCGTTTCTAGCGCGGTCCGCACATTTGACGACGGTCTGGAACATAATTATTATTATTATTATTATTATTATTATTATTATGTATTGCTGAAATGGCTGATGACAGGGAAAACCGGAGTATCCGGAGAAAAACCTGTCCTGCCTCCCTTTTGTCCACCACGAATGTCACATGGAGTGACCAGGATTTGAACCACGGAGCCCAACTGTGAGAGGCCGGCGTGCTGCCGCCTGAGCAACGGAGGATCCTTATAAGTACATTAATAACAGTAAAATCAATTGGTCTCACTTCCTTCTACACCCCACCGCCGTTAAGTTTATTTACCGCCAACCCCCCCCCCCAAAAAAAAATAAAAGAAGGCTTGTTTCTTTATGTTTAAGGGAGATTCCAAACACCAATGTTCACGTCTATTACCTTCAGTTTTGAGATATAAGTATCCCCATAAAAATAATTTACTTTTATCACTTCATTTCACACTACTACCCCCCCCCCCCAAGTGAATTTTCCCGCAAAAATACTTGTTTCTTTAATAGTACAGGATCTTCTAAATACCAATTATCACGACTCTAACTTCGTCAGTTCTTTATTTTGGTGTCCTCATGAAAGGAATTCAACTCCTTTACACTCCCGCCCTCCAAGATGGTTTCGCCCCCAAAACGCGTTTTTCTTTGTTTTTAAAGGAGATCCAAATACGAATTTTCACGTCTGTAACAACTTTAGTTTTTATTAGATGCTTGTATTCTCATACGATTAAGTCAATTAATTTTTCAATTCTTTCACCCCCCCCCCACTTCATTGTATTTTCTGAGAATACGTGTTTCTTTACTTTTAAAGCAGATTGCAAATATCAAATTTCACGTCTGTAACATCTTCATTTTTGAGATATCAGTAACCTAATTCAAAGAAGTCAACACCATTTTCAGTCACTTTTTCCCCCATCCACCCAAATGGTATTTCCGAAAACTAAAAATACACGTCTCTTTATGTTTAATAGAGATAAAAAATACCATTTTCAACTTCTGTAACATGTTAAGTTTTTTAGATATACTGTAAAAATTCTCATTTTAAAATTTCACCCCTTTTGAGTTCCCCTTATGTGGAGTTTCCAAAAACAAATCACCTATGTTTCTTTACATTTACAGGAGATTCCAAACACCCACTTTTTACGTCTGTAACATTTTACGTTTCCAACATATTCTGTAGATATAGTCTTTCAAAAGATTCACCCCAATTTGTCACTCCTGTTTAACCGCTGTTGCGAGCTGTTTGTGCTTACCTTACAAAAAAAATTCTCCCCTTCGAATTGGTGCTCTTTTCTCCGTCTGCGGTTACGAACTGTCTGCTTCCCGGCTGCTTGTATTACTGCTGTCACTGCTTGCCTGTATGGCGCATCCACTCTGACGTCACGCCTATAGTATGTTCTCGATCTACCCCGCTGGCATACATATATATGGCCTTGTGTCGTTCATTCGGCAGGTCAGTTGTGGTATAACCTTGTTCAAGACAGTGGGAGCTGGAACTCTCCACACGGCTGGGCCGTGTCCATTTTACTTGTAAACTTCGTACTGGACTCCTATTAAGGGTGAGCAGACACTGTTTCTTTCTATCATTTAACGTGCCCTACCTTCCTATACTTGGGCTTCGCCGTAGTAACGAAAATTGAACTTTGCTCCCTTCAGGATACATCTGAGTATTCATGCAGCGCAAATGTTCTGCCTTTTGGACATTCATATTCCTAAAATGTGGTGAAAAATGGTGTACTGGACAGCTGATCTAATATTCTAGTCCATAAACATTCCTTACTTTTGTGATGAACTTTTGCATCGCGTCTGTTAGTGCTGGGGACTTGGCGGCTTGATCCTTATCCTATCCCATACCTCCGTTTCTTATTTCCTCATTCTATCCTTTATCTTCTATCTATTTTTATTTCTTTCCTTATCCCATTTATCTGTTAATTTTGCGTAAAAATGGCGCTTGCTCAAAAGATGTGGTCTGCTAATTTAATTTGTATGTTCATCGGTTAGCTTCTATTTTATTATCGCTTCTGCGCATGTGTGTGTGTTTTAATCCCTTCTGGGATCGTTTGTTAGAATTCTTTTTTTCTTCTTTTTAATCTACCAAAAGGATCAGTCCCTGAAACTGGAGATTGGTTTATTTCAATTCTGAATCTCTTGAATTGTTTGGCATGAGGTTACATTACAATGTCATATTGTAAATATTGTATCAATTTGTGAGCTTATCTTGCAACTTTGTATTCTACTGGCACGAGTCTGAAACTTTATTTGATGTACCTCCCTTCTAGCGTATTGTGTAATATAATGCAAAGAAACTGATTTTCAGAATTTATGGGTTCCCCCCCCTCCCTCCATTCTTTTTCTTTTTCCCCTAATTGCAGTGTCGGAACATATGTCCAAAGATTGTAGTCATTGGTGCTTAGGAATTCGATTATGACGATGTAATTAAAATTTGTATCACCTACGTGTCTTAAAATCGAACTTAACGCTTTTTATTACGCCTTATGCTGGTTCATACTATTTGTTTTGATGTAAATATAATTTGTTACCCTTTGAGATTGGTATAATATATTTGTTATTTCCAAACTTGTTTTCCAAAATTCTCTTTCACGATTTCCTTTCCCCTATTACTTCTGTTTTCACTGGTACCTACTACGGCAATACTCTTGGGTAGCGGCCCTTTAACTTGTTTATGCACATGTATAGAGCTCTAAATTGCACTGTTTACGGTAATGTTGACACGATGTATTGAACTGTAATATTCTCACGTTGCACGCTTCTCGGCACTCTGCGCGGTTGTGTTCTGTCAGTTCTGGGTACTTTGATATCTTGTTGTCCAGTGTCCCGATCAAGGGCACTTTCTTAAAAGCAAATCTCAATTACAACGCTATATCTAGCAGGTTGATAGTAAGCAAAGACACTATCAAGTACAAAGACCGTAACATATGGTAGCAGATTGCCCTTTACTTTAGTCCTTTTCTTTCATTATTCTGTATATCATGGCTTGTTTTTCAGATAATTTCCCTTTAGGGGTGACCTTTCTTTACTATCTTCACCAATTCCTCAAAATTTGTCACTTCCAAATCCTTCTGTTCCCAATTTAATTTCGTTTTCTTCTTCTTCCTCAGTCTCTCCGTCTTCTACTGATCATGCGCCTGATGTAACATCTGATGAGAGTAAACCTCCTCCTTTCCGATACCCTATGGCCCCTCCCCCCTCCCCTCCATACCCTCCCTCCCCTGTTCTTCCTACCACTTCCGTGGATAATTCTCTCAATATTCAGATTATTAAACAATCTTTACTTCAAGTCCCCCAGTTATCGGCAACAGATCCTCGTAGTCTTACAATTTGGTTATTTTCAGTCCGTAAATTTTTAAATATTAAAGTAGCTTCCTTTCCTCAACTGATTGGTCTTCTCTCCACGAAAACCACGGGTTTTTTCTCCACATTTTGGCTTGATAATATGTCCAACTTCTCCAACTGGTACGAATTGAGGCACGCTGTTCATAATTATTTTCTACCCCTGGAAGTACGTTATAAATTGAGTAATGAATTTATCAGACGACATCAGTTACCTAATGAACCTGCTCATGATTATCTTGACTCTATCATAACTTATACTGATGTTTTGAATATATCACATAATACCCAGGAATTAATTTCCATTATACAGTTTTACGCGGCTCCCTCATTTCGCATGCTATTTAACGTTCTAGCTCCTCCTGTTTCCCTTCTGCAACTTTATAATTTAGCCCATCAGCACACTATAAATTCTTTAGGAGATCGTTCGTTCTATTCATCTGTTCCTCCTCCGATTCTTCCTTCTACTTCTTCATATCCTGCTTTACCCGCACCTTCCCTTCCCGCTGTCCGCCCTCCTATCACTTGTTATCGGTGCAAACTGCCCGGCCATCTTGCGCGTCAGTGTACTACTCCATTTTCGGGAAACGCATTCCACCCGCGTCGCTAGGCAGTAGACGCTTTGATGGGGAAAATCTGCCTCCTTTATTTACGACATCTTCCCAATCCACTTCAAATCTGGCTTCATTTTTACCTCCCACTTGTCATGTCTTAGTTACTGCCAATAACTCTCCTTCTGTCGCCCTTCTCGATTCAGGTGCCGCTGTTTCTCTTATCAGCTATCAATTCTATAAATTGTTAACCGAACTAGATCCCCATTTACATTATCTTCCTACCTCTACACGTTGTCTTTCTGTCTCCAATCAGCCTTTGAATATTATTGGTACGGTTTCTTTGCATATTAAAATGCAGCATTTTTCCTGGCCGTTTACCTTCCTTATCGCTGAATCTTTATCTCTCCCTATCATTTTGGGGTATGACTTTTTTGCTTATACTGGTCTTCTTCTTGATTCCGCGCATTCTATAGTTTCTTTTCCCTTTTCTGATAAATCTGTTCCCTTAATCCATACTCTTGACTACCCTTCTCGTTTCTATTCTCTCCTTCCTATAATTAATTCTATTCATTCCGATCAAGTTCAAGCTTTGCTCACTGAATTTTCGGACGTCATCAACCCTAAGCTCGGTACTGTCAAGGATTTTTTTGCCCATATTGATCTGAATGATACTACCCCTGTTCGCTCCTCTCCATATTTCCTTAGTCCTCCTCGGATGAAGGTTTTAAATCAGCTAATACAGAAAATGTTGAATGATAATACTATTATTCCATCATCTTCCGATTACGCATCTCCCGCTTTTGTGGTTGATAAGCCTGATGGCTCCGCGAGATTTATTGTTGATTTTCGTAAGTTGAATGAGAAAATTGTTTATGATGCGTATCCTATGCCCAAATTAAACTCTGCATTTCAACATTTTTCCGGTTCAAAATTTTTTTCGATTTTCGATCTTAACTCGGCCTACAACCAGCTCCCGTTGGATGACATTAGCTCCCGGTATACGGCTTTTATTACCACTAATGGCCTTTACCAATTTAAAAAAGTCCCTTTCGGTTTGAATTTAGGTTCCCAAATTATGCAACGCTTCGTCGACTCCCTATTCTCTGATATTAAGTACAAATATCTTTTCCCTTTTATTGATGATATTTTGATTTTTTCTCCCGATCTTGAATCTCATCTGTCCCACGTTCGCGAAGTCCTTACACGTCTCCGCAACGTCGGCTTAACCGTAAATCCGTCTAAGGTTTTGATCGCTCAAACCTCCATTACATTTCTGGGTCATATTTTAAGTTCTGATGGTATTGCTGTTGACCCTGAACGAGTTTCTGCTATTACTAGAATTCCGCCTCCCTCTAATTTAAAACATTTACGATCTTTTTTGGGAATGGTCGGTTTCTATGCCAAATACATCCCAAATTTTTCTGCTATTTCTGAACCTTTGAATGCTCTTAAACGTAAAGGTGTTAAATTCCATTGGTCTTCTCAACAACAAATTGCCTTTGACCTTTTAAAAACTAAATTATCTCATGCACCTCTTCTCCAGATTCCTGATTTTAACGTCACCTTTGAATTGTCCACTGATGCTTCTGATATTGCTATAGGCGCCGTTCTCCAACAAACTATTAATGATTGCACACTCCCTATTGCATATTTTAGCCGTCTATTATCCCCTGCCGAACGTAAATATTCTACCTACGAAAAAGAGGCTCTTGCCCTCATCCTCTCTATTGAACACTTTGCTGATTATCTTGACCACCGCCCATTCATTGTTAGTACCGACAATCAGGCTCTTTCTTGGCTCCTCCATAATGCCCCGAAAATTGGTCGTACGGGTCGTTGGTTACTCCGCCTCTCACGATTCAAGTTTTCTCTTAAATTCGTCTCTGGATATAACAACTCCGTTGCCGATGCTTTAT
Source organism: Anabrus simplex (assembly GCF_040414725.1). Classification (NCBI taxonomy): domain Eukaryota; kingdom Metazoa; phylum Arthropoda; class Insecta; order Orthoptera; family Tettigoniidae; genus Anabrus; species Anabrus simplex. Next base: position 563,390,103 of record NC_090266.1, read on the forward strand.
CTCGTTTATTTGAAGAACCTCATTTCCAACCCTCTGAGCTCGATTCACTTCCTGTTAATTCTGTTTTTTCCGTTTCCTCGTTAACTAATTTTCCGCTTTCTTTTCAATCCTGTTTACAACATCAACAGCTTGATCCTTACTGCCAACAAATTTCTCGTGACCTGATTTCCCCTAATTATTCTGGCCCGTTTCGTCATCAGCAGCAACTTCTCATTTTTAAGCCTACTCCCAAGGCCACTCCTCGCCTTGTTCTTCCTTCCAGTTTAAGGCCCATGGTTTATCAATACTTTCATGACTCTCCTGTAGGGGGACATTTTGGGAGAGCTAAGACTTATGCACGCCTTGCCTCCCAATTCTATTGGCCCCAAATGCGCAAGGATATTTTTTCATGGGTGCGTTCTTGTGCCTCTTGTCAACGCCATAAGCCATTGAATCACCTTCCTTATGGCACCTTTGCCGCCTCTCCCGCTACCTACACCTGTGAGAAATATTATGTTGACATTGTCGGACCTATTGTCAAATCGTCTAAATCAAATTCTTATATTTTTACTTTATTAGATGGTTTTTCCAAATTTCTCATTGTTCGCCCTTTGCGAAATATTTCCTCTCAAATTGTTATAAATCTTTTGTCTAACCATATTTTTCCAATTACTGGCCTCCCTAAATTTCTTATTTCTGACAATGCATCCATTTTCACGTCGAAATTATTTTATAATTTTTGTTTTTCATGAGGTATCAAAAAAATCTGTACTTCTCCATATCATCCTCAAGCCAATACTGTTGAACGGTACCATAGGAATTTGAAAACCTTCCTATCCATTTTTCACTCCAATAATCAGAAACTATGGGATACTGAACTTCCATCTTTTGTGCTTGCTTTAAATTCTACCATCAATTCCTCTACGGGGTTTTCCCCTGCTAAACTTTTTCTCGGTCGTGAATTGAACACCCCTTTGTCTCTTACGTGGGATTTGCCCTCCCTCTTGGACACCCCCTCTCATCGCCTCAGCCATTCCCAATTGCAAAAGGCATATGACAAGCTCCTTCAGGCGAGGGAAGTACATAGGAAAGCTTGTAAAACTCGGGTCTCTCAACCTAAATTTAAGATGTTTGACCAAGTTCTTCTGAAAAACCATCCTCTTAGTTCCGCTTCACAAAATGTTTCTGCTAAACTTTCCCCACTTTGGTTAGGCCCTTTTCGTATTCTTTCCTTTCCATCCCCTAATACTGCTCAGCTTCAATCTCTTCATACCCCCACGGACATTAAAAAAGCTCATTTTTCTATGTTGAAACCGTTCCATTCTTAATGCCCCCTCCCCTCCCTTTTTTCTTTCTAGGGTGGGAGATGGGTAGCGATCGGGCCTGCTATACCCTTTTTTTGTTTCTTTGGTATCGTTTGCTGTCCAGTCCTCCCTTTTCTCATTTTTTCTGGTTTCTGCTCTCCCTCCCTCCAGCTCCCACTGTCTGATCTTTTCACGCCTGACCTCCTCCTCATTATATTCGTTATCTGTGTTACCTTCTTTATATACATATATATTTATTGATCAAGTTTGTCCTTTTATTGTAAATATTTTGATTGCAGACCACTTATCATTGTATTATTGTTATAATACGATCCGGATCGTTCCTTTGTCCTCCTCCTTTCCTCCCCCCCCCTTTTCCTCTTTTTCTTGTTTCTTCCTACTTGTTACTCATTCTTTCGTTCTTTTTCTTTCCTTTTGCTGCTGCATCCTGCCGGGCCCCGGAGATGGCGCCACGTCTGGACTTCGTCGGATCTGCGTCTCTACGTTTCTTCTGCCTTCTTCTGTTGCTGCTTTTATCTGTTCATCGTGGGATCCGCGCTGCATTCTCACCATCCTTATCTGTGCTGGCTCCACCATCCATCCTTTGCTCGACGTGCTTCTTCATCCTTCATCGCACCAATCCTTCGGATTTTTCCCGTGTGGTGGGAGTATATGTTGAGAGCTGTTTGTGCTTACCTTACAAAAAAAAATTCTCCCCTTTGAATTGGTGCTCTTTTCTCCGTCTGCGGTTACGAACTGTCTGCTTCCCGGCTGCTTGTATTACTGCTGTCACTGCTTGCCTGTATGGCGCATCCACTCTGACGTCACGCCTATAGTATGTTCTCGATCTACCCCGCTGGCATACATATATATGGCCTTGTGTCGTTCATTCGGCAGGTCAGTTGTGGTATAACCTTGTTCAAGACAGTGGGAGCTGGAACTCTCCACACGGCTGGGCCGTGTCCATTTTACTTGTAAACTTCGTACTGGACTCCTATTAAGGGTGAGCAGACACTGTTTCTTTCTATCATTTAACGTGCCCTACCTTCCTATACTTGGGCTTCGCCGTAGTAACGAAAATTGAACTTTGCTCCCTTCAGGATACATCTGAGTATTCATGCAGCGCAAATGTTCTGCCTTTTGGACATTCATATTCCTAAAATGTGGTGAAAAATGGTGTACTGGACAGCTGATCTAATATTCTAGTCCATAAACATTCCTTACTTTTGTGATGAACTTTTGCATCGCGTCTGTTAGTGCTGGGGACTTGGCGGCTTGATCCTTATCCTATCCCATACTTCCGTTTCTTATTTCCTCATTCTATCCTTTATCTTCTATCTATTTTTATTTCTTTCCTTATCCCATTTATCTGTTAATTTTGCGTAAAAATGGCGCTTGCTCAAAAGATGTGGTCTGCTAATTTAATTTGTATGTTCATCGGTTAGCTTCTATTTTATTATCGCTTCTGCGCATGTGTGTGTGTTTTAATCCCTTCTGGGATCGTTTGTTAGAATTCTTTTTTTTTCTTTTTAATCTACCAAAAGGATCAGTCCCTGAAACTGGAGATTGGTTTATTTCAATTCTGAATCTCTTGAATTGTTTGGCATGAGGTTACATTACAATGTCATATTGTAAATATTGTATCAATTTGTGAGCTTATCTTGCAACTTTGTATTCTACTGGCACGAGTCTGAAACTTTATTTGATGTACCTCCCTTCTAGCGTATTGTGTAATATAATGCAAAGAAACTGATTTTCAGAATTTATGGGTTCCCCCCCCCCCCTCCATTCTTTTTCTTTTTCCCCTAATTGCAGTGTCGGATCATATGTCCAAAGATTGTAGTCATTGGTACTTAGGAATTCGATTATGACGATGTAATTAAAATTTGTATCACCTACGTGTCTTAAAATCGAACTTAACGCTTTTTATTACGCCTTATGCTGGTTCATACTATTTGTTTTGATGTAAATATAATTTGTTACCCTTTGAGATTGGTATAATATATTTGTTATTTCCAAACTTGTTTTCCAAAATTCTCTTTCACGAGTTCCTTTCCCCTATTAATTCTGTTTTCACTGGTACCTACTACGGCAATACTCTTGGGTAGCGGCCCTTTAACTTGTTTATGCACATGTATAGAGCTCTAAATTGCACTGTTTACGGTAATGTTGACACGATGTATTGAACTGTAATATTCTCACGTTGCACGCTTCTCGGCACTCTGCGCGGTTGTGTTCTGTCAGTTCTGGGTACTTTGATATCTTGTTGTCCAGTGTCCCGATCAAGGGCACTTTCTTAAAAGAAAATCTCAATTACAACGCTATTTCTAGCAGGTTGATAGTAAGCAAAGACACTATCAAGTACAAAGACCGTAACACCGCCATTAATCGGATTTTCCAAAAAATAAAAAATACGTGTTTCTTTATTTTTAAAGGAGATCCCATATACAAATTTTCAGTTCTGTAATATCTTTCGTTTCTGAGATATATGTATCCTTTTTAAAGGCATTCAACCCATTTTCACCATTTACCCCTCCCTCCTATTTGGATTTACAGGAAACAAAAAATACGTGTTCCTTTATTTTTAGAGGAGATTCTAATACCAATTTTTACATCTGTAAATTTTAAAGTTTTAAGATGTAGACACACTCACTTTAAAAATTTCACCCCCCCCCCCCAGTATTCGGATTTTCCAAAAACGAAAAAATACGTGTTTCTTTACTTTTAAAGTAGAACCCAAATACCAATTTTTAGGTCTGTAATATCTTCAGGTTCTGAAATATAAGTAGACTCATGAAAGGCATTCGACCCCTTTTTCAACATTTTTCACCCTTCCTATTAGGATTTTCCGAAAACAAAATATACGTGTTTCTTTATTTTTAAAGGAGATTCTAAATACCAATTTTCACATCTATAACCTTTAACAGTTTTGAGATATAGATACTCATATTTTAAAATATTACCCCCTTTTCACCCCCCTTAATTGGATTTTCCAGAAACAAAAAATACGTGTTTCTTTATTTTTAAAGGAGATCCCAAACACCAATTTTCAGGTCTGTAATATCTTCAGTTTCTGAGATGTAAGTAGCCTCATTAAAGGCATTCAACCCCTTTTTCACCCCTTTTCACTCCCCCTATTGCGATTTTCCGAAAACAAAAAATACGTATTTCTTTATTTTTAATGAAGATTCTAAATACCAATTTTTACATCTGCACACTTTAAAAGTTTGGAGATATAGATTCACTCATTTTAAAAATTCACCCCCTTTTCACCCTCCGATTAATTGGATTTTCCAAAAACAAAAATATACGTGTTTCTTTATTTTTTAAAGAGATCAAAAGTACCAATTTTCAGGTCTGTAATATCTTCAGTTTCTCAGATATAAGTACCGGTATCCTGATTAAACGCATTCAACCCATTTTTCCCCATTTTCACCCTTTTCACCCCTCCTGTTGGGATTTTCTGAAAACAAAAAAATACGTGTTTCCTTATTTTTTAAGAAGATTCTAAATACCAATTTTTACATCTGTACGCTTTTAAAGTTTTGAGATATAGGTACACTCATTTTAAAATTTCACCCCCCCCTTTTCACCCCCTTAATGACGGAATATCCAAAAATTCTCTCTTAGCGAGCACCTACATCTTAATATGAATGTATCCACAAAATTTCATTCCTTTATGTCCAGTAGTTTTGGCTTGGCGATGATGAATCAGTCAGTCAGTCAGGACATGTTATTTTATATATATATAGACTAGCAAGATACCCGTGCTTCGCTACGGTATTATACTGAAATTTATAATTGAATGCTTATTCCTTTAGATATATAATCCACCGAAATTCGCGATCTGACTCGTTTTCTGCGAGAATCCACCAAAATTCCAGATCTGACTCGTTTTCTATTAGAGTACGGCACGTTTCCTCCCATTTTTCAATCTTCCTTTCCAGCAATCGATTTCGTACTTCCCGGGCTAGGCTCAGGTATTCCTCCCGGTCAGTTGGGTCTGTAAATCATTGCCATCTTTTCCTATATTCATTTTTAATATGGATAAAATCGTTCAGGAGATCCAGCGTGGTGTCATATTGGGTGCCTTGGCGGCACTGAACCCGCGGCCGGACTGCATTCTTAGTCATTACCCGTCCAGGAGCCGTTTCCAGCGCGGTCCGCACATTGGACCCAGCTGTGAGAGGCCGGCGCGCTGCCGCCTGAGCAACGGAGGATCCTTATAAGTACATTAATAACAGCTAAAATCAATTGGTCTCACCTACTTCTACACCCCACCGCCGTTAAGTATATTTATCGCCACCCCCCTCCCCCCCAAAAAATTTAAAGAATGCTTGTTTCTTTATGTTTAAGGGAGATTCCAAACACGAATGTTCACGTCTATTACCTTCAGTTTTGAGATATAAGTATCCCCATAAAAATAATTTACTTTTTTCACTTCATTTCACAATAATCCCCCCCCCCTAAGTGAATTTTCCCGCAAAAAATACTTGTTTCTTTAATAGTAAAGGATCTTCTAAATACCAATTATCACAGCTCTAACTTCTTCAGTTTTTGATTTATGTGTCCTCATGAAAGAAATTCAACTCCTTTACACTCCCGCCCTCCAAGGTGGTTTCCCCACCAAAACGCGCTTTTCTTTGTTTTTAAAGGAGATCCAAATACGAATTTTCACGTCTGTAACAACTTTAGTTTTTATTAGATGTATGTATTCTCATACAATTAAGCCAATTAATTTTTCAATTCCCCCCCCCCTTCATTGGATTTTCCGAGAATACGTGTTTCTTTACTTTTAAAGCAGATTGCAAATATCAAATTTCACGTCTGTAACGTCTTCATTTTTGTGATATCAGTAGCCTAATTAAAAGAATTCAACACCATTTTCAGTCACTTTTACCACTCCCCTCCACCCAAGTGGTATTTCCAAAAACTAAAAACACACGTTTCTTTATGTTTAATAGAGATAAAAAATACCTTCACTTCTGTAGCATGTTAAGTTTTTTTTGATGTACTGTAAAAATTCTCATTTTAAAATTTCACCCCTTTTGAGTTCCCCTTAAGTGGAGTTTCCAAAAACAAATCACATATGTTTATTTACATTTACAGGAGATTCCAAACACCCACTTTTTACGTGTGTAACATTTTACGTTTCCATGATATTCTGTAGACATAGTCTTTCAAAACATTCATCCCAATTTGTCACGCCTGTTTAACCGCCATTAATTGGATTTCCCAAAAACTAAGAATTACGTGTTTCTTTATTTTTAAAGGAGATCCCATATACAAATTTTCAGTTCTGTAATATCTTTCGTTTCTGAGATATATGTAAACCCATTAAAGGCATTCAACCCATTTATCACCCCTTTTACACCCGTCCTATTAGGATTTACAGGAAACCAAAAAATACGTGTTCCTTTATTTTTAGAGGAGATTCTAACTACCAATTTTTACATCTGTAAATTTTAAAGTTTTAAGATGTAGACGCACTCATTTTAAAAAATTCACCCCCCCTTTCACCCCCCAATATTTGGATTTTCCAAAAACGAAAAAAATACGTGATACTTTGCTTTTAAAGTAGATCCAAAATACCAATTTTCAGGTCTGTAATATCTTCAGGTTCTGAAATATAAGTAGCCTCATTAAAGGCATTCAACCCATTTTTCACCCTTTTACACCCTTCCTATTGGGATTTTCCGAAAACAAAAGAATACGTGTTTCTTTATTTTTAAAGGAGACTCTAAATACCAATTCTAACATCTATAAACTTTAAAAGTTTTGAGATATAGATACAGTCATTTTAAAAAATCACCCCCTTTTCACCCCCCTTAATTGGGATTTCCAGAAACAAAAAAAATAAGTGCTCCTTTATTTTTAAAGGAGATCCCAAACACCAATTTTCAGGTCTGTAATAATCTGCAGTTTCTGAGATATAAGTAGCCTTATTAAAGGCATTCAACCCATTTTCACCCCTTTCCACTCCTCCTATTGCGATTTTCCGAAAACAAAAAATACGTGTTTCTTTATTTTTAATGAAGATTCTAAATACCTATTTTTACATCAGCAAATTTTTAAAGTTTCGAGATATAGATTCACTCATTTTAAAAATTCACCCCCTTTTCACCCTCCCATTAATTGGATTTTCCAAAAACAAAAAAATACGTGTTTCTTTATTTTTAAAAGAGATCAAAAGTACCAATTTTCAGGTCTGTAATATCTTCAGTTTCTGATATATAAGTACCGGTATCCTGATTAAAGGCATTCAACCCATTTTCCCCCATTTTCACCCCTTTTCACCCCTCCTATTGGGATTTTCTGAAAACAAAAACATACGTGTTTCCTTATTTTTAAAGAAGATTCTAAATACCAATTTTCACATCTATAAACGTTTAAAGTTTTGAGATATAGATACACTCATTTTAAAATTTCACCCCCCTTTTCACCCCCTTACCGAAGGAATATCCAAAAATCCCCTCTTAGCGAGCACTTACATCATAATGTGAATATATCCCCAAAATTTCATTTCTTTATGTCCAGTAGTTTTGGCTCGGCGATGATGAATCAGTCAGTCAGTCAGGACAAGCTATTTTATATATATATAGACTAGCAAGATACCCGTGCTTCGCTACGGTATTATACTAAAATTTATAATTGAATGCTTATTGTTTGAGATATATAATCCGCCGAAATTCGCGATCTTACCCGTTTTCTGAGAGAATCCGCCAAAATTCGCGATCTGGCTCGTTTTCTAATAGATTACGGCAAGTTTCCTCCCATTTTTCAATCTTTCTTTCCAAAAACGATTTCGTACTTCCCGGGCTAGGTCCAGGTATTCCACCAAGTTAGTTGGGTCCCTAAATCTTTGCCATCTTTTCCTATAAGCATTTTTAATATGGATCAAATCCTTCAGGGGATCTGTCGTGGTGTCGTCTTGGGTGTCTTGGCGGTAGCCTACTGAACCCGCGGCCGGACTGCATTCTTAGTCATTAGCCGTCCAGGACCCGTTTCCGGCGTGGTCCGCACATGTGACGACGGTCCAGAACATTATTATTATTATTATTATTATTATTATTATTATTATATGTTCTGGACCCCACAGCAATATGCAAGACCGCTACTTGGCGGTAAATTACATCTGCTGCCATTGTCATTGTTGACAATGTGGCCAGCACCATTGTCGCGCGTAGGCAAGTGTGCGGGATTTCTGGCGATACGAATGACATACCTCCGTGTATTAGTGACCTTATTATAGAGGTGAACAATTTGACGGTCAATATCATTCCTATCGTTTATTTCAAATGTGTTTAAATTTTTATTTATATGCCAGGAGAATCTACTGTAATCTAAGAACATTCTCCGAAGGAAAAGATGGCTGTTGAAAAAGAACCCAGGAAAGATTAAAAATGATCGGTTTATGATCAGAATAAGTACATCGAAAGTCAACAGCCTGTTTCCTATCATTCGACAGGATCAGGGATGGAATGAATAAAGCCCCATCTAGCGGCGACAATATGAATTGTGCCGGCTGCCGAAGCTCCCCTCTGGAGCAATGATCGATGAGTGACAAATGAAATGAAATATAGGACAGTGTTGCTGGAATGAATGATGACAGGGAAAGCCGGAGTATCCGGAGAAAAACCTATCCCGGCGCCATTTTGTCCAGCACGAATGTCACATGGAGTGACCGGGATTTGAAACACGGAACCCAGCTGTGAGAGGCCGGCGCTCTGCCGCCTGAGCAACGGAGGCTCCTTATAAGTACATTATGAACAGTAAAATCAATTGGTCTCACCTCCTTTTACACCCCACCGCCGTTAAGTTTATTTACCCCCACCCCCCAAAAAATTAAAAGAAGGTGTGTTTCTTTATGTTTAAAGGAGATTACAAATACCAATGTTCACGTTTATTACCTTCAGTTTTGAGATATAAGTATCCCCTTTAAAATAATTCACTTTTTTAACTTCCTTTCACGCTCCCCCCCCCCCCTCACAAAGTGATATTAAGGCAAAAAATACTTGTTCCTTTAATAGTAAATGATCTTCTAAAAACCAATTATCACCACTCTAACCTCTTTAGTTTTTGATTTATGTGTCCTCATGAAAGGAATACAGCTCCTTTTCACTCCCGTCCCACCCAAGATTGTTTCCCCCCCCCCCCCAAAACGCGCTTTTCTTTGATTTTAAAAGAGATCAAAACACCAATTTTCACGTCTGTAACAACTTTAGTTTTTATTAGATGTATGTATTCTCATACAATTAAGTCAATTAATTTTTTCAATCCTTTAACCCCCCAAACCCCCTTCATTGGATTTTCCGAGAATACGTGTTTGTTTACGTTTAAAGCAGATTCCAAAAATCAAATATCACGTGTGTAACATCTTCATTTTTGAGATATCAGTAGCCTAATTAAAAGAATTCAACACCATTTTCAGTCACTTTTACCCCCCCCCCCACTTCCCAAGTGGTATTTCCGAAAACTAAAAATACACATTTCTTTATTTTTAATAGAATTAAAAAATTACCATTTTTCACTTCTGTAACATGTTAAGTTTTTTGAGATATACTGTAGAAATTCTCATTTTAAAATTTCACCACTTTTTAGTTCCCCTTAAGTGGGGTTTCCGAAGACAAATCACCTGTGTTTCTTTACACTTACAGGAGATTCCAAATACCCACTTTTTAAGTCTGTAATATTTTACGCTTCTCAGATATTCTGTAGATATAGTCTTTCAAAAAATTCACCCCAATTTGCCACTCCTGTTTAACCGCCATTAATTGAATTTTCCAAAAGCAAAAATATACGTGTTTCTTTATTTTTAAAGGAGATCTCATTTACAAATTTTCAGTTCTGTAATATCTTCAGTTTCTGAGATATATGTATCCTCATTAAAGGCATTCAACCCATTATTCACCCTTTTACACCCCTCCTATTGGGATTTAGAGAAAACAAAGAAATACGTGTTCCTTTATTTTTAAGGGAGATTCTAAACACCAATTTTTACATCCGTAAACGTTTAAAGTTTTAAGATGCAGACACATTCATTTTAAAAATTCACCCCCTTTTCACCCCCATTATTTGGATTTTCCAAAAACGAAAAAAATACCTGTTTCTTTATTTTTAAAGTAGATCCCAATTACCAATTTTCAGGTCTGTAATATCTTTTGGTTCTGAAATATAAGTAGCCTCATTAATGGCATTCAAACTCTTTTTCACCCTTTTCCACCCTTCCTATTTGGATTTTCCGAAAACAAAAAATACGTGTTTCTTTATTTTTAAAGGAGATTCTAAATACCAAATTTTACATCTATAAACTTTAAAAGTTTTGAGATATAGATACACTCATTTTAAAAATTTCATCCCTCTTTTCACCCCCCATTATTTGGATTTTCCCAAAACGAAAAAATACCTGTTTCTTTATTTTTAAAGTAGATCCCAAATACCAATATTCAGGTCTGTAATATATTCAGTTTCTAAGATATATGTATTCTCTTTAAAGGCATTCAACCCATTTTTCACCCCTTTTTACCCCTCCTATTGGGATTTTCCGAAAACAAAAAAAAATTTTCCTTTATTTTTAATGAAGATTCTAAATACCAATTTTTACATCTCTAAACTTTAAAACTTTTGAGATATTGTACCGGGAACACCGCTACGACAGAAGTTCGAAGTATGTTTGTTGAACTTCGCGCGAGGTGGAAGGTAGGCAGCCCGCCGAACGCAGTGACGTACCCAGCGAGTGACGTGGCCGCCGTAAGCCAGCTCTCCGCTACCATATATGGTAATGATCCAGCTCGTCCCCAAAAGTACATCTTTGAGCTAATTTATCGCTATTTTGACACTGCCATCTTAAAGGCCCTTACAATAGACATCATCTGTTCAGATTTCAAGAAAATCCACCGAGCATTATAGAAGTTATAAGGGTAGATAGTACCCGAGTTCTAGACACTTCCATGCGAACGTGTATAAAAGGAAGACCACCCGACCTACGAATTCAGTGTCTGTCACTCCGCCGTCTCTGTGACACGGGTGACAAGAGAAGTCTTGTGTGTGTCGAACTTCTAGTCGACAGTCTGCGATATCCAAGTTCGGTATTTCTCTAAGTGTTGTATCAGGACTTTGCCATATTCTTGAAGTGCCTGAATGGGACTTTGTTTTCTGCGAGCATCGTATTGGAACTTTGTCATATTGGCACATTGGGACTTTGTTTTTTGTCGTGTGTCGTGATTGGACTTTGATATTTTCTTAAAGTGCCATATAATAACTTTGTTTTTTTTCCTGAAGCGTCTCATTGGAACTTAGTTATTTTCGCCAAGTGTCGCGGTTAGACTTTATCATTTCTCAAGGTGACATACTGGAACATTGTCATCGAAACTTTATTTTCTTCGAGTGTCGTGTTGGGACTTTAACATTTCGACACGTTGGAACTTTATTTTCTTCGAGTGTCGTGTTGGGACTTTAACATTTTGGCACATTGGAACTTTGTTATTTCCACATTGGAACTTTGTTTTTTTTGAAGTGCCACATAAGGACTTACTTATTCGACGACGATTGAATTTTCACGTGTGTTGTGTATCACATTGAACTTACGCGAACTTATATTTTTGAATCAATTTCTGGAACATTGAACTTAGGGGACATTAAACATTGCGTTTAATTGTGAAATATGCAATGCTTTCCAAGTGCTGCACAGGGACTTATGTTTTGATTCTTAAAGACTGTGACAATTCGGAATACGCATGTCGCATTTCCCTAAAGCCTAGAACTTTCCAGTATTTTGAGTGATCCATAATTTATGAAGTCAGACTTTTTCTTTCAAATATTATTTTCTTTAATGGCTATTCACTTTGTTTATTAATGCAACAGGCCAGTTTCCGAGTGCTACTTATTCAGTTCATTGCCAATATGTTTTAAACCTTCAGAACTATGCATTTAGGACTGCAGTAACAGTAATCCTCTAGAACATCCTGACTTATAGTGAGCTTGCCTTATGAACTTGCATTTCTACCAGTACTTGTTCTTCGAGTGATTATTCTAGAACGTTTTTGCAGTAATCATAATTAAAAGGTCATATCTGTTCAGACAGTGCCGTGCAGGAAATTCAGGTGTGCATTACGTCTCGAATCGAACCCAGGAACACGTACCAATCTTCGAGACATTCCAGAACGTCGGGGCATTCCAGAACGTCGAGACTTCCAGAACGTCGAGACACTTCCAGAACCTCCAGACGTTCCAGAACTCCTCATCCGAGCAGGTGTGGTCCCTGCCCAGTCGATGTCCAGCACCATCCCAGGACTTGGAGGTACCAACCAGCCACGACATTTCCACGCTGCTGTATGAAGGTGATATGAACTTGCTTTTGATGATCAATAAACTCAATTTATCAAAATAATCTCTCAATTTGATAACTATACCTCTCTCTGTACCAGCTCCAATGATAAAGCCACAACAGAGATTAAGCCTCATGCTCGTTCATTTAATATCAAGCGCCTTAAAGATATGAACACATTTTTACGGGGACAATATAGATGCACTCATTTTAAAAATTCACCCCCCTTTCACCCTCGCATTAATTGGATTTTCCAAAAAAAAAAAAATGTGTTTCTTTATTTTTGACAGCGATCGAAAGTACCAATTTTGAGGTCTGTAATATCTTCAGTTTCTGAGATATAAGTAGCGGTATCCTGATTAAAGGCATTCAACCCCTTTTTCACCCTTTTTCACCCCTCCTATTGGGATTGTCTGAAAACAAAAAAATACGTGTTTCCTTATTTTTAAAGAAGATTCTAAATACCAATTTTCACATTTGTAAACTTTTAAAGTTTTGAGATATAGACACACTTATTTTAAAATTTCACCCCCCTTTTCACCCCCTTAGCGACGGAATATCCAAAAATCCTCTCTTAGCGAGCACCTACATTATAATATGAATATATCCCCAAAATTGCATTTCTTTACGTCCAGTAGTTTTGGCTCGGCGATGATGAATCAGTCAGTCAGTCAGGACAAGCTACTTTATATATATAGATTTATTCACGAAGCACAAGATACAGCTACACTGAGCAAAATTCACTTGCACTGTCAACAGACTATTTAACAAACGTAAACTTTCATAATAAAATATAACAAACATAACACAATATAACAAGATCAGGTACACATCCTACTAATAACTGTCCAAATCGGAAACCATGAGAATGTCCATGTTCACAGCCAACTCGCCGTGGGTCAAGATCCCTTCATATCAACTTATCTTTAAGGTACTATTTACACACCTCTCGAATACACTTTTATTTGATGCTATATCAAGCTCTTGTCTCCTATTAATATTGTTAAAGAGTGTTGGGAGGCGGATTAGGAAAGATCGTTGAAGTATTGAGCACTGAGTGTGGGGGATGTGGAGAAGGTCTTTGGTTCTGGTGGAGCGGGAAGGAACGCGCAGAGAGAAGAGTGAGACAAGATGTTCCGAGCGGTAGTGTCCATTTAAGATCCCGTGGAGGAAACTCAGGTCAGCTACCTGTCGCCTGATGTGCAGCTGTGACACATTAATTGCCATTAATACCTGCTGCGTAGACAGATTTCTGAGCTTGGGGTTTCTGTTCCTTACAATTGCAGCAAAGAAGGACACTGCTCTGCAGTGATGCAACAATAAGTTATGAAGGTGAAGTTCAAGTTCAAGGTAGCCTAGTTGTAGCCAAATTCAGAACCAGTCCAGTTCCCTTACCAATACCGAGAAGAAACCATTATCTTTCCAAAGGCGACTAATGAACTCTACTCGTAATTTAATACGAGAAAAATGTAGTCTGTCTTCAGAAAAGTTAGAATTAATTTCCTACAGAGACAGATTAAGAACACGGAATTTCAATTGAAATTTCTCAATTTCTTCTCCTATTTTTACAATTTCTTTACGTCGCGCAGACACAGGTAGGTCTTATGGCAACGATGTGGTAGAAAAGGGCTAGGAGTGGGAAGGACGCGACCGTGGCCTTAATTAAGGTACATCCCCAGCATTTACCTGGTATGGAAATGGGAAACCAAAGAAAACCATCTTCAGGGCTGCCGACAATAGGGTTCTAATCCATATCTCCTGAATGCAAGCTGATGGGTACGTGGCCCAAACCACGCGGCCACTTATTCGGTAAGTTTCTTAGTAATCAGTGAAATTTTTTTGTAGACACTATGCTAAAGAAATGCCAAGTAAAATCTCCCAGTGGTATGAGGTACGGTAGATATTTTCCTTCAGAGAGTTTATTACTTAGAATGACTTACTTGACTTTGTTGTTCCTTGTGGAACATAGGGCATCAACAAAGCATCTCCATCTGATCCTGTTGCCGGAATTACTTAGAATAAAATCATATAAAAGTTACAGGAACTCCCTGCGGGTATAATCTGCTACCTCTTCCCTCACAAAGCCATTCGAGAAAACTCTGCACAGGACTCAAATGCCCCTATGATGAAATGGACGATAATGAACGGCATTGGGTTGATATATTCGATGCGGTTAAGCTACGAGAAAATATTAAATTTATACATTCTCCAATATTGCAGTAGCCCTAAATATCTAGGGGTGACCCTGGACAGATCACTGACATACAAAATGCATTTCAAGAATGTAGCAGCTAAAATTAAAACCCGGAAGAACATATTACAGAAGTTGTGCCAATGCATCAGTCCTTACATCCACAGCTCTGGCTCTTTCGTACTCAGCTGAAGAATACTGCTGTTCTACATGGTTAAACAGTGCTCACACCAAAATAATTGACACGCAGCTCAAACAAGCAATGTGCCTCATAACAGGGTGTATTCAATCTACTAACACGCACTGGCTGTCGGTTCTAAGTAACATTCCACCCCCACCCCTATGAAGATCTCAGTCATTGCTGAGCACATGGAAGAAAATTGAAAACAACCCACTGTTACCAATACATTCAGAGTGTCCAGTATTATTACCGCAACGATTAAAGCCAGATATCCATCGTGACGAACAGCAATCAATCTGCAAGTCCATCACTTCAAAATACTAGATGCATGGAACAATCAATGGCAGAGCCAAAGCTCCCTGACACATCATTACTTAATTAAAACTCCTTGGGAGCAGCCCGCAGACTTTCAAT
This sequence comes from Anabrus simplex, assembly GCF_040414725.1. Lineage (NCBI taxonomy): Eukaryota > Metazoa > Arthropoda > Insecta > Orthoptera > Tettigoniidae > Anabrus > Anabrus simplex. The sequence goes on from NC_090266.1 coordinate 563,405,498, forward strand.
CACCTCGACGGCAGAGGTGTGTCCTGAATAGGATAAGGACTGGCCAGGGAAGGTGCGGAACAATACTGAACAAGTGGGGATGGAAGTCCTCTCCTCATTGCGACTGCAGGGAATAACAGCAAACCATGGCTCATATAGTGCTCGAATGTCCCCTCAGAGCGTTTAGAGTCTCAATGAAAGATCTCCACAACCTAAAACAAGAAGCCGTTGAGTGTATTAACCATCTGGACATACTAGTATTGTGAATATACTTATGAACTTGAGAGTGTGTACATGTGTGTATTTTTGTACATATTTTGTAAATAGCTGACATTCCTCCTTTCTTCATACGATAAATAAATTGAAAGTAGATGGTTTGGTCGATTTTAATGATCTCATGCCAGGTTCAAAAACGTTTGTTGGCACACCATGCGTTTGTTTCTATGTTTGTACCTCTTTTGCACAACTGGGTCCAATCCATGACCATTTGGCACGGGGGCTGGGTGTGTGTGTCGTCTTCATCAACATTTCATCCTCATCACGACGCGCAGGTCGCCTACGGCAGTCAAATCAAAAGACCTGCACCTGGCGAGCCGAACGTGTCCTAGGACACTCCCGGCACTAAAAGCCATACGCCATTTCATTTCATTTTTGCAAGTAGAAATTCCAGTTCAGGAGAACCCTTGATAAAATGCTAATATAGGCTAAAGTGCAACTAAAGGGGACTGGGACGAGAGTGGTAGATTTCAGTATGATGTCAGTCAATCCGATAAGAAAGCCTTGAAGTCCATACAAATTACTTAGAAGAAAAATTGATCACAACTTCGTATTCTGAATTCAGCGTATGTAAAACTGATAATCTGTACTTTTCCATATTGTATGCATACATTGAAATGTATGAGAAGGTTTTGCCATGATAAAGTATAACTACCTTACAATTGCAAAATATCAATTTCGACTTCTATAGGGAACATTTTAAGGAACATATCTATGGGAATGCAGGATTTACATCTTGCCGCAAGCTTACAAACACTCATTTAGATCCTTCCTCCTTTCGAAGAAAAAATGCCAGGCCGTCATTCCAACTGTTCAGCGATAATGTCGCAAAAGGACTCACATTTTGTCAAGAAATGGGACTGATAGATTTTCTTTATTTGCATTCAGTGCAGTGTATATATGTTCCTGTAAAGCAGGAACTATTCCCCGGAGGAAACTGTGAGCCGGAATTACTACTGGTGTACTTTATAAACCAGATGCGATTATTTGGCCGCAGGGTGAAAGTGCGGAACGAGACTAAAACATTCAGTGGAAACTCCCATAAAAGAAAAATCGTTATTCAAGATATTCAATATTGAAGATTGTAAAAGTGCTCTGTCTGAGTTTAACTACGTTCTTATCCTTGGATCGAAAATTGTTCAGCTAATCAAGCGGCCAAGTATATTATCAATCCTCAAAATGTATCCAGTGTATATCCAGTGTCCGTTCACTCCGTCTCGAAAGTGAAAATCTTTTAGCAGTCCTTACGGAAATGAAATATTACAGTTTCATCTGTGGCACGAGGTTTCCAACTCGTACCTCCAAAAGTGTGTGTGACATTCTTTTCTAGGCTGAAAGGAATATTAATGAAAAACTGAGTTTGTCTACGTCGACGTGGGGCGATACTTTTTGTGTCGATTTCAATTTCAGTGAGACAATTTCAATTGTGGCGACGGGAGCTGACTGTTGTATTGAACACTCCTAAACTGGTCTAACACTATTTAAAGCGCCTATTCTTCTTCAGAGCGATAGAAATCCACAGAGACCTTCAAGCTCTGAAATCTGTTTAAGCGTACTCTTAAACTATCGAAAGTGGCCCCAAACTAGTTTTGATAAGTAATTTACTTCATTTGACAGAAGTGTCAGTGTTATTTGAAATCTGCTGTGTGTTTTATGGGATCAAAGTGACGGGCACTGATATTTTTTAAATAATTACTGTATGTAACGCACGATATTGATTTCATTTTTCGTAGTGTTTCATTTATCTCCTATTTTCTTTTATTAAAGCCGAAACATATTTCTACATAGATGTTAACTTAGAGTGGATTTCGAAAGTTCCTAAAAGCTTAATACCAGTAAACACAGTAAATACAAATTCTGTCAATTAACTGGATATGTACAAGTGTTTGTTCTCTTTCTGTTGCTGGAGCATTGTAATGGATAAACTTTCTCGGTTTCAACACGTGCTAACTTTGTAACCTTGGAAACTTTTTGATTTATATATTGCTCTTTAAGAGCATTGTTGGTGACTTTAGGAGTTGTAACACGAATAACACATCGTTACGTTCATGGTAAACTAAATATAACTTCTAGGATTCCTAAACGTCTTGTATATTGGTGTTTCAATGGCTAGAAATCGCATTACAACGATTCTCTTTTTCTTCAGCCAAGTTGCCGGATTGTTCGTTCTTATACTTCGAGAATTCTCAACGATTCCAATGAAAGAACACATTTTGTAGCACTTCTTGCGAAGAAACTACAGTAAAGTCATATTGAATGGCGTTGTTGAAAATGGCGAAAAAAAATATTAACATGAATACGGAAATGTGAGAATTTTATTAGAGATGACTCCCAAACACCTTGTTACAAACACATTTTTTACACTTAGCCATAATTGATATTTTATGCCTGTTGAATGTATGTGTGCAACCGTGATATTGACACTGGATTATCATCAAGGCAGCCGTGGTTCAAATTCCATCTAGTGCATGTGGAATTTCTGAAAGGAAAAGTCACGTCCTTGTGGATCGTATTTCACTTAAGACTTGAGGTCACGTGGATATCATTAGGATATCAAAATGAGTTTAATTACTGCTTACTTGCACCAAAAGATGTTACCTGTGGTGAAGTGTTTAGATCGTTACATCTTGTGAAGAAGAACGTGACTTCAGGTCTTCTCGAGGTCGGAGGATTTCTGAAGAAAAACCCATAGTTCATCGCGCTGGTCACTTTAACATGAAAATGAACCTCGATACACGTGAACCGTGACTACGCGAAGTGACTACACTCTCCAGACCGAGTACTCGTTTTTACTACTAGAACTCTGCTACATCATCGAACACGGTGGTACAGTACGGATGAGAGGGTGAAACGTAGATATTGACGCATAAGTCAGTCAATATAAATGGTCCGTTATTGGATATTATACATTTTCCAGTTAACTCATTACTGGTTTCCAGCGTTTCGCCCCAGTGTGCTTAGTTGGGCTCATCAGTTGGTAAATAGCACACCCACCAAGACGCATGCATACCGTGGAGGCCACTGCATAGGCTACTTGGAGCCACTGGCAGTGTCAATGCACTATGAGAGGCCATCAGATGATATAGATGTTGTTTCTCATTGGAAACCTGAAATATTTACTCATTCGGGACAAGTATTTCAGGTTCCCTATGGGAATCAACATCTATAAGTCAGTCAAGTCAAGAACCAAAACAGTTCTGTTAGATATTTATTCTTACGTCGCACCAGCACATGTAGGTTTAGTGGCAACGATAGGCTAGGAGTTGAAAGGGAGTGGCTGTGGCATTAAATGAGACACAGCCTCGGCATTTGCCTGATGTGAAATTGGGAAACCACGAAAAACCATTTTCATGGCTGTCGACAGTGGGAGTCGAACCCACTATCACCCAAATGCAAGCTCCAAGCTAACAGCTACGCGACCCTAACCGCACGGCCAACTCGCTGGGTAGTATGTTCTCTTCACTACGTCTACGTGTACAGTATAGAAGGGCCTAAGTAACTGTGCAACTCATGGCGTTTATTGCGTGAGGAAGACCACTGACGGATGAAAGAGACAGATCCTGCGCATGCGTGGAATAGCCAAGCTCCTCCGCTATAATCTTTTCTACTTCAGTTCTTCTCTGAGTGATCACTCGGCCTATCCCTGTCATCGTTGTGATCTCACAGCCGAACATTATCCCAGAATGGGCCAGCATTTATTGACAAGTATACTACTTCACCATGCCTGGTAATTGCAGCTTTGTTGAAGCGGCTTGATTCCCGAAGAGATGGGAAGGGAAATATTATTCATCGTGCTCCAACAGGGTCAGGATATTGATAACATGCCATCCTTTCATTGAGTGGTCAGGTGCAATGCTCACATTTATACAAACCATGTTCACGGCACCTTGAATACGAATATAACCTTTTCATTTTTGAATTATTTGCATTTTGGTTTTTGTTTTTTAATATTAAGAGCATTTTCCTTCATTTTGGAAAATAGTTCGATCAAATTCTGGAGAATTTTGTCTCTTTAGGTCATTTTGTCCCATTTGTCCAGTTCCCATATTATTTTATAAAATTACTTCTGAAGGCCTTAACTAGTAGTTATACATTTCATTATAATATTAAGTAGTCATATTTTTGTTCTTTCGAGTCGTTGTTTCTGAATCAATATTTTAAATTTTGTGGAAATTAATTTCTCAAGTTGTTGTTTATAATTTTGTTTCACTTCCATACAATGCCATGCTCCATACGAAAGTCTTCAAAAACTACCTTTCTAATTTCTATATCAATGTTCGAAAGGCTTTACTTGCTTGTGCTAGTCCGCATTTTATGTCCTCCTTAGTTTCGCCCTCGTTAGTCATTTTACTACCCAAGTAATGATATTCATCTACTTACTTAAAGACTTCATTTCCTAATTAATATTTCCTGCATCAACAGATTGCGTTCTAATGCACTCTATTATTATTGTTTTGGACTTATTTATTTCCATCTTGTACTCCTTCCCACAAGACTCTGTCCATACCATACAGCAATTTCTCCAGATATTCTGCAGTCTCAGCTAAAATAACAATATCATCGGCAAATCTCACGGTTTTAATTTCTTCTCCTTCAACAGTGATTCTCTTTCAAATTGCCCTTTGATTTCCTTCACCGCCTTTTCTATATAAACATTGAAAAGGGGGATAAACTGCAGCTTTGCCTCACTCCTTTCTGGATTGCTGCTTCTATTTCAACGCCCTCGATTCTTATCACTGCAGACTGTTTTCTATAAAGATTGCAGATAATTCTTCGTTCTCGGTACCCGATCCCGATCGCCTTCAGAATCTCGAATAGCTCGGTCCAGTCAATATTATCGAAAGCCTTTTCTAAATCTACGAAAGGATTAGTTAGCACAGGATAGGGTGGCATGAAGAACTGCATCAAACTTCTATATTCTCAGATCAGACGTAAAGTCAGGATTGCTTGACGTGTTCCTACATTTCTTCTGACGCCAAACTGATCTTTCCTCAACTGAGTTTCAATATTTGTCCCTCCGTTCTTCAGTAATTAATACGTGTAAAAATGTTGCAGGCGTGAGAAACCAAACTAACGGTGTGGTAATTTTAACACTTGACGGCATCGGCTTTCTTGCCAATAAGGTATAACAACATTCTGCCGAAAATTAAATAAAAGAAATAAAGAAAATAAAAATGTGGTGTTACAGAAGAACGATAAAAGTGAGATGAATAGATCGAATCACGAATGAAGTGATACTGAATCGAACTGGTGTTAGATGATTGATTTGGCTAAATTTGACGAGAAGGAGAGACAGAACGATGGGACTCATCTCACCGAGGACTTGTTCTGTTGGGTTTTGAAGGAAATGTAGGTGATAAGAACGATAGGCATGAATATGACAAGCAGATTAGAGCAGATGTGGGATGTATTAGTTACGTAGAAGTGAAAGGATTAGCACAGGATAGGGTGACATGGAGAACTGCATCAAACTGATGACTGAAGCAGCAAGAAGAGATAGTGTCGGCTCGGTCAACAGATTTAGCGACTGCGATATTAGTTATATTTAAGACAATGCCACATATGAGCTCAGCGAGGCAGATTATTTACAAAGTGGCGGAGTTCGTGGAAAAAGAATCCACTGCAGTCAGTTCTAACGAGAATTTCAGAAGCAACGGGAGTGTATACAAGCTTCGTTTGTAAAACTAAGCGTTAAGGCATTGATGTTGAAAATAAGGGGGTTGAATTTTTTATCATGAAACTGGCAAGCTGATTGTTATTAGGTTGATCTTGTAAGACACTAGTAACATTTTGTGCTATACTTTCTCTTTCACGCCATGAACAACAAACGAATGTCAGACTGTGTTAGAATAAGTTCAGTTCTTAACCAGTCTGAATGCAATGGTGATGACCATGACATTTTATTCTGTGTTAATTTGTTTGTATTATGTAGTGTTTTGTTACAACCGTTATTTATTACTTCGGTAATGAAATTATCCTTGTTTTTAAAAATATTCCAAATTACGTCCGATAACTAATTCTCCTTCCAACTTTAGGCCGCCGTATGTAATGGAGAACAGTGGGAACGTAATGAGTGGAGAGGCTTTTGTAAGGCTGTGAGCTCTGACCGGTACCGGCTTTCTTAAATCTTGATGTTTTTCTTGCGGTCAGTCGTAGTGGTGGCCTCTGACGTCATACGATAGCACAGTTACTGTGGCTCATCTCTATATGGAAAATTGCCATTCTATACTGACGAGCTGGGAAGGCCTCACTAATCCTACGTCAGAGATTGGTCAGTAGTGTTTTCCTTATGAGTGTATGTTGTATGAGACGACGGTATTTACTGTAAATGACTGTAAACATTTCTGTATGCTGTTTGTTATTTTCCCATATCAAAATTAATCTGAAGTTTGCAGCATAACCGTAAATCGAACCTTCTGTACTCTGCGATGGAGAACTAGATATGAATATGACCTATAGAGACAGAGGACTACAATAATACTCGTTATCTGGAACACACCTATTCTTCAATGTAGGTTAGGAAAATCAAGAATGTTTTCGTTCAAAAGACTATAGCGAATATCATTGATATGTTTATGCAGCCAACATCGTTAGTCGTTATTATATAATTCTCCGTTCGGTTTCAAATATATTTATTCTGTCAGCTATGCTATGTGGCACTTCCAGTAACAATAAAAGGACTACCAATCCACACCAGAAGAATCAACTTTTCATTTTTATTTTATAATTTGCTTTACGTCGCTATGACACAGATAGGTCTTATGGCGACGATGGGGCAGGACAGGGTTACGAGAGGGAAGGAAGAGATCGTGGCCTAAATTAAGGTATATCCCCAGCATTTAACCGGAGTGAAAATGGGATACCACGGAAAACCATCTTCAGGGCTGCCAACAGAGGCGGGCATATTATAAAATGATGTCCGCGGTCGGTGTCTGTCTGTGTATGTGTGAGCTAATCTTCAAAACTACCGAACGGATTTTGATGCAGTATTTATCATTGTGTTAAGCACGTAATGGTAAATGTTTGGATGCATGAAAAATTAATCTACTGCAAGAACGGAGCAGAGTTGTGGTAGTTTTATTGGAGGAAGTGGAGGAGAAAAAATGGCCATCTGACAACTTCCTTGGCTTACGCTGCCTAAAACATCAACGATTGACACCAGGGCTGTGAGGAAGAATGTTTGAATATGGAAAGTTCTACAAAAATATATAATACAATATACATATATCTACGAAAGGTATCCCTCAATAAGCGTTCTAATTTTACTTTTTTTATGGGAATAAATTATCCTTAAATTAGAAATAATATCTTCAGATTAATCACGTAATCCTTTTCAAAATACTCTGCTTATCAACCTCAATAATTTGATTGAGAAAATAATACCCTTTATTGTACATAACTTGCATGGATTATTTACGACGTATCGTCGTTTCAAAGAAGGCGTAAAAATATATTAAACGATGGGCTCACGGCCAGAGTAGATTAAGCCACTCTTCCCCCCCCCCCCCAAAAAAAACAGAAGAAAAAGAAAAAAGAAAATACGCCTAACCACTTGTCGTGAATTCTTCTCTAGTGCTAAAAGCATCCAACTCACTGATCACCTGCTATGTTGCACTGCCATCTGTGCGCTCTTTTAGCAACTCTTGAGTGCAAAACAAGCCTAATCCGAAACTGATGGCTGACAAAAAAGAAAGAAATGGCGTATGGCTTTCACTGCCGGGAGTGTCAGAGGACAAGTTCGGCTCGCCAGGTGCAGGTCTTTGGATTTGACTCCCGTAGGCGACCTGCACGTCGTGATGAGGATGAAATGATGATGAAGACGACACATACACCCAGCCCCCGTGCCAGCGAAATTAACCAACTAAGGTTAAAATTCCCGACCCTGCCGGGAATCGAATCCGAGATCCCTGTGACCAAAGAGCAGCAGATTATTTATTTATATTTATTTCTCCCTTCTCTTACTTAAAGTTTCCCACCCAAGTTCCTCTAACATTTCTGATACACTACTTTTTCTCATGAAATCCCCTGTTACAAATATTGCTGCTTTCCACTGCACACTATATATTTCTTTTATTAGGTATTTTTGGCGAGGATCCCAAACACTGTTTGCATATTCCAATAACGGACGAACCATACTTAAGTAACTTTTCTCTTTTAATTCTTTGTTGCATCCTTAAAGTAGCCTCATTATGACATGTAACGATCTGTATGCTTTCCCAACAATGTCATCAACATGACCCTTCCAGTGCGAATTACTTTCAATTCTCACACCTAAGTATTTGCACTTGCCATCTTTTGGGATAACTACCTCATCCAAAGTATATTTAAATTCAGTTCTTTGAATGTTTTAACAGTTGGTTTGCCTCCATTAATCTTCATATTATTTTCTTCAACCCATTGTTGGATACTCTCAAGGTCCCTTTGTAATTCTGAACAATCCTCAATGTTATTTATTTCCCTATAAACAATTATGTCATCTGCAAACAAACTTATTTTTGATTTTATATTGTTCCCTAAATCATTTGCGTATATTAAGAAAAGTAAGGGACCGATTATACTACCCTGTGCAATTCCCTGTGATACATTATTTCCTACTTTGGCTTTCTGAACCCTTGAATTTAGAAATGTTCTTATTCAACGTATAACCCTTACGTCCAATCATATTCCCTCCAATTTCTTTAATAATATGCCATGTTCCACTCTATCAAAGGCTTTGGAAAAAATCTATTGTTATGCAATCTAACTGGCCTTCTGAATCCAACCGATCTGATATGTCCTGCTAAAATCCCACCAGTTGTACCTCACAAGAAAATATTTTTCTAAATCCTTACTGGCTGCTCATGAAGCAGTTTTTATCATCGCATATCCCTCTGATGTACTTTGCTATTAAACTCTCTAGTATTTTACAAACTACACTGGTCAGGCTGATTGCTCTGTAGTTCTCAGGTTTCCCTTTATCACCCTTTCTTTTATGAATTGGTATTCTTATACATTCCTTCCATTCCTTTGGTATTACACTATTATTTATGCCATAGTCAAAGAGAATTTTTAAGTAAGGCACAATGTACCACCCCATTGTCTTTAATACCTCCCCAGTAATTTGATCACTTCCTGCTGCTTTTCTTTGCTGAAGCAGTTGGATTTCTCTGAAAATATCTTCATTTGTGAATGAGAAGCTTCTTGTTTCCCTATGTGTGTGTCTCTCTCTATCTTCTGACAATCTTCTACTGCATCTCTGAATTCCCTACTAAATAGATTTGCTTTCTAAGTATCTGTTAAATAGTGATCACCCCGTTCCCCCACCATTGTGGGAATTTGTATTCCTTTTCCTTTTTGATTCTTAATATATGAATACAGCTTTTTCCATTTCCCTTTGTGGTCATTACCCTCATGAAGTATGCCATTGATATAATTCTATTTTGCTTCCTTTCTCACTCTATTCAGTTCCCTCATTAGCTGTTTTCTAGTTTCTCTACTCTCCCTACCCTCTTTGATTTTCTGTTACTATTCTACACTTTCTTTTTAATTTTCTTATTTCCATTGTGTACAGGGTCTGAGGTCATTTTACCCTTCTTAACAGGTACAGATCTCTTCCCTCTTTCCCTCGGACTCAGCGAGGGATCCCACCTCTACCGCCTCAAGGGCAGTGTCCTGGAGCGTGAGACATTGGGTCAAGGAATACAACTGGGAAGAATGACCAGTACGTTGCCCAGACGGTCTCACCTGCTATGCTGAACAGGGGCTTTATTGGGGAATGGGAAGATTGAAAGGGGTAGACAAGGAAGAGGGGGAAGCGGCCGTGGCCTTAAGTTAAGTACCATTCCGGCATTTGCCTGGAGGAGAAGTGGGAAACCATGGAAAACCACTTCCAGGATGGCTGAGGTTTGAATCGAACCCACCTCCACTCAGTTGACCTCCCGAGGCTGAGTGGACCCAGTACCAGCCCTCGTACCACTTTTCAAATTTCGTGGCAGAGCGGAGAATCGAACCCGGCCCTCCGGGGGTGGCAGCTAATCACACCAAGTGTTTAATTATAAATATTTTATTAATCAGATTATTGTTTATATTATACCAGCACATTAAAGATGGCAAATATCACTGATACTTAGTTACAAAATGCGTACATCTTCTCATCTGCAGACCATACAGAAAATGCTCCCTTCCTCCGTCGCAGCTCAGCCTTCCTCTGCAAGTGTAGCACGCACAGTCCATTGCAGCTCAACTAGCTACAAACATGTACTGCATTCCTATAACTGACTGCTTGGTAACATCGAAATATGTCATCTCAGCGGTCGAAACTGTAACGGTGAAAAAATAAATTCCCTTTGTATTAGAGCATAAACCCTTTAAAAGTGTTTTATCCCATCCTATTTACTCCTTTGTGGTCAGGACTTCAGTGTAATTGAAACGACCAAAAAATGTATGTGCCTGTGCGGTGTGCTGAGGTGTTAGAAGATGAAAAAAAGAAACCATCTAAATGCAGCTAAATAAAAAAGACCTTTCTTCCAAGTCAGAATTTTATGAACTCAAGTGCCAAGAACCTAACTGCAGTAGCACATATATAGGCGAAACAATACGTAATTTTCACACCATATACAAAGAGTACAACACAAAAATACGATCACATAAAATAGTAATTCAGCATCTGTAGAGCAGGTGTGTGACAGTTCACAGCATTTCACGAGACATCAACACAGATTTAAAAAAAATTGCACAACGAAAATTAAAACAAATAGTTGAATATTAAAGGAGCGATAGGGTAAAACTAACCAAACCGATTTCAATGATCATACATATTTAAAAATGTCCCCCTCCTCACCCTAATTAATTAACGTCTGAACAACATTTCACACTTTATGCATTCGAGCTTAATGGATCCCACCGGAGGCTACTCTGACGTAAATGTCTATATGTGGGTAGAATATTGTTGTCTGTAGTAAATTCTCCGAATTTACAAACCGTCTTTCACCAGTCCAGATGTTTTGTTTATTATTTATTCTAAAGATAATATCTTATAAGGTACTCTTTAATTAACTTCGATACTTTTATTTCATCAAAAATCATTAACTTGTCTTTACTACCAAATACTCAAAAATAACATGAAGAACAACACTTTCCCTCCCATATCCAATGAACAGAGTGATTGCCCGCAGCATTCTTGTCGTTCACCTACTTGCCCTCCCGTCTTCACGGAACAGAGTTCATTGCCTACGGAATTACCCCCCAATCCTCCCCTCCTCTACGTACTGTAGTTAACAGAACCCAACAAGCATAATGGCTGCAGTCCAAAAGCACTTGATGAAGGTAATGGACGATCGATTAGCGTTTTTCATCACGTAATCAAGTAATCCTTATCAAAGTAAATTAATAAGTAGACAGTTATTAAGGTGAAAGTTGAGAACTACTACAATCATTATTTGTTATTACTTGTTCATAATGTCTCCAACTCACAAGCACTGACAAGTTTACGTAACGTTAACAATATTGCCAATGATTTAAAGCCATTTGATAGAATCTGAATGTGTTCTTGAAGAACGAAATATGCCATTCTTAATTTAATAGTGCGTATTTTTCTAAAGGTTTGTAATCTTATAAATAAAAATTAAGAGGGTTCGTTGTCCGACTCGTTGGCTGAACGGTCAGCATACTGGCCTTCGGTTCAGAGGGTCCCGGGTTCGATTCCCAGCCGGGTCGCGGATTTTAACATTAATTGGTTAATTCCAATGCCACGGGGGCTGGGTGTATGTGTTGTCTTCATCATCATTTAATCCTCATCACGACGTGCAGGTCGCCTACGGGAGTCAAATAGAAAGACCTGGCGAGCCGAACCCATCCTGGGATATCCCGGCACTAAAAGCCATACGACACTTCAAGAGGGTTCGTTATCTGTAATTTCACTTATTTAGCATAATTTTGATATATTTATCCGTTTTAGGTAAACTCAAGGCCGCATCAGTGGTTTTTAGCTTTCGTGTCTCTTTGTATGTTTGTTTGTTTGTTTGTTCCACCATCGTGGAGAAACGACTGGATAGAACTCGAACGAACTTTGTATTTAAAGTACACTCATCCAGGATGAGGTTAGGATATCCATGTAATTAAAAAATCACTGAATAGAGATCACCATTAATGATATCTCGACCAAACTTCATGTTTAGTTTCTACTTATCCAGGGGCAGGTTTTTATATGCGTATCATTTAAAAGTCTCTGAACAGACTGGCGGTTTATGGGAGGACAAGAAGGATTTTTTTTTAATTTTCTCTTACGCTGTTGATTATATCCAGATGAAATATCACATTTAGAGTTTAATCATCCAGGAGCAGGTTTCAATATGCATATCGTTTAAAAATCACTGAACGGACTAGGGGTTTATAGGAAGACCAGAAGAGATTCTTCAATTTTCTCTTACACATAACATTTAGAGTCTACTCATCCCATATCAGGTTCAGATATGCATATCATTTATAAATCACTGTTCAGCTCTATGGCTAAATGGTTAGCGTACTGGCCTTTGGTCACAGGAGTCCCGGGTTCGATTCCCGGCAGGGTCGGGAATTTTAACCATCATTGGTTAATTCCTCTGGCACGGGGACTGGGTGTATGTGCTGTCTTCATCATCATTTCATCCTCATCACGACACGTAGGTCGCCTACTGGCGTCAAATCAAAAGACCTGCACCTGGCGAGCCGAACATGTCTTCGGACACTCCCGGCACTAAAAGCCATACGCCATTTCATTTCATAAATCACTGAACAGATTGGGGCTTTATAGAAAAACCAGAAGAGTGCTTTTCGATTTTCTGTTACACTGTTTGTTATATCTAGACCAAACTTCGTATTTAGAGTCTACTTACCCAGGAGCAGGTATCAATGTGCATATCATTGAAGAATCTATATAAATAAAATTGTATCTGTTTGTCTGTTTGTCTGTTTGTCTGTTTGTCTGTTCCACCATCACGTCGAAACGGCTGGATAGATCTCAACCAAACTTCATATTTAGAGTATACTCCTCCCGGGGAAGGTTTCGATATGCATATCATTTTAAAATCTTTGAATACACGGGGGGTTTATAGGAAAACCAGAATGGTTTTTCCACCATCACGTCGAAACGGCTGGATAGATCTCAACCAAACTTCATATTTAGAGTATACTCCTCCCGGGGAAGGTTTCGATATGCATATCATTTTAAAATCTTTGAATACACGGGGGGTTTATAGGAAAACCAGAATGGTTTTTCCACCATCACGTCGAATCGGCTGGATAGATCTCAACCAAACTTCGTATTTAGAGTATACCCCTCCCGGGGAAGGTTTCGATATGCATACCATTTTAAAATCTTTGAATACACGGGGGGTTTATAGGAAAAACAGAAAAATTTTTCCACCATCGCGTCGAAACGGCTGGATAGATCTCAACCAAATTTCGTATTTAGAGTATACTCATCCAGGGGAAAGTTTCGATATGTATATCATTTTAAAATCTTTGAATAGACGGGGGTTTATAGGAAAACCAGAATGGTTTTTCCACCATCACGTCGAAACGGCTGGATAGATCTCAACCAAACTTCATATTTAGAGTATACTCCTCCCGGGGAAGGTTTTGATGTGCATATCATTTTAAACTCTTTGAAAACACGTTGGGTTTATAGGAAAACCAAAATGGTTTTTCCACCATCACGTCGAAACGGCTCGATAGATCTCAACCAAATATCATATTTAGAGTATACTCCTCCCGGGGAAGGTTTCGATATGCATATCATTTTAAAATCTTTGAATACACGGGGGGTTTATAGGAAAACCAGAATGGTTTTTCCACCATCACGTCGAAACGGCTCGATAGATCTCAACCAAATTTCATATATACAGTATACTCATCACGGGGAAGGTTTCGATATGCATGTCATTTTAAAATCTTTGAATACACGGGGGGTTTATAGGAAAACCAGAATGGTTTTTCCACCATCACGTCGAAACGGCTGGATAGATCTCAACCAAACTTCATATTTAGAGTATACTCATCCCGGGGAAGGTTTCGATATGCATATCATTTTAAAATCTTTGAATACACGGGGGGTTTATACGGAAACCAGTATGGTTTTTCCACCATCACGTCGAAACGGCTCGATAGATCTCAACCAAACTTCATATTTAGAGTATACTCTTCCCGGGGAAGGTTTCGATATGTATATCATTTTAAAATCTTTGAATACACGGGGGGGTTTATAGGAAAACCAGAATGGTTTTTCCACCATCACGTCGAAACGGCTGGATAGATCTCAACCAAATTTCAAATTTAGAGTATACTCATCCCGGGGAAGGTTTCGATATGCATATCATTTTAAAATCTTTGAATACACGGGGGTTTATAGGAAAACCAGAATGGTTTTTCCACCATCACGTCGAAACGGCTGGATAGATCTCAACCAAACTTCATATTTAGAGTATACTCCTCCCGGGGAAGGTTTCGATATGCATATCATTTTAAAATCTTTGAATACACGGGGGTTTATAGGAAAACCAGAATGGTTTTTCCACCATCACGTCGAAACGGCTGGATAGATCACAACCAAACTTCATATTTAGAGTATACTCATCCCGGGGAAGGTTTCGATATGCATATCATTTTAAAATCTTTGAATACACGGGGGTTTATAGGAAAACCACAATGGTTTTTCCACCAGCACGTCGAAACGGCTCGATAGGTCTCAACTAAACTTCATATTTAGAGTATACTCCTCCCTGGGAAGGTTTCGATATGCATATCCTTTCAAAATCTTTGAATACACGGGGGGTTTATAGGAAAACCAGAATGGTTTTTCGACCATCACGTAGACACGGCTGGATAGATCTCAACCAAACTTCATATATAGAGTATAGTCCTCCCGGGGAAGGTTTCGATATGCATGTCATTTTAGAAATTTTGAATACACGGGGTGTTTATAGGAAAACCAGATTGGTTTTTCCACCATCACGTCGAAACGGCTGGATAGATCTCAACCAAATTTCATATTTAGAGTATACTCATCCCGGGGAAGGTTTCGATATGCATATCATTTTAAAATCTTTGAATACACGGGGGTTTATAGGAAAACCACAATGGTTTTTCCACCATCACGTCGAAACGGCTGGATAGATCTCAACCAAACTTCGTATTTAGAGTATACTCCTCCCGGGGAAGGTTTCGATATGCATATCATTTTAAAATCTTTGAATACACGGGGGGTTTATAGGAAAACCAGAATGATTTTTCCACCATCACGTCGAGACGGCTGGATAGATCTCAACCAAATTTCATATTTAGAGTATACTCATCCCGGGGAAAGTTTCGATATGCATATCATTTTAAAATCTTTGAATAGACGGGGGTTTATAGGAAAACCACAATGGTTTTTCCACCATCACGTCGAAACGGCTGGATAGATCTCAAACAAATTTCATATTTAGAGTATACTCATCCCGGGGAAGGTTTCGATATGCATATCATTTTAAAATCTTTGAATACACGGGGGTTTATAGGAAAACCAGAATGGTTTTTCCACCATCACGTCGAAACGGCTGGATAGATCTCAACCGTATTTCATATTTAGAGTATACTCATCCCGGGGAAAGTTTCGATATGCATATCATTTTAAAATCTTTGAATAGACGGGGGTTTATAGGAAAACCAGAATGGTTCTTCCACCAGCACGTCGAAACGGCTCGATAGGTTTCAACTAAACTTCATATTTAGAGTATACTCCTCCCGGGGAAGGTTTCGATATGCATATCATTTCAAAATCTTTGAATACACGGGGGGTTTATAGGAAAACCAGAATGGTTTTTCGACCATCACGTAGATACGGCGAGCTAGATCTCAACCAAATTTTATATTTAGAGTATACTCATCCCGCGGAAGGTTTCGATATGCATATCATTTTAAAATCTTTGAATAGACGGGGGTTTATAGGAAAACCAGAATGGTTTTTCCACCATCACGTCGAAACGGCTCGATAGATCTCAACTAAACTTCATATTTAGAGTGTATTCATCCCGTGGAAGGTTTCAATATGCATATCATTTTAAAATCTTTCAATAGACGGGGGGTTTATAGGAAAACCAGAATGGTTTTCCTCCATTTTCTCTTATACTGTTGATTTTCTGTAAGCTTCGTTTACCGTACGTGAAACGTCTCTTCATTATAAACAACTTTCGTTATGTTCATAATTTACCTTACTCTTTACATGACGGAGAAATTTACAATTTTCTGCTGGTACCATGCTCTGCATTGAGTGACCGACAGACCGACAACGAACCTACAGGTTACCATGGCAACGTCTCTGACTGCATGCCAGCAGGGAAGTAACGTTTTGCCATTTTCCTCATCATGCTTTTTAAATTCGTGGTTGTTCCTTAGGTAGAAGGCAAGAGAGGCGTCAATCGGCCTATCTGCGGGATATTGGCAGAATATCGTTGGATGTTATATCCGCCTTCGAATAGATTAAGTAATAACACCATTAGTCATCTTCTTATTTTTTGTTTACCTAGGAATCACTGGACATAAATTTCTCCTCTGTTACCGCTTTATTATATCCATAACTCACACTAGCATAATTTATTGAGGGTCATTTGATTTTCCAATACATTAACTAGGCATTTACATATTTGTCGTTATCCGGCTGTCCTCAGTTATAATCCATTTTCTATTACTTTCAACTCTCTTAACTGTATTATTTTCTTCCTTAATTACGCCGTATGTACGCGAGTGCTACAAACTACTGGATGTATTCCCACCAATACTCATATTTAGAATACACCTGTCCTTGATAGGTTTTAGGGCAAATATTGTTTCTAAATCCCTGAACTGACTGGGGGTTTATACGAAACCGAAACAGTGATTTTGCACTTCCACAAAATATACACAACCAACGTTAATTTAAATCTACCTGCCTTGGTAGAAATTTTTTTCTAAACCTTTTTTCTCATGTGCATCATTTCGATACGAGGATTAATAAGGGAGATATCATTAACGGACCGTTTTTTTGTACAAGTCCCAACGGACTTAACTCACGAGCGGGTGCGTGTAAAGCGTATTCCTTACAACTTGAAAACTACTGAAGACATTCGAACCAAAATTCATATTTAGCATCCACCTGTCCAAAGGTAGGTTTTAAACGTAAATAACATTTCATGTTCCGGAATGGACTGGCGGTTTATAGGGAACCGAAATGGTGATTTTACTCTTCCACAATATATACAGAACAAGACCAACCTGACTGGAAATCGACCAAACGTGATGGAATTCTACCTCTAAACCTTTTTTTCATGTGCATTTTTTCGTCAGGAGGATTAATAAGGGAGATATCATGAATGGTCAGTTTTGCAGGTTAAGTCCAGCGGACATAGCCAAAAAGGTGTTTAACATGGAGCAGATTCCTTATCTATATAAATCAAATCGTAACGACTGTGTGCCTCTACACTGACTATTTTGGCGAAATTTTCGTACAGCTTTCCGTTTAAGGGGTAATAATGACCATCTGCATAATTTTTCGTTTAGTTTCCTGAAAGTCCTAATTTTTACCCGCCTCGCCCAAAATCCAGATTTCGGCATAATCTGCCAGAAGAAAAAGAAGATAATTGAAACTGCCAAAATTATACGTTTTATCCTGTAACGAACGGAAAACATCCAAGATCATTACATTTTTCACTTTTTATCCCCGAAGAATATCGAAATATGCAGGCAATTTTAATGATGGTGCAGACCTTCGGAAATTCCTATCACATAACAGATTGCACGATCTCCGTTCAATTTGGAATGATCTACAACCTTGGTCTTATGACTTTTTGCCGTATCTGTATCCCTTTTACGTTTGATTTTTCTCTATTAATGGATGTTAAGTCAATTTGGAATTTTCACATGCATAATTCATACCTTCGATTACTTATATGAAATACAGAATCATCAAACTCTTCACGAAAATTGGCCCACCCAGTAGCCATATATCAGCCAAATGCTATGTATGTAGCTGTCACATAATTATCCGAAAAGTAATGTAATGTGAGATAATCTTACAAGAACGTTACCCTGTTCCACGTTTCTAACTCAATCTGACCCAAGAATAGATGACATATCATAGGACCAGCCATTTAGGCCACTAAATCCGGCGTGTCTTATGGTATAATCCTTTGTCGATATGACGTACGTTTAGTAGCAGTTGATCTGTAAATGAAGGTCTTCAATATTGTAAATACGCATATACTTTCGTATGTCGATTTGTAGTGATCGAGAAAGGGTTGGTCTGCTATTGTAATCAGTACTCCCCACACCGACTTTGTGTGTCATACTTTGACTGGCAGTATGAAAGGGTTCCTTCTCCAACTCCTGTGTAACTGTCATTAGTAAGGAAGGTCTACAATTGTAATGAATAGTTCACTTCTCGATTTGACTTGCAGAAGGCAAGTGAGCATGCAGTTTTGTTTAAAACTCCCCTACCCGATTGTGTTTGGCAGTAGGCAAGGGTGCCCGCCATTATAAAGAAATGTCCTCATGTAAAATGTGACTGGCATTAGGCATAGTGGCCTGCTATTTTGATGGAAACTCACCAACTTGGTGTGACTGGCAGTAAGCTGGCTGGAAGTAGGAAAATGGGCCTGGCATTATAATGATAACTGCACAACTCAGTTTCGAGTGATAGTAGGGTAATTGCCTGCCATTATAATAAAAACAGTAATCTGTCTGGAAGTAGGAAAGGGGGGCAGCCATTTTAACGAAAACTCCCCAAATCGATTCTGTGCGCATAGTGGGCAATGGGGCCTGCAATTGTAATGTAAACTTCCCAACTCGATTGTGAATGGCAGTAGGCAAGTGAGCCTGCCGTTATATCACAAATCCATAACAAACACTTTACATTGGAAACAACGTACGGGGACCTCCCCATGCTCTTTCTCGGATAACGCTAAGAGACATGCAATTTTAAAACAATCTTATTTACTACATGCACACTATTTACTTCGATATTCGAATACAATGTAGAATACCGTAGCGAAGCACGGGTACATTCGCTAGTCACTGAATAAACTGGGGCTTGATAGGGACACTAGATTCCTTTACCGGGCTCGTTAGCCGTGCGTTTAGGGGCGCGCAGCTGTGAGCTTGCATTGGGGAGAGAGTGGGTTCGAATCCCACTGTCGGCAGCCCTGAAGATGGTTTTCCGTGGTTTCCCACTTTCACACCAGGCAAATGCTGGGGCTGTACCTTAATTAAGGCCACGGCCGCTTCCTTCCAACTCCTAGCACTTTCCTCTCCCATCGTCGCCATAAGACCCAACTGTGCCGGTGCGACATAAAGCCACTAGCAAAAAGAAGAGTTAGTTTTCAATTTTCTCTTGCACTGTTGAGGATATCTCGACCAATCTTCATATTTAGAGTTTACTCATCCAGGAGATGGTTCTGATCTGCATATCATTTCAAAATCACTGAATAGACCGGTGGTTTATAGGAAGACCAGAGAGTTCATTTCTTAAATTTCTCTTTCACTGTTTGTTATATGTAAAATTTGTAGACTATATGTGAAACGCCTCTTCATTTTAAGTAATTTTTGTAATGTACATATTCACTTACTCTTCAAATGACAGAGAAAATTATTACTTCCTACGGGGTCCTTGTTCTGCAGCCAGGGACAGAAACCCTCACAAAACAAAAGTTATTTGAAGGATCCAAAACAGTAGAAAATCAGAGGATGCATAATATTTCGCTCGGCTTGAAAATGAACCCCACATAATGTAACTGAACACCGAGAAAGCATTGAGGTAGAACGTTTTCCTTTGATGTCACTGTGTCTTTCTGTCTCTCTGTCTGTCTGACCGAGCTCGATAGCTGCAGTCGCTTAAACGCGGCCAGTATCCAGTAATCAGAAGATAGTGGGTTCGAGCCCCACTGTCGGCAGCCCTGAAGATGGTTTTACGTGGTCTCCCATTTTCACACCATGCAAATGCCGGGGCTGTACCTTAATTAAGGCCACGCATCTTCCTTCCAATTCCTAGGCCTTTCCTATCCCATCGTCGCCGTAAGACCTACAGTATCTGTGTCGGTGCGACGTAATGCTAATAGCAAAAAAAAAAAAAAAAAAACAATCTGACTGTCTGTCTGTCTGTCTAACTGTACGTCTGTCTGTATATTCCTAAAAGCGGAAAACTGCTGAACTTATTTCAACCAAACTATGTATTTGGAATCTATTCACTCAGGATTGTGTTATCAGGTGCATGTGATGTCATGGTAATCACATGGAGTTGGTATTTATAGCAAGATTATTCTCAAAATTTCGTTAACATGAGGTCTATCAAAAGACTGTACAAAACAAAGTTTATGTTATTTCCGTTCCTTTATGCCATGAAAGTATTCATGGTACGAAAGATAATAACGCAGATGATTACGAAAAATCGGATTTTAGGCCAAGTCCCGTGGGACATGTCATGCAAATCACTTCAAAGTGGATAACGGGAAAAACTAAAGAGCCGTTTTACTCTTGTCGATATGGCAAATATTAAGGGAGGTATCAGACCGGCCCTGCCATGTAGGGGGCAACGCGTCCGTCTGTCACTCTGCGGCCCCGGGTTCGATTCCCGGCTGGGTCAGGGTTTTCTAATCGTAATGATTTATATCCCTGGCTGGGGACTGGGTTTTTGTGACGTCCTTAATCTTCTTTTCCTCACACACAACATTCCACACTACCGCCATTGCAATTACACTCAGGTTCATACAATATGGTGCCAGTAGGGGCAAAAGATCCACATGGGTCGACGCCCCGAACAAATAGCATTTAAAAGATAAAAGGGAGGTATCATCAACGCCAGAGTGCCACCCCAGTGGTCAGAGATACAATATGCAACCTGAGAACCACGGAGAATTTCATACACTAGAAAAGCTACCTTACAATAAATTCGGAAATCGTTCTCATTCTTTTTCGACTTCGTTCAGCTTCATCATATTTCACGTTACAGCCAAGCGCTTTCCTACGAACATATTATTTTAACATGTCGCATTAAGGATGTGAATAGAGCCGTGTTACTTCATATAAATACCTGAATGTATGTGTAGTACACTGCAAATTCCCATGCGAAGAACGAGTACACATTAGTGTTCTCGACAGACTGAGAAGCTTTCAGGTTTCGTTAGGTTGGATGGATATGGTAGCTTCAAATCCCAATGTTTACAGTATCATCCTGAATATAATTTTCCAATATATTCTCTGAGATAGATAGTGAAATAGCTCGTCACTTCCTGTCTTGGCCCAGTCAATTACGATACTTCCGAGGCTACGGTATGAACGGTTACCATACAGTTTTAGTATACTTTAACTAACTGATAATATTTAAGGTCTTTGATATGAACTGATAGCAGCTAGTTACTTGAAATTATCTCGTTGGATGAACGGTCAGCGTACTGACCTTCGGTTCAGAGGGTCCCGGGTTCGATTCCCGGCCGGATCGGGGATTTTAACCTTAATTGGTTAATTCCTACGGCACGGGGGCTGGGTGTATGTGTTGTCTTCATCATCATTTCATTCTCATCACGACGCGCAGGTCGCCTACGGGTGTCAAATAGAAAGACCTGCAACTGGCGAGCCGAACCCGTCCTGGGATATCCCGGCACTAAAAGCCATACGACATTTCATTTCACTTGAAATTATTTAGAAATTGTGTAACAGAAAGAAGAGCGGATTGTTAATAACAATCCGGCTCGTTACCTATGGAGAAGGATTAATTGTTGTACGTGTGGGGCGTTATTTTAAATTATATAAATAACTCTATTCAGCGGAAAATTATTTGTCACCGTTCATTATTTCCCTGAAATTTGTGCTATTTTGTGTAACGACATTAACAAAGTTATATAGACAAAGTCACTAAAGTACACTATACAACGTACATTTTATGCTGAAACAGTGGTTGAATATACAGCGGAGTTTCACACACGAGGGAGTAAATAGGATGGGATAAAACATTTATGAAGGGGATGCTCGGATACAAACGGAATTATTTTTTTTCAGCGTAACAAATTCGACCGCTGCGATGACATATTTCGATGTTAACACGCAGTCATTTACAGGAAGGCAGTACAATTTTTTGTGTCGAGTTGAATGACAATGGACTGTGTGTGCTATCACTTGCAGAGGAACGCTGAGGGGATCATTGAGTTTGAAACGCCTGCTACGCCAGTATGTAGTGCGATGTCAGGGACTTTTCACACCACTTTCACTACATGATATCGATTAAACGATTAGATTAAATATTTTTATGCCGTCTGATAGAATCTGAACACTATTCTACAGCAGAGGGTGTCCGGCAATACCACAGATATTTCTAATCACTTTCATTTCAAACTGACGGCTACATGTCTTCATTCTAATAAGTTAATTTATTTGCCGGTAGGATCTGTAACACGTACTATAGCGTAGTGTGTTTCTAATGAAAGAGAGCAGTGTTTATGCCAATGAGCATTACTCCTTGTGGGTGGGAGACCCAGACGAAGAATACACCCACGGTATCCCCTGCCTGTCGTAAGAGGCGACTAAAAGGAGCGATCAAGGGGGTGATCAAATTAGAACCTTGAAACTACTTGTGATTAGTACCACCACGCGGGGAACACCATGGGTCGCTTTTAATTGGGCGTAGTACCACTATGTTGGGTACCAAATAGGTTTGTGATTAGCAGCAAACGAGGGCTCGACTGCTTTTACAGTACCTGTGATTAGTAGCACTATCTGAGCGACACCATGGGATGAGGGAACCCATGGTTCTGGCTTGCCTATGATTAGTACCCACTATATGAGGAACACCACGGGATAGTACGAGTCCCTGTGGTTAGCACACTTAGGTGATGAAGACCATATGTTTGCGTTGCCTGTCAATGGCGCCGCAATGTGCGAAACACAGTAGGTCTGTAATACATGTGCGAACTTCATTATGTGTGAGTAGTACCGTAATGTGTGGAATACCGCGAGTGTACGCTACTCTTGATGAGTACCGCATCATGACAAATACCATGATTCCACTTTTCTAGTAATAAATACCATTATGAGGGGCCGATGACATGGATTTTGGACCCGTTTCGACTACAACCATAATCGATTCAGCCTCGTGCTATTGAAGCAGTCCCTTGGTCCGTAATATTATTGTTTTGTGCCAGCTGCTGTGCATGTGAGGCACTGTGGGTCGGATCCACTGATGGTTTTAAATTAATATCCATCCATCCATTCATTTTTCGACCTCACGCTTTGAATTCTGGTCAGTGGAAGATTTTGGACTTTTAATTTGTCATGTCATTTCGTCTCATTTCGTACCATTAGGGGCCGATGACCTCGATGTTAGGCCCCTTTAAACAACAAACAGCAATCAATCATCAATAAATGAGCATTGACTGTAATTGAGATAACTTTTCGAATTCTACGTCGTCAAGTCAGAGTTGCCAACCAGAATGTTTTATGCCTAAACATATTTCTCATTCATTCCAGACAAATGCCTTGAAGGTACACGCGATAGAGCTTCCATTCTCCTGACCCGGTATTACATATCTGGATGCGAGTACACAAATAATTTGCAACATCTCGAATACGGATCGCATGTAGATTACAGCTCTGCTAAACGAGCGAGTGGGCTGTAAAAAGTAGTGGCAACGTAATCCAGCAACTCGCAGGAGATCGGATATGCATAAATAGGATATGGGAGTTGTCACCTAGCGCTGTTGTCGATGTGTAGTGTGAATTTGAATGGCATCCTGTTGGGAGTGTTGTTGCTGTGAGACGTTGCAGTGAAGAGTGTCGATTTCACCGCTCTAAAGCATGCTTTCAAAAGTTGAACAGCGTTAGTGGATTAAAATCTAGGTTGACCATGGTAAAAATCCACCAGAATGTTATTGAGGATTACGTGAAGCCTGCGGCGAGAATGCAGCACCGTATAAGACTTCTGCACGAATGCCAATGCTTTTCTTGCGGGCCAGTAGTAGAGTACGGATTTGCACAGCACAGGTCGGCCGTCCATTCCTCAAGATCAGTTTGACATCATGAGTGGTTTCGTTTCTGTGGACGATCGATGGAATGTGCGGGAATTATCCGCAGAGTTTGGTCTCAGTCATCAAACAGTGAGGCACATACTGACGAAATGTATGAACATGAGGAAAATTGCTTCCCATTGGTTTCCACATCCACTCACCGACTACAGAAATGGCACCGGTATGAACTGGCTGGCTCCCACCTGGACAGATACCACTTCGGAGGAGGCGCATTTCTGCAGCGTATTGTCACCTTTGATGAGACGTGGTCACGAGCCTACGAGCCTGAATTAAAGCGCCAATCGAATAAATGCCGTCACACAGGTTCGCCACGTCCACGGAAATTTTGGCAGCAACCCAGTCGGGTGAAGCTTATGCTGCATACGACTACGAGGCTGTTATTCTTACTCATGCTGTGCCTGAGGGACAGACCGTCAAAAGTGACCACTATTTCCGATTTCAGGAGCGACATGTGCGTCCGGCTTTGCGGCGCAAACATCCACTTTTATAGCGAGACTATGGATGACAGCGCACATTGTCATGTCGCAAACAGTGCAACGGTGGCATTGGGAGTTCTTGGATCACCCTCCGTACTCACTAGACACGAGTTCTTGTAACTTCGACCTGTTTCGGAAGTTGAAGGAACCCCTCCGAGGCCGCACATTTGTACTCCGCGCACTAGGGGCACTCCGTCGCTGTAATCAACAGAGAATGCCTTGGCAACGGTCCCATACGTCTTCCCGACATTTGGCAAAATGTACTGGACTTTGCGGGTGACTATAATGAAGGAATGTAATGCAATTGTTCTTGTTAGTCTATTACATAACTTATTGTGTTCTTTCCGTGTTACAACTACTTTATTTACCGCACTTGTATATACACATAGACTCAGATTTAGAACCATTTGATTATAAGCCATAGGATTCCACATAAATATCAATTTCGAACAGCATGGATAAAATTTCCTCGTTCGAAAGTTACTCATTCATTGACTCGAATGGCATATGCGACAGTTTTGGTTAGAAGCTAAATATATCACTAACTGATCATAATCTCACATAACTGGTTAAGAAGGGGAGATCCCCAATTATATACTCCAATACATAGCCCGCACGATACAGTTCCTTCAAGGAAACCTACACACGATTTTCTCGCGTAACGTTTTCCACGGAAACAAGAAATGAAACGAGATGCATTATACATACCAGGAAAACGGGCGCGCTTGTATGTAGATAAACATGTATTTCCTTGAATATGGGGATGGGTTGCTTGGAGTACTTGGTTAAGTTCTTGTCCCCTATGTTCCAGGTTGCTAAATCAAATAATTGCCCAGTCAATTAGCATAAATATTGCAGAAATGTGATAATGATTTTGACTGATGGTATTCACTGTGAAAATGATTGTTACTTTGAGTGCAAACTACGGAATTTAGTATCACGTCAAACAAACAGTCTTCATTTCAAATATCCGACGCTACGGTAATGAGTGGTTTTCTATTGTTTACCACACTACTACATCACTGTTGCACTTTCATCGAAAATTAACTGTTGAAATCTGACCGTGCATAACTTGTTATATTTTTCCTTAACATGCATTAGTTCTATGACATTATCTTTGATATTACATTACTAATACTTAAAGAATTATGCAATATAACATGCTATATTTTAATTCAAAACCACCTAAATATCTCGAATATTTTTTGATTGCCACAATTTTAACAAATTTCAAGTAAAATACAATGAGTAATCTCAGTACCAAGCTCCATTTTTATACGAAAAGTGTATCTAAAAATGAAGAATTAACACTTGGACAACACTGCATTTAAAGTTTGAAATGTAATATGTACAACTTACATTCGTAGTTAAAAGTCTAGACCTGCATAGCTGTCATCATCGCGGGTTTCTGGTTCCTTCCAGCCTACGTCTGTGGGCACCCTTTCAAATTATAGTCACTCGCATTATTTCTAAAGTATGTTTCTCAGCTCCACGTATTCTTAGCTTATTATTCTTATTCTTATTCTTATTCTTATTCTTATTCTTATTCTTATTCTTATTCTTATTCTTATTCTTATTCTTATTCTTATTCTTATTCTTATTCTTATTCTTATTCTTATTCTTATTCTTATTCTTATTCTTATTCTTATTACTATACAAGTGGCTTTACTTCGTACGGTCTTATGACGACGCGGGGTAAGAAAGGGCTAGGAGTGGGAAGGAAGGAAGCGATTAAGGTACAGCCTGGTGTGAAAATGGGAAACCACGGAAAACCCTCTCAGGGCTGCTGACAGTGTGGTCAGTACCTACTATTTCCCGAATGTAAGCTCACAGCTGCACACCACTAACCGCACGGACATCTCGCTCGGTACTCTCAGCTTATCAGCTGGTAGAAATGAATTCTCTATGTCTGGACTAGGTTCGACGCCCATATCACTCAAAACTCATTCTACTGACAGACTCATTGAAGCAGAGAACAGTATCTATGACAAGATTTTTTAGGATATTGACACCGACAAAGAAGTACTTAATCACCCGTTCTCATATGCAGTTGTATGTGTCACTGGGATTTTGAGTTCTCCTATGCACGTATTTAGAAAGCAAGATCTCTGTTATATTTGTCCCAATAAGGTAAGTTTTATACGCCCGCAAACAACAAAATAAAAATATGCATCACCGCTGTGCGTCATTTATTTGCGTTTGCTATCTTGGCCTGTCTTATGCAGACCAGAAAGACTCTAAGGATAATGGTGGGTACAATTGGGCTCAATAAGCAGCCTTCCAGCTCAGGCTGAACGGAAAAACGGCAGTTATAGCTAGGGGTCTTAATTTCGCTGTCGCTGTCTCTAAAATTCCCACCGAGGAGTTAATTACTTCCGTTGAGGCAGCCATCCACAAACTACCTACGGATAAGGCTGAGGAGTTAAGACAGAAATGTGTGAGACTCATAAGGTCCGCTGTTGTACCCGCGCCCATTTTCACAAGAGGCGAGAGGAGAGCTCTGAAGGAAATTAGAGATGGTTCTGAACTGACCATTCTCTCAGCTGACAAATGTCATGCGACGGCGGATATGGAAACTGACGAGTACAGGAATAAGATCTCGGCTATATTGTCAGAGCCTATTTACAGACTAAGCTCACGTGACCCTAATACTCGTGTGTCCAATGCCTTCGGGAAGCTCTTAAGGCAATCTTCAATCCAAAAGAGGAGGCTAAACATTTGTCCCCGGGAGCCGCAGTGCCACCTACATTATATGGACTTCCTAAGATCTATAAAGATGATGTTCCCCTCAGACCTATTGTTAGTGCGTTAGGTTCTCCTATGTATGCTCTGGCAAAATACCTAAACAGATTGCCTCAGCCACAGATAGGACGCACTGAATCGTTAGGGGCTTTCGGTATTTCGTCAACAAGTTGTCAGCCATAATCCTTCAAAATAATACACTTTTGTTGAGTTTCTGTGTGGAGCCCTTGTTCACTAAAATGCCGATTGTCTCGGTCATGCCTCTCATTGAACATATATTTCCTGAGGATATTACTAAGCTATGTTATCACTGCATGACTTCCACCTATTTATTGTGTGGTGGAAATTTTTACGAACAGATGGACGGAGTGGCTATGAGAAGTCGACTTTCACCCGTAGTGGCTAATTCCTTTATGGAGCATTTTGAGGAGGAAGCATTTGCTTCAGCGCCCGTCATACCTCTGACTTGGTGGAGATATGTTGATAATACATTTGAGGTCCGGACAGAAGGTCTTGAGAAACTTCATCTATTTCTAATCCACCTAAGTCAGCAACATCGTTCAATTGAATTCACTATGGAGATGGAGTCAGACGGATGCCTGGAAACGCTGGAAACTGTTCCGTCCTCTACCATAAAATTTCACATATTTAGGCCCATATGCAACCATAGTCATCACAACACCTGCATATTTTTGCACTTTCTACAAGTTCGGAACTAATTCCTAAGTCCATTATAATGTTCCTACTAACACTCTGATTTTGAACAGTGCAATGACAAACGCTAGTGTTCTCACACTGATGAAACCCTCTTAAGGACAGCTTCCTTTTGCAAGCAGAAAGTGGACTTGAACACCCATATTACGAATCTGGCTTGATGTTAATGAGTTATATTTCTTCCACACCCCCGTTTAGATTACGTCTTTCATCTAGATGCGTTCATCCCGCCTAAGGTATATTTTCTTGGGCTTCACGGTATTTATGTTGTGATTACTGTTTCATATATAATTAATATAGTGCTAAATGGTAGACAGATAGATAGATGCCTTTATCGGTGCAGTTAAGGCCATTAGGCTTTCTCTTACAATAAATCAATTATTGTACATTAGAATGATTATTAATGCTATCGTAATTAATATTAAACAGAGTAAAGTAATTCTAAGACAATCAAAATAAAATTCTACCCCAGTGAGACAAACACAGTTGCACGATTGTAAAATTAATAATAATAATAATAATAGCTAGTAATAATATAGTAATAATAGTAATAATACTATTATAATAACCGAACTGCACATTTCACTCACATCCTGTTGTAATTCTTAACGCTATTTTAAATGGCAGTGTGGTTGCTATTTTCCTGACGTCGTCAAGTAAACGGTTCCATTCTAGTGCGGCAGACACAGATAATGATTTGTTACATGTGGCAGTTCGATGGCGAGCACTGACGAGTAGGTGTGATATCTGAGCCATTATATCTCTGTCATAAACATTGGAAAATGAACGGAAATGCGGAGAATGGTAAGTTGGGAAAGTTGTAATAAGAACTCGGTGGGGGAGAGGCAAAGTACGATGGTTCCGACGGACATGGCGTCGCATCCACTCTAATTCTACTGCAGGAAAGATGTCGACACATGGGCATATTTTCTTAAATTGCATGCATATCTGACACATGCATTCTGAGCACGGTGCAACCCTAGGGACAATTCCGGCCTATCATAATTGAAAACAGCTTACTATAACCAAAATATGGTATTGCAAGAGCTTCAATTAATTTCTTTTTCAGTTTTATTGGAAAGATATGTTTATATTTATATAAGGAATGCAGAGCTAACAAAACGTTTTTGGTAGATAGACATGTGCAGACCAAGTCATGCATTCGTCCATGGTAACGCCGATATTCTTTATTTGTGATTCAAAAGGAATTGGAACGTCTTGAAGGATTGCTCTGTGCAAAGGACGATTTTTTATAGGCCTAGTTGTCATTTGAGTTTGATGGATAAGAAGGACTACTTGTGACTTTTCAGGGTTCAATTTCAGGCCGTGAGCAGCAGACCTGTCACCTACATCCTGTAAAGGATACTTTTAATACGGCTATATTTTCGTAAATATCTCGTAATGTGGAGAATATGTAGAGTTCAAGGTCGTCAGCGTACATATGATATTTGCAGTGCCTTAGATTCGATGAAATGCTATTCACAAAGAGTGGTAAAATAAGAGGTGCGAATACAGAACCTTGGAGAACTCCACTCTTTACGGGGCACCATGAGGACACGAGTTCATTATTACCTTTCACACGCTGTTGACGCCCATGAAGACAGGTATGCATCCAAACAACAGTACTCAGAGAGAAATGTGAGCCTTCAGTTTTACAAGTAAAATGTGAACGTCTACACTGTCAAAAGCTTTTCCATAATCTAATAGTACTAGAACTGTGAATCGTCCTCTATCTATTGCTTGTCGAACGTCCTCAGTCACATTGAGTAAGGCTGTAGTTGTACTATGTCCCTGACGGAAACCGGACTGGAATGAATTAAGATTATGTGTTTGAACGTGTTCAGACATTTGAGTATTGACAGTACATTCTAAGATTTTAGTTAGTGCTGATAAAATACAGATTGGAGGATGGTCTCCCTCGTTCGAATGCGTTTGACTTTTCGGAAGAGGTAGCACAATAGTCTTCTTCCAGAGAGATGGATATGTGGTGTATAGAAGACAGAAATCGTTTATGTGATTTATGTTGATTATATGAAATCAAGAATGAGTTTGACCATGTCAGTCCCAATGTCATTACCCCCTTTCGCTTTCGTGCTTATCCTGAGGACCGCATTTCTGATGGAAGGGGCGTTACGTGACTGAAATAGAATTTCAGTCTGTCGGATGTGGGTGTGTATCGTACTGGTCCATGAGCCTCTGCTTGTCATCAGGTCGTGATGCGGAGGAATAAGAGGCAAAATACTCGATAAGAGTCTCGTTCGTCTCTGTTCTTGCTCTTCGTAAGTCGAAGGTTATTAATAGATTTTCATATTGTCGTCGCTGTTTTACCGTTGGATGTAATTAAACTGTAAGTCTGTCGCACTTTGGCATTTCGTATTTGTTGTAGTGATGGGATATTTGATTCATTTTACTGAATCGATTCATTTGATTCCGTTCACGTTACTGAATAGATACAGTGATCCGATTTACGGCACATTAGTGTCTTGCTCCTATTATATGTGTGTAGCATGTACTAATAACATTCATTGCTTGCTACTGCCATCTGCTCTTCTTTCTATGAACTACATTCCTACGCGCTATCTAGCTTTCAGATTCAGGTTTCCCCTGCAGCCTCCTCTTCACGTCAAGTTTTGATGTTACAAAACCCTTCGTCCACAGTGACAACTCCATTAAAAAGTATACAGAATTATCACAATCATCATTTGGGCCGATGACCTCGATGTTAGGGCCCTTTAAACAACAAGCATCACCATCATCATCAAGCACAATCATCAATATTCTGGATTTAGAGCTGTTGCCAAGGTGGGAGATTTCCTATCGATTGTTTGCCTACGCATTTCTAAAATTAATTCAAAGAACATGTACGTTTAATTTTAATCACAGTAATTACACAATACAAAACAAATATATTAGAAAATGAAATGCATGATAAAAGGTACTTGTGCTTATATTAGACTACAAAACGTATATAGTTAATAATAATAAATATTATTAATAAACTGTAAGTTTGTCGCAGTTTGGCAATTCGTACTTGTTGTAGTGATGGGATATTCGATTCATTTTATTATTATTATTATTATTATTATTATTATTATTATTATTATTATTATTATTATTATTATTATTATTATCGACAGAACTTAAATTTTCTACACAGACTTGTGAATTTTTATAGTTCTCAGAAAGAAACAACTCTCCACAAGATAGGGAATTAGATGTAAAATGTCTGTGTTTACAAAAGGTAGCCTACTTATTAAAATAAAACAAATGTTAAAAATGAAATGCATGAAAAATACCACTCCGGTGCATCAATATTTCCTAATGAAGTTACAGAACAAAAATTACGTATCGATTAATAATACTAATTGTTACGGAATCTCTGTGGTTTACAGAGGTGTAAGAAGGTGCCGGGGTTAAAGGGTGGACGGAGAAACGATCGGAGTATAAGTTCAAGCACTGAACTTTCAAATTTTATTTATTTCCTTTTTTCATTGAGTTTAAAATTTGATAGATAATCGGAATAAACAACAACAAATAACAATTAAATGGAATAGCCATGAGCTCGTCAGCTCTGATAACAATGACTTAAGATCAAAAATCAGGTACAATGGAGAAGATTTTCGATACAATAGTTTACCAATGAATGAGCATAGTAGCTCTAAAGGTACATTATTTCACTCCACTCCACTCTACTCACTTACATCGTATAGTACTTTGAGCTTCAAACATTAGTGCAATCCAGCCTCTTCGAAGTACCAATATCTGATCCGAATTTACACTAGGAAAACTTCAATAACTGTGTTTACTGTCATTTCAGCTCGACAGCCTATTACATACCCGTCTATGAATAATAAGAATTTAACAGGGGTAATGAGTATCCATTCAAAATGGCCTAGAAATACAAAAGAAAAGGTTTAGGGCGATCAGCCATAAACCATATGCTAGGAGTCGAGACCCTTGCACTCCTTTTGAAATACACTTAACATCCTACATGAGCTTATGGCCAGAAATTACAGAGGCTAAGACTGTACTACAGAGGGGTGACTAGATGTTAAATATTAAGTTCCAAAATGGTTTGAAGAATTTAGAGCTTTAGAAAATCATAGTCACTCCCATACCATGTTGAATGGGAATTTACAGACGGTGAGCACTCTTTATTCCCTAAGTTACATATTTTCCATCAGGGATTTAAACAAAGTCTTCAAACTGGCCTGAAAATTTACATTTAAAAGGTGATATTAAACTTTAGAATTTTACATTAAGAAGAACATTTGAAACCTTCCCCTCAAGTTATCTACCTGGAGCTAGCACAGTTATATTAAGAGATGTCTGCCATTACCTGGAGCTCTTGGGCCTTCCGACGACGGCAAGGCTGCCCCTGCCCCTACTATGCCGTACACACACTTAGACCGGAACGATGAAGATGACAATACGGCCCTAAAGCGCCCAGCTTTTTTAGCAACTAAGGGGAAAGTTCCCGAACTCTCTTGACCAAGGCAGAATGCCATGTACACACCCCCATCTTTAATTGGCATTAATTGGCTCAAAAATATACACATCTCCTGATTGGTCAATAACATAAGGAAGAAGGAAGCCGTTGTAGTGCTGACAACCTCAGCACACAAAGAAACAATTTACAAACATTTAAGGTTTAACAACGTAGACAATATAAAATTCCCTTGAAAAAATTACTAGTCCGTCCTCCCGCCAGAATGGGCACATAAGGTGATAGTAGATACATCTAAAGATAAAAGGTCCAAGTATATTCAGATACATAGTTCAGAATGCACAGCACAGATGGCCTTGTAGAAGGCGCACCGTTCAAATGGACGGAGAATGTGTACCTCCGGTACAATAATAACTGACGTAACTCAAATTTTATACACTAACTTATGGTTTTGCACAGTTCTCTAAAGGTCACAACTCCTTTATATAGAATTAGATGTAAGAATACCTGTGTTCACAATAAGTAGCCTACATATTAAAAATGAATCAAAGATGCTGCTTTACGTCGCACCGGCACAGATTGGTTTTATGGTGGCGATGGGATAGGGAAGGACTAGGAGAGGGAAGGAAGCGGCCGTGGCATTAATTAAGATTCAGCACCAGCATTTGCCTTGCATGAAACTGGGAAACCACGGAAAACCATCTTAACGGCTGCCGACGGTAGGATTCGAACCCACCATCCCCCGAATCCAAGGTCATAACTATGCGACCCCAACCGCATTGCCAACTCTCTCGGTAATCTTTGTAAATATGTTTTTTTCTATAAACAGATAACTTTTTAAATCGCCATATTTTATATCGGCTACCCGAGATGTACAGAAGCCCTTTGGTTTTCTGAATCTACATCCTTTAATTGCAGCTATTGCGTCAGACGGCTCACTTACTCAATGTACATGTACGCACACCGGTGATCTCGAGATTTGATTATTGAAGTCTTGAGCAATGATGCGACATACGAAATGAGAACGCATTGAGCGGTTCTTCCCAGTATAAACAGACAATAATTTCGAGTGGTCATGAACATGACTCATAGTCATAGGGTAGGCTAGAGAGTTGAGTTAAATTAACTTTCGAATGTCAAATAACTTATAATACTGATTCATTAAACTAATAAGTGGAATACGGGTCGATGACCTAGATGTTAGGCCCCTTTAAACAACAAGCATCAATCATCAATAAGTGGAATAACCTTAGCGTATCTATTTACTAGCTAGGTACTTCGGATTTTAGTTTAGGCTACCTTTTAACACTGCAAATAAATCCATCTATTATTTAAACCTCCCTGTAAGAAGAGGACAGTGAATGCAAATGAGTATTATTTTCAAATGAGCTGAGAGTGGGAGTCCGTTATAGTGTACGATTCTTGCAGTGTGTCATGGCTCTGTATGTCCCGCTGCAGCTGAAGTTCGGCTCCTCGCCAATGACCAGTGTGCAGATAATGAACTGTGTGTGTGTGTTTGTCTCACTGATCCGCGATTACGTGCGATTCTTTCAGTGTGCCATGGCTCTGTATGTCTCGCTGCAACGGAAGTTCGTCTCCCTGCCAGTGTCCAGTGTGCCGATAATGAACCGTGTGTGTGTGTGTGTGTGTGTGTGTGTGTGTGTGTTGTGTCTTACTGCTGCGTGATTGCGCCACTCAGCACTGTTTGCTGCGAGTCGATGAATCGTGTGCCGTGAGTTCGCCGTTCCTGTGAAACGATTCACTAGGACACTTGAATGAATCGATACACTGCTTCGAATCATACACTCAGTAGCCAACACTAATTTGTTGTGTTGTCTTGTATCGTAATTTCCTATATTCTTCAAAATGTTGTACAATGCGGTCATTTCTGTATTGCC
Organism: Anabrus simplex; assembly: GCF_040414725.1. Taxonomy (NCBI): domain Eukaryota; kingdom Metazoa; phylum Arthropoda; class Insecta; order Orthoptera; family Tettigoniidae; genus Anabrus; species Anabrus simplex. Next base: position 563,440,068 of record NC_090266.1, read on the forward strand.
TGTGGGTGCAGTCTCTTATTTCCATTAGCTGTTTAACCACAGGGATATTCTTTGGATATTCGGTCTCTCCGCTTTGGGGCATGCTTGTCAAATATTTCCGTTACTTTGCTATTAAAGAAGGTGACTTTGTCATCTAAATTGTTATAGTTCGTTATGTTATGCCAGAGTATTTTGTCTGCGACGTTGAATAGTCTCCCTTTATTTGTATTTTTCAATGGTCGGTAGTTAATAAATTTCTGGGAAGGTGTCGGTGGCCGAAAGTTGTACGAGATGTATTTTGCGTCATATGCAGATATACCAGGTACAGAGGATTGACGAACATTGAAAACGCTGCCTAAGTTGATGGTAACTACAAGGTCAAATAGTGTGTGCGAATGAGACGTGTGATGAATTGAAGAGAGAGGCAAGATGTCCATGTTATGTGCTTGAAACAATGTTTTGAGTCGCGTGAGAGTGGGCGACAACTGAAAATCAGTTCACCGTTGAGTTTGTATTTTACTCATGGTGGTAATTTAAAACAGGGGAAAGTCATTTTGATGTGTAACATTATTATTCTTTTACACATCTAAACCTTTTGACGTGTGAAAGTGAAATTTCACATGATGGTTGCTCACCATTGTATTAGAGGTTCAATAAGAAATTGTTTTAGAACATTACATTGTTACGGAGGTTACATGGGCGCAAAGATCATAAAACCAAAGTAGTCATTCCTCTCAAACCATCTGACGCACGAAGTTGAAATTTCTCATGGCGGCTGATATTCATTTTGTGGGGCACACATAGAGAGATATTTGAGAAATCGAGAAAATGAGAGACTAAATATGGGTTAGATTCTGAAAATTACAATTATTCATTCCACCGAAACCGTTAGACACATGAAGTGAACGTTTTCACATCACGATTTTTCTTATATTCACATAATTTCATAAGAAATTGTTATAAAAATCAACCTTTAGGAGGATTAGAAATGGGTTACATGTAAAAAACACGGTGTTCATGACTAACTTCGCCGAAATAAATATTTTACAAGCGTACTGAACTACCAACACATGCTGGACGAAACAAAATCCTACTATTACGGAACATTGAATACTAAAACTAGACAGTAGGAACTACGGATCGGAACATGAGGTCTTATGCAGCACTGATATCAGTATAAATGAAATGGAGTGTGGATTTTAGTGCCGGGAGTGTCCGAGGACATGTTCGGCTCGCCACGTGCAGGTCTTTTGATTTGACTCCCTTGGGCGACCTGCGCGTCGTAATCAGGATGGAATGGTGATGAAGACGACAAATACACCCAGCCCCAGTCCCAGCGAAATTAACCAATGATGCTTAAAATTCCCGACCGTGCCAGGAATCGAACCCGGGATCCCTGTGACCGAAGGCCAGCACGCTAACCATTTAGCCATGGAAATGATATCGGTAATTCTTTTAAAATCGCATGACCAGCGTACGGTTTTACTTCCGATCATTGCGTGAAAGCATGGATAGTACGTGTGCACGGTGAAGTTCGGCTCATGCTACGAACCTCGCACTAGACTTTTGAGGACAATTCTATTTCCCTAACGGAATCACCTTGTGCGCACGGGCAAATTTTCAACTTCTTCAAGTCATATAGCTTGTTTAATTTGGTGTTTTCTTTAAGTTTAAAGACTAGGGTTTCACTGCTTGCGCTGTGATTTGTGAGCATTGTAATCCAGCCCTTCTGTAGATCATGTTTTCGTTGATTTGATGGATGGCTACTGTATTATTTCTTGTTAAAAGTTTGGTTGCATAACTTGAAATTAACGAGTGTGTTACTTGAATTTTCTTGTTGACGTTAGTTTTCTGCTATTGATCCACGGATTAATATGAACACTTATTTAGCTGACAGGGTTGCTGTAGCGTACTGCGTGGTGCATGTGCGCGTGGCTGCCTCCTTCTTTAGTCCAGCTCCTTGTCAATACCTGGTTTGTTATAGACATATGAAGGCCTGACGTCAGTTTCTGTGGGGATCGGACTTGGATCTGAGAAACGACTGTTTCTCTCCCGACTGCTGTACGTAGCCTGTTGGTGAGTGAGTCATCCTTAAAACTTGCAACACGTTGGCTTTCTTTTAAAACCTCGTATGTTTCAATGCTCGTCCTGCCCATTACATTCCTTAAGGCGGGTCACGCCTCTCAGCAACATACTGATATGCTGTCCATAAGAATAATTTTCGTTGTGTTCATTTTCCTATGCTGGTTTGTGAAAGAAAATAAACCTTATCATACCGTATTGTAGGGATGGTGTTTGCATGGCGAATTTATGCACTCCTACAGTATAATGTATTTAAGGTTCGTTTTCCTTTACACAATAGCAGATGAAAATGAAGATAATGAAATTATTCTGATGGACTTCATATAAATATGTGCCTGGCAGGCGTGACCAGTCTTAAGGAATATAATGGGTAGGAAGAGCAATCGGACATACGAGGTTTTAAAAGAAAACCGTCGAACAGTTAGAAGGTTGAACACTAAATACAGTTTACAAGGACGTCCTGTAAATTTTAATGGCGGTAGTGATGGAGGTATAGGTGGATGTTTTATAACCAGAAAATGGTGTTGTCAACCTAGAAAATAAAGAGTTTAGACCCGTTGTGATTAAAGAAACAGGAAGGCCACGGTAGTCGTTAGAACTAAACAACCCCCTTGCTCACTAAAACCTAATACCATCAGGTTTAAGAGAGAACTAATGTTTGCTAATAAAGGTCGATAATAAAGATGAAAGGGAGAGCCTGGCACAAGTAGAAGCAATGCTTGACATACCTAGGTACCTTGTGATAGCCACAACATATATTAATAGTTTTCAGCACTGGATATCCTCATTTACTGCTGCCATCGGCTTAGTGGAGAATAATGACGGTGTATTTTACAGGCTCCATCAACAGGGGAGTCTCCAGAATGTAAAGTATCCAAAAAGAACCTTCAGTTTTAAACCGTAATACAGCACGCATATCCTGTCAGTGCATAACGTGGGAAGGTTAAAGAAAAGGTAAAATATGTCGCAAAGAATACAAAGTTATACATTAAAAAAAGGAACCATATCAACAACAATAAAAACAACAAACATTTCACACTCCGAAAATTTACCCTCGAAATGGTATCTTCTTTCAAATATTTTGGAACAACTCTCCAGACCACTGATTGAATGTTCAATCTGAAAGGACAGTTCCAGCAACCAGAACAATATGTGATGTTCCGAAACTACAAAATATTTACTCAAAGTACCCTCAGTTGCAACCCTTGAAATGCAAGTAATCTGGCGTAAACTTACTGTACCTAAGATACGAAAATTAGAAAAGTTGAAAGCAAGCTAATTGAACCGCTTCCTACAGATTTCCACATTTTCTAAAAACAAACTTGCACGCATAACAGCGACCATCATATCAAAACAACTTTCCGACTAGAGCATTCACCTGTCTCTCGCGCCGTCATTGAGGGAATATAAATCTAGACAAACGTACCAGTGACTATCAACGGCACAGATGACCCCAGACGACTTCTAGCTCTAGCTATAGTAGGCCTACTCTGTCCGCTTGGAGATATGTCGCTTGAGACAGCGGGGCAGGAAGAAAAGGAACCCGTAGGGTTCCTGCGCATGGGCGCTATGCCTTGCCTTGGTTAATTCCTGAGTCCAACATAAAGCTAGATATTGTATGGACCTTGCACAGTGTTGTGATTGTGAGCAATAGTTGACAGCAGTTCTTGTCAACTGCCTTATCTGAATGAGGATATTTGTGATGGCGACAAAAAAGCAAAAGACGAATTACGTAACATTGTATGGAGCGGAATTTAATTGCACCAGTTCTTAAACACGGTGATGAGGAAGCCGCGCTGGAACACCTTGATATCCCCCTAACAAATCCGACTGCTAGGCCAGCTAAATACTCTGGCGTTTCTCTGAAGACGATCCAGGCTATTAAGAAAGGTGATAGCTCTGCAGAAAGTAGGTTATTATTACTGGTCTTACGTCCCAAGAACTACATCTACAGTTTTCGTGTACGCCGAGTTGCTGGAATTTCGTCCATCCGGAGTCCTTTTGTGAGCAAGGAAATTTACCGACACGAGACTGACGTATCTGATCATCTTCAATACCACCGGACTGAGCCAGGATCGATCCTGAGAAGATGGTCTTAGAAGGCCAGCACTGGGCAGTCTGAGCTACTCAGCTCGCTGGTAGGTTATTAGGTGCCGCAGAGGATCAATGCGCGAGTATCCGACTCATGATCCCAAGTTCGCGTGTTTGAATACTTTATTTTTTTACAATTTGTTTTACGTCACACCGACACAGATAGGTCTTATGGCGACGATGGGATAGGAGAGGCCTAGGGGTGGGAAGGAAGAGGCCGTTGCCTTAATTAAGGTACAGCCCCAGCATTTGCCTGGTGTGAAAATGGGAAACCACGGAAAAATATTTTCAGGCCCGCCGATAGTGGGATTCGAACCCAAATTCTCCCGGATGCAAGGTAACAGCCGCGCGCCCCTAACCACCCGGCGAACTCGCCCGGTCAGCTTGATTCCTGAGAGAGTAGATAATTGAAGTATGTTCTAAAATCTTGTCACTCCATATCGTTGTTGTTGGCCAACTAAAGATCTCTGGTAGCGCATTCGATGTCACCCGACGAAATTAATGTAACTCAGCCTTAGTATTCATTCCAACAGAAATCCGCATTCATTGCAAGACAGCAGCATGTTCGGAATGTGGAAATTGACAATCAAGCTGTCTAGATGGCACTGCTTCAGAAGGTGTTCACTCGGAAGGTAGGGCCATAAAATTAAAATTATTATTATTATTATTATTATTATTATTATTATTATTATTATTATTATTATTATTATTATTATTATTATTATTATTATTATTATTATTATTATTATTAGGCCCTATTGTTATTATCGACGTTTGGGAATAAAAGAAAGAAAAGTTGTTCATTATTTTAAATATTACATCAATATTTTAAAATAATCTGTGTTTGTTAGCGGGATGTATCTATGCTGCTATGCTGAGATGGGCCGTCGCTGTGCAATGTTCCCACGAAGCAGTCGGACAGAAACACCTTACTATCCACATAAACGTGCCACTTTTTACGCCGACGGTGAGGGAACTAATCATATAATCAAAAATCTATTTTCTCCGTATTATATTTTAGCTTTACCGGATAAATTCTCACACTGGTAAGAGGGTATTTACTCCACCCACTTACTTTCAAGGAGGGGCTGCCTGGCCGAGGCGGTAAAGGCGTACTCGGCTCGCCCAGAAGGACGTGGGTTCGAATCCCCGTCAGGAAGTCGCAAAATTTAAGAAATGAGATTTCCACTTCCGGAGGTGCATATGGCCCTGAGGTTCACTCAGCCTACACCAAAAATGAGTACCAGGTTAATTCCTGGGGGCAAAGGCGGCCGGGCGTAGAGCTAACCACTCTACCCCATCAAGTGCCGAGGTTACGGAGAGTGGAAGCCTTTACCTTCCACCCCTCCAAGGGCCTTCATGGCCTGTAGGGAGATGACTTTGCTTTTACTTACTTTCAAGGAGACTGAGCTACAGTCCAGCCTCTCAGAGGCACAAAGTTCATGTCAATTTCATAACTTCATAACTGTGTTTACTGTCATTTCTTCTCGACAGTCTGTTACACACTCGTCAAAAAAATATGAGAATTTAATCAGGGGCAATGAGTGCCCATTTTAAATGGCCTAAATGTACAAATGAAAAGTTTTAAGGAGATCGGCCATGAACAAAATGCTAGGAGGTGAAACATTTGCACCCCTTTTGAAAGACACTTAAAATCCGGCATGGGCTTATGGACCGAAGTTGCATAGGCTAAGCCTATACTACAGACGGGTGACTAGATGCGAAATATTACATTTCAAAACAGTGTGAAGAATTTAAAAGTTTAGAAAATCTTAGTCACCCCATACCAAAGTTGAGTGGGAATTAATAGAAAAGTGAACACTCTTCACTCCCTAAATTACATGTTTCCCAGCAGGGATTAGAACAAAGTCCTCAGACTTGCCGAAAATTTACATTTAAACTAATTCTTTAGAATTTTACATTAGTGAAAGGAGTTTGAAACCCTTCCCTCATGTTAACAGCCTGAAGTTGTTACATACTAAGAGATGTTTGACATTTCCTTGAGTTGTTTGGCCTTCCGACGAGGGCAAGGCTGCCCCGACCTCCTATTACGCCGTACACACACTAGACCGGAGCGATAAAGATGGCAATACGGCCCTAAAGCGCCCAGCTTTTATAGCAACTTAGAGGGGAAAGTTCCAGAACTCTCTTGAGCTAGGCAGAACGCCTGTACACACCCACAATTTTATTATCCGCGCACTTTTTAGTGATAGATTTTTGTACTCGTTGGAGAAGTAAGAAGGGTTCCGTCAATACTGCCAACTGAATGGAAATGAAATCTGAATTTAATCGATAATATGATCGATCGATATGAATTTTATAAACCTTTATTATTTTAAGCAAACAACTGTGTCACACACACAATATTTAATACTATATAACATTTCCCGTTGCGAAACTTGTTCCTAGCATGAATTCTATGGTTTGGCTTTGCTGTGTAAACAACAACAGTACGAGTACTTAAAGTGTACGCCAGATGGCGCACAGCGATGATAAGCGATTCTTAGTTTGTGTTTCAAAGGTTGCCAATACGAATCTCGAAGATAACCAAAGTCGACCGCTTCAGCACTAGGGTGTAAATCTATCACTAAAAAGTGCGCGGATAATAATTGGCTACAGAAAAAGGCACAAAATTCCTGATCGGTTAATAACTACTGAAAAGGAAGCCGTAGAATTGCTGATAACCTTAGAACATTCAAAACCAATCTACAAACAGTTAAGATTTACCAATATTGAAATTTGAAAATTCCCGTAAAATTTAATTGTCCGTCCTCCTGCCGGAGGGGGCACATAGGCCGATAGTAAAGACACCTGAAGATCAAAGGTCCAAATATCTTGTAATACATAGATTAGGATTCACAGCACAGAAGGCCTTCTAGAAGGTGCGCAGTTCAACGGGATGGAGAAGGTGTACCCCCAGTACAATTATAATTTAAAATAAGCTTTAAGTCGCACCGACATTGTCAGGTCTTACGGCGACGATGATTTAGAGAAGGGCTAAGAGGGAAAGAAGCGACGGTACGACACCAGCATTCAATTGATATGAAAGTGCTAATCGACGGAAGAAATTATTCAGGGCTGCGAACAGTGGGGTTCGAACCCACTGTTCCTTGGATGCAAGCAGATGGCTACGTGACACAAAGCGTGCGGCTACTTGCTCGGTAATTATTGTTTTCATTTTTTTGCTAGTTGCTTTGCGTCGCACCGACACAGATAGATTTTATGGCGAGGATGGTATAGGAAGAGGCTAGGATTGGGAAGGAAGCGGCCGTGGCCTTAATTAAGGTACAGCCCCAGCATTTTCCTGGTGTGAAAATTGGAAACCACGGAAGACCACATTCAGGGTTGCCGACAATGGGATTCGAACCCACTATCTCCCGATTGCAAACTCACAGCTGCGCGCCCCTAACCGCACGGTCAACATGTCCGGTATTATTATTCGTCATCGTGTTGGCTGAATGGTCAGCGTACTGGCCTTCGGTTCAGAGAGTGCCGGGTTCGATTCCCGGCCGGGTCGTGGATTCTAACCTTCATTGGTTAATTCCAGTGGCCCGGGGGCTGGGTGTTTGTGCTGTCCCCAATATCCCTATCCCTGCAACTCACACACCACACATAACACTATCCTCCGTTACAATTACACGCAGTTACCTACACATGGCAGATGCCGCCCACCCTCATCGGAGGGTCTGCCTTACAATGGCTGCACTCGGCTAGAAATAGCCATACGAAATTAATTCGTCATCGTCAATTTTTTGATTCCACATTTATTAATTTAAGACAGTTTAACATTACTTCAACAATTACTTTTTGACAGGCTTTGCGAAGTAAAAAATTCGTCTCTGTCACTTTCCTGGGTTATTGCACTGGTGTCTCATGATTTAGTAATATGTTCGTTTCGAGACCTATGATTATGAGTACGCTGCTAAATCTCGGACAGGATCTCATTCCTATATATCAAGATGGTATTAATACATTTTGGAAAATATCTTGGTGAAAAGTTCTAACCAATCATAACAATGAATGGAGGAACCCCTTTAACCATCACGGGTTCTTTAAGCCTGTGCAAACTTATCGTTTATTTTTGTTTGGAGTGGAAGTTTTTATATTATTTATAGTGCGAGAAAGCTTTTAAAAACTTTTTCTGACTTTTCGAAGAACAGAAAATCGTGTTGGTAACAACACTTGAAGATAAAAAGTTCACCATAGTGTATCTTCCTTGACGTCTGTACTTACACAAGTTAGTAAACGACAGCACATTAACAAAATTACGAACTAGATTTCGTCCATAAATTCAAAGCAGTGCAGAAATACTTTTCAATATACATGTGTCGTAGTTGCTTAGGCATACTGTCGACAACCAGCACAATCGTATATCGCAGTAATATTTTACATTCTGACAGGCAGGAATGTTTTCATATGAATATAGTTTGCTAATCAGTTTAATATAAAATACATGTGTTACCCGTGCCTATAACTCAAATTACGTCCAAAAATATGTCACGAGTGATGAATGTCGCGGAGCCATTGTGTGTTATTGGCACCATCCTCATTCGATAGTATATTATTTCCATATAAACTGAAACTATGCACCAATTAACTCTACGTAACACTGTCGGCAAAATTTGGCAGGCGACTTGAGGCCTATATAATTCGTATGGTCATAGGTGTGCCCAGGTGGGTCGTTTTAGACCCATCAACTCATGCTATCTTTCTTTAAGCCATCACGTTCTTGACACATGTAAGATCGATTAAGTTAACCATTATATATTCCGTCATACGTTTGGGCGGGAATTTGATTCATTGTTGACGTTATTCTTGATCTGGAGTCAATAGAAAAAAGAGGGATTGTCAGCCCTCTGCACGTGGGTGAAGAATGTAAGTAGATTTGGCAACTATTCTCATTGGCAGGTTATTCATTACAGTATTTACTATTAAAAACTTCAATAATACACATACATAATTTGATATCTGCATAACTAGCTTAGAATTTCCGGTATTTTCAATAGAACCTAGTGTGGGTCGCTAACGACACGGCAAAAAGGTGTCAGATATAAAGGACTGAATGAAAATCATTTTTCTATAATTATTGTTATGTGCTAATAGCCGGGCTGAGTAGTAACTCAAATGGTAGAGCGCTGGCCTTCTTAGCCCAACTTGGCTGGTTCGATCCTGTCTCAATCCGGTGGTGAAGATGCTCAAATACATAGTTAGTGGAACGTAAAATCCAATAACATTAACATTATTATGATATAATAACTCATATTTCTGAATACATTTCGAGAGGAGAGACCTGTTACTGGACCTCGGTTATTACGTTATTACAAAAGGGGACCTCACACATCCCAGTCATGAGTGGTTAAAAAACATAGCCCAGTTCGAAATTTCGTTTGGTGTGTTTCACGGTAAGACTGTATCCAGATGCAAAAACGTAATGACATCTCTTATTTCTGTTATTAAGTCAAAATTTCCAGTATTCCATGACAAAATAATTTGTATCTACGTAAGGACCAGGACATTTATTAGGATATGGCATTTTAATGCAAAGAGTAAGGAACTAGCACCGAGAAAATATGCCAATAACAAGGCTAAGGTTTGGGCTGGTTCATCAAGTAATTAAGTCTCCTGACACATACGTTTTAAGAATTTAATATAATTCCATAAAGATGTCGATACGATGTATATTTTCCTATGCAATTTGATATAAATATTTACTTCATCAGGAAATAAATAATGTTGAGTTGCATGGCAATATTTTATTTCTTACCACATTATATGTCATGTATTTGATAGTTCTACCTGTTCTACCAGCTCAGCATGTGACGTAATTTAACGCATTTTCACGTTTTTAAATCTATTGGAAGTGCCGTTACTTATCGAATCGGACTAAACCAGACTATTATTTGATGAAAGATTGAGAAGATGTTTCACAGGCACGAGAACTTACAGGCTTGCTGTACTGCGGCTGTGTACCTTACTCGCTGTCGTTCATATCACGTGACGTCATAGCGCTCCAGCCAATGGAAGCTTCAACCGACGGAGTAGCCTACCTTTTATTCTAGTTACCTTGCCCGACTCAGTTATTGCTGTCTTTACTGGGCTGCCTGAAGATGGAGAAGAAGAAACAGATGCTGATTCTGATGATAAATATTGTTCAGATCATGAATACTAAATCGTGCTCAGCTTCATGTTCCAGCAGAGTTAGATGTAGGTACCAACAAACAGTAACTTCAATTCATAATTTTCTCCCGAATTCAGTGATGAACCTGAACCACTTCCGGAAAATGAACAAGTTGACGGTAGTGACTTGGACACAAATTGCACTAATGGAACAGCTAAATCTTACTCTTTCAATTGGGAAATAAGTGATATGATATTCGCACCCTCTTCTTCGTCCAATGTTCGTCATCCAGGTAAAAGAAATTTTACGATCCGATCATACCCTATAGATTTTTTGGATGCATTTCTCGAAGCAGATACAGTTCTTCAAGTATTGAAATAGTGTATACCGTTGATTATGCCCCTTTCCTCGGCATACTTTTTCTGAGTGGATATGTACCCCTACCACGAAGAAGGATGATTTGGGAGAACTCAGATGATGTTAGAAACGAACTTGTTCAGAAGAGCATGCGTAGGAATAGGTTTGAGGAACTATTCCAATTTCTTGATATCTGTGACAATTTGGATCTCAAGGAAGGTGAGAAAATGGGTAAATTGAGAAACTCATTTCTTATGAATGCTTCAATGAAGACAAAGTATCTGTTGACGAGTCTATGATCCCGTATTTCTGGCGCCACGGGTTTAATCAATTCGTCGGCGGCAAACCAATTTGTTTCGGCTTCAAAGGCTGGGTAGCCACTCCAGGCTACTGTCTCCAGTTTGACATTTACCAAGGATATAAAGGAGGAGAAAGGAGGGAGAAAGGACTGGGATTAGGCGAAGCAGTTGTGGTGACATTTGTGGATATTCTTTCTGAAGTATTTACTGGGACTGCTTTTCTTTCTATTTCGACAACTTTTCAATTTTCTATGTAGGATCACTAAAAATGGCCATCATGCTACAGGAATTCTCAGAAGCCTGTCATTGAAAAGAAAGAGTGCGATTACTTTGAATCTGGTTTTGATAAAGAGCTTGGTATGATAGGTGTGTCTTGGAAAGTCAATGGTGTAGTGAACATTATGTCAAATCAGTTTGGTGTACTGTAGTTACCCTTCAAGAGTTCACGAGATACTCAGTCAGCCAACAGGGTAAAATAAAAGTCAAACAGCCAAATGTTTTCTGTAAGTACAACCAAAGCATGGGTGAAGCTGATCTCATGAACCATAACGTGTCAGATTTACATATTTAAGTTCGTGGCAAAAAATGGTTCATTCCTATTTTGTTTTCGTTGCTCGATTTATGCATGAACAATGCCTGTATTCTTAGCAGGAGCTTTGGTATGTTTCTTGATGACCTAACTCCCGTCAGGAAGCAACCAACGAAATTTTCTACCAATATGGGTAGCTCCTAAAGGAAGAGGTCTACTTACATCGCTTGACATTATCAAGGAATACCAGAGGAAGGACCATTGAGGGCACCACCTGATTAGTCAACAACCTAGGCGCCGATGCAAGATTCGTTGCAATAAAACACTGAAGGCCTGTAATGTTCCCCTTCATGACATATGTTTTGTAAATTGCCATGAGTGAGTCTCAGTTCCACTGTCAGTTATGGAATCTGAAGTTATGTGTTTTGGGTACTAATTAGTATAATTTAAGGGAACAATGACAATTATTGCTTTTTATGTCATTATAATACTCATTTCTAAAGGTACGTGAACTCTAAATCTGTAGAAGTAAATTGTTGCTAAGGTTGATGTTCAGAATATCGTCTCTCCCTATTTCCCGAGCAAGTGCATTGCGGGTCGTTAACGACCCATGTGTTTATATGAGTTCTAAACAAGTAAATATGGTTTTGTCATTTCTACATGAATAATGGGTCACACTAAGTGTTTATATAATATATATTATACAAGTTATCAATATCGCAAGAAAAAAATAATTTGGGCATAAATGGGTTTTAGTGGCCTGTCGCAGCAATAACTGCGAGCAAAGAGCACACATGAAACTGATGATAAAGGAAGCGTGAGAAAAGTAACGGATAATATACTGTATTCCGGAAGACCGTTTAGTTGCCTTTGAAATTACATTTCCGTTGTGACTATACAGCCGGCCCCGCCATGTAGGGGTGGGGTGCCTGCCCCTTACCCGGAGGCCCTGGATTCGATTCCCGGCCAGATAAGGGATTTTTACCTGCATATGAGGGCTGGTTCGAGGTCCACTCAGAATACGTGTTTACAAGACAATGGGTTGGGATATAGTACCATATCTGAAGTACTTGTTTGATTTTTGTTTGCATGAAGGAACTTTACCAATGAATGGAGAGTTGCTATAGTAGCCCCTGTATATAAAGGAAAGGGTGATAGGCATAAAGTTGAAAATTACAGGCCAGTCAGTTTGGCATGCATTGTATGTAAGCTTTGGGAAAGCATTCTTTCTGATTATATGAGACATGTTTGCAAAATTAATAATTGGTTTGACAGAAGGCAGTTTGGGTTTAGGAAAGGTTATTCCACTGAAGCCCAACTTGTAGGATTCCAGCAAGATATAGCAGATATCCTGGATTCAGGAGGTCAGTTGGACTGTATTGCGATTGACTTATCTAAGGCATTTGATAGGGTGGATCATGGGAAACTACTGGCAAAAATCAGTGCAATTGGACTTGACAAAAGAGTGACTGAATGGGTGGCTCTGTTTCTAGAAAATAGAACTCAGAGAATTAGAGTAGGTGAAGCTTTATCTGTCCCTGAAAAAATTAAGAGGGGAATTCCTCAAGGCAATATTATTGGACCTTATGTTTACTTATACAGGGTGTTAGGTGTATACCTGCAGATATTTCTTCTAGCAATAGAGAACGATGTGACGAACCACTATATATCAAACTTTTAGAAATTCTCGGAAGTTATTTTCGAGAGCAAAGAGACACGATGTTTTTAGAATAGGTAGTATGCCTTGTTCTTGTGAATGAATAGCTTCCCTTTGAGAACAGGCGAGTCACGCGCCATGCGTGCCAAACTGGTTTCTGTTTATGTTTACGTACAACAGCTGAACGCTTCCTATGCAGTGCACGAGATGTTACGTAACATACTTGTCAAACTGGTTTTATGTTTAAGAGCAACTGAGCTACGATAACAGCTGAAGGTGGCTACTACAGTAGCGTATGCCTTGTTACGTTACATTCTCGCCAGAGTGGTTTCGTAGTTGTCAGTATTCAGTTTCCGTCTTAGGGGCTTCAGACAACCCTGGTCATCGGTTTCGGACCCTGGATGTTCCGAATTCTCAGCGTTAATACTGGTTCATTTGCTGTTATGTCCTTTACGGGATTGGGATATGTGTGGTCATCAGCCCCGTGGTCTAGCGAGTATGGAAATGACCTGAAAACCTGAATCCGTGCGGGACCTGTACGAGCGTGTGATATAATTATTGGTTGGTATAGGCGCGCCGGGACGTGAAATACAGTAGATCCCCGTTGTGCATTGCGTAAAGATACAAGAAAGATGGCAGGTCCTTACGCCAACGAAAGCAGTTATGGGATGCCCAAGTGAGTAGCATCGGAATTGAATTATCGAAACACATCGAACGTTTAGTTTCAAAGGAATATTGGACATGTTATACAACTAAATAAATTAAACGTACCTACATTTCATGCCTCCTTCCGGGCTGAGTTGCTCAGACGGTTGAGGTGCAGGCCTTTTGATTCCAACTTTACAGGTTCGAACCTGGCCCAGTCCGGTGGTATTTGAAGGTGCTCAAATACTGTAGGTCAGCCTCGTGTCGGCAGATTTACTGGTACATAAAAAGAACTGTGCGGGACTAAATTCGGGCGCCTCAGCGTCTCAGAAAACCGTAGAAGTAGTTAGTGGGACGTAAAGCACTTAACGTTATTATTATTATTATTATTATTATTATTATTATTATTATTATTATTATTAGGTCATTAAAAGCTGAAATACGTGGAAGAAAATAGTAAAATATGCGTGGTTTAAGAGGAAACAAGATGAAATGTATGTCACGTGAGTTAGCATCGGTCGCAGTAGTTACCTACAGATTACTATGCGTAAAGCGAGAACCAGGTCAAGCTCGTGGGGATGAGTCAGCTGTAATCTCGTATTGTGTATAAACATCAAACATACACATCAACAAATATAAGAAACATAAACAAGGTTACACGTTAGAGACATGTAGTTATTAACCTGAACGCCAGGCCGACGGTCGCTTTCATGAGTACAGATGAGTTATCAAATTATACACAATCCACAGATGTCGAACTTATCTAAGAAGATTTCGCCACAACTATATTACATTTTACTATGATGGTGCTAATAACAAATCGCAGCAGCAATTGGCTTTACGTCGCACCTACACAGATAGGCATTATGGCGACGATGGGACTGGAACGGGCTAGTACAGGGAAGGAAGCGGCCGTGGCCTTAATGGTACAGCACCAGCATTTGTCTGATGTGAGAATGGGAAACCACGGAAAACCATCTTCTGGGCTGCCGAGAGTGGGGTTCGAACCCACTATCTCCCGAATAATGGATACTGGCCACACTGAAGTGAAATGTCGTATGGCTTTTAGTGCCGGGAGTGTCCGAGGATAAGTTCGGCTCGCCAGATGCAGGTCTTTTGATTTGACTCCCGTAGGCGACCTGCGCGTCGTGATGAGGATGAAATGATGATGAAGATGGCACATACACCCAGTTCCCGTGCCAGCAAATTTAACCAATTAAGGTTAAATTTCCGACCCTCCCGGGAATCGAACACGGTACCCCTGTGACCAAAGGCCAGCACGCTAACCATTTAGCCATGGAGCCGGACTTCAGCGACTGCAGCTATCGAGCTCGGTAAATCGCAGCAGATTACGCTACTGCGTGTTGAGATGATGTCGGTAGAATACAGTATACCTGTTAAGACATAAGGCTGCAGTAGAAGAAGAGGAAGAAGAAGGTAACGAGAGCCACATAGTCAAGCAGCACACAGCTGAACAAAGTGCACATTAGTGACACAGACATAAGAGTGGCGTGGTCGCGGGTACTACAGTCGCATTCGTAACACTCTGTTGTAGAAAAATAATGAACTAACATACAGTACGGGCTCCGTAATTCCAGGTGGACGGTAACAAGACTATCTCGAATAGAAAAGTACGGATTTACGAACGTACACGAAAACGCCTGTGAACAACATAATATACCTATGTTAAACATTACAGTACAACAGTTTAGAAAACAAAACATACAGATTGCATTAAAAGAAATGTTAAACTTTCCTTTATAAATTAACAAAACACTCTAGGCAATGTTCTTAAGTTAAATGTTAACTTATAGTTCCTATTTCAGTAATGATGAATATAAAACGATTATTTTATTGAATATCTATTCGTGACGACGACGACGACGACGACGACGACGACGATGATGATGATGATGATGATGATGATGATGATGATGATGATGATGATGATGATGATGATAATTGCTGTCTTAATGTCATCGGCCCTTAAAACGCAAAGCACGGACGATAATTCGCATCTCTGACAGATGTTATTCAGGTCAAGGTCAGACAGACCGGTTTCATGTAGGGGTGGGGAACCCGTCCAGCGACATCCCCGTCGCTAAGAACAGCAGACAACCAGCATGTGACAGGTCTAGTGCTTTTGTCGAACTGCTTACGTGGAATATTCTCCCACAGTGCGATTTCAATATCATGGTCTTTTGGGAGTCCTACTCGCCGTATGCAGAAACAACCCGTGTTGACGTGTACGTAAATAAAGTTTATTACGTCAACGAAAGAATGCATGGGATAGAATTTGAAAGTGAGTAGTATCGGAATTGAAATGTCAAAACACATCGAACGTTTTACTTCATACCAGTAAGGGACATGTTATAAACATAAATTAATTAAACGTACCTTCCTTTCGTGCTTCCAACCGAAGAGAACATGTTTAAATGTAAATGAGAACCTTCTAGCTTACTGCTGATTTTGCAGTGCCTATTCAACGTATCAAAATAAACGTTGCCAGGCTGAGTGGCTCAGACGGTTCAAGCACTGGTTTCATGAACTTAGCAGGCTCGATCCTGGCTCAGTCCGCTGGTATTTGAAGGTGCTCAAATACGACCGCTTCTGATCGGTAGATTTACGGGCACGTTAAAGAATACCAGTGGGCTAAATTCCGACACCGCGCGTCTCCATTGGCACGTGAAGATTTATTATTATTATTATTATTATTATTATTATTATTATTATTATTATTATTATTATTATTATTATTATTGGGCGAGTTGGCCGTGCGATTAGCTTGCATCCGTCGAAAAGCCACTAACAATATTATTATAAAAACTGTGTTAGTCTATTATTACTGACTATTATGAAAATAAAAGTTAATCGCCCCACTCAAACTTCGTAGCTCGTAATCTGTCAGAAAACACTAAAGAAAATAGTGAACTTTTAACATGTCCGAATTATTATTAATAATATAATTGCAGACATGTCTCCGAAATTACCGAAGCATGTACTTACAAATTGTTTTACGTCGCACCGACACAAATAGGTCTTACGGCGACAGTGGGAGAGAAAACGGATACAAGTGGGAAGGAAGCGTTCGAAGTCTAATAAAGGTACAGTTCCAGCATTTCCCTGATGTGAAAATGGGAAACTACGGAAAACCATCTTCCCGGCTACCGACAGTGGAGTTCGAACCCACTATCACCAGAATACAAGCTCACAGCTGCGCGCCCCTAACCGCACGATCAACTTACTCTAAGCCCCAATGCCGGTCTGCGTAGCTCGGACGATAGAGCGCTGGTCTTCTGATCCCACCTTGGCAGGTTCGATGGCGGCTCAGTTCGGTGGTATTTGAAGGTGCTGAAATACGCCAGTCTCGTGTCTGTGGATTTACTTGCATTTAAAAACGTACTGCTTTACAAAATTCTGGCACTTCAGTGTCTTCGAAAACCGTGAAAATTAGTTAGTGGAACGTAAAGATAGTAGTAGTAGTAGTAGTAGTAGTAGTAGTAGTAGTAGTAACATTATTATTACGGACGTTTTAATTAAACGGGTCCATTACATTACCTATCGGCACTTACTGCCCGGTAATTAGCCTTCTGTCCACCTCTGTGGTATAGTGGTTAGTGTGATTAGCTGCCAACCCCCGGAGGCCCGTGTTCCATTCCCAGCTCCGCCACGAAATTTGAAAAGTGGTACGAGGGCTGGAACGCAGTCCACTAAGCCTCGGGAGGTCAAGTGGGTAGAGGTGATTCGATTCCCACCTCAGCCATCCTGAAAGTGGTTTCCCGTAGTTTCGCACTTCTCCAGGCAAATGCCGGGATGGTACCTAACTTAAGGCCGCGGCTGCTTCCTTCCCTCTTCCTTGTCTATCCCTTCCAATCTCCCCATTCCGCCGCAAGGCCTACACAAGACCCCTGTTCAGCATAGAAGGTGAGGCCGCCTGGGCGAGGTACTGGTCATTCTCCCCAGTTGTATCCCCGACCCAATGTCTCACGCTCCAGGACACTGCCCTTCAGGCGGTAGAGGTGGGATCCCTCGCTGAGTCCGAGGGAAAACCAACCCTGGAATGTAAACAGATTAGGAAAAAGAAGAATAAGCCTTCTATTAGAAATGCCCGGTGGCAATTCCATAGTAGACCGAGCTCGATAGCTGCAGTTGCTTAACTGCGGCCAGTATCCAGTATTCGGGAGATAGCAGGTTCGAACCCCACTGTCGGCGGCCGTGAAGATGATTTTCCGTGGTTTCCCATTTTCACACCAGGCAAATGCTGGGACTGTACCTTAATTAAGGCCACGGCCGCTTCCTTCCCACTCCTAGCCCTTTCCTGTCCCATCGTCGCCATAAGACCTATTTGTGTCGGTGCGACGTAAAGCATCTAGCAAAAGAAATCCACAGTAGATATTGTTCCTTCGAGCAATGTTCACGCATGGCTGCAACTACGGTTTTTGAAATCTGTCTCATTAATGACAATATGACTGAATGCTTACAGCCTTTTCTTTCAGTGTCCACCGTTCTTTCATTGACCTGAAAAGTTTATGAATAAGCATAGACAACTCGCATTGTTTATTGTCAGAAATTCATCGTAGACTGTCGCAATAACAGCACAGAAATGTTGCGCTCATTTTTCATTTACTTATTAACTATTTCCTTTCATTTTGTCAGGTTGGATCACTGAGTAATGCCATTGACGTCTTATAAATCACACACAACTACACAATACTTTATTCGCACGTATGTGCTGGTGCGTATCTTCGAGGCCACTGTAAGGATCCTGTGTACATTTCACACAGAGTACCCTAGACCGGTTTACGAGTACAGCAAGTGGCCTGGCACGTGAGTCATCCTCTGCTACTTGCCAAGCCTTTAGGGGAAGTGCACAACAGCCGTTCAAAACACATTAGGTCCTGAAATATTTGGCTCAGTTATGGGCAAACTAATAGGACAAGATAAAAAGTACATAGCATATATTGTGAGATGTCTTTTTCTTTGCCGACTAGCTTAATATCTGCACGTATACACCTAACACCCTGTATATATCAATGATATGTATAAAGAAGTGGAATCAGAGATAAGGCTTTTCACAGAGGATGTTTATTTATTTATTTATTTATTTATTTATTTATTTATTTATTTATTTATTTATTTATTTATTTATTCAGGATCAGCAACAGCATAACGCCGAATTACAACGATCTGAGCTATGTACAATAGATATGAATCTAAAATTAAAGATATATAAATATTTAAAAAGGACACAAATATACACAATGAAAACTGTACAATTCTATATAATACATATTTACATAAACAACGTTATTAACAAAGAAAAATACATTTACAGTAAATACAGGAGCAGACCGGGAAAGAACAAGAAGGAAAATTAAGTTATATGATAAATATCATGACAGAAGGAAGGAAACGTTACGAAGAGATCTAGGTTGTTGTTGATAGATAATGTATTAAACATTGCTGGAATACGTACTGAAAGGGACCTTTGGGTGAGAGAAAGCCGGGAGTAAGGAGTATGGAATAGGGTCTTCATTCTGGTATTACGGGATGGGACGTGGAGGGGGAATAAGGAAGCTAAATCTGGAGACCTAAACAGACCATTAACTGCTTTGTATAGCAGCTTTAGGTCGGCTACTTTCCTCCGAGCAGAAAGAGTCTTGAGGTTCAGTTTCTCAAGCGCTTGGATAGTGCTTAGATTGCGACATGCAGGGACCCTGGCTCTGACGAAAGCACAGAAAAAAGATTGTACACGGTCAAGGTGGCTGAGGTTTGAAGAAGCAGAAATGGACCAGACTGGAGAGGCGTATTCAACAATAGGTAAGATACAGGAGACGTAGAATGCTCTGAGGGCATTTACATCTGTGATGTCAGAAAACCTGTGGAGTAAACCAAGGAGTGACATAGCACGTGAGGTAACCCTGTTTATGTGCGAGACAAACAACAATTTACTGTCAAAATGCACTCCTAGGTCTTTTTGATTGTCAACAAGAGCAATCGGTTGGTTCAGTAGGTGATATTCTTGTAGAACGGGGGATATACGAAGTGCGAACGAAATGGTGGAACACTTGGAGGGATACAGAGTAATAAATAAGTTACAGGATTGTGAGCAACTGCAAAATGACCTCGATAATGTTGTGAGATGGAGAGTAGGCAATGGTATGATGATAAATGGGGATAAAAGTCAGGTTGTGAGTTTCACAAATAGGAAAAGTCCTCTCAGTTTTAATTACTGCGTTGATGGGGTGAAAGTTCCCTTTGGGGGTCATTGTAAACACCTAGGTATAAATATAAGGAAAGATCTTCATTGGGGTAATCACATAAGTATGATTGTAAATAAAGGGTACAGATCTCTGTACACGGTTATGAGAGTATTTAGGGGTTGTAGTAAGGATGTAAAGGAGAGAGCATATTTGTCTCTGCTGAGACCTCAACGTGAGTATGGTTCCAGTGTACGGGACCCTTACCAGGATTACTTGATTCGGGAACTGGAAAAAAATCCAAAGAAAAGCAGCTCGATTTGTTCTGGGCGATTTCCGACAAAAGAGTAGCGTTACAAAAATGCTGCAAAGTTTGGGCTGGGAAGACTTGGTATAAAGGAGACGAGCTGCTCGACTTAGTGGTATGTTCCGAGCTGTCAGTGGAGAAATGGCGTGGGAGGACATCAGTAGACGAATAAGTTTGGATGGTGTCTTTAAAAGTAGGAAAGATCACAATATGAAGATAAAGTTGGAATTCAAGAGGACAAATTGGGGCAAATATTCGTTTATAGGAAGGGGAATTAGGGATTGGAATAACTTACCAAGGGAGATATTCAATAAATTTCCAATTTCTTTGCAATCATTTAATAAAAGGCTAGGGAAACAACAGATATGGAATCTGCCACCTGGGCGACTGCCCTAAATGCAGATCAGTAGTGATTGATTGATTGATTGATTGATTGATTGATTGATTGATTGATTGATTGATTGATTGATTGATTAATTGATTGATTGATTGATTGATTGATTGATTGATTGATTGATTGATTGATTGATTGATTGATTGATTGAGGAGCTATCTGACGATGAGATAGCGGCCCGGTCTAGAAAGCCAAGAATAATAGCCGAGAGGATCCGTCGTGCTGACCACACGACACCTCGCAATCTGTAAGCCTTTGGGTTGAGCAGCGGTCGCTTGGAAGGCCACGGTCCTTCGGGGCTGTTGCGCTATGGGGTTTGGTTTGTTTGTGACTATACGTATGGAATACTTGAACCTTTGTAATCTATAGAATTTTCACAACGTATTCTGTTGGCAAGACTTGAATCTATCGTATAAAGTTGGCCGCATAATGCTCGAAAATTTCAGTTGACAGTAAATCTGAACTGTAACTACAGTATGATTCATCCCCTGAATCTTAATACAGTAAGGAGCTAATACTGAAATTTGGCTACGGTCAGCAGAGAAGGTCGCAAAGGACACTGCCTTACATGGTTCATATCATGTAGCATCACACCTTTTGTACGTCGTTTACTTGAGGTTGTGGAAAATAAACGAAACCATCGTGGCAACATGGATTAAAATGTCCATTTACAATTTCCGCAGCGAAATCTCGTGCTTGGCAATTCATGTGGGTTTTATTTAATAACCCTAAACTGAATAATTCAATGTAGTTTCATAAAAAATGACTTTCTGAAACAGAATATCCTGAGATGGATTTCTTTGTTTCTCGCTTTTCAGAACCAACATTGAGCATTTGCGACAATAAAATGTAATAATTAATGGATCGAGAGCAATGCGTGAAAGATCAAAAGTCCGTTGGAACTAAGTGGGTCAACATACAATGGAGTTGCAATTGTTAGTCTGTGATTCCCCTGGGCTAGGAGTAGGTGGCAATATTTAAAAACCTAGGAGCCAAGCGACCCCTGTCTTTTATATGAACAAGTGCGGAGAGTGTGTATCCATCCGTGTCGTGGTGTAAGAATAATAGACAACGGATAGGCAGCAGACAGAATAGTTGAAGCTAGTAAAATCAGTGAGAGTAAGAAGTAGATATAGAGCAGTCGATAGCTTAAATACGCGTCAGTAGTAGAGAACGGGGAACGAACTAATAATCCCACGCACATTTTCCTGGAATAGATCACACTCAGTATCTTTCCAATGACGTGAAAATACCCGAGGCGTGTGTCGAGAGACGGTCATCAGTATAGGATTCTTTTTTTTTTGTGTGTGTGTGGCTTTACGTTGCACCAACACAGATAGGTCTTACGGCGACGAAGGGATGGGGAAAGGCCTGGGAGTTGGAAGGAAGCGGCCGTGGCTTTAATTAAGGTATACCCCCAGCATTTGCTTGGTGTGAAAATGGGATACCACAGAAAACCATCCTCAGGGCTTCCGACAGAGGGATTCGAACCCTCTATCTGCCGGATGCAAGCTCACAGCCACGCGCCTCTAACCGCGCCGCCAACTCGCCCAGTAGTATAGGATTCTTTGTACCGTAGCAACTATAGCACACTAGTCATCCATTCATGTAGACGGCCTCACTACTATGATGTTCAACGCCAGGATGGAACCCAGGACCTATTCAGCCGACGTCGCCAGTATCATGATCGGCTAACGTTTTCGTGGATAGCCCATAGATGCTGATATGAGTCACGAAGAGGAATCATAAAAGTTTTAATCAACTACTACGTAAGACATACATTTTTCGCAGCCAAATTTTTAAATGTGGCGTATATTAGATAGTAACGCCGTATCACGACGAAATTTCTGTCATAGTTAACCGTAATGGGACCAGAATGCATGTTTTAGATAGGGTTTTGTTTAATTTGTGTGAATTGCCTATGGGAGTGATATATAATTATATGTAAACTGTAGTCATCACATGTGTTTAGTTGTCCTTAAGCTATTTTGAGATATATGTATATGATTGGGTATTTAACGTGGTCATCATTGCAAGTGGAATTATTACGATCCACGCTAGAGTCGAACTAGGAGTCAGGGAGGCAGGAGGCATCCGGTAACGTTAAGATATGCACGGCTTATTTTATTTTATTGTATGGAATTTCAGGTAGTGGCGGATGAAGCAGTCGCTGTCCTCATTGATCATTCGTGTCTAGGGGACGGATTTCTGAAATTAACCCACGGGGATCGTTGCAAAGATTGTGTAGCCCATAGTCTTCTTAGGTAGGACAGAAGGACGGGCGTATTTATTGACACTATCCATGAGTAAGGAGAGATGTGCCGAGGTTGTGAATTATGACCTGTGGAGCGAAAGAATGTGAAACAGGTGAGCGAAGAAAGGCTGACAATTATAGAGATGTGTAATGAAATGGATAGGAGATGACGTAGTGAGTACGAGGTGGATGTCTATGGCCTAAAATTGTATGAAATATATATGCTTTCCTGAACTAGAAACGTAAACGTACGACCTACAAAATTCAAAATATGATTTAATGAATAGCATCTAAATTACATGCAGAAAAACTTTCATTTCGATTGCTAGAGGCTGCAATTAATGCAAAGTTAAAATTGTTTTAATTCTTCGAAATCCTTAACTTAAAAGTGAGCCATAATGCTGAATAGTATATGAATTCATCAAGGTTACACTGCGTACTCTTAGGAGAGGACGGGCACTGCGGAAGACATACACTCTACACTCTACGCTGCCACGACGAGATAATGACCTGCCTGAGACAGTGGTGAAAGGAGGCTGAAATTAGAGACATTTGTTTCCTGGTTGCTTAATGCTGCAAACTTGCAGGCTAAATCATGACAACTGATAGTAAGAAGTACCTACTACAACTATAAGATTAGTACCTAAATCAAACCTATAACTATGTGGAAAATTATAAAATTAACTTAAGTGAACTAAAATGACTAAGGCGGTCCTTATATTGCGGAGAGTCTGCTCATGACTAGTGAATATTGTTCAAATCTGAACAATTAGTTATGGCTATTTTACGGTTCCCTTGTTTTACATATATGATCCCATCTCTAGACCATATGTTCTGGACGGTAAATTTTGCGACTGTGTTCTGAAGAAGTCGGAGACTTGTTGGAGTTAATTCCTCGCGGATGGTTTTGTTGGAGCCCATAAGTTTCTTTTTGTTTTTGAACATACCTTTTCTTTTTAGTACGATACAAACTTGACAATTATAGTTCGCGGACGCCCGTTCTGGTTTTTCCCAACCCTGTGAGACCTATCAATGTCACCCACAGAAAGACTGACCCCGATTTCTTTCACAATGTCAAGAACTAAGTTATCAGTGTTCTCGTCCGCAGTTTCAGGTATACCGAACACACATGGGCACTGCCTTCTTTGATACCGTTCTAAACAGTTCGTTTTGTCCTGCAGTTCAGTTTTAAAATCACATTGTTTTGTACCGCTCCTGCAGATCCCTCTGAAGTTCTTCAATTACACTCTATTAAAATTAAAATTAAAATTAATAATCTCCTTTAATTGTTCGACAACTCACTTACTTACAACCTGGATGAGATTGGCAAGCGTGCCAAGTGTCTCCTTGCTGCTCAGCACTTCCTGTTCGGCATGCTTAACTATGGTTTCCATTGGCTTCACCTTACGTGATTTCATAATATATTTAATTATTGCCTTTTGCTTTCACTAATCACTTCACTAACACTCACTTGGAATTACTGCACTGCTAGAAATTATACAATACACTCTGAGCTGCCACACTACGAAAATTCACGTTCGCCACGAGCCTCGTATTCTGCGTCTATGCACTGTCCGCCATTGGAGTGATTATTATAGGAATTTGTATACTCCCATTTAAAAAATCAAATTTGGTACCGGTTTCTGGGTAATTACGTATGTGATCGAAATGAATACGGCAGTACATTATGAGCCCCTTAATACAACTTAAGAATAAAAATACAGTATGTCTATATCATTAACTGATCAGAAGATGTTTGAGGTGGACAGCTTAGCTGAATCACCCTACATATCCTACATTTTCGTCTTCAAGCTGTTTGCTCGTCGGTTCCATCATCACTGGAACTGAACACAGTGATTTGACTTCACGTATGTTCGACTGTTTCACTTGCAGTTAGGTAGGCTACACACGTACACATCATTATTCATCAAAACTGCTAACCATTATCAACTGCTTCAAGGAAATATCTATTACCTCTTCGACACTTCTAACCAATATCCGACTGATTTTCAAATAATGCCCTACTATTTGCAGAACATCTTCCACCGTCAACATTAACCCACTAGTCAGAGCTAAATATTTCACGAATGCGATTGGAAAGAAAATAAACGCAATGTTTAGCCATCTAGAGAGATGGCTAAACATTGCGTTTATCACTTGTGAATATCTGACAACAGGCAGCTGCCATTACTACCTTCACGGCGTTTGTATGGCTACTTCCACTCAGATTGCAGAGTTTCACTAAATTCTTTCCAGATCTCTTCCTATTTCACTACTCTACATATCCCACGCAAGGCAAAATAATATATTTGAAACATGCATTCCAATCCTCTGCAAATGTATGGATAGGAAAATTTCGTAAGTTTAGATAGTACGTTTTGTCGAGCAACGGGCTTTACATAAAATAGCTAATTCACTTCTAAAAGTGAATAGGTGAGAACTAATAAAGAAATTAGTCCGCCAATAATTAATAGTCAAATAATCCCCTTCAAAATTAATAATTCACCAGAGATCTAGCGATTATTTCGATTGATATCAGATGATGAGTGTTATCTGCCTGATTATTAGCCCTCAGTGACTGGGATTATTTCTTTAAAATGATCCTATTACTACAATCGACAGAACAATAGCTCTTATAGTAGTCACCACTGTTGTCAACGACTGTTATAGATTCTGGCGTATTACAACCACCATGACCAAATCATTTTTCATGCAGAATTCATCATCAGTATTTATAGCCGTGTTTCATATTACAAATGGACTCGAAAATCTATTAGGGTCATTAGTGTTGCAGACAGTTCAGATAATGGTCGCTCTGTCCTCACAGATACAGAAGCACAGACGAAAATGTAAACTAACATCTATACTGGTTAAAAATAATAAAACATTAAGTATTCATTTACGGTTCAGTTTCTTCTGAAGTACGACGGAAGCTCTATTCATAGTGCGTAATTAGATGTTTTATAATCAAAACTTGCCCTGTGAGGATAAGAAAACTTTTTTGGGTGACTTGGGTATCATAAAGCTATTTTAAATTCTATTGTGTGTTATATCTGGTTGAAAAGACGTTTCGTGTAATTAAGTCTTTACAGAATACTACAGAAGAGAGGCAGAGGTTTCTCCGGAGATTTGAGGAGAGTAACTGAAGTTCGTGAATAATAAATCTCTCTGAATATGATATCAACTCATTTAATGAATGTATTGATTTGAAATTTGCATTATACTCCATAAGATAATCCTTCGGATGTGCTTTCTCTCATATTTAAAGTACGCTCTACATCAATTTCTCTCTCTCTGTCTCTCATACGCACGCGTACACATATGTAACGATAGCACTGCAATTCTACCCACTCCAGGTACTTCTACAGTTGCACCGGGATAATCTAGGTTACCCGATACAATTGACGATCCTCTACGTGGTGAGGGAGACTAGTAGACACTATACAAGATGGAGGAAGCTAAAGCTCCACCCATCCCCTGTGGGAGGGGGGCGTAAGAATACACCGACGGTTACCAGCTCAATTCAAAGGCTTGGAAGTGGAAGCTTCACCCACACCTGCTAGAGAGGCATCCATGTTACCTCCGCATGAGTGATACGGTGCTTCGGGTGAAGTGGGTGCTGGTGATTGAGGTGAAAGCTCGTGTGCTGGAACCAACACATCACTTTGCCCTGCGTAGCCTGAACGAGCCGCGGGTTGGGAACGGGGCGAACCCAACCTAGGGGGAACCCATAGCTGTGAACGCAGTCATGGGAATGCCAAGTGGGAACCACGTGAGTAGGTCTACTGAAGGCGGAACAAACGGAACAAACCTGGTTGGGTTCGGGCCAGGGGCGGACTGCTGGATGGTCGGCTGAGGGGCGTGGTACCTGCTACGGAAATCCTGAGTTGCGGGAGGACAATGTCTGGCGGAATGCTTCATCACGGATGGTGAGAACCATAGAAGGGTCAAAAACCCTACGTCACATGGAACCATGGACATTCCAAATGAACCACCCAAACAAATACGAAGGGAAGCTATGGAAGCTCTAGAAGTGCAGGTCCAGCAGCAGGCCCAGGAGGAGAATATGGAGACAGAAGTCCAAGAAGGACAGGCTGACTCCAAATCTGAAGATAAAACAGAAGAAGAAACAGGAAAGCAGACTTCTGGACAAAAGGAAACAGGAGATTTCACTGAGAAATACCTGAAGATATCAGCATCAAAACTATATAGGATGCATATAGATAGACCACCTACCATAAGTGCCTGCTACAAGGAAAAGAAGAAGACGAATAAAGAAGCCAAGATAGGGGCTGGGTCTTGGGTGGAGAAGAAGCCAGGGAACAGGGATCGGCGAGACGCTATGCCAATGACTACGCCCAAAAGACCAGGGTTGGAGGAAATCACGTCATCAATTTGGGCTGAAAACCACCCTCTAAGAAACATAAGGAAGAAATAGTCATGTCCTCCTCGGAAATACTATCATCAGTTAAGGTCGCAATAATACCTAATACCTTTCCAGATGGAAAACTCAAGGAGGAGGACGTGACTGAATTGTCATCTGCTCTGATAGCACAAATGAAGCTGCTTTCAGACAGATGTCTACCAGGCTTCCTTGAGTCACCAAGGCTGGAAAGTGGAGCTATGGTACTGATCTGTGCAAATTCAGAAACGAAAAGTTGGCTGGAACAGACAGTATCAAATTGTAACCCATGGAGTGGGGAGACCCTAGAGGTGACGGACGCAAAAAAGGTGCTGAACACAACCAAGGTGATCACAAGGTCCCACCTCCTTTTGACAGGATGAAAGTGGAGGATGTTCTCGTCAGAATCAATCAGCACGATACCAAACTTCTAACGCAAGAGTGGAGAGTGCTGAATTCCACTTCAATCGACAAAAAAGGAAGGACAGTCGTTTTGGCCCTTTGTGAAAGAGACTTTGAAAGGCTATGATCGGACTTGGGCAGATAAATTTTCAGGTCATCAAGGGAGAAACGAAACCCAATGTTGATAAAAATGGTGCTGAAGGTCCTTTGGGCCATTCTTCAGCATAAAAAAGCAGCTGTGGCCAATTTCGCCAGGAAGTTCGAGTCCGGGGCTATTGACGTGGCCCTTATTCAAGAGCCTTGGGTTGTCAAGGGCAGAGTAGCAGGACTGGCGGAATCTTGAGGTAAGCTGATGTACGATACAACATCGGAATTACCCAGAACATGACTTCTTGTGAACAGGAAACTAAAATGTCTTATGTTGCAGGAACACTGTTCACGGGACTTAACCGTGGCCAAGATTAAACTTGGAAATCGGGAGGTACCCAGAGAAATAACCATAGACTCTGCGTACCTCCCATGTGACTCAACTAATCTGCCCCCATCAGAAGAAGTTGAGAACCTAATTTTCAACGCAAAGAGGAAAGGCGGACACATAGTCCTTGGAGCAGATGCAAATTTACACCACACGGCATGGGGCAGCACGAACTGCAATGCAAGAGGCGAGTCTTTACTAGAGTTTATTACTGGAACTGAGTTCATGATGCTAGACCTAGGGAACAAGCCAACATTTATTATAAACATCGTAGGGAGGTAATAGACATTACACTGAGCACCACGCATATTGCAAACTTTATCAAAACTGCAAGGTGCTGGAGGAAACATAATTGGCAGACCACCAGCACGTCCAATTTGCAATAGATGCGAGACTATGTGGGATTGAGATGTACAGAGATCCAGAAAGAACTAACTGGGATAGATACAGAGAAGTTCCAGAGAAGGCTGTACAAAAAATTCCAACTAATTTGAGAGGACAGAGAGAATTGGATGAGGTAGTGGATCTATAAGAGGCCATTATGGCCTCATTCCATGACAACTGTCCTCTCAAAGAAAAGAAAAACACCAAAAAGTAAGGTCGTGGAACAACAAACTAGCCAAAATGAAAAATGAGGTTAAGATATTGTATAGAATATCATCTAGAAATGGTATGTGGGACGTATATCATAGGAAACTCACTGAGTATAACCTAAAAATACGGAAAGCAAAAAAGAAAATCTTGGAGACTGTTCTGTGAGAAAGTGGAATCACACACTGAAACAGCAAGGCTCCAGAAGGTTCTGAAAGCAACCCATATAAATCAAGTGGGGGCACTGGAGAAACCAGATGGCTCGTTTACTCAGGCGGAGAAGGACACGCTGGAGATTCTTATAGCGTGTCACTTTTCTGAGGTTGAGGAGATGACAGAAGAAGAAACGGTTGGAACAGAGACCACAGCTCGAAGAGCAGACTGGAACTGTGCCAACAGAATAATAAAACACAACCACGTAAAATGGGCAATAGACACATTTCATCCTATAAAGGCTCCGAGGCCAGATGAGATATTTCCGATACTCCTACAGGAAGGACGGGAGATACTCGTCAATGCCCTGACGGACCACTTCAGAGCTAGTTTAGCTTTAGGGTACGTGCCGAAATCCTGGTCTAAAGCTAAAGCGGTATTCATACCTAAGCCTGGGAGGGCAAATTATGCCCAAGCCAAGGCATACCGACCATTGTGTTTAACCTCCTTCATGCTGAAAGCAATGGAGAAAATTCTGGATAAATATATCAGAAGAACGGTGCAACTTAACTCAACGTTACATGAATCAATTTGCATATAGACCAGGCAGATCCACTAAAGCAGAACTCCACCAGTTGATTTGTAAGCTAGAAGAAAGCCTAGAATATAAAGAAATTGCACTGGCGGCATTTCTAGATATAGAAGGAGCCTTTAGCAATACAACCTATTACTCTACGATCAAAGCATTGGAAAAGAGCAAGGTGAGTAAAACCGTCATCAAATGGATTAAATCCATGTTAGACAGAAGGAAGATAAAAACAACCCTGTTTGAAGGAACGCTGGTGATTAGGGCCACCCGAGGCTGTGCTCGTGAGGAGTTCTTTCTCCTCTGCCGTGGAACTTCGTGGTGAACAAAATCATAGCCATGCTCAACGAACAGGGTTTTTATACGCTAGGATGCGAAGGTGACCTAGTGATTGTGGTACGAGGTGAGGTGGTGAGTGTTACCCAGGACCTCATGCAAAGATCACTTAATCTTGTGGAGAACTGGTGTCGGGAAGAACCCGAACAAGATAACTCTGGTCCCTTTTACAATAAGGAGAAAATTAGAGGGAAAGAGATAACTGAAGCTCTTTTTGGCAAGAAATATATATGGAAGAACAGGCACTGCACCTAGGTGTAGTGTTAGATAAAAATCTAACCTGGAATCCACATATAGAAAGGAACATAACGCGGGCCAAGAACTTGCTGTATTCATGTAAGAGAGCCATCGGGAAGACATGAGGCCTAAAACCATCAGTGGTAATGTGGATATATACAATGCTCATTAGACCGTTGATGGCCTATGCTGCAATCATCTGGTGCCAGAAAGTGAGTCAAGGAAAAGTCGGCAGTAGATTTAATAGCCTATAGAGAACGGCATGCATAGCCATAACTGGGCTATGAGAACTACGCCGACAGAAGCCTTAAATAATTTACTAGATCTCGCATCACTGTGCAGTTTCATAAAAGGACAGGCTAGAATAAGTTCATATAGATTGGCACAATCAGAGTGTTGGAATGCACAAAGACCCAATCTAGGACACTGTAAAATTTACAAAGTAATAACAGAGAAAGTTCTATACATGCCTTCTGATTATATGGTACAGAAGTACAACTGTGAAAAACCATTTGAGACCCAGATAAAAAAAAGGAAGACTGGGATATCAACAAGTGGAATACTGATAGAGAAGATACAATGTGGTTGACTGATGGCTCAAAAACTGAGGATGGCACAGGAGGAGGGATCAACGGAGGAAGACATCAATCCAGATGAGCCTGGGCAGACACACTACAGTCTTTCAAGCTGAAATGATAGCTATCACAACATGCCTTGAAGAAAATCTGGAAATGAACTATAGGAATAAGAACATTTTCATATTTACGACAGCCAAGCGGCCATTAAAACACTAGATGCAGTGCGAATAATATCCAGAATTGTCTGGTATTGCCACTCACTTCTCCTGAAGCTCTCAAAGTACACATTGTAAAATAATATCGGTACCACGGCCTGCAGGTATAGAAGGAAATGAAAAGGCAGATAAAATGGCCAGGAAATGGGGCAGAAACACATTTTGTTGGCCCAGAGCCTGTATGCGGGATTTCCTATGGACAAGCCCGATATTACATAGGAAAATGGGTACAAAAGAAACAAATAGAAAACAGGACAAAATACTGCAGGATTCAGGATTGCAAAGGAACTGATAATAGGACCAAACAAGAAGCATTCTAAAGAATTGCTGAAACTCAGCAGAGAAAATATAAGATGGGTAGTAGGACTGTTGACAAGATACTGCCATCTGCAAAAAATCCTACATAGAATTGGAGTAATTAGAGACAATCTATGCAGGAAATGCAATGAAGCAGAGGAATCAGCTGAACACATGCTTTTCGAATGTGAGGCCCTGGGTAGAATCAGACTCTCCACTCTAGGACTACCAGGTGAAGAGAAGAAATAATCCAAGAAGACCCAATAAGAACAACTTGCAGCTTTGTGAAAGGAGCAGGTATATCCAGGTGGGAATGAAGGAAAAACATTGTAGCAAACTATCTTAGAGGTCGACGCTAATTAGGAACTAATATTTAGAGGCACCATGGAGAAAAGAAGAAGAAGATGTCTGTAATTCTAGATTCGAAAAATTGGCCGAAATTTCAAACAGCGATACACAGGAAACATCAGAGTACTCACAGCAAAATTTTAAACTCTTCACCATAAGCAGGACACTAATACTCAGTCATCAACACGACAAGAAATCTTTATCTCAGTCCTAGAAAAATTAACGTTAAAACACCACAAATTTATGAAATACTATGTACACTGACCATACCTGAAAGATTCTGAACTAAGGGACATAATTTACAGAATATCCAATGGGCGTTACGTCTATATCATACATAGCTGCTTGTCCCCTTGCAATCCTGGTAATGGACACAATATTTAAAATATCTCTACCCCGAGAGCAAGTTCTGAGGATATCCGTTCCTATAATACAGAAAGTGAAGCAACAATATGATTTATTTATCTGTCGGATTTGTCATTGAATTATGTACAATTAAGTAATAACATAACGGGGCTCGGTAGTGCTTCGCTCCAGAATCAGACCATTCTGTCTATGACGTAAGATTTATTTTCTTTGTGTGTGCAAAATGCGATTTAAGATGGCTGAAATATTGTTCTTCATATTCTGCTTGAAATCAAGCCATACAACTTTTCCTGTATTGTTTCATTTTACTCAAAGTGGTTAGAAATACTGTTGTCACTCGTGAAGTGAATTCGTCAAATAATTATGATGCTTCACGTCCAGTAGGCTATACATCTAAGCTTACAACTTGCCACAGGCCATCATTTGCCTGTGGTAAATGTATCTCAGAGTACGACAACGATAATAAGTAATTTTACGAAGATTTACATTTTCATATAACATGTTTGGATTCATATCAATAAGTTATCAACAGATCCTCCAACATTTTAAATTTAATTGCTATTTCGGATGGAGAAATTGGTACGTAAATGCAGAAGAGGAGCAATATTAATGTAAGAATGATCACAAAGCGATTTACTGTTATTTGCCTGGAGAAGGATGACCTGTAAATATCTAAGGGTACACATGCACGGTTCACTTATATAGAGTTCAGGATATTTTCGTCATTGAAACTCTAAGATACTGTTGATCAACATTCGATATTAACGTCATGAATCCTGTCCATAATATGCAGTCATATTTTATTAACCGACAAACTGAATTGGTTTGGAAACGCCTTAATCAGATGTGTTTCAAAATAGCACCGATAGCAATTTAAGATAATACGTAATTACGTATTCCGTATAATTCTGAATCAAAGGACAATTGCCATTTTTCTGCACTTCATCTTTGCAGTGGTTCAAACTGTGATTCAAGTGAAATCATCGGCCTTTATATAGACTAATGTTCAAAGGTTTTGCTCATAAATATAAAAATTTGCTCACTAATGAACTTGTCATTGCTGTACGAAGTGTTAAAACTTATCACAGGCAACGCTCAGGCTGGGACACTGGATAACGAACTGATCATTTAAGGACAATAAATCCATGTCCGAAAATGGGTGATTTAACCACTGCATCAGATAGCGTTAGTTACGTTTCAAGAATTCCTGAGAACTTAATTTTAATTAAGTGATTCGTCTGTAATCCAATTCTGAGGTAAAAATCAAAATATTTTACCCACAGCATCGCCGTCCGCTATGCTTACAACGCCTCATCACTTCAGTCGGAACTCTGAATAATTATGCAGTAGTGTTACAATCCTCCGCTACTCACCTCAGAACATTGCAAGGACATCCCACATGTAGACTCTCGCTGTCTTCCCGTCTGCTGCAGGACGCTCAAACTCTTAATATCTTCCGACTTAAATGTTTTTCCATTTAAGTTCATAACACGTTCATATAACTCTGTTGTTTCTCAACCAATTTTGTCCAGAAAGACAGGAATTGCTATTTTATAAATCAGCTCGCTTTAACTCCTCGTTATGAATCCTGTCAGAAGATGAGGTGCACATCAGTAAAGGAGTACAGGAAGAATAATGTCTGTCAAAGTTTCACACACTCTGGCAGACACAAACTTTGCAACTTCGCACACGAATTGGAAAATTATGTTCATTATCCACACTAATTCTTCAGTTGGATAGTGACGTTCATTATTGCTATTTATAGCATGAACATTGAAACCCATTAATTATGAATTACAAAAATAATAGTTGGACCCCAATTCTTGAAATCTTGTACTTTGAAATGGGAAGACATTTTCTTCAAATATTCCAGAGCGGTGATGACCTCTGTAGAGAATACTTCTTTCACTATTTTTACATTCATCTTCTCGCAATTCGTAGATGCAACGTGTTTTCATTTTAGGTAGGGAGCAGACATAATTATTTCATCTGATTGAAAATCTTACGGATTTTCTAGGCGACTTCCTGTTATTCCTTTATATCCGTCTGTCATTACCTTTCCTAGTTCTATCATTTTTCAATATGTGGCACTGGTCGAAAGCTAAAAATAAAAGTCTGATTTGGTTATCCGGATGGCATTTTTGTGGCCTTTATGCTTTTCCTTCAGGCAATCACCTCATCATAAGTGCATTAGTTTTGTGATTGTCAACAACTAACCTCAGTACTACAAAACCACAAGCCTCCACTTATTTAATTACTTACATTGTTATAGTGTGAAGTTCGAGGCCAGAAAATGTCTTTTAGATGTATGCCAAAGGAATTCGGTATTCGTTTGATAAGACATTTATCTGGAAGCACAATAAATGGTTCGCAAGTACTTTTCTTTCGCATCTTTAAGAACAAGTACGTCATCGGATCTATTTTCACATTTAAGAGTTTTTGTATGTTCTTAAGTGTCCTGAAGACCAAAAATGTATCTAGTTTCTTATCGTAATGTAGGCGCTATTTGATAGACATCTCATCAATAACTAGAGAACATATCGTCGTTGCCGGGACAAAACCTCCTATGTGATAATATGTTTTGGAGATATACTGACCCGCAGCACATACATTGTGAAGAGCGAGAATGCCTTGACAATATGCACACAATATTGCACCTTAGATGACAGAACCTTACCAGCCAAAGTTCTAAGCTAAAATTATTTCACATAGGAGGTTTTGTCCCGGCAGCGACGATATTCTGACTTCATTCAGCCCTTCCCATTCTACTTGCAGTCTAGCTTTCATTAGGTCGGTTACACCTGTTTCATATGATGTATCCACTATATATGGGCTCAGTGTGCTCTTTGATGGTAATTTGAACAAAATACTTATAGCAAAGTTGTACCCCTTCGGTGAAATCAATTCCCAAGTTAAAATTGTCTTAAACAATCTTATGGCTATCTGGGTGACTTTTATTACAGTTTACAATTTGTTCGAAAATAAACTAACATTTTCTGTTCCTTAATTTCTAGCATAATTTTCAAACATGCGTTGTGCTAGTTGTCATATTGGTGCAGCTGCCTCCTCTGGTATTCTGTCACCATCTCTAACGTTTTAGCTTCTTTATTTGCATTCCACAGTTTTATTCTTAGTGACGACAAATGCTTTGCAGTATTTAAATTAATGTTTTCATTATTTTCCGTCTGAACTTCAACGGATTTGCTACTATAATCCGTCTGATTTGTACATTGCGCGTCGAGTTGGTTTTCAGCACCTCTTCCTGCACTCATCGTCATACTTCCTCTTCCTTCCACGGTTCATATTATATTTCACAATTTCTCTCCCTTCTGCGGTTATATTAGGTGTTTTATGTGCAGGATAATTCTCAAACACAGTATATATTTCAATTTCTTTGTTAGCTGAGGGCGAAAATCAGATTGAAGAATATGCCACCCACATACGGACGACGTTCTAGTCTCAAAATTGATTGCAAATATATCTCTAGAAATAGCACTGATCCTCTTTCGTCTGAGCTCTGAATTGCATAGTAATTCATGAAGTGAAATCGCCTTTGCTTTCCCACTAACACTCCTGCTGTATGGCATACAACAGTAGTTGATCACAAACCACGACAAATAGACAACATGACTTGCTTCGTCAGATACATAGGTCTACTAACGCACGGAAGAATTAAAACAATAAAATATGAAACACAGTTAATACAATTGAACCCACGCTCCAGAGATAGTGTACATACGTTAGGTCCCTGAAGTGTGATACTTATTAAGTCGTAGCTAATCAGTAAGAAACTCATTCACAATCACAAACACCAAAACACGTGTATTATCAAAGGAAATGTTCGCCAGCTGGGACTAAGAAAGCTGTCAAAAGGAATATCCTACTAGCATTCCTGTAAGCAAATCGTCAATTACGAGCTGTTCGCTGTTTATCATGGAAGTGGAGGCAAATGGCAAGGCGTTATAGGCGTAGCAGGCGGCGATGCCCATAGTGATCCTGAGTTACAGAATATTTGTGTTCATACAGGGTCACTTATAAAATTACAGCTGTACATAATGAAACCTATATATTTTGAATCGTCTCTATGACTTCACGACTTGCAGAAACTACAAAAGTGTTAGTAATTATTCAGACAGAAGTGCTAGTTGGATTATACCTAAAGAAGACGGAAGAAATAAATCAAAACGGTTCAAACTGAAACTTTCTTCTTGAATGATGTGTTCGTTTCACTATTCACAGAGCTGCCCTTGAGCACGTAGTGTATTTTATGAAGGAGTACATTCTGTTGATAATAATAATAATAATAATAATAATAATAATAATAATAATAATAATAATAATAATAATAATAATAATAATAATAATAATAAATTACGGTGCTTCCGTGGCTCAGACGGCAGCGCGTCGGCCTCTCACCGCTGGGTTCCGTGCTTCAAATCCCGTTCACTCCATATGAGATTTGTGCTGGACAAAGCGGAGGCGGGACAGGTTTTTCTCCGGGTACTCCGATTTTCCTTGTCACCTTTCATTTCAGTAAAACTCTCCACTATAATTTCATTTCATCTGTCAGTCATTAATCATTGCCCCAGAGGAGTGCGACAGGCTTCGGCAGTCGGCACGATTCCTATCCTCGCCGCAAGATGGGGGATTCATTCATTCCATTCCTGACCCTGACATTGACCGGAAAACAGGTTGTAGGTTTTCATTTTCAATCAGAAGTTACATACCCAGACAGTGTCCATTATATAATGATAAATATCTGTAAATCTTACCAGGCTATTAATTGTCTACTGGTATACAACTCTATAGTTAATTCATATTCAGCATAGTGGTGAAAGGGGATTTCTCCTTATATTTGCTGTTGTTCAGTTCCCATCTTATAGTAACTTTCATTAACGCATAAGTGGCGTCCTCCGTTTCATTATTCACTTCGCCGAAGGGATGTGTGATTCAAGTGACCGTGTGATGTTAATTTCGTGGCTAATTAGTCCGTATATTTATATGTGGTGAAAATATCGCTCAGAAAGCCACAATAAAAGACCTGAGTGAACTTTGATACACCAGCTCAAAAGCATTTGTTTGATATTTGTACCTGAAACGACAGAATGCCTGTTTCACTTGAAATGGTCCTTTTTATATTGTAAAGAGTGTGGCACTCTATTTCGGCCTTTCTCGAATAACAGAAAGTTGATGTCCTCTTTCCTGGATGTAAGAGTATTTCATTATTTACTAATGACAAAAGTGGCAATGAACGCTTCTAGGTGATATTGAGGATTCTTGGCAAGTTGATATAATGCGTGGTCGTAATCCTTACGACTAATGTAACACGAAAGTCAATTTAGGTGGAAACAAGGTTATTTTGTGATGAGGAAGAAATATTGGTGTTATTCAGAATACGTGGCATAGTCATATTTGTGAGAAATGAAAATTGTAAACGAGGGGAGAAAGGGTGGAAGAACATCACAAATCAAATATTCCATCCTGTTTTTAACATTCTTTAAAATCCATGAATGAAAGCGGATTGGGAGAAATCGTGAAATCGTTCTTAATATATTTGACCGAGCGAGTTGACCGCATAGTTAAGGTCGCGTACGGTAGCTACCCAATATTTGTAAGATTATATGGAAGTAGAAATTATGCAAATCTTACTTGTAATTCTTTTCAGACGAGAAATGTGTTCATTGCGATGTCTCGGAACCCACCAGGCCACCCCCAGAATTGATTAACCTAATAAAGAGCAGCACTCGCCATTCTCCATTGTTGAAATAGTTACTTGCATTCCTATTGGCCAACGTAAAATGGGATGTGAAGTCATTCCCATCATTGATGATAATTAGATTTCGTTACCAAATCTGGCGAAATAGAAGCACAAATAAATAGAACATGTAAAGGAAACAACGTGGACCACAGAACAACAAATCCAATCTCTGTCATGAGAACAGTTGCCACCACGGAGGCCCGGATTCGATTCCCTGCTCTGACACCAACATTTTGAAAAGTGGTACGAAGGATGGAACGGTGTCCACTCAGCCTCGGGAGGTCAGCTGAGTAGAGGTGGGTTCGATACCCATCTCAGCCATCCTCGAAGTGTTTTTTTTTTGTGATTTTCCACTTCTCACCTAGGCAAATGCCGGGATGGTACCTAACTTAAGGCCATGGGCACTTCCTTCCCTCCTCCTTGCTTATCCCTTCCAATCTTTCCCACAAGACCACTGTTCAGCATAGCAGGTGAGATCGTCTGGGGGAGATACTAGTCTTCCTCCCCAGTTCATTCCCCGACCAAAAGTCTCAGACTCCAGGACACTGCCCTTGAGGCGGTAGAGGTGGGATCCCACGCGGAGTCGAAGGGGAAAATCAACCCTGGTGGGTAAACAGATTAAGAAAGAAAGAAAGAAAGAAAGAAAAGAAGAAAGTTTAACAGATCATGTTGTTGACAGGAATCATTATGTATAATCATCTAGCTATAGCTAAAAACCACATTTCTTAAAGTGCAATCATTCCATAAATATTCAGTTTTGAATCGTGGCGTGTCAACATTTTATAATGTTACTTGTATTGAGATATATTTGCAAAGAGAAATGAAGTAGTTCTAAATTTATTCTAGTAGTAAATGATGTGCCATTTTGATCAGCAAAGTCCTAATATTTTAATTAACTACTTTCCAGAAAGGGTCATATTTTTCACATTTTTCTCTGGAGATGTTCCCGGTTGATGTTGCAGTTAAGAGAAAACCTGGCAAGAATTTACAGTCACGAAAAGTGTCAGTCTGGAGCCCTGCACTGTTCTGACCATTCATCCAAGGAGTCGGAAAATCTGGGGAAACTGTAGGAAGTGTCAAATTTATAATATCCACCGTCTCCTCTTCCCAATTATGTTCACTGTTGATGAGTACTTCCCATCGCAGTCCCTGAAACTAGTCCAACATTCGTGATACGGCCGTGAATCGAACCCGAGCCTACTATTCCTGTACATTTTATTTGAGAGGTGTGCTATAGGTATGATATCAAAATAGCACTTCCGAGCCTTGAGTGATATCAGTAGGGAACTACCCAATAAATTTGGTGACCATGAAAGAATTGTGATATAGAAGAACTGAATGTCAACAGGTGATGTAACTGTGTTTTATTTCTGAATATGGCAGTATTATGGGTAGGATACGATATGGACAGACCGAGGTCGATAGCTGAAGTCGCTTAAGTGCGGCTCGTATCCAGTATTCGGGAGATAGTGGGTTCGAACCCCACTGTCGTCAGCCGTGAAGATGGTTTTCCGTGGTTTCCTTTTTTAACACCTAGACCTTTTCTGTTTCATCGTCGCCATAAGACCTGTCTGTATCGGTGCGACGTAAAACGACTTGAAATAATGATATTGACACAAGCAGTTTGCAAGATTAATCGATAATAAATTACAACAAGCAGGAGGTTTTTCATAAAAAGAGTTCTTACATATCGACTTCTTTATACGGATATAACAGGTACGGTATGTTAGTACAAGTTGCGACAATGATTACTGGATAATTCAGCCAATTCTCCAACAAGGTACTAATGTTGATAGTAAAATAGCTGGATAGAGCTTGCATAGGATTTAGCCTCAGTGGTGAGGTCGTGTGGCGCAAAATGAAGAGGATAGTTTACCCAGGACACTCATCAATATGATAAGCCTAGGAACACTAACAATAAGAAGTAACTTTATGACTTTCATGAATTCTCCAGATAATGAGGTGTGTAAATAAAAGAAGTCGCTGCGGTGACGGTAAACAGATAGTCATTGAGGATGTTAGTTCATTCACTGAAGCTTTTAATTTTAAAGTTTAAATTTAGACATATTATTGGAAGCAGGGATCACATTTAAAGCAATTAAGGCGAAATTCTGGAGATAAAACTCGATATTGTGGTCGTTTTTGTGGCATTTCTTATGACTGAAATTGAAAGGATTGAGTACCTTTTTTCTCGTCAGGAAGTTATTCCACTGCATTCATATCACTGTAATAATGGTTTGTTGCCAAATGTAACCCAATTTGTATGGTGTATGTATCATAGCTATATCAAGACACCTGCGTATGGAATTTTGGATTGCAGAACTTTTCCAGTCCACCCCTGTGGTGTAGTGATTAGTGTGGCTAGCTTCCACCCCCAGAGGCCCAGGTTCGATTCCCGGCTCTGCCATGAAATTTGAAAAAGTGGTACGAAGGCTGGAACGGGTCCACTCAGCCTCGTGAGGTCAACTGAGTAGAGGGGGGTTCGATTACCTCCTCAGCTATTCTCGAAATGGTTTCTCACTTCTCATCCAGGCAAATGCCGGCACGGTACCTAACTTAAGGCCACGGCCGCTTCCTTCCCACTTCCTTGTCTATCCCTTCCAATCTTCCCATCCCGTACAAGGCCCTTGCTCAGCACAGCAGGTGAGGCCGCCTAGGCGAGGTACTGGTTCTCCTCCCGAGTTTTATCCCATCGACCCAGAGTCTCATACTCCAGGACACTGCCCTTGTATCGGTAGAGGTGGGATCCGTCGCTGAGTCCGAGGCTAAAGCCAGCACTGGAGGATAAACAGATGAAGAAGGAGAAGAAGAATTTTTCAAGAAATAGGGATTTTTACGTCGAAAATTTTAGAACGTAAAAATTATACAAACTTCAGTGCAATATATCACCTTATATAAATTTTGTACAGAAAAATCGACAAGTAATGCTTTTAAAAGAAGTATTATCTACCTAATTACGAATTTACATTAATATACTGTATTAAATAAATTTCATGAAAAAAATGGAATCAAAAATTTCAAAAGAAAAGATTTATTTTGGAAAAATATTAATTGTATATGAAAGAAATGTTCGTGATATCTGTAGGTGATATGCCCACACAATTTCGTGAAAATCCATGCATTAGGTAAACGTATCTTTTTATCTCCAGAGTGTCCCGTTAAGTGTTTTAAATGGTCGTAAAAGTAGATTTTTTACCTTTTATTTTCAATTTGAGAACTGTTTCTCCTAGCATTCTTAACCTTGAAAAATAGTTTTTTAAATATCACACCCTACCTTAATTTTGCTCCTTTTCTAACTCAACAAGGCAAACTGGTTTCATTTTAATTCCACATGGTTTCGTTAACTCCAGATTTTTCTGCATTAACAATACCCTCATGTGAATGTTTACACGTCTTCTAGCCAGGAATCCTTCTATCTGCATTTATCATAACTCCTGCATATGCAAAATCTATACCGATAACTCCCTGTTTTCACTAGGAGTTCTCCTGTACTGTAAAAACGTTCAGAAAACAGTAATAAAAATGTAGTTTGATCTCAGAACATTTTCTGTTAGAGATTAATATGATGCCATCTAGGAATGCACGTACTCTTACCTTGGGCTACCAATTCAGCCCTAGCATAGGCCTACTAATTTCTTAATAATAAAAATAATAAATAATATATTTTTACGTTTAATTAACTACTTTTATGGTATTCAAAGACGCTGAGGTGCCGGAATTCTTGTTCCGTAGGAGTTACTCTCACTGTCGGTAAAATAATCGTCATGAGGCTGGCTTATTTCAAGTAGCGCTGTAGTGAGAGGGGAACAAACCTATAAACTTGGACTCGGAAAGCCATTATTGAGCCAGTCAGCTCACCACACAAGCTTTTTCCTCAAATAAATCTCACCTTGACCTTTTAATTCCTCTTATTAAATGAAACTAGCAAACTACGATCAATAATGATAACAGATTGTGGTATTTCCTGGCTCTGTAACTACTTTTAAACTAGAGTTCATTTTTCCTTCTTAGATGTTCAGATTTAGAGCTGAGAATATAAAAATTGCAATTTGTAACTTTATATGTGATCTTTAAGTATAGAACCTAAACGAGTATATACTATGCAAATATTAGTGAAGGGGACGAGTTTACAACGCATTCACAACAGAACTCCAAGTGTGTTATTTCATCCTAAATTAATTCGCTGCTAAATAAATATTATTTTTGTTGAAGTGAGACATTGTTTTTCCAGCAACAAGCATACTGCTCACTAAATGAAATTCTATGTTGTACATTGACCCCACGATTGATGTATAAATGACACAATGGGCCTTAGGAACGGAGGATTGTTGACGAGACTAATGATATTAGTAAGAACTGAATCACTGGAGCCCCGTAGAAGGGCGATTGTATGTCGATTTTAACCGTTAACTGTGCTATAATTT
Source organism: Anabrus simplex (assembly GCF_040414725.1). Taxonomy (NCBI): domain Eukaryota; kingdom Metazoa; phylum Arthropoda; class Insecta; order Orthoptera; family Tettigoniidae; genus Anabrus; species Anabrus simplex. The sequence continues at coordinate 563,482,148 of NC_090266.1, forward strand.
CAGTGGAGAGAAAAAGCAATGGCATGCACGTTGACGTATGTATGATTATCGTTATTGTTCCCTCCTAGGGAAAAGAAACAAATTTAGGAACACCAGACAGAGAAGGAGGCCTATCTATGGAGAAATATAGTTTTGACGTGGAGACTGTAAGGAATATCCAAAATGTATCAGTAAATCATTTGAAAGTCGATTCATAAGAGTATCAACTCACTGTTATAATACGAGAAATGAATGTTAATTCCACTCATCAAGGTTGTGTAACATTTACAACGAAGTATGAGTTTCATATAATCCGAAACCAGAAACTCAAACTGGTGATGTAACGAACTGTCAGAACACTTCAGACTAACTCCCCTAAAATGATGTGAAAATTAATTTCCAGGATAATATGCATGTGGACATGGGTGAAGGAAATAAACCTTGAATAAATAAGGTAACTATGTAAGTAGTTATTAACTTACTACTCGTGCCATCTTGGGTATATTTCAATGGCATGCTCAGTGCAGAAATAAAATTTATTAAAACTGAAAGTAATAATCTTTTTACGCACTGTATTGATATGTATAGTAGCCACGCATGTATTAGGAATTTCTTGCTGCTGTATCACTATATGTCATAGACTGGGTGCTTCAGACACATACACAACAGCAGAATGGCTAGTATAGCTGGATTTTCTATGTGATGCATGCAGTGACTACATGCAACAACGTAAATTCAGACACGGTACCAAACGTTTCAGTATACTGACCGTCCACGTTATACGATTGACGAACTTGTGGATATGCAGTTTATATTTGGAGAGTTTCATCGCAATGAAATACAATCTGCCACACTTTATGCTCAGCAATATTCAAACAGGTGAAATCCAGATCCCATTATGTTCCAGAATACAAAGAGGATACTATATCATATGATTCACTTCATGTGCCAAATCCAGGTGGAGAAATTAAGGAGAGAGAAGCTGTACTCATACGAGAATTAGTGCTGTGGCAAATGAATTTGAAATATATCACGTTATATGTCACAAATCGAGGTCCTATAACAGCTAACCTACGCTGAGAAGTTTAGAGCCTACTAGAACCACTTTTAGTCGCTTTTTGCAACTCTTGCCGCAGTTCCGAAAGTTAGACATATAAAAAGCCATTCTCATACACAACAGCTCAGCACACGTCATGTCTAGGCTCAGCTAAAAGATAAAATTTCACATAAACCACTTCTTAATATGCAGTATATAATTCCTATAGTGGTTGGTGTCGAAAATTGAAATGCGTATTTGGAATCCCGACTGTGTGGAGTTCTGTCAGTGGATACGTTCTAAAACAGAAAAGTCGTGAAATTCCTTCGTCTCATGATAAATACGGACAAGGAACTCTTTACGCGTAAGAGCGCGTTCAACAATAACAATTTCCACTTCCGGGCTAATGCAAATACTAAAGCCTCACATGAACAGAATCAGCAAGTGCATAGGGCATGCAATGTTTGGGCTGGTATTATCGTTACCAGAACGGTTTGACCGAAACTTTCTCCTGGTCACCTAACAGATTGAATTTACTGTACTCTGTATATCCGAGGCCTTCTCCCTTTATTTATGGATGATATATCTCTTGGTCTCTGCCCAGTGTGGATTGTATAGTGTGTCTAGATGAAGTTCGTCACTTTAATTTTTAATTCGGTGTTAGGTAAAAATCGCAGTCGACCTCCCTCCATTGGCGGTGCTGCAGCAGAGACAGCTTCATTATTACTGGCTCCAATAAGTCAGTGTACATCTGTAGGCTATATATATACTTCTTAAGTGAGCACAACCATTGATTGTTTAACATTTATATTTTATGCAGGGCCACATGTTGCCCTACAAATCCTTGTTAATGTTTCATGAAGGTTATTTTTGAGAATTTTGTTCTTTTCTTTTCTTTTCCTTTCCTTTTGATATTTTTTATCTGCCGTATTTTATAATGTAGATACCGAAGGTACGTGAATCTGATTTGTTTTGTTTGATTTAAATGTTGGAGTAGTTACTGTAGGTTATTTTGCATTTGATTTCTTCTTTTGTTTGGAGCACTGTTTCTCCAGTACTGTGTATATTTGTGTAAATACTAATTTTAAGTATTAAGTTAATGGGACCACGCGTTGTTCATCGTCAGAATCAAATGAAGCAAGTTCTTTACGCAGACACGAAGGCAACGTAACAAACAAATGAAATTGGACACCACCATTACTAATTAATTATGCAAATGAATCAACCTCTGGTAAAAGGTTATGTAATAAACGCCGCAAATTATCTAACTAAGATGAAATCTGCCTCCATTAACGGTAGAACAACACAGTTGGGTTATTTCTCAGTACAAGTGTAGACAGCGGCAGTGAAAAGTAAATTAAATTTGTGAAGAGGCGATTTCATTTGGTAAGCGTAATAACTGAGGCATTTGGCCTAATTTATTTATTTAGAATATCCAGAACTATCACAGGAGGTAAACATATGACATAAGAATTGATGTGTTCAGAATAAATATTTGTGTTCTTGATAATTTTTCATGGTTTAGCCACCAGTTAATTTTCTTTGTTGTGGCAAAGTTTATAAATATTAATGAGATATTATTCGGCAGAACGGGAAGTGTTCATGGATTTTCTTGTCTTTTCCACTTATTTGGTTCCAAATCATTGATATTACAGTGAGAAATTGGCAAGTAAATTAGGAGTTGTAATCTTAAATATTAGATACCCATTTTTATTTGAGAGTATTGGATTAATTAATTAATTAATTAATTAATAAGTTATTAAAATCCCATTTAGTTGCATTTTCAGTTAAAATGTAAGTCATGGGATATTTTCTGTGTATGGCAAGTCTTGGCAGACTATCGGTTCGTTTTATTTGAGTGTCAATGGACATGGGAGTCATTAGTTCGATGGTGATGATTGCTATTTCAATTTGTGACCTTTAGTCAAGTTTATGAAAGATAGATTTTGATTTTTAAAATAATTGAGTTTTGTTACTTCCAGTTATTTTCATTATTTTTATTCCACTCTATTTCGATTCATTTTAATTTCTGTTTGTTTTCATTTTTTGCCAATTTTGTTAATAAATTTTTGTTCATTTAAATTCAGTTCAGTCTTTTGGGTACCGTTATTTATAGTTAGTTGACCCGCCGACAGTTTTACTTCCTCACCCCTCATTTTGTTTGGCCCGACCAACTCGAGAAAAGCTGAGGGACGATACCACGACCAGGAGATGGAGTCTACGTGAGCGGTACGTATATTTAAATGCCTTTATTTACAGGAGCAGCCGGAGCAACAGTCGTATAAGAGGTGTACCGCCACACATACCTTGAAAAGGGCACAGGGTCTGGGGTGAGGGGTAAAAAGCTTTCTTGGAAAGTCATTTAAAAATCAACTGAAGGGATAGTTCTTACACTCAACATATATTAGAAGTGTTTTGAAAACCAATAAACGTTATTTCTGCACATACAGATTTTAGAGCAATAACATGACATGCTTGAAATTTCATCTTGCGAGTATTAGTTTGAGAAGTCCATTTTGTGATACTTTAATTGCAGGTTCGAGTTCTGGCTCTGCTAAACTATGTATATGTTAATTTGCAACGACATAATAGGACTGGAACACTTTTTAATTAAGAAAATGTTAGTAATGTCTCCTGTGTCTGTTAACTGTCGTTGAGCTTTAACATATTACTTTTTCAGGAAGAGATATTTCATATGTGAGCTCAACGATCTCTTTCTAAATATTTATTCTTAATTAGCGGACAAACGGAATGCTCTTAGTTGGTCATTGTTCGTTTATCCCCAAGATGGTGGCTAGTTCACTTAATGTTATCTTATCATTGGCAACGTCACTCTGTGGTCTTCGTTGAATATATTTTCAGTGACTGTTAATTCATAAAGGTTAGCTAGTAAAATCGTAGGATTATCGGACGTTCACGTCCCTACGTTGGCCGAATTGTTTTGGAAAATTTGAACACAGAGAACATCGGTTCTAGACTGGCGTCTGTTTTGTTCAATACCGAAAGTGTTAGTTGAGTTTAAAGGTAAGGAAACTCCCAGAGATGAAATTACTTTGCCTCTAGACATGATATGGCTTTTGGGCTTATGCCGTGTCAAGAAAATAAGGTGAAATTCTTCACGTTTCGCAGAGAACTGTGCTCTGCGTCATCAGAAGGAAACCTCGACTGTCCAAGAATAAGGCTTCTTAAATAACGAGCTTTTGAATGTAGATGTAATACAAATGGAAATTGGAAATGGTACGTTCATTCGTCAGCAGATGGCTCCCCGGACGCGTAACAGCGCTAGTGTTCGAAGGGAAGCTGACGGAACAATCTGAATCAGTCTAAGAGGTTCACAAAACATGTGATCGTAACATATGACATTGGCAGGTGTATGACTTTGACACAAGCCAGGAATGAAACATCTGACGATGAGGAACGTAGGAATTTGGAAAACACCGAGACGAAATAACAATAGTGAAGGGACAGGGAACGGCACTACCTACGTAAATCCTTAATGGCTGGCAACCAGGTATTACTTAATTGATAGTCGGTGTCCCTGTTGAAATTGTTAGTAATTTTACGTATTTCCACAGCTTCCCGTATAATTCGTACGTTACTCATTGCCAGATGTTTCGTTCCAGGCTTGTGTCAATGTCATACACCTGTCAGTGTCATATGTTCAGTACACATGTTATATGACTCTCTTAGACTGATTCTGATGGTTCGGTCAGCTTCCGCTTCGAACCCTAGCGCTGTATCGCGTCCGGGGAGCCATCTGGTGACGAATGAACGTACCATTTCCTCTTCTATTATAACGTCTAAATTCAAAAGCTCATTGCTTAAGAAGCCTTTCTCGTGGAAAGTCAAGATTTTCTTCTGATGACGCAGAGCACAGTTCTCTGCGAAACATAAAGAATTTCACCTTATTTTCTTGACACGGCATAAGACCACGGGCCGTGAAACCATCAATGTCAACATTAAAATCCTCTGTGGGAAGGATACTTTTAAGAAGGCTTCAAAATTCTGCAAATTAAGGAGAAAGAAGTCTATTCTTCTTTATGCTTTCTGTGTAGAAGCATGGACCATAACATCATTCCCAACTGTGTGAAGCTGACGCACATGTTAAATACTCCGAAGACCATAAGAATATAGCAACGCGCCAGCAAGGCTCTTGTGATCGAAAGAGTGCATTGCACTCGTAAAGAGCTGGACTCAGTCTCCCGAGAGTTGTTTCGTTTACACCTACTGTTAAGCAACACTTTCTTGCAAGAATTGCGGTTGACTTTCGATCGCATTACTGCTATACAGTCTGCAAGAAAATTCAACCAGCTGTCACTCAGACAGAAATCTACGTTCCTCCGACTTGCTCAGAAACAGGCGGTCTCTTTCTTTCTATGAATTCCTTGGACGAAAACCAAAAGGCAGTTATAGCTAGGGGTCTTAATATCGTTGTCGCTCCCTCTAAAATTCCCACTGAGGTGTTAATTACTTCCGTTGAGACAGCCATTAACAAACTACCTACGGATGAAGCTAAGGAGTTAAGACAGAAATGTGGAGACTCAAAATGTCCGCTGTCGTAACCGCGCCCAATTTAACAAGAGGCTAGAGAAGAGCTCTGAAGGAACTTAGAGATGATTCTGAACCTATCATTCTCTCAGCTGAAAAGGGTAATGCAACAGTGGTTTTGGACACTGACGAGTATAAGAATAAGATCTCGGCTATATTGTCAGAGCCTGTTTACAGACCGAGCTCAAGTGACCCCACCACTCGTGTGTCCAACGCCACCGTGATGCTTTTAAGGCAATCTTCAGCTCCGAAAGAAGAGGCTAAACATCTGTCCCCGGGGAATGTAGTGCCACCTAGATTATATGGACTGCCTAAGATCCATAAAAAAAAAAAAGATGTTCCCCTCAGACCTATTGTTAGTGCGATAGGTTCTCCTACGCATGCTCTGGCTAAATAACTAAGCAAATTGCTTCAGCCACGCATAGGACGTACTGAATCATACGTCAGGGACTCTCGGTATTTCGTCAACAAGCTGTCAACCATAACCCTACAACCTAATGCACCTTTGGTGAGTTTCGATGTGGAGTTCTTGTTCAATAAACTGCCGATTGCCAATTTCATGGCTCTCATTGAACACCTGTTCCCCTGGGGACATTACTAAGCTACCTTACCACTGCACGACTTCCAGCTATTTCTTGTGGGGTGGGAATTCTTTTGAACAGACGGACGGAGTGGCTATGAGAAGTCCAACTTCCCCCGCAGTGGCTAATTTCCTAATGGAGCGTTTTGAGGATGAGGCTATTGCTTTGGCGCCCGTCAGACCTATAGTATGCTGGAGGTATGTTGATTATGCATTTTTGGTCTGTGCAGAAGGTCCTGAGAAACTTCATCTATTTCTATACCACCTAAATCCGCAATTTCCTTCAAATAATTCACTATGGAGATGGAGTCGGACGGATGCCTTCCTTTCTTGGATGTTCTAGTAAGAAAGAATCTGGGTGGCTCCTTAGGGCATACCATCTGTCCTAAGACTACCCACACAAATTGCTATAATCATGGAGATTTTCACCACCATCCAGCACATAAACAAGGAATTCCCACGACACTCACCAAGAGGGCGAGGCGAATTTGTGAGCCATCAAATATCCAGGTGAAGATGGACTCGCCCAAATATACGTTCAAAGTTAATGGTTACAGCGATTTGCAGATTCATAGAGCCCTGCATTCCAGAGAAACGACCAAGCAAAGCTCACAGAAGGGTGAAGTGAAGGGAACTGCCTACTTGCCTCACATTCACAAGACCACAGATCGAATTGCCAAGGTCCTCCACAAGCACAATATAAAAACAATATACAGTACTGCCAGCAGCATTTTCCTGGTGTGTAAATGGGAAACCATGGAAAACCATCTTCAGGACTGCCGGCAGTGAGGCTTGAACCAACTATCTCCCGGATGCAAGCTCACGGCCAACTCGCCCGGTGGATATAATTATTTAGGAATAATGGAATATAACTTCAGAAAACAAAGTATACAATCACGTTGTTTCAAAATGATAATGCAGATATGGAACAGTGTTTATATTGCTGCTACAATTCTCAGAAATATGCTAGAATTTATTGTTCTATTACACGAGAGAAAGTTATTATTACAGTAAAATCCTTTGCAAAGAAATGTTCGTTTTCGGTATCACTTATTTGTATGGCCTTTTATATACACGCTATATCAGCATTTGCTTTAACAGTTCACATATCTCAGTCAAGGGCAGATTTTACAATAAAGCAGTTTCATACATTTCAAATTGCTTCTCACGATGATTATAACGTCCAATGCTGTTATTTTCGGCAAAACGTATACATGGGACAGATTCTTAAATTCCCTTTGTGGCATGAGAATGCTCGCTTCTACAGGGTTAAAATGTGCTGTGTAGTGTTAAGGTAGCCCTGCTTATTTCCTGTGCCGAGTACCAACGCCTGTGATTGGAGTACCATTGTTCATAGCATATAAGCACGCAGGGAGGTTGAGTGACAAACTGGCATAAAATATCAAAGTGCTTGCGTGTTTTGAGTTGGAGCGAATTTGACTTATGTGTGTAACAAGTTGTACGCACGAAAGCATGCCGGGTTATTTCCGACTAAATCGATGTAAACTAAATCGGATTCACTGCTGACTGATTACCCACACAATTGATATTGAGGGAACATTTCAGCAGCATCTAGCGTGAACTTAACCACAGGGAAGAATTTGTTAGGAAATGGATTAAGGGAATGATCCCGTTTCTTTTGTCCCTGTTAAAGAGTTGTGGACAGGAATGTTAGAGCAAAGGAGATGAAGGCGGGTGAAGAAGTGGAAGGTAAATCCTGGAAATGTTCGTAAATTCCGCAATAGGGAATAGGGTGTCTAATCGTTTGTGTCTCCAGGAATTAACCTGGTACTTTGGACGTCCTGTTTTTTTTGTTTTTTTTGCTAGTTGTTTTACGTCGCACCGACACAGATAGGTCTTACGGGGACGTCCTGTTGGCCCACGATTTTCAAAGTGACTTAAGTACAACTTTACCTCCTGTTCCAGGTAGCCCCATACATTCCTGCTCGAAACTTTTACGTTTTTAGAATAATAAGCGTTACAACTCGAAACGCATTTGCTACAAAACTGTATTCTGAAAGGTAGCAATACGTAACAAGGGTCAATTAAGTCAATTTTATTTTGCAGGCAACATATCTTTGAAGCAGGTAATTCTGCAGTCGCTTGACAAGAAGTACTGTAACCCACTTCATTTACAACAACTACGTCTAAATTCAGTCTATCTATTAACCTTTTCAGATTATTTAATCTACCACAACGAATCATACTTCTGAAATTCCATGCTCCAACTTGCAGAACGACAGTATTCATTGTCCTGATTATCGTCTCCCTCTCGTGTATTCCCCTTCCAAATATTCCAACGAAGGACTATTTTACCCGGGAGGAGGCTATCATCAGTAGATCATTCAATCATACAGAGAGTTGTATATCCTCGGGAGTTACGGCTGTAATTCACCGTTGCAATCTGCCGCATGGCAGTATAAGCATAGCCAAGCCATGTTGAGTATTATTACAAGGCCATAACGGTCAACATCTTCTACAACTCGACTGATCTCATTCTTCATGGGTGTCCACTGTACATCTGTTGTATTTCTAACCCATTACCCTATGTTCTTACTCATTAGTAAAGTAACTCCTGAATTTCCCTTACTTCTATTATATTGATAATTTTGTAGTTCAATGTTTGCAACTTCCGAAAAGCTTATATCCCTTTCCCGAGGAAACATTCGTTAATCTAGTCTGTCGATACACACTCATCTGGTATTGTTGCACCTATGGCTTGGCTACGTGCTTCGTTGGGACCATGAATACTTCCAACCACGGCAATTTCACATCATTCACAGGAGGTGGTTTGAGTTACGTTTGAATATTCTCTTTCGAAAACTGTAAAGGAAATATGAACAATAAAATTGAATCCATGGTGTAAAATGTTCGAATATGAAACATATTCGATTTTTAGCTAGATTGTAGAGTATTCTGTATTGGCAAGGCCATTATGAAGCTTTCCCTGTTTGTTTCAGATGTTACTTTATAACGCCCAACCAAGTAAAACTTGCTACTGAAAGTTAATGTTCGAAATTCATGAAACTTACAGATAATACTCATTTATAACGTAGTAAGTTGCTTTCAAAGTTAATTTAAAAATAGCGAAAGTCGTCATTATAAGGTGTCTAAAATTATATACCCTAGATCTTGGAAGATTGTCATATCAGGAAATTTTTGTTACTAGATTGAATTGCTTTATTTACTTCAATCATTTTTCATTTGTTTATTGTCTGATATTACAGATTATATGAAAGCATTATAAACTTATTTTGTAAATTTAACTGACATTCATTGCTCATTAAGAGTGACTTGGCATATAGAGGCAGGTTTTATTGAACTGAACCATACAAGGTGAAATACATTCAATATCTTTTTACTGTAGAATGTATAATACATTTTACTTCTTATGTCGTAGATGAGTGAATAAATCAGCTGAGTGCACAAAATCTCTTTTTATTTGTTTAGTTATTTATAAATGTATTTATTTATTTTATTTATTTATCTTTAGCAGTGGCGAAGTTAGGGCTCGTGGCGCTCTCTTACCTTTAACCATGTAAATTACAATTGGATTCATATATAAAAGAGATGTACTATTCTATTATCAAATCAAGGATAAATAACCTAAATGACATACATGAAAACTTATAAAGAAAAATCAAAGGAAAGATCAACAAATAAAATAAGATGAAATATCCGGAGCATAAAAGTAAAAATTAATGAGAAAAGGTCATAATGAAAAGTTACATACAAACTGAAAAATATAAGCACTACATAAATAGAACACATTATAAATAAAGTAACATAAATACACTGACTGACGAGCAAATGCAACACCAAGAAGGAGTGGTCAGAACTTTATGCCAATTGCAGGGTAGACTGACGTCACTGAGGTATGCTCATGCTGTGAAATGCGCCGCTGTGCTGCGCACGTAGCGAACGATAAATGGGACACGGCGTTGGCGAATGGCCCACTCCGTACCGTGATTTCTCAGCCGACAGTCATTGTAGAACGTGTTGTCGTGTGCCACAGGACACGTGTATAGCTAAGAATGCCAGGCCGCCGTCAACGGAGGCATTTCCAACAGACAGACGACTTTACGAGGGGTATGGTGATCGGGCTGAGAAGGGCAGGTTGGTCGCTTCGTCAAATCGCAGCCGATACCCATAGGGATGTGTCCACGGTGCAGCGCCTGTGGCGAAGATGGTTGGCGCAGAGACATGTGGCACGTGCGAGGGGTCCAGGCGCAGCCCGAGTGACGTCAGCACGCGAGGATCGGCGCATCCGCCGCCAAGCGGTGGCAGCCCCGCACGCCACGTCAACCGCCATTCTTCAGCATGTGCAAGACACCCTGGCTGTTCCAATATCGACCAGAACAATTTCCCGTCGATTGGTTGAAGGTGGCCTGCACTCCCGGCGTCCGCTCAGAAGACTACCATTGACTCCACAGCATAGACGTGCACGCCTGGCATGGTGCCGGGCTAGAGCGACTTGGATGAGTGAATGGCGGAACGTCGTGTTCTCCGATGAGTCACGCTTCTGTTCTGTCAGTGATAGTCACCGCAGGCGAGTGTGGCGTCGGCGTGGAGAAAGGTCAAATTCGGCAGTAACTGTGGAGCGCCCTACCGCTAGACAACGCGGCATCATGGTTTGGGGCGCTATTGCGTATGATTCCACGTCACCTCTAGTGCGTATTCAAGGCACGTTAAATGGCCACCGCTACGTGCAGCATGTGCTGCAGCCGGTGGCACTCCCGTACCTTCAGGGGCTGCCCAATGCTCTGTTTCAGCAGGATAATGCCCGCCCACACACTGCTCGCATCTCCCAACAGGCTCTACGAGGTGTACAGATGCTTCCGTGGCCAGCGTACTCTCCGGATCTCTCACCAATCGAACACGTGTGGGTTCTCATTGGACGCCATTTGCAAACTCTGCCCCAGCCTCGTACGGACGACCAACTGTGGCAAATGGTTGACAGAGAATGGAGAACCATCCCTCAGGACACCATCCGCACTCTTATTGACTCTGTACCTCGACGTGTTTCTGCGTGCATCGCCGCTCGCGGTGGTCCTACATCCTACTGAGTCGATGCCGTGCGCATTGTGTAACCTGCATATCGGTTTGAAATAAACATCAATTATTCATCCGTGCCGTGTCTGTTTTTTCCCCAACTTTCATCCCTTTCGATCCACTCCTTCTTGGTGTTGCATTTGCTCTGTCAGTCAGTGTATAAGTGTGACAATAAAAAGTGATTTGTGTACATGAGTTAAAAGCTAAATATTATGTACATTTATTCTATAACAATAAAAATATAATCATGACTTAATATTAATTATAAGAACAACAGTGTTTGTCAGTTGTACAGTAAAATACTAACATTACTAACCTACGTATCATAATCACAAAACCAATCAGACGTTACCAATCACACAACAATCAGCGGTATTTAATAGGTAATCTCGACATAAGATTTTAAATGTTGTTGAGCTAGAGTTCCTGACTGCACATGGAAATGAATTCCAAAGTCGTGACCCAGCCTCAACCAAGGATCTATTATACATTGAAGAGTGGTTGATGGGAATAGCGAGGGAAGTGCCAGATCTAGTGTTACAATTATGTAATGAGGATAATAAATGGAATTTTGAAAAAATATGTTTGGGTAGATTTACCTTCAGAGTTCGGAAAATCAATGTAAGTTCAGTATGTGAAACTGCCGTTGCCTTTCGGGTTTCAGCCAGAAAAGACCTGTGTAGTAAGGGGTTATATGAGCATCGTAACTCAAGTTGAAAGTAAATCGAAGGGCAGAGTTCAATGCTCGTTGAAGTTTCGCAGTTTGTTCAGGTGTCGCATCAACGAGGACAACGTCGCGTACATCTTTCTGCGTCCATTTCTTACGTGTGTATACCAGTCAAGAATATATGTCAGGATCATTCCTAGGTTCTTCATTTCCTTACTGTTCGGGATTACGGTTGCATTAAATGTCACCGGAAGAATGGGATCATTTTTATACCTGGCACATGCTGTTTGGATAGGATTTATTGCTGGCCAGTTTTCTCTACCATCAAACTGTACCTCCGAGAGTACATTGTGAATTGTGATCCATATAAGAACTGAAGTAAAGTTATTCCATGTTCAAATTACCTAAAGGGACGCTACCGATTTACAACAGCAGCATTCAAACGAAACCTTCTTCCTCTATAGATCGTATTCCAATTCTGTAAGCACCCTTAAATTGATCAGTAAATCAATACCCCCTCCCAGTATTTTATTGTATTCACTCAACAAAATAGACTGAGAAACGTTTATTTTACATTTGACGAATGCGATAACAAGAGCATCCTTTCTATCTGAAGCCATTTGTACCTGTCTTACTACCATGTCAACGCATTACAGTAATGCTAATTTCTTGGTCTTCCAGAGTGTCATACGAATCTCTCTCAGTCTTATTCAAATCTTTTATAGGTGCTTTCTCAATCCTATCGAATCTTATTGTGCCTGCAAATTGAATCCCTTCTTTCTTCATATACTCCAGTAGAGACATAGAACTGAACAAATTTGTCTTCCCACATGAACTAGTCCTGACGCCATCTGTTTTGTAACGGCACTTCCCAAAGTTCTACTACGGTCTCTTTCCTCTTTTCGCTCATATATCCTCAAACGGCAACAATACCATTTGTCATGTTTAGACATCATCACTTGAATCCAAATCGAATTGGTTTTCCACATATAAACTGTTTCATACGGTATCTTCCATAGTGTGGCTCCATAGCCTCATAAAAGAATAGACGGAAGGATGTATTTCAATGTGTTCATCAAACTTTCTACTCACTTTGTGTATAGTTCGAGCTTTCTAATTATCATTGAAGTGGAGATATTTGAATATTATCCAAAAGTAGTCTCTTCAAATATATTTCCATATAGCCGTATTTTTGACATCAGCTTTGGTTTTCCAGTACATCATTCTGTTCGGTTATTGGCAGTATCCTGAAGCCAACAATATACCCAGCATCTAATTTAATCACAGTCATCTGTATAATTGTGTAATTTGGCACATTTCACTTTCATTGTAGATTTTCTTTACGAGTTGTAGGTCCCAGACAAGTTGAAAAACTATTTTGCATACCAGACTCAATTACATTTTCAAATACCTTTGAGGACGCATCTTTTATATTCTGAATTGTAAGTTTTGTATCCTCAGGCGACTATTCATATAGATCGATAGAGCACCACTGGCTCATAACTTCCATTCGTTTATTAGAGGGCACAGTATTATTGCCATGGACAAAAATCCTTATCGCATTTTTGGATAATTTACATGTGCTTACTGGTGGACCTGGTTTGAAAGATTCAGTAGACGCATTATTTTACGGATCTATTTTCTCATTGTAGCGTGTGATTGCCCGAACAACTGATCGCGGATCAGGCATCCTGATCCGGAATACTTATGGTAGAGCGACTGGTTCATTTTCGTTCATATCTCACGGGATCTGCTTTTTCAACATATCTACTTAAGTAGTAAATGTATTTTCACATCTTTGTTATGGACTTCTGAAACATATTGTGCATGCATTGATTTTACTGGCGATGTTAGTCGGATTTATGAAGTATAGTTCCGAATTTTGGGCACAATGATACATGGCTAGAATAAAGTAGGCCATCTATAGTTCTATTAATTGGTGGTGATATATTTAGTAAATTTATGTACATAAAGACACTCGGTTATTAGGCTCAAAAGGAAGAGTGGCACAGACTGTTCCACGCTTGCTTTCTGAGCCCACAAAGGCAAGTACAATCCTGACCAAGTGTGGTGGCGTTTAAAGGTGTTCATATATGCCAATCCAATGTCTGTGTATTTTCCGGGACGTAGTAACCTCCTCCGGGGCGGAAAACCTTAAAAGCCGTTAGCGGAATTTAGTACCAATAACATATCGTTGCATGCCGGCCGTGTGGTAGCTCCTCTTGGTACTTCCTGGAAGGGGATAGTGAGCCACTCGACCAGGGATCTCCAAGCCGGCCTTTCCATGTATTGTGTTTTTGGGAGATGCAACGAGAATGCTCTCTCTCTAGTCACATCGTGCATATTCCGGTACACATCACCCGAGGTATAAAAAGAAGACTAGCCGTAGACAGTCAGTCAGTGTTAGAGTCAGTGTGGGACTCCATAGTGGAGGCAATGTTGGACTCAGTATCGGAGTTTGAGTTGAACTCAGTGTGTTGAGGTTCGATAGCTGGGCTGGGGTGACGGGGTGTCGGCTATCGCCAATTTGCCACTGAATGAGGGATTGTTGTTGTGTCGGAGCGTCAAGAGAGTAGCTGGAGTGAAGACCGTTGTTGGCTGCCGTTAGGGTATTGTCGGGTACAGGAGTATTGCGTGTGTATATGTACTTCTGTGGACTGAGGGCCGCCATAGACAATGACTGGAGCAGCTGTCGTGAGTGTAATTGCAACAGTGTTAATGGATATTGTTGTGAGGCGTATTGTCCTCCTGGTTAATACTGTTGTTGAGCTGTTGCTGTATAGGTGTTTAGTTGCTTGACTGTGCGATTTACTGGAATTTCTCTGAAGTCGACCTAAGGAACAGTCATCATGTGTTTTGTGACCTGTGTTCAAACCTAGCTGTCTGCATGCAGTTGCTGTGTAGGGGTGACTGAACTGCGAGAACTGAAAGTAAGGCGAGCCTGTGAATAGGATGATAGCCCTCTCAGGTTATTTCAACAAGCCGGGACTCCCTGATGTGTGTAAGGACCGGAAACTAGTAAATAGACATCAATTTGTGAGTGTGGTCAGTCATGGTGTAACAGAGTTGCGTATGTGTAAATATACATGTGTGTATGTGCATTTATTGGACCATCCTGAAATAAATTACAGTAGAAAAACAGACGGTATTTTATCTTCTTCTTCTTCTCCTTCTTAATCTGCTTACTCTCCAGGGTCGGTTTTTCCCTCGGACTCAGCGAGGGATCCCACCTCTACCGCCTCAAGGGCGGTGTCCTGGAGCTTTAGAATTTTGGGTCGGGGATACAACTGGGGAGAATGAGCAGTACCTCGCCCAGGCGGCCTCACCTGCTATGCTGAACAGGGGTCTTGTGGAGGGATGAGAAGATTGGATGGGACAGGCAAGGAAGAGGGAAGGAAGCGGCCGTGGCCTAAAGTTAGGTACCATCCAGGCATTTACCTGGAGGAGAAGTGGTAAACCACGGAAAACCACTTCTAGAATGGATGAAGTGGGAATCGAACCCACCTCTACTCAGTTGACCTCCCGAGGCTGAGTGGACCCAGTTCCAGCCCTCGTATCACTTTTCAAATTTAGTGGCAGAGCCGTGAATCGAACCTGTACCTCTGGGGGTGGCAGCTAATCACACTAACCACTACGCCACAGAGGCGGGCACGGGGTTTTATTCGTAACCATATTATAATAAATTGAACAAAAATGTATTGTAAAATCATCTCCATGATCGTGACTGATTAAAGATAGTGCTCAACCGTTTGAATTTCTAAAACTTATCCATGTGGAAGTAACCGAATGGTTTGAATTATTACTTTTTTAATTAACTTGCAGCTAAAACAGCTTTGGATATGTTAGATACTGCTATATACAAGGGAGATCACCCCATTTCGGAATGTAAATTCCAAAGTCTACAGTGAGGAGTAACAACTGACTTAAAAGGAATATGATTTAGGAACGATGCTTTTAACCAACTAACTTGAATATCATTAGACCACAAAGTACTAGACAAATGAAAGAGACTGGACCACATTCTTGTACTTAGGAGAATTGCTGTAGAAGTACCAAAAGCACAATGAAAAATGAATTCCTACCGTTTCTTTGGTCTTCTCTAAACGTTGTCCATTGCGCCACCACGTAATACTTGCCGGGGGTCTCGAACCTGAAGACTGACACAGAAGGTCGTAGCGGCGTCCTGCCGATAGTGGCTGGCTATCTCCCAATATCCGAACATCCAGTGGGCCAACTGAAAAATAAAATGTCCGTAAGACATTCGGTCGTATACACAGTCTTAGGAAATAAATAACATGGAAAATTAAATGTGGAGTCAGCTTTTTTGTTTAAGAACATATAATTATACCGAATTATCCACGATGAGGTAAACTTTTTGATCGGTACCAGATCGTAAATCAAATGGTATAAAGCCATTATGAATATTTCAGTTTTGTTTACTATTTCCAACTGCAGCAGTCACAACAGGAATCAAAAGAGGACGTTTTCTTCATCGAAGCGCCGAAAATATGTAGACGGTTAAATATCTCTAAAGTTTTGTAATATGACAATCAAACAAATAATACACACATTTGCATACTCATAGATATTAATGGTCATTGTAGTGTGTCACGTTCACTTTTACCAGTTCCCAAGATTAATATGCATTCTTCTCTCACTGACGAGAAATTGTATCCTTCGTGAAATACAACACTAATTCTTCTTAAAATGGACTTTTAACAAATTCAGTTTCAGACTCTGGGTCTGGGGATGAAACTGGGGAGGATGACCAGTACCTCGCCCAGGCGACCTCACCTGCTATGCTGAACAGGGGCCTTGAGGAGGGATGGGAAGTTTGGAAGGGATAGACAAGGAAGAGGGAAGTAAGTGGCCGTGGCCTTAAATTAGGTACCATCCCGGCATTTGCTTGGAGGAAAAGTGGGAAACCACGAAAAACCACTTCCACAATGGCTGAGGAGGGAATCGAACCCCCCTCTACTCAGTTAACCTCCCGAGACTGAGTGGACCCCGTTCCAGCCCTCGTACCACTTTTCAAATTTCGTGGCAGAGCCGGGAATCGAACTCGGGCCTCTGGGGGTGGCAGCTAATCACACTAACCACTAGACCACAGAGGCGGACGTTGAGTGTTGTGCTTTTTGTGTTAAGTTATTAGAAACTGAGCTTAGAATCATTTAAGCTAAAATTAGAAGTACATTTGACTGCATCAAAGGTTGATTGAGAATTAGCAATGCTTCAGGTTAGATTGGTGGTTAGACGTTCATTGGATTATTATCTGGTACCATGTTGGCGATTTTAATCATCGGGCATCGTTACTATAGATGAAATTTGGCGACAGATATATCGAGAAACTGAACGTTCAAACTGGTCAGTTTTCATGTTCGTTTCCTTTCTACCGAGCTCGATAGCTGCAGTCGCTTAAGTGCGGCCAGTATCCAGTAATCGGGAGATAGTGGGTTCGAACCCCAGTGCCGGCAGCCCTGAAGATGGTTTCCCGTGGTTTCCCATTTTCACACCAGGCAAATGCTGGGGCTGTACCTTAATTAAGGCCACGGCCGCTCCCTTACCATTCCTAGGCCTTTCCTATCCCATCGTCGCCATAAGACCTAACTGCGTCGGTGCGACGTAAAGCAAATAGCAAAAAAAAGCGTTCCCTTTCTTTTCATATATTAAATCGCGAAGTAAATCAACCTCAGAAAGCCAGTAACAGGGCCAGAATAATGTATTGGTAAGGTTCATTTTCACAGAGTTTACTCTGACTGTTATTTTCCATGTCTACATGACATAATATTATAAATTTGTTTTTTCTCTTTCCTTCCCAACCTTACTTGCGTATATGAATAAATTTTGATTCAGAAAATATCTTTCTTTCATTTCCAGTCGTTAATATTGCAACCACACCACCGACGCCATTTTCCATAGCTCGCTCTCTTTCTGAGGATCTCTCCAGCTTCTGTTTGCCCCACCAAGTCGGAGGTGTTGTGCAATCTGATGCAACTTGACTTCGACATGGACAAAGGAGCTTGACAAAAGTTTACACAGCCTAAACAAATTTCCAATTAATTATATGTATGACCGATACGGTTACATCATCTCCCTCTCACCTTGTCTACCAGAAGACGATGTGACTAAAACTGTCGGTAAACATTTCCCGAGTTCAAGAAGACTTCATGAGTGTGCTCATGATACTGAAGTCCTGAGATTGTTGTCGGCAAGTGTAAACTCCCTCAAATTCTCGATGTCCAAGATAGGGTTTTCATTACTATATGTTCTTCTGGTCAAATTTCGCCAAATCGTTCGCTTCACAAATTGATTCAGTATCTCTTCATTTGGGAAATACCAGTTCAACTGCAACACCACACAGTAGCTCTGCCGTTTCAAGTGAAAAGATGTCCTTTTTCAGGGAAGACCTACATTTCTTGAGATTGTCTAGGTGTTAAATCCTTCGTCTTTCCACCATGATTGGTTATTTTTTAATTTCCTATTTTTTTTTTCATTACAGTTTTCATCTACTTACTTGAAGACTTCATTTACTAACGTTAAGTTTACCGCAACATCTGCAATCATTCGAATGCATTCCATGTATTATATTATGTTATATTCATTCCCCAAGTCTGCGATCATACAGTACCTATCTTTACTTCCTCTATAACCTCCGCAGGCTCTAATTAACTGCGGTTCCCATTTAGTGGTTTCCGAGAAATGAGAGGTTGAAAAACAGGCAAGCAAATTTCCACTAGCTCTCTTGGTGTAATTGCGAAAGTCCGTCAAATGAATGTTGGAATTTGATTCATAAATACATGACATTCCTACTCTTCTCCAGATTTACTAGAGGTACTTTTCTAATCACCGTTCTTCTTATAATAATTTAATTAAATGCATGTTAGTATTTCTTCTCGCGGTTACTATACTATTTATTTAAGACGTCCTGTACTGTGAGCCTGATACTTCGTGGTGGAAGCCTACAGATTTGAAAACTGAGCGAGTTGGCTGCTCGGTTAGGGTCGAATAGCTTTGAACTTGCATTCGGGAGAGAGTGTGTTCGAATCCCACCGTCGGAAGCCCATAAGATGGCTTTCCATAGGTGTCAATATTCACACCAAGCAAATATTGGGGCTCTGCCTTTATAAAGGCCACGGCCGCTTCCTTCCAAATCCTTGTCCTTTCCCATCACTTCGTCACCGGAAACATTCGATGTGTTAGTGCGACGTTAAACAAGTAGGAAAAAGGAAATGATTTCGTTTAAATTAGTGTATTTTTCACTAACACTACTGTAAGAAGTGTCTAACATTTCCTACAGTGGTATCCAGTGATTTTAGAATGTTACCGTCTAGACAATTGTATGATTTTATTTCATCTAACAGACATATGTAGTGCTATTTTCATTATTATAGATCATTATTGCTTTCACTTCAGTCTCTACATAAACTTCACAGGCATATTCAAATTTGGGCACAAAGTAAGTTTACGGATTGATGAGCTTAACTGAAACAAAGTAAGAAAGCACAACATTACATAGAGTAACTAAAATTTCGACACTTCGTATGTTTGAATCGTTGACTAGAAAGTGAATTCTGTTTTCTGTCTCCACTTTACTCGAACAATCTGAAATATTCCCTACTTATGAACATGACCCAGAAGGGCCCCGTCTCCTATTTTCACTCCATCGTTCATCCAAGAATATCTGGATCTGAGCGCTAGTTCGAGGTTCACTCAGCCTACGTGATTACAATTGAGGAGGAATCTGGCGGTGAGATGGCGGCCCCGGTCTAGACAGCCAAGAATAACGGCCGTGAGTATTCGCCATGCTGACCACACGACACGTCGTAATATGCAGATCTTCGGACTGAGCATCGGTCGCTCGGTAGGCCAAGGCCCTTCGGGGCAGTTGGGCCATGAGGTTGGGTTATTTCA
This sequence comes from Anabrus simplex, assembly GCF_040414725.1. Classification (NCBI taxonomy): domain Eukaryota; kingdom Metazoa; phylum Arthropoda; class Insecta; order Orthoptera; family Tettigoniidae; genus Anabrus; species Anabrus simplex. The sequence continues at coordinate 563,501,921 of NC_090266.1, forward strand.
TCCAATAATAACCACAATGAACTGCAGAGGGGTCGAAGTAAGAACTGTATCTGGACAAAATGTTTATCATTTCTTCTCTGGACCGTTCACCGTACAGTTTTCAACGGAACGCGGAAAAAGATTCAAGCTTTCCGCAGCTGAGATATTTTAACGAAAACTCTTGATTTTCAAGCATGAACGAGATGATAGAACCGAATCGCACACTTTACGAATTTGGTTTCGGAATATATATGCAGTTAGATTATGAATTATTCCGAGAAAATGAAACTGCTCTGTTGCTTAACCAGTCAATCAATCAATCAATGAAAAATTCGAACAGAAAATGGTATCTATTTAATTCTTTGGGCACATTCGAAAATGTTTTGTCACTCCCATGAAAATGTTCAAGTTACAAACTGCTCTTTGCGTTAGTACAAATACTGGGGGTAATGAACAGAATATACTAACTACCTCGATAAATCAAGGGGCAGAGTGTCTATTTCATTATCCCAAGTTCGTGGGCTCAACCCCGACTGATGTACTTGATTTCTATAGGATGGCTGAGAATTTCGACAATACAATTTTATAATGTCTTACTTACATAACCTCCACGTAAATCCTATATTTTCAATAGACAAAGTTGTCTTAGCCTTCGCGACCATTCAATGGATTTATCATTTAAACGCAAGCCGATAAGACATAATTGGTTGTCAAGCCGCGTAAATAACACAATTTAGAAAATTTGAAACTGAATCCACATTATCATTATCGTATTACTATTATTGTTAAAAATACTGTATCCCTCGCCACTCCGTCTACCTGAAGATGTTGTAAATCAGTACGGTTATGTATTCCGACAAATTACGTGATCAGATGACGTATGATTCCAGAATTTATAATAATAATAATAATAATAATAATAATAATGAAATTAGTACCCGTTCTAGTTCCCTACTTGAAATTCCACTAAGTCGAACGAATTCCGACAATCACTCCTTTTTAGTTACTGCATTGAGACGGTGGAATACACTCCCAATGGACATTCGGCACCTTTCTTCCTCTCATAAATTCAAATCTGCCTGCCGAAAGGTTTTTCTAGAAATATAATACTGAGTTGTGTGAGTCATTTTGTGTATACATGGGTTTTCTTCATTTATTATTATTATTATTATTATTATTATTATTATTATTATTATTATTATTATTAATGTGACACTAATTGCCGTACTGATATATAGGCCTTAGTCTTAGAATTATCTGTCCGTAGTATTATTTCTTTTTAGAATTTCTATGTCTAACTTTTATGTTTACATTTTTAAATTTTATAGTTTATAGTGGTTTATAGAGGGCCGTGAGCTCTAACTTCACCATAAATGTAAGTCAGGAATAAATAAATAAATAACATAATAATAATAATAATAATAATAATAATAATAATAATAATAATAATAATAATAATAATAATAATTTTCCGGGGTATTTGTGGAACACAGAGGTGATGAAAGAAGGTGCGGGCTTGAATGGGTCGAACTACAATATTAAAATTAATTTAAAACTTAAACTGAAGGTTATATTTTCAGAACTTCAAACTTAACAATTTTTTATAATAATGAAGCATCAGCTACAATGACAAACTAAAAACAAGACAAGAAAGATCCAAATTTGAGTGAGTATTACAAATCCTGGGCTTCAAGCCCCTAGCTTCACAATTTCTGAGCTCCCAGCTCAAATTTACAAAGAGCACAAATTATTCAAGGGCAGAAATCGCCTAATTCACGAGCACTTGTTCTCCAAAATATAAATATCTAGCCTTCTAGAGGCACTCTTTGCTATTACAAAACTTGAAAAAGAGCTAACAGGCTCTCAGTTTTCCAAGCCTACTCAAGTCAACATCAACTTACACCTTGAAAATAATTTATACAGGGGTATATGATACCCAACCTACTGGGCTTTCATGGAAAAAGGACAGGTTAGATAACTGGCCCAAACACAAGGTGAATGGAGGCACACTGCGCTCTAATATAACGAACACTTAAAACCTAAAGAGCTCTAGGCCGATGAAACAGGGGCTATTCCTAAAGTACTGAGGTGACTCGTATAGAAATTGCATTAACACATTACAGTTGGAAAAACGGTTAGAGAAAAACGTAGTCACCCCAAACCAAGATGAAGGGGAGCTCGAGAGGTTAATTCACTCTCTATCCCCTATTATCAGTTAAAGATTTTATGAAGGTTTTACATTAGCCAGAATAAAGTTACATTTTAGAAAAGTTGTTACATACTAAGGGGTCGGACATTTCCCTCGGGTTAAACTGTGGAGTTAGCAAGAAAGAATAAAGTTATGTGACCATTACCTTGTAGATGTTCTAGCTGCCGACGGAAGCGGCCGCCCGCCTCCTGCTTAACACACACACACACACTCAGATAGACGTCGATCAATTGGCCAAGAAACGTGAAAAGCCGCAGTTTATAAACCCTCAGGGAAGGTTCGAGATCATTCAAGACTAAACTAGCCACACCCTCTCAGCTTTATTGGTAGATTTCAAAAGTAACACTCAGAATCGAACAAGAAGCCTGTGATAGGTGGAAAATTAAATTCAGAAATTAGTGATTGGCTAGATTCAAGAACTGGCGGAAAAGAAAAGGAAATATTACCAACCCAAATATAAATGAGCATCAATCAGTTACAAAAACCTAGAAATACAAAACTTCTTTAAATTATAACTTCTTACACTTTGCACCAGGGTGCATGATCATAGTTTTTTGTGGTGTCATCTGTAGAAAAATGCCCGAAATTCTTGATGTAGAGCAAACACAACAAGGAGAAATTCACTCAGTTTAGGCAACTGCACAATAACAAAATTACATCATATTTCTGTGGTGACCTCTTCTGAGTAAAGTTCTAAGTTGGTGTAGTTTCAGTTTCACTGTTTACCAATAGAGGAGTTCATTTAGGCGCTGAATTTTATGCGCGGCTTTGGGGTGTACCATCGGGTACAATAATAATAATAATAATAATAATAATAATAATAATAATAATAATAATAATAATAATAATAATAATAATAATAATAATGCAAAAGAGCGTCATTTGTTTCTGGTAACTTTGACTGATATCCCACTATATTGAATAAGACAAATAATCAATCTTTCCTAACATTCATTTCTGCTAAGGAAGGGATATATAAAACATCAAATATCTTGGCCAAGGTAGTTATTTTTCCAACATATTCTTCGTAATATTTGATTTTGGCAATATTTTATTCGTTATCTCAAACTCGTATGTATACCGAGAATGGCCCGAAGCATTTCCATTTCACATTCTATTCGGAACTGCTCCCAGCAACAAATTAAGCTGACTGAATTCCATCTGCATTTGCACTTTTCAACAAAAAGGAATGACGCTTGTGAGGGAGAGATTTAGAATTCCTGAAATCGTTTCTCGAAACTTTCAACTTCATATTAATACTGTTTGCAAAAATCTATTCCACCACACTCCTCGGGAGCCTACAGCTGTATTCTACACATATTATCACTTCCCAAGGTTTCTCTTATTGAGAAATCTTACAAGTCATATTTTTATTCTCTAATTTGTTTAACTTAGTTGTTGTGCATACCACAGTTCTGATCACAATAGTCTTTAAAGGTACTTGATTAACCAAGCTTCAAATCCGAAGTAGGATTCGATGGATTGATACGTAGAATTTTACCTGCCATTGTTTACTTCTTCAGCACATCGTGAGTAAAGGGCTGTGAGTACTGCAGAATTCTTATCTTTAACCTTCTCATCTTTAGATATAATGATTAGTGTACGAAATATTTACGTCATTTAGACTTTCAGAAGCGTAATGTCACTGAACTGGACTGAAAATGAAAAGGTACACAAATACATTGGATTTGCTAAGTGAAGCTTTCGGTGATTTTTGTGTAAGATTGTAAATTCATCTTCCGTTTCTTAATATAATATTAAATTTATAAGTCAAAGTGAAATTTAGGATATGATTTCTGTATATTTTATTCGCCAGAAGGATTTTTGTAATGATAAATATATATTCAAATAAACCTCATCAGTTATGAAATAAATGTAGATGACGTAATGCCTGCATCAGATCTGGTTTTCTTATACTCATGACATGCATAAATATATCGATTGTGATGGAAACCTCTTCGTGATATCATTGGCATTAATACTACGTTACAATGAGTTTCCAAGAAAACTCTGAAGTAAGGAAACACATAAAGTACACCCGGATCCCTTTGAGGAATGGTTACTTCGTTTCCAGTCAGAAGTTTTTGCTAGATCATGAGCCATGGCAGCAATATATGGTCGAATAACGACATCGAATGGCACTACGTCACGAAATATATGGAGGTTAAGGGTAATAAGCAGAAGATAAAGATTATGGACACCTACAGCAGAAAACAAACAAAAAACCTCTCAAATGGAATGTACACACTCCTGTAACTCAAGTAGTGTCCTCCCACCGACTTGTCCTTGCTGATGAAGAAGATGTACAGTCAACAAACAAACTAAGAATGAGCGCATGGTATTGTATGATCACCACATTTACTCTTTTATGAGATTTGATTATAATTATTATCAAAATATAATTCACCACCCATGCAGATACAAACACTGTTGATACCCATAACAAACATTATACCAATAAGATCAATTTTCTTTTTATTTGGAAAAGCGTACTTGCGGGAAACATATAGATATAGATACGATGCGCTCACTGTGTTCTTGAGCGAATGTATATGTTAGAGTAGGACAGTCTGGGTTATAGGACAACGAACTGAGTTTAAAATCTTCCCCTCTTTGTCGTCTTTCAATATAATAAGGATGCAAGTATCATGTTATACCTAAAAGAAAGTGGTAACTTACCAACGAGCACAAAATGAGCCAAGAATGAAAATAGTACATATTCGCCCATACACCAAATATCATCCTGTAATTCTTTACTTCAAAAATATTTCGGTGTGTTCAAGTTTGCGAGAAGAAAAATGTTTCGTCACCTGAGAAATTTAGAAATAATATTTCAATTCACTCAGAATGAAAAGTCTCTACTTATGTCTAGCATGAGGCAGATGAATTGGAAAGGAACAAACAAGAGACATGTCAAGACATACTGTACCCGACAGGGCAAAAGCCAAGGATCAGGAGAATAAAAGAAAATTTATATTTCATTGTCTGCGAGCAAGTTCGTGGGAAGTCAAAGCGTGAAGATCTAGACAGCGTACCCAAGCCGCCGAGCATGCAGAAAGGGAAGACATCGTGTCATGAACGAAGGATTCACCGAGCCAGGTGACGGAGTTTAACTCGATCACGAAATCTCTGTAAGCAAAGAGAGGGTCGTGTTTTCTGGCGAAAGAAATATCCAACCCATATGAAAACAGATTAACCAACATTGTTTCCGGTGCAGTGCATTTCAGTCAACGAAGTAATACGACAATGAATATGAAATTAAGAGATGGTTAAATCGATAGTGGAATTTATAAGGATCTGTGGCATGCTTTATTGTAATAATAGCTGAAGAGTCATGAAACTAATGTATTGTTTAAGAGCGAAAAAATCCATAACCATCTAGCAAATGTCCGTGAGACACTCGACTGGGGAATCACCAATATGGAGGGAACAGGTACATTATCATAATATGATGCATTACTGTGAATATCTACGATCGAATTTTTACGGAATTACCTCCATTTGAATCTATTGATATTGGCCACATGATTGCCGCAAGATTTCATCCGTAGCACCCAGTAATAAGGGGAACTCAATTTTGGGAGATTGACATTTTTGTGAACAGTAAAATAATAATATACTGTACTCAATAAATGAGATTAGAGAAAAAAATACCACCGAAATAAACGCGAGTGCGGGAAATGGATATTTGATAAACTTCCCGTAAGGACAAACTACGACCAATAAAGGAAGTCGGTATCTGCGAGTAACACGGTACAAAATAATCTGATGTGAGACCTAGTAACTGATGTCAGAACGTTTAAGCGTTCATAAAATTCGAATGCAGAACAGTGTGGCGTTAAACGCCGAACGTAAGAAAGTGCGTGTGAAATGTGATGTTCTGAACGAAGAATACTATTTTTGTGTCTGTTCCCAGTAACTAGGACTGGTTACGCGAACGATTCACGGCCAGGAATTACCATGGGAGAGACAAGATGCTGAACAAGGACTCCACGGAATTCAACGCCAGCGTGAAGCAGCGTTAAACTCAGGACCAAGGACTCCCGTGAGCTCGAACGGAGACAAGGAAAGGCTAAGTACCGAATTTGCTTGTTATTGCATGGTCATGTCATACGAGTTTCTTCATTCTCTAAATATTAAGTGATAGGATTAGATTTTAAGGGTGCCTGAAAAATAGGGTGTATAGGAGCGGTCTGAGTGATTACATTTCCTTAATTCAGAGTAAAAATGCATGTAGATTTGTTTCGGAGTATAGATGATATTTCATTCTGAGTAGATTAATAAATAATTGCGCGTGGCCTCCGAAGAGGCCTGGTGCAGGTCTTTCGAGTTGACGCTATAGAGGCGACCTGCGCGTCTGTAAGGATGGGGCCCTATGTGTGATGACTTCTAATGCTGAAGTCGACATACACACACAGCCCCCAAGCTATTGGAAATAACCACCGAACCGGCCGGGAATCGAACTCGGGAGCCCCCAGACCAAAGGCCAGCACGCTAACCATTTACCCATGGAGCCGGACTCTGGGTATATATATCGTCGCTACCGGGACAAAACCTCCTATGTGAAATATTTCAGCTTAGAACTTTGGCCGGTAAGGTTCTGTCATCTAAGGTGCAATATTGTGTGAATATTGTCAAGGCATTCTCGCTCTTCATAATGTATGTGCTGGGGGTCAGAATATCTCCAAAAATATTATCACATAGGAGGTTTTGTCCCGGCGACGACTATATATTTAATTAAGTCACGCGTGTTTTTATTGTGAATGTCCGTAGTTTTGGGGAAATATTTAAATGTGGCAATGTCAGTGTTGGTATCGTAAGGGGGGATACATTTACCATATATTGTAGTGCTTATTTGAGTGTAGTTTTGGTGGGATATATTTGCGTTTTTCTTGTAAGTTGGGGATCAGGTCCGGCAATCAGTTCTTAAATATAATGCATATTTTGTCGTAAAATAAGCCTACAAGTAAGCAAGTCACGAAGAGAGAAGATGTTAATGAGGTTCGAACAATGCCCACCAACGTAGCTAGGCGAGAGGTAGAGATATTAGAATCATTCCTAAGATAGATTAAAGGGTGTGAGTAGAGAATGTGGTATTACTTTAGACCATTCACCTTTAAAGAAATCGTATTAAAACAGTTGAGAGGGTAGAGGAATAACATAACCTAGGGATACAATCTGTTGGAAACCAATACTCTGGAACTGAGAAATTTAACATACTCTGTGCAATGAATTATGAGATGTGATGCCTCAATGAATTAAGTAAATTAATGGGCTAAATTTGATTACATAAGCGACGAAGATTTTAATGCCGGGGAGGCAGAATAAATGTATTGTGAATAAAAATATGTTCGCCCATATGTGACGAAGATTTGTATGTGATGGAGGCGGATATTTACGCGACAAACTCACGCCCTCAAGGTCGGAGTGCCTTGTACTGGAAAGGGAGCAATAATATTTCTTTGTGAGGCAAAGACATAGGATGGGTCGCTTTAAGGTTAGACGGGATTCAAATTTTTGGATTGATTGATGACGCAGGTTTTGTTCCTGCAGTTAAATAATCTGTGTTCCGGGTTCGAGTCCGAAAAGGGAATTTTTGAGTTTTTTTTGTGTTCAGTTTGCGTCACCTTTTTGTGTTAGTTAGGTTTGTAATATAGGTCTCACTCAGCCACGCATAAGAATCGTGTAAGATAGTTCGAGTGTTTATCGAACAAGGTATCGCGCGTGGTCATGCAGTAAACTTTATCAAAAGAATCAAAATAATTCCCAACTACCAAAACATAGATGTGGATGAACTTAAGAAAATAAAAGTAACCTTGTGCTAAATGTCTAACGGATATGCTAATATTTGTATACTCACCCCCGTTAGTGTTGTTTTTCCTTGCTACCTTCCTCATCATCAACAAGAGTTAACAAACCCCTTTGTATTTCAAGCCGATATTGATTCTCATTCATTGTAGTTAGATGCTACCCGTTTCCTGCCCCGCATAGGCCCCTACATTTTACATTAACGTCGCGCCCAAAACCCACTAGATGAAAATTCCGGAGATCATTGAGGGGTAGGATCATTGAGAGAGATGAATATGAAAGGAACACGCAACAGGACAAACATTATTGAAAGTCAGTGTAGTAAGATGGAGGAACAGAGAGGAGTGACAAGGGCAAACATGAAAACACGACAGGGCAAGGACGATCTCCACATCTTCATTCACTGACGTCTTTGCATAGATTGGCTCTCTCCTCATCAATCGCAGATATTCAACATCCCTCCCTTCTCAGCCCCTGACGAGCTCATTTCTCCTTCATTCAATCCTGGGAAGACTTGGGTTTAAGGAGCCGAGCTGCTCGACTGAGCAGTATGTTTCGAGCTGTCAGCGGAGAGTTGGCATGGAATTATATTAGTAGACTTATAAAATTGAGCGGAGTTTTAAAAATAGGAAATATAATATGAAGATAAAATTCAATTTAAGAGGACAAAGTCGGGCAAATATTTATTTGTAGGACAAGAAATAAGGGATTAGAATAATATTTATCAAGGGAAATGTTCGATAAATTGTCAAGTTCTTTGAAAACATATAAAGAGAAGTCTATGTACACCACTAATAGGGAGTCCGCCTCCCTAGCGTAACGGTTAGTGTTATAAGCTGCCGTCCTCGGGGGCCCGGGTTCGATTCCGGGTACTGCCAGAAATTTAAGAATGGCAGGAGGGCTGGTATATGGTTCAAATGGTACACGCAGCTCACCTCCAATGGGGGTGTGCCTGAAAAGAGCTGCACCACCTCGGGATGAGGACACGAGTTTACTTTACTTTACTGATAGGGAATCTGCCATTTGGGCAACAGCCTTGTATGTAGATCAGGGATTGATTGAAGTCTGTCAGTCATCACATGCTATTTTATGTTGCTACGACATCGTGAGGGTTACTGACGAAACGGTGGGAAATATCTAACAGCACGCTCTCCCCACTCTTATCGGTCCCGCCTAAGCATAGCAGAAACGCTTGGACAGTCCTACCAACTGTTGATGTTCAGGAACAAAAATCCGGTTTATATTTGATCGACCTTCGTAAATCAAAATTGTCACAAGAGTTCAAATCCTCAGGTCATCTTCCTCTTCAGTGGGATGATGTAATTCCGCGTGGTCTTTATTGGAGTCTGACTTATCCTACATAACATATTTATAGAATGACAACCGGGCGAGATGGCCGTGCCAAGGCCGCACTAGATAGACAGGCCACAAGGCTCGGACCGTGACGTCACGCCAGTGGCTGGCGTTCAGCATGGCAGTGTAGGGCCCGCTCTCACTTTCACCATGATATTGTTCATGTATTTAACCTTAATGATAAAATTGAACACTCCTTCAATTGTGGCTTTACTTAGGCTTGTATACTACACGAGTTTTATGCGGGGAGAAAACTGGCAGGGCAGTATATGTACATTTCTTTGCGTAAAATTATGCTGACATCTGTCACTTGTAACTCAACACGGTATCTTGTAAAAGATCAGAACGCGTAATACGTATACAAAAAGTTTTAATCTTACTAGGAAAATGCATGATGGCAATTCACAACAATAGTCTGAAACCTTTCTTAGAAATTAAGCTGCAATTTAAAACTTACCTAACAATTCCTAAGGTTTCAGTTTATACATTTTTATTTTCCTGAGGATTTCTTCTTCTCAGCCATGAGTTTGTCTACGGTAACTTTTCTATTGTTATTCAATAATATATTACAAAAGATTTATATACATTTGTCAACGAAGTGTTTAAAACTATTTATTTAATCACTGCATGTTTAAACATGTTTTCGTTTTCCAGAACATTGTTGACAAGCGAAATCAGAATTTTTCTCTGAGAATCCTCATGTAAAAACATTAGTGTACAGGTTTACATTTTGTAGCTCTAAAAGTGTATGGCACAACATCTTTTGGTCCAGGGCAGGAGCAAGCCAAGGCCGCACTAGATAGACTCAGATAGACATTTTTTTGTCTGACTCAGAGTTGTCAAAGTCAGGATAAGTTGTCAGCTTGATTAAGCCAGTTATTTATTAAGATTTTAAATAAATGACCAGTATCAAACAGCTTTTTGTGTGTGTGTTTCGTCAAATGGATTTTGAAAAGTGGTTTGTAAATTGCTTTTGCGCAGCTTTTCAAACATTTTCCTACTAACACTGTTATTATTAGAAATTATGCATGCTACCTTATAAGCTATAGGCCTATCTGTTAATACTTTAAAGACTTACAAAGTTAGTTCTTCTAAGAAATGTCACGTTAGGTTCGTACATGGAAACAAATCAACAACGTCTTTACTTTTTTTAAACTAGATGACAACATAAAAGTTTGTGCAGTTGTAGCTAATGTAGTGTTATTTTCTCCGCTTTTACTACTAAAAGCAACTACCTCTACCTTTCCTCCTAGCGGGCGATCTGGCCGTGCGGTTAGGGGCGTGCGGCTGTGAACGTGCATCGGGAGATAGTGGGTTCGAATCCCACTGTCGGCAGCCCTGAAGATGGTTTTCCGTAGTTTCCCATTTTCACACCAGGCAAATGCTGAGGCTGTACCTTAATTAAGGCCACGGCCGCTTCCTTCCAGCTGTTAGGCCTCTCCTATCCCATCGTCGCCATAAGACATCTGTGTCGGTGCGACGTAAAGCCACTAGCAAAAACAAAAATAAAACCTTTCGTCCTTTATAGTTCAGCTCACGTTTTATGTAGACTCCATCCAACAAGTTACAAAATATTTCATGCTCCTTTAACAATTTTAGTTTCTTTTTCAAGTAATTGCAATGTGAATCATCAATACCCGAATTTCCCGTGCCTAGTTTTGCAGTAAAAGACTGCGAATAACCGGGTGAGGCATTGTAAGAAACATTGACTGTCTTATCTTCTTTTACTCCCCAGGAAATGCGAAAAATATTGAAGTGAACCATGTTATTAGAATACAGGAGTAAAATACTTTCTTTGCAAAGGCTATATTTAACTGTTCCTTACAAAATTATAATTTATCAGTAATGATACACTCATCAACTTCACTTTCAATTTCATCGATTACTTTGTGTACAGATTCTATTTTGTCGTGGACAGTCACTTTTGAGTTACAAGCAGGTCTAAACAGGAAGTTACAAATACTTTTCTAATTTGACGATTTTAATATCTTGCCCCCGTCACCTAATGCACGTATATCAGGGTTATCACTCATGAAAATATCATGTTTAATGGATTTAAAATCAAGAGCCTCGTTTAATGTTAAGGAAGTACAAATTTTCGGAATATTTTCCTCAGTCATATACATTTTGAAACTACAGACTTCGGCTGTTAAAGTTGACGGAGGGGCCGATGACCTTCGATGTTAGGCCCCTTAAAACAACAAGCATCATCATCATCATCATCATCATCATCAAAGTTGACGGAAACTTTGTCCAAATCTAATTTGCGTTTAATACTGAAATTACCCTGAACGTCATCGAAGTCCTTGATCCTGTCATATTTTTCCTCAGCTTCCTTTCTTTCCTTCCTCTTCCCGTTTTTCAATTTCTTCTTGTCTTTGAATAGGATTTTTGCTCGGTGTTGGAAGATTTTTAGACAGATAGGCAGGCACATTTTCAAACTTGGGAATATAGCATCGTTTGAGAGTTTTAAATGGTTAGGTTTTACAGTTAAAAGAGACTCATCAGATCTTTTAACAGAATCGTCCCTAATTACGAATCTTCGTCGAAGTGTTTTATGCACACAACTGAGCTTGCTGAAGGGATGAATTCTGTTCGATGGATGGCTATGATCCACTTTTGTTTCCGAAACAAGCCAGTAGGAAATTTAAACACTGAAATATTAGGCTGTTTTGAACTGTAGTTGATTCTACAACCAGGTGTACAATACGACGTGGCCTTAATTCACAATGTTCACACGCGTTTAAATAATTCAACACCATCGATAGTCTCACTGCTACGAGGTTCAGATCAGCCTACAAGTCACTGGCGAGAAGTGAAGCGGCTGGCGGCTCGTGTGACGTAGCGCCCGAAAGTGGAGGGGGAGCCTTATGGCCTGTATATCTAGTTGGCCTTGGCCGTGCGCGTAGAGGCGCGCAGCTGTGAGCTTGCATCCGGGAGATAGTAGGTTCGTATCCCACTATCGGCAGCCCTGAAGATGGTTTTCCGTGGTTTCCCATTTTCACACCAGGCAAATGCTGGGGCTGTACCTTAATTAAGGCCACGGCCGCTTCCTTCGAACTCCTAGGCCTTTCCTATCCCATCGTCGCCATAAGACCTATCTGTGTCGGTGCGACGTAAAGCCCCTAGCAAAAAAAAAATTATATAGAATGACAAATCATTCATTTTTCTCTAATCGAACCCGAACTTGTCATGGTCTATCATTGAATAGTTGGCATAAAAGTCTGCATGAAACTTTCGTATATCCTGCATTGTCAAATTACCACAACCAAGAACAAACTGTTTTTGATTACTGCCTGGAAGATAAACGAGAAAAGTGGGCCTATGTCTGAAAATAAATTAACTAAATAAATAAATAAATAAATACAGAAATTATTTTGAATTATTTATGCTAACTCTTCGTTTTACACGGAATTCTTTAAAGCATTAGGACTCGTTCGCTCGGAATTGAAAATTGTAGATACCCTTACCTCCAATATTTATCTTGGTTTCTCCTCCATTCTTCCTCTACCAGGAGGTGATTTCAGTCTAGATTATACAGTTCTAGTAGTGTTAGTAATTATTGACAACATGCATTTAAATTGACCTTATATACAAAATTAAAAGAAGGATGGAGAGAGTTTTGAAACCCATAAAACGGAAAGCAGTAATCTTGCTTACGGATTCAAGAAGTTCTCAATAGAATTTATGTAGGGAAAGAGATAGTTGATGGAAGGAGAGAATTTTGAAAAATTACATCATCTTTGATGAAAAGTTACGCAGAGAAAGAACAAGTTTAGCCATGAAGAAACAGATTTGTTAGAAGGGTTTGTTGATAGACTGAAACCAGCATTACTTCATTTTTAAGTGGAAAGGAATAGAATTGGAAATGTAGTATTAATTATATCACGTAGCTTCTGACTCCTGAGGTGAATAACCAGCGTTCAGGTTTTCAGTGTAGAGGGTTCCGAGTTTGTTTCGCGGCAAGCTCGTGGAGTCTATCCGCGTTCGGTTCAACCGTCTGACTCAGGTGTTCCTCCCAATACAAACTTCTTCATAGGCACACAACGCACTGCCTATAAACTACCGCAGGATTGCGAAAGAGTGAATACATTCCTACTCAAAATTATGGCGTCAAGAAAGGATCCAACTCTAAAACAGGAATACGTCCACATGTACGACACAGTTCCAACCCATGAGCCCACAACTGGAAGAAGAGGATATAATCATGAGTTTGAATAACACTGTATTTCCGTACAAAATGCCAAGATGAAACACCGAAATGAGATCTTTAAACTTCATTTTCGTAGAAATGTTGCTGACGTAATTTTGAAGTAAGGTGGCAACTCCCGCAATAACCATAGCTATCCGAAATGTTGAAGATGATACATCACATTCTGTGCAAAAAATATGGCCTAATGGCACTTTCCCTGGGTAGTAACGGCACGTGTCAAAGTATTCCAGCAAATATACTGGCTGGTGAATATAACTGTTCATCCATGAAAGGTGTCACCTCAATTAATATTCAACTTAGAGCATCCAAATCTTTCGAGACGGTGCTTGTTTAGCAGTTGTGATTGTTTTTCATCAACTTTCTTCTGAACGTTCAATTCATTATTAAAATATGTGGTAGATTTTGGTGTTCTTTAGTAATAATTTTCTATAAATGTCGGTAGGTTACATCTATACATGCAGAGATATTAAAACTGGATGATTTCAGTTTCTTTGATCAATGAACGTAGCTCAAGTCACGGACGAAATTCTTATATAGAATAAGGCAAGTAAGGAATGGATTAGTATCAATCAGTCAAATATACGTCCAGTCTTCGACAATGTAACTCTACGTGTTAATATATCATGATATGAAAGAACCCGTTTGTAATTAGGATGGCGTGATTGCAATATTATACGGTATTGGTACAAGCAGTCCACTATATGAAACTATATCACCGATTAAACTCGTCAGATAACTCGGGACTAATAAAGAAATTACATAGAGCTTTATAAAAATACGAAATAATTATGCCAACGTATGTTGACGCCTAAACGATATTTCTCACGTTTAATTCGTAAGTTACTGCTCTAGGTATGTATGTGCGTAATGCCCCGCGGTGATAAGGCTTGCTCAATAATTCGTTCCCTAGTGATCGTATTTCTTGATATTGCGTGGTTTTATAATTTAACTGCTTTTAAATACAATGGCAGTACTTTCATGTATGGGAGAGCCGTTTCTTCCCTCTCACCTTCCCATAAACGTAAGGTTCCTGAGATCAACTGGATGATCATAGTGCGTAGTTCCTTTGTAAATTTAAAATGAGTCCGACCAAAGGCACTGAGTGTTGCCATCGATAGAGAAGTGCTGACTTCTGAAGTCCAAGGGTGAAGACGTCCAAGAGGGTAAGCATATCGAGCAGCAATTAAAGTTCCTTTTCTGCAATTGGCTTTACGTCGTACTTACACAGATAGATCTTATGATGACGATGGGATAGGAATGGGAAGGAAGCGGCCGTGGCCTTAATTAAGGTATAGCCCCAGCATTTGTCTTGTGTGAAAATGGGAAACCACAGACAACCAGTTTCAGAGCTGCGGATAGTGAGGACCAAATACAAGCTGACAGCTGCGTGCCCCTAGCTGCACGGCCCACTCGCTCGGTAGCATGTAAAGTAAGTAACGTCACCTATTCTAAAATAATGTATCTTATCAGTTGTAATGTTATTTGATGTTAAGTAAGTGGTCAGTCTGAGTACTGTTTAAATATTACCCTCCCCACCTCACTAATCTGTAGATTATTTCTACAATAGTTCATATATACATTCAGATAATTTATACATATAATAATATGTATTCATACATGTTTTTGTGAGAAGAAGATTGTTGTATCAAGTATAGAATATTTTTGCATTTTTTCACTAGTCTTTCTTTCTTAATTTTTATTTAATATTTTCACGTTTGTTAATCAATTATTGACGCTTTTTGTGCCTTTGGAAGTGGCGAAGTTGTGAACATTTTCATTTGAAACTGCTGTATCAAATGCCTGTGAACACTATGGAAAGCAACTTCAAGTAAGTACCCTGATACAAGTAATAATGCTGTATGTATGACATTTTTTGTTAGAAGAATGTTGTTATTTTGGGATACGGTCCATAATAGTTAGCAGCTATGAAAAATAGCGCAAGCAATTCATATTTGCCTTTGTAATGTTTTTCACTCTTTAACTTGCCGTAAACTTATATTGGATCCAAATTTGTTAAGACATGGAATTCCAGTGAAAATTTCTAAAGTGAAACTCAAGCGAAGACTTATTTTCCTGCACTGGCGAAATGAAAATCACACTACCATGAAGGAATTGGTCATTCATGATGATAGCGGAGATATGAACGGTGCCAGTTAGGTACGTAAACACGACATCGATTGCTGGCAAATCCTATTGTTCATATGGCCCTCCCCACCTGATTGGTCACGGAGGAACCACTTTATATGAATCTCAGTGGAGCTTAACTGCTGTGCAGTGAATGGGGTACAGTGGCATGGAGTGTTCCCTTATGATGGAAGCCTCGTGAACGGGTTGAAGTACCGGGAAAGTTGGGCGTGCGGTTAGGGGCGCGCAGCTGTGAGCTTGCATCCGGGAGATAGATCCCGAAGATGGTTTTCCTTGGTTTCCCATTTTCACACCAGGCAAATGCTTGGGCTGTACCTTAATTAAGGCCACGGCCGATTCCTAACCTCTCCTAGGCCTTTCCTATCGCATCGTCGCCATAAGACCTACCTGTGTCGGTGCGACGTAAAGCAAGTTGTACAAAAACCGGGTTGAAGCAGGTCATCTTCAACTACAGTACTGTCACCGTTTGAGTGGGCCCGGGTAATTGGTGTACGTTAAAGAGCGATATGTGTGCCGGCTGTAGCTGCTTGTAGTATCTGTAATTCATCTATGGAAAACGTGTATGACAGCTTGGCTGAAATAAAAGGTCAACTATCTCATAGGCATTAGAAAAACTATATGGTGTTGATATGATATTGTTCTCGCTAATTGTCAGACCAAGTGTGGTTTCGTCCAAGTTGCCAATACAGGTTCAAATGAATGATGGGATCGTGAATCCCAGTGCTATTAAAAGTTACCAATACAGGTCCAAATGATTGATGGGATCGTGAATGCCAGTGCTATTAAAAGGTACACTGGTACACAACGTGTACATGACACCGATTAGTGAGTAGTTTCTAAATCCTAAGTAGAGTATGTCCTCGTCCCCACAACTAATAATATCAAATGAAGTCACATATACCTGTCAGGCCTAGATCCATTTGAGGTGTGACATAGTGTGCAATGTTAACTGGAACAAATTTGTTACTTTCATTTATCTACCTTATTTTCCTCCTTGGTTTCGATGATATGAAAGTCTCTGAGGTATGAGCAATAATGATAATGCCTTTCCCTATGCGGCCAGTCCCTGTGATGATTGATGCGAAAGTGTCACTCATAAGTTTGGACGATGTGTGTATGTCGGTGGGCTTGGCTGACTGACAGGCAACAGCACCCTCTAGTTAAGTAAGGAAAGAAATGACAGAGTACATCATTCCCCACTTCCATAGTACACCTCTTCGGTGCCACATAGGCTATGTATCTATGATGGTTTATCTGTTGACGATCCGACCAGCCTTCGGGCTGAGGGCTCAACATACAAATACTTGTCATTGTTGTATTCCTTGGAGAACACAATTCATAAAGTAGATTACTTATACAACTGTATATGAACCTAGTATATAAAATATGATATATAAATGTACGTGTCATTTCATATCCTTTGATATATATAAAGTTAAGCTTGTTTCTCGTGTGAAATCGAGAACGAAAACAACGGTACTGTCACATATTCTTAAGTATCTGCTTTGTCGGGAATAGTGTTCATGGGAGACGTGAACTCTATGATATATTTTCTAGTCTTTTTCTATGATGGACAAGATTTAAATCACGCTGGTTTCTTTTGAACTTGTCCATAGTCGATCGTTATCTTGGAGTTGGGAAGCCCCGTTAGATATAAACCCCATGGCTTATGATCACTATATTGCAAGTCGTATAACGCTGAGAGCTTGGTCGCTTTTCACTTTGGAGATGGCATTTTAATTGAAAAATGATTATATATAGCTCCAATAAGTAATGGTATGACGTTATTAGTTTTAACTGCTTCATGAAACTCACCGACACTAAAAAGAGGGCGAATATGTTACTAAATATAATAAATAGCGTTACGTATAATTGAACTAGCTGATGTACCCGTGCTTCGCTGCGGGATTCTCAGAAAGACTGACTTTGTGGTTTTCCTAACTGAAGTCAATATAGTTCATTACAAAATCATCGGTAGGAATGTAGCGATTAAAACCAATGTTATCACATAAAATACTCGATGAAATGAACAGTACTACGGTCCCAATCTAACAGTCCAAAGTTCCATTGCTGGAAAGACCAGGCCGCAGACAACCGTGAACAAAACTCGGGCATTATTCCGTTAAATATGCACACTTCTCATTCCAATCAGTGCCTCAGTGTAGGGATTGAATAGCTCGAATGCTATGATGAACCAATCTGTTACGTACCGGTAGTATCGGAAAATTTATAAAAATGAGGAATGGCATGCTCCTCAGCTACTTGCGGCCAATATTTAGGCAGACTGTTACACTCGTACGACTGAGCGAGTTGGCCGTGTGGTTAGGGGCGCGCAGCTGTAAGCTTCCATCCGGATGATGGTGGATTCGAATCCCACTATCGGCAGCCCTGAAGATGTTATTCCGTGGATTCCCATTTTCACACCATGCAAATGCTGGGGCTGTACCTTAATTAAGGCCAAGGCTGCTTCCTTCGCATTCATAGCCCTTTCCTACCCCATCGTCACCATAAGACCTAACTGCGTCGGTGCGACGAAAGGCAAATATTAAAAATCTCGGTACGCAGCAGTAATCCTATCTATCGGAGGTAAGTGCCAACAGAAGACAAAGCACATCACAACAAACAATGGTCAATGTAATGTTATTGTTGATCAGTTTTATGAGCTTTTTATATTGAAGGCCTTCACATTTAGTTTTGTTTCGACTCTGCGATATTAGGGCGCCTTATAAAATTATTTATAACGTAGATTGTTGTTCCTTATTCTCCGACTTTACATACCGATTTTCATTAAATTCTGTTTACCCATTTTCTCGCGACTCGGCGTTCATAATGACTTAGTAATACAAATCAAAATTCATGAATATCTCTGATCATAGCCGGTATGGTAACAATGTATAAGATATAAATAATCGGAAATATAATAATACTACATAACTAAAGTTAAGTAATATTTATCGATACAACCACTAATAACATAATTATTTGGGAATTCCATTGTAGGCCTTCTCCTAAACTATCATTTTTCTCAACGTGAATACAATTATTTATGGCCTAGATTATAGCGCCTTATTCCCCGACTTTTCATACAGATTTTTGTTAAGATACGACCATTAATAACAAACATTTGAGAATTAAATTCTAGGCCTTCACCTAAACTACCATTTCACTCAGCGTGGGTAAAATTATTTATAGCCTAGTTTATAGCGACTTAGGCCTATTCCCCGACTTTTCACACCGATTTTCATTAAGATATGACCACTAATAACATAAATATTTGAGAATTCCATTGTACGCCTTCCCCTGAACTACCATTTTCCTCAGCGTTAATACAATTATTTATAGCCTAGATTGTAAAAACTTATTCTTCGACTTCCACTTCCGATTTTTGTCAAGATACGACCATTAATAACAAATATGTGAGAATTAAATTCTAGGCCTTCCCTAAACTACCATTTCACTCAGCGTGAGTAAAATTATTTATGGCCTAGATTATAGCGACTTATTCCCCACTTTTCATACCGATTTTCATTAAGATATGATGACTAATAACAAAAATATCTGAGAATTCCATTGTACGCCTTCCGCTAAACTATCATTTTTCTCAGCGTGAATACAATTATTTATAGCCTAGGTTGTAAAAACTTATTCCTAGACTTCCCCTTCCGATTTTTGCTAATATACGACCATTAATAACAAATATTTTAGAATTAAATTTTAGGCCTTCCTCTAAACTACCATTTTACTCAGCGTGAGTAAAATTATTTACAGCCTAGATTATAGCAACATATTCTCCGACTTCGTATACCGATTTTAATTAAGGTATGGCCACTAACAACATAAATCTTTGTGAATTAAAGGTTAGGCCTTCCCCTAAACTACCACTTCTCTCAGCGTGAATAAAATTATTTAAGGCCTAGATTGTAGCGACTTATTCCCGGACACTACATACCGATTTTCGTTAAATTCTCTTCAGCCTTTTTCTCGCGATGCGTGTACATACATACAGAGAGACAGACAGAAATTACGGAAAAGTAAAAAGTGCATTCTCTTGTTACTGTGGGCACGACTGATACAGAAATACCATCCTTTTTAAATTCTCAGCAATGTACAGACGAAACTCTTATTTTACATATATAGATATATCTTGTTCTACGTGATGTTATGTTTGTTCCTCGTGATCAAGCGAGAAATATAACAACGGGAATATCAGACATTCTTAAATACACGCTTTGACGGAAATAGTACTCTTGCGTAGCATAAACTTAATGGTGTTTTTGCCTATATATAAGTAAATCTATTGTCATTTCGAAAGTTAAAAGCAACCAAGCTAAGAGAACTATACTAAAATATACATAACCGTGATAGTTGTACGTATGTTGGGTATTTAGCCCGAAGGCTGGTTTGATTCTCTGCAACTCCGCCAATAGCTGTCATACATAGCCTGGGCATCACTGAAGAGGCGTACTAGGGAAATGAGGAGTGAGGTAGTTTCCCGTTGCTTTCCTCACGGAGCCAGCCGTTGCTATTACATATCAGTCTGCCAAGCCCACTGAAATGCATGCACCAACCGACCCTATGAGCGATATTTTCACACCATTCATAACAGGGACTTAAATAATTTATTCATAATTAGGAATGGTATTACCAGCACTGTGATAGTTATCATGGTAGTATTCTTTCCATTCTTTGAATGAAGCAGACACATTATTTACGTGAACTGGTAGTACTACATAGGAATGAAGTTTCCCTAAACTCACAAACTGATTACTTCCCAAATCTTACAGATACTTTAAAAAATTAGAGAAATGTTCTTCATTAACGCACTTCTGAACAATCCAACGATATTCTAGAACGAGGTGAAATCCATAATGGGTACAATTAAGAAATAAGTGCTGCGTGATTTCTTTTCTGGATTTAAGGACAAATTTTGAACATGAATACCAGCGTCATACTATGTGGATTGGTGAATGGAATGATACTACAGAGCTTGTCAATAGCAGCTGGACAAACCTACAAGCAGTAAACCCATAAATCTTCGAGAGAACAGAACAAACGTAGTCGTTGTCATGTGCATTCCAATTTATCTCCTCATAGTTCTGTTTTCCTCTAACTCCAATATTAAATATTGATATTGCATTAGCAGTCTATCTGTTCAAAACCAAATGAAAGGGAAATGCTTTTATGGTTCTACTAGTAAACTTTCAACTGCATCCGGTTATAACAAAGTCCAAATCACCCAAAATGAATACATCCTGACTTAACTTACCATTTAATATTATAACTCAAAGCGTCGGATAAAGTATTTCGCAGTTTTACCCTTCACAATATTTTGTGCCCCCATGATGGCTATGATCGATAAAGTGTCCAGCCCATAGTATGGCACCGTGGTTATCCGGTTCGAGCCCCCTTGATCGAAAAAAAATTAATCACCAGGATGTTAGGTGGCAGGGTAGGAGAGGGGGTGGTATACAATGTACACTGACTGACAGAGCAAATGCAACACCAAGAAGGAGTAGTTCGAAAGGGATGAAAGTTGGGGAAAAAACAGAGACGGCACGGACGAATAATTGATGTTTATTTCAAACCGATATGCAGGTTACACAATGCGCACGGCATCGACTCAGTAGGATGTAGGACCAGCGCGAGCGGCGATGCACGCAGAAACACGTCGAGGTACAGAGTCAATAAGAGTGCGGATGGTGTCCTGAGGGATGGTTCTCCATTCTCTGTCAACCATTTGCCACAGTTGGTCGTCCGTACGAGGCTGGGGCAGAGTTTGCAAACGGCGTCCAATGAGATCCCACACGTGTTCGATTGGTGAGAGATCCGGAGAGTACGCTGGCCACGGAAGCATCTGTACACCTCGTAGAGCCTGTTAGGAGATGCGAGCAGTGTGTGGGCGGGCATTATCCTGCTGAAACAGAGCATTGGGCAGCCCCTGAAGGTACGGGAGTGCCACCGGCCGCAGCACATGCTGCACGTAGCGGTGGGCATTTAACGTGCCTTGAATACGCACTAGAGGTGACGTGGAATCATACGCAATAGCGCCCCAAACCATGATGCCGCGTTGTCTAGCGGTAGGGCGCTCCACAGTTACTACCGGATTTGACCTTTCTCCACGCCGACGCCACACTCGTCTGCGGTGACTATCACTGACAGAACAGAAGCGTGACTCATCGGAGAACACGACGTTCCGCCATTCCCTCATCCAAGTCGCTCTAGCCCGGCACCATGCCAGGCGTGCACGTCTATGCTGTGGAGTCAATGGTAGTCTTCTGAGCGGACGCCGGGAGTGCAGGCCTCCTTCAACCAATCGACGGGAAATTGTTCTGGTCGATATTGGAACAGCCAGGGTGTCTTGCACATGCTGAAGAATGGCGGTTGACGTGGCGTGCGGGGCTGCCACCGCTTGGCGGCGGATGCGCCGATCCTCGCGTGCTGACGTCACTCGGGCTGCGCCTGGACCCCTCGCACGTGCCACATGTCCCTGCGCCAACCATCTTCGCCACAGGCGCTGCACCGTGGACCCATCCCTATGGCTATCGGCTGCGATTTGACGAAGCGACCAACCTGCCCTTCTCAGCCCGATCACCATACCCCTCGTAAAGTCGTCTGTCTGCTGGAAATGCCTCCGTTGACGGCGGCCTGGCATTCCTAACTATACACGTGTCCTGTGGCACACGACAACACGTTCTACAATGACTGTCGGCTGAGAAATCACGGTACGAAGTGGGCCATTCGCCAACGCCGTGTCCCATTTATCGTTCGCTACGTACGCAGCACAGCGGCGCATTTCACATCATGAGCATACCTCAGTGACGTCAGTCTACCCTGCAATTGGCATAAAGTTCTGACCACTCCTTCTTGGTGTTGCATTTGCTCTGTCAGTCAGTGTATAATTGCTACATTGCATGCCTAAAGGCCGGTCTCCACTGATTAACATTTAACACCAACATGTTAAATTTAACATGTTACAATTGACATGTATATTGTGATTGTGTCTTCCAATTGACTTTGCATATCAACTCAGAGTGTTGAGGTTAACACTTTTAACATGGCATGTTTTCCGCTCCAAGTGGAAAACATGTCAAGTCAATTCGTTGTTGTGAGATATCGGCACAGCTTCGACAACTTCCGTGCTGTTGCCATGCTAACAGATAGCCTAAACGACGCAAACGACGTGCTTCTCGTGAAGTAGGATTTACAGTTAAAACTCCGCAACACTCATTCTCTTTGTTATAAGCTACAAATACAGTACATGCACGTGTGTCGTTCTCTCTGCACTATACTAAAATTTATAGTCAGAAATCCAATGGAGCTGGGGAGATAACTCTGGACATAATTAATGATATATTAGAAAGGCCTTGTTTGCGGAATGTCTCATCATAGGAATACAGAGATAAAGCGAAGAAAGGCGACAGTTTCCAGGAACTCGAAATTATCTATAATTGCTCCCGCGAGTGCATCGAAAATAACTGGCGTTCCTCCGCTCTCAGTACAGTCGAGAAGTGCAAAAAATTCAGAAAAGTCAGAAGTCGGGAGCGGACGAGGTTTATAGTTCAAAGTGGTTTGCTTTTGAAGCAATGATCAGGATGAGGGGAGGAAATGTGCCTAATAAAACAGCTTTTCTAAATCATAACAAGAAGCAACAGTGTCAATAACAAAGGCCAAATCCTCTTCATCTGAGTCCATTATCCTTGTTTGAAAATACTAGACAACACCTAAATGTATTGCCACATATTGATATGATGAACTACCTGTATATAAACAAACGAAGTCAAGTTTAACATTTTTATTAAGTGTGGACACAATGTTAAATGAAACAGTATTTAACATTTAACATGTTGATGGTGTCACCAGTAAGCATTTAACACTTTTAACATTTAAAATGTTGTTTTTAAATGTTAATAGTAGTATAAGTGGATGGTTCGGCCGCCTCCACCTCCACCGACCCTCCGAAGAGGCCTCCTCCACCTCCACCTCCACAGGACGGATGCCTTCCTGACGCCTAAGAGAGCGAGCCTAACCTCACATCCGTCATCTTGGGACAGTTGATCTCATCATTAGACTACTTTTTTCTTATGCTATCATGTTCCTGATACAGCGGAGCTGGGTATTATGTAGAAAATTTTTGTCCGTTTTGCTCTACGACGCACCGTTTTCGAGATACTTCACATTTTGCATTTAAGCCCTAAATTTAATGAATCGAACCGTTGTTTCTAGCACGGCACGTTAGCCTCTAAGCTAGCATTCTTTATAAGAGCAGACGCCATCTTGCGCAAGCGTCCTTAAGCCGTCTCATAAGAAGCTATGTATAGCCGCCATCTTGCGCAAGCATCCCTAGGCTGTCTCATAATGAGCTATGTATAGCGGCCATCTTGCGCAAGCGTCCCTGGGGAGTCTCATAAGAGCCTATGTATAGCAGCCATCTTGTGCAATCACCCTTAAGCCGTCTCATAATGAGCTATGTATAGCCGCCATCTTGTGGCCGCCATCTTGCGCAAGCATCCCTAGGGAGTCTCATAAGGGCCATCTTGTGCAATTGGCCTCGGTAAGGGCATCCGGCCGTAAAACTGAGGTTAGACCCTTCCATGAGGTTAAGCTTGCTGTTTTGTACGTCAAAAGTTAGGTTAAGCCCCTCCAAGATAGCAGATGTGAAGTTAGGCTCGCGTCAGGAAGGGCATACGGCTGTAAAACTGAGGTTAGGCCCGTCCATGAGGTTAAGCTAGCTCTCTTACGCGTTAAAAGTTAGGTTAAGTCCCTCCAAGATGGCGGATATGTGGTTAGGTAAAGTTTTATTCATTTCAACTCCTTGATGATGATTATGATGCTTGTTGTTTAAAGGGGCCTAATATCTAAGGTCATCGGCCCCTATTTCATCTCCTCAACACCTCTGATATGGTTGACGTCGACAAGGTCATCCGGTTGTAAAAATTCGTTACGAAAGTTCATCTCACTTCACACCATGCACCGGGGACAAATGGGACCGAAATATGACATAGATGTACCCTTTATAATAATGTAAAAGTAACATTTCTAAGGTAATATGTCGGCAAGTGAATGAATTAAATATTTAGAGAATTCCTCAATATATGTAAAATTTACTTGAAATGTAAGAAGGGTGAATACCACAGATGGTCGTTCCCGAGGATCAGCAGCTTGATGGGATTAAAGCGGAACAACAAGAGAAAGCGAAATAATTTGTAATACCGTTATTACTTCGCATCTCAGAGTGGTGTACTGTACCCGGACGGCCTATGCTTCTTGTAATAATTTGACCTACCATGTGAATAATAACATATTACGCTGGCATGCAGGCATATAGTTTCATAGCTCGGAAATGTCGCTGAAGTGTTATTTAAGCAACTCACTGACTTCAACCAGGAATACTTCTGAACTGCCATTTACGGAGTGAACCCTTGCTTGTCTGCGGACCGCTGTTCTCTCTGCAATTAAGAACTGAAATAGTCGGAGTGACTGTGAACACGTCAGCACCGGGCAGTATTATAATTTCACCTATTGGACGGTGTTACCTTAATTAAAATTTACTGGCAGACGCCAGCCGCGTAAATAGCACAGGCAATGTACGTTTATACAGACAAAGACTCAATCTGCATTCGTTCATTTTAATTACATGCTACATTTGCACAATATGATAGGGACAGGCATACGCTCCCTCATGGGACTGCATACTAGGAAGGAGCTGGAGTCACCAAGAAATTAATTTACACCATAGACAGTGAATAGTCAGGCGAACAGTCATTTCGAGCATTGGCTTGAAGTGGAGACGTGTTATGCGGTCTAGCTATAACAGGCTATGAGGCACGGTCATTTTTCAGATACGTACCTGGTCAACGAAACGAACACTAGCCGCCAGACACACAAAAGATTCCTGAAGTGCTGTGTCTGTATACTTTGGCGTGCGCGACGCATCGCAGTTGTGGTACTGACGCACTACCTCAGGTTCCTTAGTTCGGGAGAGGCACGAAGATTGTACAGTGAAAGTTTTGAGTGTATTACTAACCTAAGGGTTGAAATATTCTTTGAAGTGCTTCTTTGTTGTTTAGATTTAAAATGTGTGAGTCAAATATGTGAAAATGAAAACCTACAACTTGTTTCCCAGTCAATGAACGGGTCAGGGATGGAATGAAGGAAGCCCCCAACTAGCGGCGAGGATAGGAATTGTGCCGGCTGCCGAAGCCTGTCGCACTCCTCTGGGGTAATGATTAATGACTGACAGATGAAATGAAATGATAGTGGAAAGTGTTGCTGGAATGGAAGATAACAGAGAAAACCGGAGTACCCATAGAAAAACCTGTCCCGCCTGGCACACTGCCGCCTAAGCCACGGAGGCTCTTTCAGTAATAATAATAATAATAATAATAATAATAATAATAATAATAATAATAATAATAATAATAACCAAGATGAAAGTGGTGGTTACGGTGAGTCAGGCTGTTTAGATGCCATTAGGCTTTTCTTGGGAGCCGACGTTCATAAAGCCTTGTGGTTAAGATCACGGCTGTTGAATGTGAGGTTTCAGTAACACCTTCCTAGAATTTTATATGTTGAATTAATAATAATAATAATAATAATAATAATGCTATTTGCTTTACGTCCCACTAACTACTTTTTCGGTCTTCGGGCACGCCGAGGTGCCGGAATTTAGTCCCGCAGGACTTCTTTTACATGCCAGTACCTTCAAATACCACTGGAGTGAGCCAGGATCGAACCTGCCAAGTTGGGGTCAGAAGGCCAGCGCCTCACCCGTCTGAGCCACTCAGCCCGGCATACGTTGAATTGAAGATATAAATAGCAAGATAAGATTCATTATGTTGATCTGATTCTAGCATACTCGCATATCTGGAGGGTTAGGCAAGGGTCCCTCCGTCCAGTTCCATCTTGTTAACGATAACATTTATCAGGTAGGATTCCAGGCTAGATATGATAAATAGCTCTGGTGTAGCTCATGTCAGGGAACGTGGGGGCGACTTCAAGGTTTCTTCGGAATGGTCGGATGGAAATTGTATGACTTCTGTGCGTTTGTTTTCAGGCCTAATTAGAAGTGAGTTGTAAATTGTTTCCTAGCAATACCTTGCATTAATCAATTGAATGAATTGATCCTTGCGCATTTGAGTAGGGAACAGTTCCTTTATATACTTTTCTTGTAGATAGTTTGTCCTGCCCATTGTGATCGATAATGCTGTCTTCCCAATCCTATTATGGATCTTTTCATCCCAGTCCCGCTTTGTTTTAACGTGAATGATCCATTTACCCTGTCAAATGAACCTCCCGTTCACCCCTGCCTTATTAGCATATATTTAGATTTTAGATTTTTAGAGATGAAACGAACATCCCTGAGATAAATGCTAGTTTGGTACTCAGGCGTGAACGGGTGCAGTACAGATTACATTGATTGTCACCAATAGAAAGCTTGGAAATCTCGTGCAGTGGCCGTTTTAGCGGATTAGTATCTTTGTTGCTTAGAAAACCAAGAAGATTCCGGTTTGAGTCCCGAGAACTACCTCTAACATTATAATTAAATCAGATTATAATATTACCCTTCCCCAATACTACATTATAATACATACTTTTGTTACCTATTTTGTTAGCGTCAAGCAATAATATCACTTCATTCCCTTTATTTCTTTTCTAATAACAAAACCCTACCGTTGTGATCACCATATAGCCTACCCTCCTTCCTGTTTTTGTGGAGGCATTATGCCTGCTGACTGTGTACAAAAGAATCGAGGCGAGACAGACGTATCCAGTTATGTAGCTGACAGAGCTATGATACGACCGTGAGCCTGGCGCAGTCCGGCACTCAAGAGAAGGCAGTGAATAAAATTGGGAGTTAGCCTTCGTTCCCTTGAAAATTATCATAGACCTTGTGTGTCTGTCGGCAACTCAACTCATCAAGTAGCAACTTGGAGAGCATTGAAATGCAAATCAAGGCAGAGCGTCATTTCCCACCAGCATATTGGAACTGCAACACCTACCCGTAGATATTACAGCTTGGTCGCTGCTTGATATTCTGGACACTTCAATCAGTCAAACTGACAAAAAATACAAATAAAGATCTCTGGTCGAACAACATAGGTCGGGCGGGTGTAGTGAGAGTGTCTCATATGCAGTACTGATTTCTTTTTTGCTATTTGTTTAACGTCGCACTAACATATCGAAGGTTTTCGGCGACGGAAGGGTGGGAGATTGGGAAGGTAGCGGCCGTGGCCTTCATTATGGTACAGCCCCAACATTTGCCTGGTGTGAAAATGGGAAACCACGGAAAACCATCTTCAGGGCTGCCGACAAGGGGGTTCGAACCCACTATCTCCGGAATGCAAGCTCACAGCTGCGCGACACTAACCGCACGGCCACTTGCTCGGTATAGTACTGATTTATCAAGCTTAGCATCCAGCATGAAATATTTTACAACTGTCTATGTCTTACAGTCTGACCAGCTAAAGATTTATTATCATCATGACAAGATAAAATGAGATCTTTTATCAATTTTCAATCCACTTCATAAATTCAAGTTAGTCCACCTTCTTCTCCTTCTTAATCTGTTTACCCTCCAGGGTTAGTTTTTCCCTCGGTCTCAGCGAGGGATCCCACCTCTACCGCCTCAATGGCAGTGTCCTGGAGCTTCAGACTCCGGGTCGGGGTTACAACTGAGAGGATGACCAGTACCTCGCCCAGGCGGCCTCACCTGCTATGCTGTGCAGGTGCCTTGGTGGGGGATGGGAAGATTGGAAGGGATAGACAAGGAAGAGGGAAAGAAACGGCCGTGGCCTTAAATTAGGTACCATCCCGGCATTTGCCTGGAGGAGAAGTGGGAAACCACGGAAAACCACTTTCGGGATGGCTGAGGTGGGAATCGAACGCACTTCTACTCAGTTGACCTCCCGAGGCTGAGTGGACCCCGTTCCAGCCCTCGTACCACTTTTCAAATTTCGCGGCAGAGCCGTGAATCGAACCCGGGCCTCCAGGGGTGGCAGCTAATCACACTAACCACTACACCACAGAGGCGGCTAGTTAGTCCACCTAATGTCCACAACCGTTTTCAAAGTGCATTAAATTAGGAGGTAGGTAATTATACCGCGTTGTGCAAAAAATTATTAGAGTCGTCTGAAATGTAATGGAAACAAGGTTTAGGCATTAAGGAAAGTTCCATTCTTCCTAAATATATCTTCTCCATTTCCTTCCATGACTTCGATCTATCCTGTTGTCGTTTTAGTACTACATTTTTTATAGAAGTGGGTTGGTTTGGAAATAAAGAATTAACCACTATATTTTGGCAGCACTGAGATTAACAACTAATTCTCTTTTGCATGAAGTCTACATAGACCGGTTCATGTGTAAGTTGAATATTTCAGTGTCTTGTCAATTCACTGGAAACTGTGAGGCACCCCAGTTAATCGTGTTTAACACAATTGCTAATCGGGTATATTAAATTTTACGACTGTTTTATATTTCAAACAGGCTTTCGTAAATCAGGTCGCGCCAAATGCAAAATAGTACATGCCAAATACATGTTAAATATAAAGTGCATAAACGGCCAGCTGAACGAGCCCTGCAACCCGAACTCACAAGCTCCTGATTTCGTATCCGACAGTCTACCGATTGAGCTACGACGGCTTTGGAATTTGTACCCTGTTAATCAGGTTATGAGGTATAGCTACGCAGTAGTGCCAGCAAAAATGTGCTCTATAGTAGGATGGGAGTTCGGATCTCATAGATGTCCTACTGGTCATTTTTACCCTGCACTTAACCTTTCTTTGGTATGTGCTACATGCATTCAACATGATCTAACATAAGGAAGCCTTTTTTCAGTATAATGCAGTCGCGGTAGGTAAAATAAATATTCCAGTATGACAGCCCTCCTGCCTGCTGTCATTTCTTGATGGATACAGTACTTTTGCATCCATCTCTTCTTGGCACAGGCCAGAGTAAAGTGTAGCTTCCACCGAAGTCCCAGTCAACATCCATGGCTGTGACAATATGGAAGCTGCTGGGGTGTGAGTAGTGCTGCGTAATGACATTCAGAGCACGACTGGTGCGTCTGAGTGTTACGAAAGGTGCTGCTCATAGGGTCAGTCGTGCTGCAATAGTACTTTCTGACCCAGTGAGGATAGCAATGGCAAACTACCTCGCTCCTCATCTTGCCTAGTACGCCTCATTTTGGTGCTGTCATTGGTTTTTGGGGTTTCCTTATAACCGCATAACCTTTAGTGGTGCTATTTGAGGATCCAACCAGCCTCTGGGCTGATGACCTAACAGACAGACATGACAGCCCTCAGCGAACGAATAGTGCACTCCACATTTATGGTGGCTCTACTGCCAGACCTTTCGCTCAGAACTTCTTAATAAAGCAGAAGTAAGAAGGCTATCTTAACTCAAACAAAGCTTTGGACAGGACGCCATATCCGAGGTTTCCCGGTTCATGTCCTATCGGTGTCTGTTTGATCATTTTTGTTCTGTATTTTATATCTCCTTGGCATGTAATATAGGCCTACGTACTCGACTCGAAATGATTGCTGAAACCCTATTTGAGGAATAACATTTTTATTAGTTAAGTACAGCCTTGTTATGAATGTTTTGGCTCAATATCTCATATTGGGCACAGAAATAATTGTAACTGATTACCTAGTAGTGTAGAAGTAGTTCATAGTAAACAATGTCTTAAAACTACCATGTATCGTTTATTTACCAATGAACATTTTTTGCCATTTGTTTTACGTCGCACCAACACAGATAGGTCTTATGGCGACGATGGGACAGGAAAGGCCCAGGAATGGGAAGGAAGCGGCCGTGGCCTAAATTAAGGTACAGACCCAGCATTTCCCTGGTGTGCAAATGGGAAACCACGGAAAACTACCCTCAGGGCTGCCGACAGTGGGATTTGAACCCACTATCTTCCGGATGAGAGCTCACAGCTGCGTGACACTAACCGCACGGCCAACTCGCCCGGTGATTTACCAATGGAACCTTGACTATCACACCAGAACTATGTTTACAGTGTATGAAATACTTGGAACATATGTTGAATGTGTAACATTTTCTAATTTGTATTTGAAACTAAGTAAGAACGGACGGCTTCTGCTAATGAAGAGTCTACTGTAATGAGATACTCCGTCAATGGCAGCATTCGAAATGCTCATACACCTGCCAGATATGATTAGGATTGCCCGGGCCACTCATTAAAAGGCCTTTTCTACCAGCAAGAATATAAAGGATAATTTGAAATATGTTTGAACATTCCATGGCATTTCACACAAAACCAAGTTTATGAGCACTCTATAGTACCGAGACCATATTACATTCAAATGTATCTTAAATTCAAAAGATCACGCCTTGCATGAGAATGACATACTACCAGGGAACACAACACATTTCCCATGTGCAAATTACATTAACTTCTGCATTTTTCTTTCCAGTGTTGCCTTTAACATTTCAATAATATGTTCCAATGAATTGTGCGATTGAGATCGGAAGTAGAATGATTTCCAACAATACTTTATAAAGCAATGTGAACATAACGTGAGGAATTCAAGGAAATGATGGGTTGAGGATGTTAGAAATATTAATAAATAACTGCATAACGTTTCTGCCTCTGTCAGTTTTTCAACCAAGTAGTACAAGAAATAACCATCTGTGTCATGGTCACGTGACCTTCATCAATGAATAAAAGTCTACACGTGAACAGAAAATTATCCCAATACAAGCAAACCATCACAGCTTTGAGAATATTATAAAACGAATAGAGAGGGAGAAAGGCTTTCGAATAATGGAAAATAGGAGGACAAATAATGTTCAACAACAATAAAGAATGGTATTTTGTGTTCTGGGGATTTATTTTTATCCATATGTGAAGCTCAAATAAATATACAAATTGTTGGCTTATTGCATCACAGTGAAGTGAAGTGTAATTAAGAGTAGCTGATACCGGGAACCGTACGGGATAGCCCAACTGGGACTATGTCATGGGCTAATGAGCTGGAGGAGTAAGAATCGCGTTTTTGAAAACCCTTATTAGTTATGTGATACGCAGACAGATTCTGGGACGGTTACACATTTTATAACCTCTGACAACTTTCATCAATGTCCGAGTCTCAATCAATGATAGATTTACCACCTGTGCAGCTTCCTCCGTGGACCAGTGATGCAGTGTCGACTTCTGGATGCCAAGACCGTAGATTCAAACCCGACAGATCCAATCGGATTTTTGAAGGGCGGAAATCATGCTTTCGACACTTTTGGTCGTACGCTGATCTCAGGTGATATTCTCAGTGTTTACCGAACAAAATTAATTAAAACTCTAAGGCTTTCCAGTTTCTCTACCATCTGGTAGAGTAGATAGAATGTGCAGTTGACTCGCAGGCAGTCTGAATGATGTTTTATAAATATGCCTCCATACACACGCATTATCTGAGGTGATACGATTATTAATGTTATATAAAAACATACGGTAGTTTTAAACTCGCCAGTTTCATTTTACATCCGCCTTAAACGTTAACGTGGCGTCTGGAACGGATTAAACTCTGCACTGGCCAACAAGCACTGGCAGGTTGACCGAAAATCACGTAATTATGTGTTTATAACCGACCGACATCCACTTTCAGTAATTTGACCTTGCGTTGTCTGATAGGGCTCTAGTCATAAAAGCGTGAATATTGGTGCTGATGCCGTCAAAACTGTTGAAGACTTGTTTTCGACATGGCTTATTACTGTGTTGACAATATTTTGTATGACTCTCAGTAAACACGTACTTCCGTCGATCAGTCGAATGATAGGATGCTTTTCATGTGCATCTTCCTTAGGAGTACCTGGTTGATAAATTGTTGAATCAAGTGTGATTCTAGGAATATGTACTTCTAGACAGATTGTCCATCAATGATGATTTTTCTTTAAGACGTTGCACTGGCTTATCACAGTTAGCCCAGTTCCGTTGCATAAACCTTAAGATACATCCATATTAATAATGGCATTATTATTATTATTATTATTATTATTATTTTTATTATTATTATTATTATTATTATTATTATTATCCTCTGCGAACCATGTGACCTTGCCGCGGTGGGGAGGCTTGCGTGTCCCAATGATGCAGATAGCCGAGCCGCAGGTGCAACCATATCGGATGGGTATCTGTTGAGAGACCAGACTAACGAATGGTTCATCGAAGGGGGGGTAGCAGCCTTTCGGTAGTTGCAAGGGCGGCAGACTAGATGATTGACTGATACGGCCTTGTAATAATACTCAACATGGCTTAGCTGTGTTGATACTGCTACACGGCTGAAAGCAACGGAAAACTACAGCCGTAACTACCTCCCGAGGACATGCAGCTCTCTCTGTATGAATGACGTACTGATGATGGCTTCCCCCCGGGTAAAATATTCAGGAGGTAAACTAGTCCCCCATTCAGAGGGAATGTCGTCAATTCCATCAAGCAACAAAGTTGTTAGCGTCTGATCACCAGATGTACGGCTGGAAGTTCACGTTCTGGAACTCACCACACCACTTGTGATAATCAAGAACCATGAGGCGTGTTAGAAATCAAAATTTTACCCCAGGTGGTAACCAATCCACTGCTGTCAAGAACAGTATAACCAAACTGTCGGATTCTGGGGAGACTAGACTGACACGAAAACAGAGGGACTCGGAGACCTATGGCCAACTTCGCCCAAAAAAGCAAAACCTTTTTCGGAACACTAAACATAAATACTTTCATACGAGCAGAAAAATTGTATGAACTAGAACAAACCTTAGACGAACAAGAAATACAGATACTGGCACTACATGAAACAAGACTGATTGACGAAAACGCTATGGATTTCGGGAACTACAGACTCTTCAAAAGTAAAGCAGACAAACGAATTCAAAAAAAAAAAAAACTCCCCGTTTAGGAGTCGCTTTTGCAATCAAGTAAACTTGTTTTTCCATTCTTCTGAAAATGGTACGTGTTAACATTTTGCAGGCATAAGATACTAAACTAATGGTGCGATAGTTTTCACACCTGTCTGCACCGGCTTTCTTCGGAATAGGTATAACAACATTCTGCCGAAAATCGGATGTGACTTCTCCTGTCTCATACATCTTGCCACTAAATGAAATAACCTTGCCATGCTGGTTTCTCGTAAGGCAGTCAGTAATTCAGTGGGGACTACACGAAAGGGGGCGATCATCAGGAAGATGGATACTGACATTCTGCGAGTCGGAGCGTGGAATGTTTCACGGTGAGGATATTTTCAAAATAATCTTTCCACCTGCCCAGTGATTCCCTGTGATCTATTACGAGTTCACTATTCACATCCTTTCTAATATTCGTTGTTACTGTCCAGAAAGATTTCCCTGCTACTTGATCTTGCCTTTCCAGGTTATTTCCAAAATATCCCCACGATTTCTTCTTGGCTTCAACAAGCAGTATTTTGCTCTATTTCTTTTATCTACATACAATTCCATATCTGCATCACTCCTTGTTCGGAACCATTTCTGATATGCCTTCTATTAACGTTTACAAACTGCTCTCATTTCATCATTTCACAAAGGTGTGCGTTTATCCCTTCTTTATACACAATTGTTCCAAGGCACTCCCTTGCTGTTTCTAATACAGTATTGCTGTATGCTACCCATTTTCTTTCTGTATCCTTAACCTGCATACTGTCCATTTTTGGAACATTTCACTAATCATATACATGCACTTTTGTCTAATTCCCCCGTCCTTGAGGGTAGAAAACCTGTCCTTGCTGCTGACTCTGTCTAAGATGTCGCTCAATATTTCATATAACTTGTCAACTTCGTCTTCATCTGCACCCTTAAATGGTGAATACACTGAGAAAATTGCAGTTCTAATTGCTCCATTTGTCAAATCTACCCAGAAAATTGGCTCATTTTACGTGCCTAACCGAAACTATATTGCGTGCAATAGTATTCTTAACGAACAGTCCCACCTCAAACTCTGCCCTTCCCTTTCTAACAGCCGTCAAGTACACTTTATAATACTATACCTCTTCTTCGTTATCTCCCCTTACCCAAATATCATCAACTCCTAACACATAATCATTGCTGTATCAGCCGGCCCTACTTTCTTTCTTCCATATGCCCTATTAATACTGATAGCTCTCCCTCGAATTCCATTTCGCTCGCCAAGTTGTTTTCAAGCAGTCTGTCGTCTATCAAACGGGACTCCGTTATACCCATAGTACATTTAACAATGGTTTAGTTTGCAGTATACCACCAGTAAGCTCTGTGCGCTGCGAATGAAACCTACCAAATAAATGCCAGAAACTATTTTTGTCTAACGGATACGTAATAGCATCGACCAAAGCATTCGTTCTAAAACCACAGATTTCAAGACGGATACGGTCATTTTGCATCTAGCCCTAAACTTGTAAGTACAGCCTAACTCGCAATACATTCTACTTTAGTTGGTCTTTTGTTTGCCAGTGCGATAACAAATGTATGTTTACTTAGCTTGAAGTACTTAAACAAAAGGAGACGAACTTAATTTGAAAGCAGAAAGGGATTACTTTTACTCGTTTTATATCAACGCGTCGTTCAATAATCCATTCCAACGATTTCCACTTTTATGATACCGGTATCTTTTAGGAAGTCATAAAAAACCGGGGGCATATCCGTTCGTTGAATGCGAACTATCATCCACTGTATTGATTTCCAGGACAAAATTATAACATGTAAGAAAACTTTATAAATTCATGTGCATATTTCACAATATTATCCTGGACTAATCATTTAGCACAATGACACATCACTATTTCTTGGATCTCTGGCATACGTCTACATAACACCTATGTAGGTAAAATGGTTTGAAACCTGAATTAGTATCATATAAGTTCGATGGTTTCCACTTTTACTTACATCCACGTAATACACATCCCATTGTTAAATTTTACCAGATGAATAACATCTTAACAAAACGGAAGGCCATATTCATGAATAAAAATGCATTGATTCACTTTAAACGTACATTGCTACGTATTAATATAGAGTTCATTCAAGGTGATAGTGTCAGAGAGAGAGAGAGAGAGAGAGAGATGAAATTTGCGTAGAAATTGCATTTTGTGCTGGAAGGTAGTGGACCATAATTTGGGTAGAATTAGTGGCAGAAACCACGAAGCACGACTAAAACAGAAGAGCAGACCACATGATGATTCGTGCTATCACCACTCCAACAATTGGGTGTAAACACATTAGCCAACATCAGCTTAATTTGAACCTCGGTCGAGTTTACGGTTAGCCTGCCGCTACTTGTAGAAATGGAGTGCCTTTATATTTTCAAAGTGAGAGTGGGTAAGAGACAATCCCCTTTGGCGAGTGCTTAAACTGTGTGCTGATACACTAGAAGGTATCCATCGCTATTTCACTTCATCAGCAAACACCACTCAGCGTTTTGTTTTTAACTATACTTACTCTTTCCCCACTTGTTCCATTCATTAAAACAGGAGTGGAGTTAACTCTTCAATGAGGACCAAAACGGAGAGAATTTAGCAGCATGGTTGACATTCAGGTTATTGGCTCTCATATTGTTTGTTGTACTGCTAGGCTGCTGGATTCTCAGAACACGCACTTTAAAACAGGAGGTGGACGCACAGACCGGGAGCACGGTACTCTATAGGCTGCGAAGTGGGCGTCGTAGGTCAAGTGTCGCAGAAGCTTACATTTCTAGCGCATGGTAGGGTGTGTGATAATTGACAGTGCTCGAGGGTTAGAAGGTTCAAGTCCCATGCGAGTACCTTTTTAAGACACTTTTCTGGGGCGTGGCAAGGTTGTTTTTTTAATACCGGTAATTTTCACAGACTGATTTGCTTATTTTGCCCTGAAAAGGGCCGTTGGTATGGAGTTGGGTGGATAGAGGCAAGTAAACATGTGACAGGATTTCAGTTATCCACGTCGTTTAACGCAGCACCTGCTCGATTTTGTGACCTCCGTGGTCAATACAGAGCTGCGCGCGATGTAAAGACAGTCGGGGCCGTTGCAACAACTCCGGCGAAACGGATCGGTATGCCTCGGTGATGAGCTGTCTAAGATGACAAGGACTGCCCGGCTCCTGTGCATACATCAATTGTTTTATTTGGCCCCACAGAAAAAATCCAAGGGCGCAAGATCTGGCGGGCCAGGTACAGGTTTGTTCCTATCCATTTATCAGGATACGTCGCATGGAGATGGTTCCGGACCACCACCGCCGAGTGCGGTGGAGCTCCGTCATGTCGAAACCACAATTTGCAGCGCGCGGCTGTGAGCTTGCATCCGGGAGATAGTAGGTTCGAATCCCACTATCGGCAGCACTCAAGATGGTTTTCCGTGGTTTCCCAATTTCACACCAGGCAAATGCTGGGGCTGTACCTTAATTAAGGCCACGGCCGCTTACGCTTACGGAAAACTACTTCCAGTATGGCTGAGATGGGAATTGAAACTAATTTCACCTCCCGAGACTGAGTGGACCCCGTTCCAGCCCTCGTACCACTTTTCAAATTTCGTGGCAGAGCCGGGAATCGAACCCGGGCCTCCGGGGGTGGCAGCTAATCACACTAACCACTACACCACAGGATCGGCACATGTTCCAAAAACGGTGGTAGTTCATCTTCGAGAAACCGCAGATAGCGTTGGCTGGTCAGATGGCCCTCAAAAAAATGGGGACCAATGAGGTGATCACCCATGATCCCACACCATATATTCACGCCCCACTGTACCTTAAAAGCTGTCTGTCGCACCCAGTGGGGATTGTCCATACTCCTGTGATGCATATTATGGCGATTAACGGTTGCACTTGTGTGGAATCGTGCTTCTTCCGTAAATAAAAGAGTCGCTAGAAAAGCGATCAGTGTCCACATGCTGTAGGATCCATTGACAGAACGCCACCCGGGCATCGAAATCATGACCGTGGAGCTCCTGGTGTAAGTGCAGGGGGTACGGGTGAAACCGATGGGTATGTAAAATGCGCAAAAGAGACGCTCGGCTGATGTTCGTCTCCAGTGCAATGGCCCGTGTGCTAGTATGAGGGTTACGCCGGATAGCGTCAAACACTACATATTCATTGTCAGCAGACGTCACGGGATGATCTCGAACAGGCTGTGTGTCCTTCCCAGGGATGCAGTATTCCGCAGGCGTCTTTCCACACTCCGAAATGTCATGCCTGTCGGTTGTCGTCTATCCGGCTTAATAGCGTTCTCGGTACAGGCGTTGTGTCTGATATGCATTCTCTCTAGCTTCTCCATAGATAAGTAACATATCCACATACTCGTCGCTGGAATACTTCTCGAGGCAGTGAATAAACTTTGTGTTGTGAATTGCTTCAAAAGAGGGGAGTTCGCGCAGCTTCATACTAACATGCCATCGCATGTTGTTATTGTTCCAATTGGTCATACTTCACCCTACCTTTGGTCTGTGAAGCTTGGAACATGTACGACGTAGCTAACCGGCCACAGACCATCATCTCCTCATTCTCGTCCAACCCAGCACCCTAACCAATGCAACGATACATACGGTCTTTTACAGGATCAAATAAACAAATCAGTCCTTGGAAGCTATCAAGTATGCAACCTTACCACATCCAGGGCAACTAGCTGAAAAAATTCTTATTTTGGGATTCGAACCTCCTACCTCGAACACTGCCCACTATCACATATCTCCTTGCCCGCTTGCCATGTGAGCTACTGCGACAGTTTCCCTACGACGCCTACTTCCCAGCCAGTACTGTGCTCCCGGTCTGTGGGTCCACCTGTTTTAAAGTACGTGTTCTGAGTATCTGTATTCGTTTTACGCGTTCATTTGAAGTACCCATAATGAATTAATAGTGGCTCTCACGATTCCTGCGGTCTTCTAGCCCGTAAACACACATCTCGTTATATTCCCCAGTTTAGGGAGAGGAACCGATATCTTTCAGAATTGTGGTAATTGTGAAGGAAGGCATAAACTGGATCGCAAGGGGCTGGTGGAACACCCGGTATACCTATGTTCTCTCTTAATCTGCTTAACTTCTAGGGTTGGTTTTTCCCTCAGACTCAGCGAATCGGGCGAGTTGGCCGTGCGCGTAGAGGCGCGCGGCTGTGAGCTTGCATTCGGGAGATAGTAGGTTCGAATCCCACTATCGGCAGCACTCAAGATGGTTTTCCGTGGTTTCCCAATTTCACACCAGGCAAATGCTGGGGCTGTACCTTAATTAAGGCCACGGCCGCTTCCTTCCAACTCCTAGGCCTTTCCTATCCCATCGTCGCCATAAGACCTATCTGTGTCGGTACGACGTAAAGCCCCTAGCAAAACAAAAGACTCAGCGAGGAATCCCACTTCTACCGCCTCAAGGGCAGGGTCCTGGAGCGAGAGACATTGGGTTGGGGGATACAACTAGGGAGGATGACCTGTACCTCGCCGAGGCGGCCTCACCTGCTATGCCGAACAGAGGCCTTGGTGGGGGGTGGGAAGATTGGTAGGGATAGACAAGGAAGAGGGAAGGAAGAGGCCATGGCCTTAAGATAGGTACCATCCCGTCATTTGCCTGGAGAAGAAGTGGGAATCCACGGAAAACTACTTCCAGTATGGCTGAGATGGGAATTGAAACTAATTTCACCTCCCGAGACTGAGTGGACCCCGTTCCAGCCCTCGTACCACTTTTCAAATTTCGTGGCAGAGCCGGGAATCGAACCCGGGCCTCCGGGGGTGGCAGCTAATCACACTAACCACTACACCACAGAGGCGAACATACCGTATATTATTATTATTATTATTATTATTATTATTATTATTATTATTATTATTATTATTATTATTGCTTAATATTGTGCATGTACAATCCAGGGGTGGTAGATGGAGGAAGGGCATGCCCCTTATACTGGAATATGCCTCCATCCTCACATGAGTATGGTTACAGACGCTATACTGAATACACTGACTGACAGAGCAAATGCAACACCAAGAAGGAGTGTTCAGAACTTTATGCCAATTGCAGGGTAGACTGACGTCACTGAGGTATGGTCATGATGTGAAATGCGCCGCTGTGCTGCGCACGTAGCGAACGATAAATGGGACACGGCGTTGGCGAATGGCCCACTTCGTACCGTGATTTCTCAGCCGACAGTCATTGTAGAATGTGTTGTCGTGTGCCACAGGACACGTGTATAGCTAAGAATGCCAGGCCGCCGTCAACGGAGGCATTTCCAGCAGACAGACGACTTTACGAGGGGTATGGTGATCGGGCTGAGAAGGGCAGGTTGGTCGCTTCGTCAAATCGCAGCCGATACCCATAGGGATGTGTCCACGGTGCAGCGCCTGTGGCGAAGATGGTTGGCGCAGGGACATGTGGCACGTGCGAGGGGTCCAGGCGCAGCCCGAGTGACGTCAGCACGCGAGGATCGGCGCATCCGCCGCCAAGCGGTGGCAGCCCCGCACGCCACGTCAACCGCCATTCTTCAGCATGTGCAAGACACCCTGGCTGTTCCAATATCGACCAGAACAATTTCCCGTCGATTGGTTGAAGGAGGCCTGCACTCCCGGCGTCCGCTCAGAAGATTACCATTGACTCCACAGCATAGACGTGCACGCCTGGCATGGTGCCGGGCTAGACGGGCTAGAGCGACTTGGATGAGGGAATGGCGGAACGTCGTGTTCTCCGATGAGTCACGCTTCTGTTCTGTCAGTGATAGTCACCGCAGACGAGTGTGGCGTCGGCGTGGAGAAAGGTCAAATCCGGCAGTAACTGTGGAGCGCCCTACCGCTAGACAACGCGGCATCATGGTTTGGGGCGCTATTGCGTATGATTCCACGTCACCTCTAGTGCGTATTCAAGGCACGTTAAATGCCCACCGCTACGTGCAGCATGTGCTGCGGCCGGTGGCACTCCCGTACCTTCAGGGGCTGCCCAATGCTCTGTTTCAGCAGGATAATGCCCGCTCACACACTGCTCGCATCTCCCAACAGGCTCTACGAGGTGTACAGATGCTTCCGTGGCCAGCGTACTCTCCGGATCTCTCACCAATCGAACACGTGTGGGATCTCATTGGACGCCGTTTGCAAACTCTGCCCCAGCCTCGTACGGACGACCAACTGTGGCAAATGGTTGACAGAGAATGGAGAACCATCCCTCAGGACACCATCCGCACTCTTATTGACTCTGTACCTCGACGTGTTTCTGCGTGCATCGCCGCTCGCGGTGGTCCTACATCCTACTGAGTCGATGCCGTGCGCGTTGTGTAACCTGCATATCGGTTTGAAATAAACATCAATTATTCTTCCGTGCCGACTCTGTTTTTTCCCCAACTTTCATCCCTTTCGAACCACTCCTCCTTGGTGTTGTATTTGCTCTGTCAGTCAGTGTATTTACAATTGTAGCCTGCAGACAAGTTAAATATTTATTTAATGAACAGCTTCAGCATTTACCTGGTCTGAAAATGGGAAACCACGGAAAAGAACGCCTTCGGGGCGAAAATGGATTTCGAACCATTATCTCCCGTATGAAAGCTAACAGCTACACGTCTCAAAACGCGTAGCCAACTAGCTTGAGTCGGAAAGCAACTATGCTACACCAGTAACAGGCATTGACCAGAGTAGATGAATTCGTCAAGACACTGATTACCGAGTGCTGGCAGTCTCGTAAGACATCTGAATTTAAACCCCACTTTCGACAATAAATTCTCTAAAACGCTTGATTTTCATTCATTTAAACCGATTTCATGTATAGAGTGAGGTGAGCTGCGTGTACCAATTCGACCTCATACCAGCCCTCGTGTCATTCTTAAAATCCTGGCAGTAACGGAAATCGAGGGCGGCAGTTAATAATACTAACAGTTACGTACAGGGCGAGTTGGCCGTGCGGTTAGGGACGCGCAGCTGTGAGCTTGCATCCGGGAGATAATGGGTTCGAACCCCACTGTCGGCAGCCCTGAAGATGCTTTTCCGTGGTTTCCCATTTTCGCACCAGACAAATGCTGGGGCTGTACCTTAATTAAGGCCACGGCCGCTTCCTTCCAACTCCTAAGCCTTTCCTTTCCCGTCGTCACCATAAGACCTACCTGTGTCGGTGCGACGTAAAACAAATAGCAAAACGAAAACCGTTACGCTGCGGAGGTGGACTCCTCGCTCATGATGTAGGAGCACTCGATCTGAACGTTAATTACCTTCTTTTCCCTGAGGTTGCCACTTTACCAATCCCTCCCGATTGAGTGTGTGATAGAACTTCCATACGAACAAGGTCTTTTCCGGGTTAAACTTCAAGATTCTTTGCTTTCTTACTCTCTTGATGTAGCGTGTGTAAGTTACGTCTATACACGTGTGGTTTGTTTCTGGTAGTACATGTGCTGATATCTTCTTGCATTTAGTGTTTTGGCTGAGTGGCGCAGCATATAGAAAACTAGTTTCCAGAGCCCAAGGTAGCAAGATCGAATAACAGCATAATGTATGGTTAATTAAGAATATTTAAAAGTACAGAAATTCAATAAATAGATTAACTGGCATGCTGAAGGACAATTCGTTGAGAGTTCTAGCAGTCTAAAATATCGACGGTGTACGTGTAATATTTCATAACCTTGAAAATGGAATTTTACAGTAGACGTGGACTTTCTACTCCAGGTACTGAAACGACAAAAGTGATTAAAAATTCACAATAAGAACGGTATTAAGATGTATAACATCAAACATGTGTATTGTACGCGAAGATGTCGAAAAATGACATGTTAAATTGCCTGATGCATCAAGCTCATGATGCGGTCAACAACGTGACAAAAGCTTTAATTAATTTCACAATAAAGTTTTCAAAACATTTATATGATGAAGGAATATTGTATAGTGCTATACCAAGTGTCCGCCTCTGTGGTGTAGTGGTTAGCGTGATAAGCTGCCACCCCCGGAGGTCCGGGTTCGATTCCCGGCTCTGCCACAAAATTTGAAAAGTGGTACGATGGCTGGAACGGGGTCCACTCAGCCTCGGGATGTCAAATGAGTAAGGGTGGGTTCGATTCCCACCTTAGCCATCCTGGAAGTGGTTTTCCGTGGTTTCCCACTTCACCTCCAGGCAAATGCCGGGATGGTACCTAACTTAAGGCCACGGCCGCTTCATTCCCTCTTCCTTGTCCATCCCTTCCAATCTTCCCATCCCTCGAAAGGCCCCTGTTCAGCATAGCAGGTGAGGCCGCCTGGGCGAGGTACTGGTCATCCTCCCCAGTTGTATCCCCCGACTCAGAGTCTGAAGCTCCAGGACACTGCCCTTGAGGTGGTAGAGGTGGGATCCCTCGCTGAGTCCGAGGTAAAAACCAACCCTGGAGGGTAAACCGATTAAGAATGAAGAAAGAAGAAGCTATACCAAGTTATAATGAATGAAGCCCGAAGCAGTTGGGATCATAATGCTGATGGCAGAACAGTGCGAATTGAAAATATCGTTAAATCATATTTGAATTCCAAAGCGTTCATACTAACTATAAGGAATTAATTTCACTGAACCTAGACAAATTTGAACATACAACTATATTCATCCTTGTGGGATAGCTTGCCGCAGTAGTGATGACACGCCACCGGCAGATCATTTTTTCAGTTCCTTCAAGTCTTGGAAACTCTATGCTGACATCTCCTTTCTTGTTTTGTGAAGTGCTGAATATTGTCCGTTTGCCTTAGTTGTATTCATTTGGTCATTAAAACTAAACTGGAAGTATATCTTGCACTTCACACTTAGACGTAAGGGACATGATCTGAGTTACTGGTGCCCTTGCCATACACTGTAGCAGCGGTAATTCGGACAAGAAACACTTAGCCCATACCAATTATGTCTAATGTATCCTGTTATACCAAAATGAATGTAATGTATTTGTAACGTCCTGATCTTTTGCCATTTCCTTGCCTATCTCCGACACATATATTATTTCTTTACCCTTTCTGGCAACATGTCCTTCCGAATTAATTTCACTCACATTACCGAGTACACACTGTGAATATTTCCTACAAATGTCCTTTTCGGTACCTTTAAGAGAGTGATATTGTTTTA
This sequence comes from Anabrus simplex, assembly GCF_040414725.1. NCBI lineage: Eukaryota > Metazoa > Arthropoda > Insecta > Orthoptera > Tettigoniidae > Anabrus > Anabrus simplex. Next base: position 563,545,610 of record NC_090266.1, read on the forward strand.
ATTGAATGATATCACATATAAATCTGTTTATGATAATATTGATAATAAAATTATTGAAAAATGAGTAGGCCTATTTGTAGTAATAGTATTATACATCACCCCATCTGTTGAACGTCCAAAGATATCGACGGTGTGCATGCTGCACCTCGTAACCAACAAAAAAGCGAAATTGAGATTTTAATGTGAAAAAATTGGGACGGTAAAACGTAATCCTCAGCATAATCCACATTTTTAACAGTACATCCGTGTAAGTGGCTGAGTTATGTCATATTTTGATCTAAACTCAAGTTAAATGAGTCATTCCTGACATAATGAGTGGGCAATTTTGTCAAAGAGCAAAGGAGATTACTTAATTATTGAACTTTTGTTCCAGATTTTCACAAACGTATCTTTAATGTGTGGTTACTAGTTCCCGCAGGGTCATGCATTCCGGGCTGACCCGTTCTCACCGCACCATAGATAATTTACGATGCTGTAATATCGACAGGAACATTATATTTCAGACTGGATGACGTCATTGTAAAAAATGGAATGCCGTTAAAAGTTCCAATTTCGTCTTGATTTGCTCTCTACCCAGAGTCTCTTGGGTATGATTCGTCCCATATTATACACTGCGTGAACCTTCATTTGTTTCCATCTCATATCAGACAAGAATTTATGGAATATAACGTCCGGGTCTATCGCTAAATGGTTAGCGTGCTGGCCTTTGGTCACAGGGGCCCTGGGTTCGATTCCCGGGAGGGTCGGGAATTTTAACCATTATTGGTTAATTTCCCTGGCACGGGGGCTGGGTGAATGTGTTGCCTTCATCATCATCTCATCCTCATCACGACACGCAGGTCACCTACGTGAGTCAAATCAAAAGACCTGCACGTGGCGAGCTGAACCCATCCTGGGATCACCCGCCACTAAATACCACACGCCATTGCATGGAATATATCTTTTAGTTCTTCATCAGAAATTCCCTCATATTTGCTACCTGCTAGTTACAGTTCTTCTTAGTGATCGTCTTCGTCAGTGGTAGACAACCGTTTGGACGATACTGCCATAGTTCCAGTAAAATACGCGTCTCCCTCTACATTAATTACAAGATCGCACACATGGTAGTCATTCCTAAATTTCTAGTAGTCTGTGTTTAGAGCCAAAGTCTGTTATTCCGTCCATCATTCGAACTGGGAATTATGTTCACAAAATGTACAATATAGTTGACCGATTTCTGCATCAGAAATTAAAGCATCCGTAGACAATTAATCTGAATCCACTTAAGACACTTAAATATTCTAATGAACAATACCGATAACAATTAGAGATTCTGTTGTATGTTAATAAATTGGACCGGAGAGAGTGGTGAAAACTGAGATATGTATTGTGATTTATGGCTGTTAAACTATTCATAATAAATTAGACCTAGAATTGTATTTTAATATTCAAATATAGTTAATCTCTAGACAGATAAGTTATGAACCAACTCCATAAGGTCAGCAGATATATTCTTATCCTTCCCTTACGTATTCTTATCGTACGAATTCCCTCGTTTAGAAACGAAGACACAATTTTGAACACAAGATTTCTTACGCCATAAGTCGAAGGGCTCAAAATGATAACTTATTTACACAACTACAGAGTTAACGAGAAAGAGACTACCTAGTAACCCATTTTTTTAACAGTTGGCTTTACGTCGCACAGACAGAGATAGGTGTTATGGCGACGATGGAATAGGAAAGGCCTAGGAGTTGGAAGTAAGCGGCCGTGGCGTTAATTAAGGTACAGCCCCAGCATTTGCCTGGTGTGAAAATAGGAATCCACGGAAAGCCATTTTCAGGGTTCGAAACCCCGGTCTCCCGGACGCAAGCTCACAGCTGTGCGGCCCTAACCGCACGGTAGTAACCCATTATAATCGGGTCTGATATGCGCATTGAGTCCTGAGTTTATCTGTTGAACAATGAAATTAATGCTTAAAAGGAATTTATGATTCACGAGATTCTGTAAGAAGGTACGGTTTTCCGTCATAAAATGTTCACATTAAAATCTCATTTTCGCATTTTTGTGAGTTACGAGGTGTAGCATACGCACCGTTGATATCTCCAGACGTTCAACAGATCGGGATGTAATAAAATACGTGAAATGTCGTATTAATTTTACTATCAAATGTCGTATTATTTTTACTATCACCTACTTGTATTTTAATTTTATTTTTATTGTTATTACTAGGTACTGTGTTGTAATTGGGTTGAAAAGAATAAGAGAACAATGGTTTCTGAAACACAACCATCTCCCTCGTCCATGGCTATTCGCCACCTTGCACAGATTTTTCGCGTTGCACTGCGTGCTAATACGAACCTCAGTACATCAATTTGATAGTTCTTCTTCAGTAGAGAGAGTTGATTTTTCTCTTTAATAGTCTGAATTCCAACCACTTCTATCTGATTTCAGAGGACTTCCAGGACAAAGGGTCATGGAACGGTTCATCAGTTCAGAAACTATACGATCCTCGTAACAAAGGATGCATTGTCTGTAATAGGGAAGAGAAAATTCTCAAAGAACATGTATTTGCATATGCTGAATTTTGTGTTCAAAGTGGTGACTATTAATACCAAAAGATCCCCAATGCTCAGTTCATGTTTGAATGGGAAGGTAAAATGTTGCCTCTGTTGGAGCTTTGGAACTCTGATGAGAGCAAATGCCAAGATATGATGCCGCCTGTATACCTTGACACTTTCCATCCCATTCTCATGACAGACGTACTCCTAGTTGAAAGGAAAAGCAGAGGTTTGAGATTACTTGCTGCACAGTCTGTACAGAAAGGTACGAAGGGCGAGGCGAATGGTGGCAGGAGGGAGTTGGGGAAGCGGGGAAGCACTACATTTCAGTGGTCGTTTGTTTTGCTGCTGTGTTTAATTATTTGGTGTTGAACTCCCTCTCCCGCCAGCACCCTCAGGCTCTCCTTTCCGTCTGACGTTGCTTGCAGAATTATCCACCGCAGCGCATGCGTGCGTCGCCACTTGGAAATTAGAGCCACATTCAGCATAACAAAGCGGAGTGAAGGGGAGATAGTGTTTATAAAATATACGCGATAATTACGATTTTCGTCATGCTTAAATGCAAAAATCTTGAAAAGGTTACTCACAGTAAAATAAGTGAATATATATATATATATATATATATGATACCTCATTAAAATTGCACAGATAATAAATAGGATATTCTTCCTCAAGATGACGCCAATGTACTGATCGCAAGCATGCTACAGCGTGTCAGCGACCTGAACAATGCCAGATGAGGCTGTGCACGCTAAGAAGGCAGAGTAAAAGAGGGACAGCCTTCACTTAAGAACTAAAACACAAATTGCAACCTTTTCATTATTATTGTTTATTTGCGCTAGATACTGGAAGAAAAACATTTGAGTTTCTAGAAGTTTACATTTTCAGATTTTGTGGCTTTGTAATACAATAACCGAAATTCTGTGCTCACCTACTGCAATTTTCTGAGTTCTTATACCAGAAATGTAGCGACCCATTCAATTTTACTTTTGTCAGGTCCAATAGCACTCATGTTCATCCGCGTTCTCCCATGGTCTAACCTATCAAAAGCCCTGGATAGGCCAACAGCGATACAGCCCATTTGACCTCCTAAATTTAAATTTCTGTTATATCGTTTTGGAGTTCTGTAAGTTGAGCTTCACTACAGTAATATTTGATGAATCCGAACTGTCTTTTATCAAACCAGTTATTAATTTCGCAAACATGCCTAATTTTATCAGAAAGTGTGCTTCCCAAGACCTTTCAAGCAACAATTCTCAAGCTGACCAACCTGTACTTATCCACTTCATGTTTAATACCATTTCCTTTGTACAATGGGGCTCTTATGGAAATTCTACATTCAGTTGGTGTAACTCCTTCAAGCAAACAGTTAATTAACTTATTTACAATTCATTGATCATGGTTCCTGTCATCCACATTTCCTTCCAAGTCAACATTTGGCAAACTGAGATCACCCACTACAGTCACGTTCCTTCTTGCGTAATTTCTCACTTAACCGATTATACTGTTAATTACGCGTCAGCGTCGCACCCTCCAGGTCATATAAACTTGTCTATTATCTTCAGTGATGAGACTTACACAAAGATTTTAATGTCCAAGTGGTCTCTGGTTCAATTCTCGGCCGGGTCTGAGATTTTAACTTTCATTCGTAAATTCACCATTGATTGTGCCCCATCCTCGCAGAAACGCAGGTCGCCTATAGGTCGTCAAGTCGAGTGACTTGCACCAGGTCTCTCCAAAGGCCATACGTCATTATTATTATTATTATTATTATTATTATTATTATTATTATTATTATTATTATTATTATTATTATTATTATTATTACTGGTACGAGATGTGAGTTCCTGTAGTTACCTCTTAGCTTGTGAAACATAGGCAACGGCTCATTATCTTATTAAGTGCTCTAACGGGTCAATTTACCAGATGCAATGGAATGAGATTGGGCACCTGAGACATATTCTGTGCCGTAACACTCTTTTTACTCAGCCGGCTAGGATTTTACCACCCAGCGATAGACCTATGGGAGTAACGGCAACCCTCGTCCGTGTCATTGGCTAGAAAATTCTTGGAAACAACTCGATTAACAAAATGGGATACGATAGGGTGCTATCAATATTAATGGAGCATATGAAAGATATGAGATGAGAACTGGTTGAGCCTGTAAAGTGGATGGGTCTGGATAAGTTGGGAGTTAATGATGCTTATGCAAGAGGAGTTAATTTGAAAAGGGAAGGAAACTACGGTCTAGGTTGTTCTTAAAAAGTGTTGAAGATGGAAGGACGTAATATGAGCTAAGATTGTTAAAAAAATCATAGCATGCACCTTACTTTTTGTTGGTCATGTAAATGAACGAATAACATACACAGCTTTGCTGATTGCAGGACTTAGGACGAGAATTGTCTCGTGTATTCACCATGTGAGGGAGCAGATGAAGTATACAACTTTTATGGGGCACTGAATGGATTCATAGTCAGGGTCTATAACATCAAGTATAAGATTGCATTAATGGGTCATATCAATGTGAGAACTGGAAATAGAAAACAGAACTGAAGAATATGGTAATGTGATGTTAAATGTGGGGAAGATGTGGATGCTATCAGAAACGCGAAGCGTTTACGGGTTTCCGTGCTAGAGTGAGATTAACACCTATGAACTTCAAGCATACAGTTATACATAGGAGCCTAAGGGCACCAAATCCACAACAGAATATCATAACTGACTTTGAGTTCAGAGTTTAGAAATCTATGAATATGCCAGGCATTTTTCTATGACACAGACTACTATCTGAACTGCGGTTCTTTACTGTATGTAACACTAGGACTGTTATATAGAATTTTTATTTTGCTAGTTGCTTTACGTCGCACCGACACAGATAGGTCTTATGGCGACGACGGGACGGGAAAGGGCTAGAAGTGGGAGGGAAGCGGCCGTGGCCTTAATTAAGGTACAGCTCCAGCATTTGCCTGGTGTGAAAATGGGAAACCACGGAAAACCATTTTCAGGGCTGCCGACAGTGGGGTTCGAACCTGCTATCTCCCGAATACTGGATACTGGCCGCACTTAAGCGACTGCAGCTATCGAATTCGGTATATATAGAAAATTAAGTCCTTATGTAGACGGATAAGTGTAGAGGATAAACATAACAAAGAAGTTAAACATAGGTACATGGATATAAGTGGAAACTTAATATGAATAGGTAGAAATCAGGTTCACGATACAGAAATATAAGGGATATCATACAAGACCACTGTTGTAGAAACGGCAAGAAATGCCTATGGACAACTCTGTGTAAAGGTGGGAAAAGTGAACATCTAGGTGGAATGATGAATTCGGGACATCTTGTAAATTTTAAACGAAGGTGTATCAAAAATGCTCGTAATAAGAATTGATGTAGATAGAGAACTGTACGTACATGTAAAGAATAACGTATACCAAACAATTGTAGGGACAAGTAAAACTGTGAGAAAGCGTAATTCTTAAAAAAAATTGACACGATGTGTTTTAAATTTTACTGCGACCTTCTATTTGCCGATACCTTGTCATTTTCCTGGTATCCACATGAACATTATTCATTATAGATAATTACTTACTGAGCACACCTGAGGTGTATGTATCACTGCTTTCCGCTGATTCATATTCTTAAGTGTAAAATATGGAGAACAGTGATAAAGTGAAATTACGCTTGAAGAAGTGGAGAATTTTTAAATAAAACACAGTGGCATAAAGCAGTAGGAATAGATGAAATTTGGCCTGGATTTGTGAAATGCAGAGAGAATGCGGTGGTGAAATGGCTTGATAGTATAACAAAATTAGTATAGAATGCGGGTATCGCACGATAAGTTTGAAGAAAAACATTAATTGCGCCTGTTTATATGCAGATATATAAATGACCGGTATTGTAACAACTGTAGAGTACCAAGATAAATGTTGATAGGTATGTAAAGAATTATAACATCATCAGGAATAGGTTACTGCAGACAGAGTAAACCATTTATCTTAGCAGTCAAGCCAAATGATTATTTTCATTTTGACCGTATTGAAAATCAATTATTAAATGTTGAACATTAATTTATTGAAACCACCTATTCAATACTGGTTAAATCTTTATGACTATAACAATGTCATTACATTAACTTTGAGTATGGTGCATGTTTCGCCTGGCATAGCAGGCATCATCAGCCATTAATTCTATCTCCAAGTCACAGCTCTGAGTGGGTGCTATTTTAGGATTAATCATAGTAAATATTATTTATATAACATTGCAAAGGAGTGATTAAGCCGTCCATGTTTTAAAGTTCTAAAGTGACATTCTACTCATGTTCACATTTAATGGAAATACATTGACTGTTAACTTTCATAAGGTCGGTAATGAGAATGGCTTGCTGCAAGTGGAATTAAATCATATGTACATTTTTACAACTTATTGGAGATTAACATATGTTAGAACTATTCTTAAACATTATTTTTTACAACAATTTACATAATATATATACAAACTTATGGTACATTTTGGAACTGAACTGGTTGAACTTGTCTTGAAGTTTCAATGGGATGTCTTATTAATATCCTGTCAAATGGAGAAAATGCTGATGCTGGGATAGCATTATAGTCTATTGAAGTCATAGCATTTAAATATACCTTTTTATATTTGTAGGACATTGAAACATGTTCAGCTTATAGGTTTTCTTTGAGGGGGGGGGGGGCGGGGGAGGTCTAAATATTCTATAGATCAGTATCACTCCTTAGAAGAATGAGCATCAATATTTAGGTGTCTTAAAGTGGAATGGCGAGAATGCTGTTAGAGAGTTTGATCAAGATTTTTTAAATAACGGATTAATACATGACCGTATAAACTTGTTGTATGTTATTTGAGTTGTGGAGCTTTTTGAGGTTATTCAGTGTCAGGTTTAAGAGCAGTTCACTGGATTCAAGATGTAGTGTGTGGCTGGTGGGTGTGTTGAAGTCCTTTAGACGTTAGGAGGAGGTCCTTTTGTGTTGCTTGTGTTGCTTGTTGCTTGCTCAAATTTAAATGCTATGACTTCAATAGACTATAATGCTATCCCAGCATCAGCATTTTCTCCATTTGACAGGATATTAATAAGACATCCCATTGAAACTTCAAGACAAGTTCAACCAGTTCAGTTCCAAAATGTACCATAAGTTTGTATATATATTATGTAAATTGTTGTAAAAAGTAATGTTTAAGAATAGTTCTAGCATATGTTAATCTCCAATAAGTTGTAAAAATGTACAGATGATTTAATTCCACTTGCAGCAAGCCATTCTCATTACCGACATTATGAAAGTTAACAGTCAATATATTTCCATTAAATGTGAACATGAGTAGAATGTCACGTTAGAATAGGGCCTCTCAGGGTGCATGCGCGTGGTGCATGCACTGTGCACGGTGCAAAAGACGACTTCGCTTGGTTGACCAGAGTGCAGACCCCTCCACTCCTCTCTCCCTACACCTGTCTCACCCATTCGGCCTGTCTCCGCGTTCCTCACCTTCACTGCTGTTTCTCCCCCACTGTGAAATGTTTATGTGTAGTGAGCGGAGACGCTCAGTTGTATGGGACAAGGTTACCAGTGTTATTAAAAAATTAAAAAAAAGTGAATTAGAAATACACATACATGTTTCTGAGGAATGTAAACATAATTTAAAAAAATGCAGAACCCGTAACCAAAATGAAAATGCTACAGTACTGGAACAAACCTCATTTGTGGATATAGAATGTTCTTCTTCAAGATGTTTCAACTTCCTTAATTCTTTCTCTCTGACGTGTCCTATGATTTCACAATAATTTTCCGAATGTAGTCTGTTGTAGTGTCTTTCAGTAGACGATTTTTTACGCACGTAATTATCGTCGCACAGATTGAGCATTTGGCGTTATCGTCACGACAGACAAAAAAAATACGAAAGATCCCAGTTCGATTGAAATGGACTTTCGGAAGTCTTTGCTTTCTTCGAAACAGGTTGCTCCATTATTATGTAGTTGTCGTGCGCTTATCTATTTCACTGATAAACACGTCGTCTACCACCAAACGCTTCGTCGCTCTCAGCACACTACACCATCCGAGTCAAGCCGAGTTGAGGCGAAGCGTACCGATGCACAGTGCACAGAGCCTATGCACCTCGCTCTGCACGCGTGAGAGTTTGGGCGTTTGAGAGGCCCTGCGTTAGAACTTTAAAACATGGACGGCTTAATCACTCCTTTGCAATGTTATATAAATAATATTTACTATGATTAATCCTAAAATAGCACCCACTCAGAGCTGTGACTTGGAGATAGAATTAATGGCTGATGATGCCTGCTATGCCAGGCGAAACATGTACCATACTCAAAGTTAATGTAATGACATTGTTATAGTCATAAAGATTTAACCAGTATTGAATAGGTGGTTTACATAAATTAATGTTCAACATTTAATAGTCAAGCCAAAGTAAGAATAAATGGCAGAATGAGTTCTTGGTTCAAATCAGTTACGGGTTTTAGGCAAGCTGTCATCTTTCACCCATATTGGTATTTATTTTTATGGTATTAAGTGTCAGGGAGGGTTTCATTTGTGTGAAAATATAGTAAGAAATTTAGTCAGTGCTGACGGCTACATCTGATTGAAAGAATGTACTAAAAGACTGCAATGTGATACCGTATATTGTCTTTCTTCATACTATTCTGAATTTACATTTGTTGGCATAGAAACCCAGTGTCCAAGCAAATAGACGGTATAGTGCTTCCATCTGTTGACCGCTACTTCAAGTAAGAAGCAAAACAAGCAAGCATTTGTTTCCTGTAGTGGAGGGAAATTATGGCAAGTAAGTGTCCCTTCTTATTTACCTAATAAGAATCAAATGTATGTCGTTAAAACTTATTTGTAACCATAGAATTATGCTAATAGTTACATGTTTTCATATTATAATCTTTATAGATAAGTTTAAATTCTGTAAGTACGTGCAATGTTAATTAAAACTGAATGTCCATTTTAATGGACATTGGTAAATGCTAACATTAATACCAGGACTACAATAACCTAACACTTTCAGTCAGCAGTTTTGTGATTTCAGCGAGTATTAAATACAATTGATTATTTTCTTGTTATTAGAGCAGAATAATTAACTTTACAGCGTACAGATCATTGTATGCACATGGTATTTTGGATATTCTCGTAAATGGCAATTTATCAGACCTTGAATTAAGTGACGATGAGGATGAAGACGATGGTTCAGATGCGATTATGCCTATCCAGCAGCGAGTGACAGACGCTTCAGATGAAGAAAATAATTCCAGTGTTACAGATGATGAGGGACGGGAAAGACTTCAAGGCAGAAGACATTTTTGGGGAAAATCAGAGAGGTAATTAAACCTGAATGTTCTCATAAATTTTCACTGCTGTGATTTTCTCAGAATTTCTAGCATGTGGTGGGTATTAAGGCCTAGAACATGTTCTAAACCTATAATTATGGCATTCAAGATTTGATACCTTTCAAATTCTTGCACCATCAGTGGAAAAATCACCACTTGAACATGAAGGCTTGAAGGCTTCGGACTACCTGAACCAGTATTTTGATTCTTGATTTTGTGCAGAAAATGACAGAATTTACTAACATGAGGTACTTACAAGTGACAGGGAAGCCTCGGTTATTGACATACAAAGAAATGCTAGTTTTTATTAGGACCAGCATTTTTATTTCTTGTTTGGGTTATCCACGCATTAAGATGTATTGGTCCAAGTCAACAAGAGTACCGGCAATTCCAGACAGAATAGCCCGTAATAGATATTTTTGTATCAGGGCTAATTTAAAAGTTACAGATGACATGACGGTCTCTGAAGAAACGAAGAAAACTAATAGGCTATGGAAAGTCAGGCCAATATTGCAGAGGGTGAGGGAGTGGTGTTTGAAATCACCACGTGAGGGAAATGTAGCCATCGATGAACAAATTATACCATTTACTGGTGTTTGCGGAGTTAAACAGTTTGTCAGAGGGAAGCCAAATCCTGAAGGCCTTAAAAAACTTTGTTCTTGCTGTTCCTTCAGGTCTGGTTCTTGATTTCGAAATTTACCAAGGCAAGGAAACCTTCTCTGAAGCAACAGGTCAGAGCTCAGGGCTTAGTGTTGGTGGATCTGCTGTCCTAAGACTATATGAAACTTACTAGGTGGAACACACGTATTTTTTGACAGATATAAACACCACTACCAATTTTAGAAAAGTTAGCAGAAAGGAATATCCCGAGCACGGGCACAATAATGAAGTCTAGGATGTCAAGTCCAGTGCATTTAACTAATGACGAGATGATGAGCAAAATGCCTCGAGGAACCTCATATCAGTCTGTAAGAGAGGACAGGGCAATTAGTATAGTGAAGTGGTACGATCAGAAAGCTGTTCTGTTATCATCGACGAAAATAGGTGTGTAACCAGAAGACTCTTGCCGTCAAGAGGTATCTGCCAAAAGGCCAAGAACTAGCAATGGGACAGATGGCACACAGTGCCAAAAGGAAAGGCAACACTTGCCTGTGATGATGGACATAAAGAATAGTATGAGATGTAAAAACAAGGGTTCCACGAAGAAAACAAATGTAATGTGCCAGGGTTGTGACAAGTACTTCTGTGTGACAATGCAGAACAATTGTTTCTTTGGGTTTCATGACAATTGATTGGTACCAAAGCTTCCAATGAACATATAACTGATTGTCAGTTTTGCTTTTGTCCAATGCTAATTCATTATTGTTTTTTTTAAATGCGAAGTGGTACGAATGTCTGTTTTTACATAGCATTTCATTCCTGAGGTGCTATACTAATATTCATTAATGTATCATATTTGCTTTACAATAGCAGTGTCAAAATATCTAATGTTATCGATGATTTGCCTCATGCTACAAGTGGTATACACGTGTTTCCTTATTAATATTTCATCATTTATTTTTAATTCATTATTTGTTTGTAAGTATGTACCTTTGAGTGATTATTTCCTAACCAAAAACTTCATTATTATTTGCGAAATGTGCCATGATTAGTGTTTCAGTGTAAATTTAAAAATATTCAAGTCCAATGCCATAATATAAGAATAAAGACTCAATGTCCATTCAAATGGACATGCTTATTTAACTTGGTAACGTTGTTTTTAAATATCACCATATTCCCTTTATCTGATCCTATATGACATGTATAAGTTAGTTTTAAGAAGATTGCAATTCTGTAACAGTCTGGGGTCTCAGGAGGATATTGGAGCTTAAACATTGGTCCAATGAGAATAATTCGAAAATTAGTGTTACTAAAATTAAAATGGTGTCAGTAGGGAACAGACGTAAGATGGAATGCCAGGTAAGGAATATAAAGCTAGAACAAGTGACCCTTTTCAAATACTTAAGATGTGTATTTTCCCACGACGATAGCATTTTAAGTGAAATCGATTCAAGGTGTCCTGATGTTAATGTAGTGCGTTCGTAGTTGCGATTTACGGCGTTCTATGAGTGAGCTTTCGGACGACACTGTCTTCACAATGAGCTGTTAGTGGACCGACATTGTTCTACGGGAGTGAAAGGTAGGTGGATTTAGGTGATCTTATTCATAATTTGGATGTAACAGACATGAAGGTTGCGAAAATGATTGCTGGTTCAAAAGTTGATGATGATGATGCTTGTTGTTTTAAGGGGCCTAACATCGAAGGTCATCGGCCCAGGTTCAAAAGTAGTGGATTCATGGCAGGAGGGTAATCGGAATGAGGAGATAAAGCCTACATTAGGAATGAACCTGGTGTATTTTACTTAATAAGATAGTAGGGGTATATACAGATAGGTCCTATTCTTTTTTCCGTCGTCGACCTTTACGCGCTTTGTCGTATCAATACCGAATTTGACGGTTGGATCGATTATGCGTTTCCTTGTTTTTTCTTTTTCTGCCAAAGGCAATGATATATATTCGACCACCGTTGCCAGTATAACAGCTGCTCATTCTTCTTTTTATTATTGTTATTATTAAAAATCACAGCAATAATGAACTTTTGGAAATCCTTCTTCTTCCTCTTATCATAATCATCTTCATCACCTCGTTAATGCAGATGCGTTTGTTATGTGGATTTGGCCCTGTTTTATGGCCGGATGCCCTTCCTGACGTTAACCCTACATGGAGGAATGTAATCACTATTGAATGTTTCTGTGGTGGTTGGTAGTGTAATGTGGTGTGTGAATATGAAGAGGAGAGTGTTGAGACTGACACAAACACCCAGTCCCCGAGCCAGAAGGATGAATCAGAAGCGATTAAAATCCCCGACCCGGCCGGAATCTAACCCGGGACCCCCTGAACTGAAGGCCAGTACGCTGATCATTCAGCCAACAAGTCGGACTTAATGCAGATGCGTTTATCAATATAAAATTTAGTTGAACCTGTACTGACCAATTCATTTGTATTTTCATGCTTCTATCTCAACGTTCTGTACAATCAACCGCAACGAATGTGTTTTGAAAATTAGGGAAGTATATTTTGTGCAGTTAATTTCAAACTCAGTTTACTGGTGTGAGGTCCGAGGGTTGTAGAGCGCAGAATGCAATAAAACGCCTTGTTAACTTCAATGAACCCATTTGGAGTCTATGATATCTTGAACTGTATTACTGTAAATCCAGCATCATAAGACTGGATATCTTTCAATGACGATGGAGAAATTTCCCACCCTTAGCACTGCATTGACAGAAACTCAATAGATGCTTTGAAGGGGTGAAGATACGATCTCAGCAATACCATTTAAAGCACCAAAAGGACTTCGTGAAGAATGACAGGATATAGGCAGTGGCCGTTTTGTGACAGCTGAGCCTTGGCCTTTGAGATCACTCTCAAGATGTGCCTGCATATTGCTCTTCTATCACGCTGAGTTCAAAGCGTTCTTGTACACCAAGTCACGAGATAAGGAAAATAACAGCTATGTATATTCATTGGTGTATATTTTCATACCAACACACTGCATAGATGATTATGTGACTTAAAATGTTAAGAAGTACACGTAACATCATATTGAAGTGATACTATGTGTGTGTGTTTGTGTGTGTGTTTGTGTTTGCTGAATCCTCAGTCCGAAGGCTGATTTGATAACCAGTAGCTCCTCCATCAGCTATAATAGTCTGACCATTGAGGAGAGTTTCTTGGGAAATGGAGTGTATGATACTCTTCCGCTACTTTCTTCACTGAGCCAAAGTATATTATTATTCCTGGGCATATCAATACCAAGCACAATGAATTATACATACCTTCCGACCTACAGGTTATAGATCCATACACACCACTCATCACAGGGACTGGCTGCATAAGAAATGGTATTACGAGCATCATCAAAATTCATACTATCAGCGTCAGAATCAGACTGAAGCTGACCGTTGAAAGTAATAAAACTGTTCTATTCTATAGCAGTAGTTACGGTGTACTATAAACACTATTTCGCATCTGAGATTTAATGAACAGTAGTACTACGTAATACACCTAACAAAAAATAAATATTTCAGTAAAGAAGGGTGAACTAGTGTATTTGAGTTTCGAATATTTTTTTTTTGCTAGTTGTTTTACATCGCACCGACACAGATAGGTCTTTCGGCGACGATGGGACAGGAAAGGGCTAGGAGTGGGAAGGAAGCGGCCGTGGCCTTAATTAAGGTACATCCCCAGCATTTGCCTGTTGTGAAAATGGGAAACCACGGAAAACCATTTTCAGGGCTGCCGACAGTGGGGTTCGAACCTACTACCTCCTGAATACTGGATACTGGCCGCACTTAAGCGACTGCAGCTATCGAGCTCGGTTTTCGAATATTTACGGCCTTAAGTAACGTTAAATTGGTTTTGTGTGATTAATACAAAAAAATGAGCGGTCATGGGTTTTCCTCAATTCGTTTGTATGATTGTATGTCTAACCCTTAGTCCTGTTTGCTCATGCGGTTGAATGCTTTTCCTGACACCAACCTCAGCTGAGGAGCTTAATGAAAATGAAATGAATGATGGTGAAGGAAACAGGGCAAGGAGATGGAAGGAACCGGCTGTGGCATATGAATAGGAACTCTCCCGCATTGGTCTGAAAGTGAAAATTGGACACCACAGAAAACGATTCTCAGAACAGCCCACGATGGGTTTTGAAACCACTCCTCTTCCGAATGCAGAGCTCGGCGACCTAAGCGTTCAATATCAATAATAATAATGTTATTTGTTTTACGTCCAACTAACTACTCTTTTACGGTCTTCGGAGACGCCGAGGTGCCGGAATTTATTCCCGCAGGAGTTCTTTTACGTGCCAGTAAATCTACCGACACGAGGCTGGCGTATTTGAGCACCTTCAAATACCAGCGGACTGAGCCAGGATCGAACCTGCCAAGTTGGGGTCAGAAGGCCAGCGCCTTAACCGTCTGTGCCACTCAGCCCGGCAAGCGTTCAATATCATCACTGAAATAACTTCATGCTTGATTGTAGTTGATATCTACTGAGGTAAACAGCTTTCTCCTTTTACACTTCGAAAAAGCCTGCAACGTCTTGTGCCAAACAGCTCGAATTTCTCTTCATCCACAAACAACATATTTTCTTCCAATTATTAACAGTCCAATGGACGTGTAGTTAGGCCCAAAATTGTCTTTTACTCTTAATGACAGTCCTCAGTACGAATTCCCTCACCGCAATACATCCATAAAGATTTGCATAGTGAAATGGTCTCTTTACTGCAGAAAGAGGCCCCCTCCACAACTGATTAACATCTGCAGACAGCCTTGACGCTGTTTAGAAGCGATCACGTTTAGTGGTCTCTACCAATATGTCTTCAATTTCCGACGTTTCCGCCTTAGGCCTTCCGTTGTGATTACTACGAGTAATACAGCGTAATGTACACGTCGTTAGGGCACGTAATATGTCTCCGCTACTTCACGCATTGTACGTCAGCTATGTGTAATCTTTTTATTTCAACACGTTCCTCTATTTAAAGTCCATTTTTTGCCTATTTTAATAGCTACAACTTCCTTTAAGCTTACCTGTGTAGAACTAAACAGCTTTCGTTTGCCAGTACTTACTTAGTCACCTTGTGTGAGCGACATCTAATGAATTACAGACACATTCCATGCTCCAAAACAATTTTATGGTAAATGTTCCCTATGAGGGGTCATCAATGTTTCAGCTTAAAAATATTATATGGCTTTTTTATGTATGAATGTTGAATATCGGGTCAATGATTGCTTCAGTGATCTCCTTTATATAGCAAGTATTAGGCTCGTGGCCTATTTCAGCTTTACTTTCCCATCTCTTCGCATGACGTACAATACCTTCCTTACCTTCGGTTGTGTAACGAGACCATCTTTAGCCGTAGCGCGTAAACCTCTCATGACGTCATAACCTAATCTGCCTTATCTTAACAGTGACGCATAAGAGTGCAAGCTTAAACTCACAGACTCCGTTTCGACTACCCGGTTTAACCTAAAAGGCTACCCTAACCTCACAGGCTCGGGTTAGACACTCTGATTAACTGACAGGCATACTGCAACGGTTCGAATCCCCGGGTCACCCTAACCCAGGGCCTCTCAAACGCCCAAAATATCACGCGTGCAAATTGAGGCTCAGACTTCCCGTGCACAGTGCGTCGGTCCCATTCGGCTCGGCTCGGACCAACGTTTCGTCTCTGGGCTACTCGGCTAAGCTCGGTTCAACTCGGCTCGGATTTGGAGCCGTACGGAGCAAGTGGGAGACAGGCGGAGCGAGCGAGACAGGCGTGGGGAAAGAGAGAGACAGCGCTATTGCTCCAAATCGAGGAGTGGGGGTCTGCACTCTGGTCAACCAAGCGAAATCGTCTTTTGCACCGTGCACAGTGCATGCACCAGGTGCATGCACTCTGAGAGGCCCTGCCCTAACCTAACAGCTTTGGCTTTGAGTGCTGCGGCTAACCTCACAGGCTCCGGTCAAACTACTCCGTTAACCCTAACCTCACAGGCTCGGGTTCGATCCCCCAGTTAACATAACAGCCCTACCTTAACCTAACCGGCCTAAGTTCAACTCATTGGCTAGTCCTACCATAACTTCACATGGTCTTTAACTTTACAGGCTGACTAAGTGTCAACTTCCCCGCTAAACTTACACGCTTTAGTTCGACTCCCTGTCTATTCCTACCCCGGTAGTACATATACATAATGCATTAGTACTGTAGTCTAGGGGTTAATAAAATAGATGACTACTGCAGACAACTGGTACTTTTTCAGCGTCCCACAACTCGTAACCTGGGACCTCAAGCTGAGTTCGGCTAATATTTCTAATATGAGCTCTCTTATTCATTTCTCGTGATTTTCTGTGGTCTCTCTGAAAAATCGGAGGATTCAGCTGGGTTGTAGATTTCTGACTCGTGAACTATATTTTATTGCAATAACACCTAATTTACTATACAAAGCAGCTGCTGTCCACTCTTATCGGGTAAGGGCATTAACCGGTGGAAACCTAGCCTTGTATATGTAATATACTGTAGAGAGTAACAAAGAGCCAAGTTGCTTTCTTTGCAAGGTCACAAAAACCTCTTACTTTACACTTCCTGGCTCGTAGTGACATGTGTGTTTAATGCGCGTATATGCGTGAAAGAAGGCTATACTATTAAACATGCCACGCGCCGTTGAGTATCCGATAAGTTTTACTGCTTTCTCTTGCACTGTAAGCATACATTCTCAGCTGCCTGGTGACGAAGACATCTGTTACAATTAGCACGAATTAAATCTCTGACTTGACTGGGCATCGACTCTGGAACACAACTCTACTTCGTAAGACTACAGCGTTTCGACTCTAGCTGAGTCTATTTCTACCTATGTTAGGCTTTACTATTTAACCTCTCTTGATCAACTATTGCCTCTTCTAACTCTCTTAACTGAAATAGATTTATGTGCTACACTAGAATAGAATATCTCTTTAAGAGTATCAAGGTAACGGAAATATACACACAAAATATAATAACTCGAAGTCAGTGAAGCAAAGCAGAAAAAGTGCTATCACTCAGAAGACAAAATAGTTACGTAGACAGTGTCTTACTTACTTTATATAAACTGGGAGTAGTAGGTCTGAGGCAACGTTTACAAGCTCTACTCTAAATGACAAATTTGGATGGGACAGGATAACTAAAAAAACAACAATAGCTTGCACTTTTTCAACGTATACTACAGAGTATAATCAAAAGTACACTGCCGTAGCTTAATATTTACATTTACCATTTATACAATATACTGTATATACACTATACGTACAACTGTTTAAGTCTTACGTCCTAATACTCAACAGACGGCATACTCATGTAAAGTTATAACTATCAACATGGCTGTTTATCCAAGCTAGAGTATCATTTGGGATTTGTAATAAGAAAACGCTAATTGCCATCATTATTTAGAGCAAATTTGTGTATTAAATGCATGTAAAACTGATGTTTCTTACTCCGAAATAGATATTTTCTTCAATATTACGGGTGTGAAGAGGAGGAGAGAAGGGGAGGAGGCTACATATGTGAACGGTACTGGGTGTATGAGAAGGAGGAGGAGGTCACGTATGTGAAGGCTATTAGGGCTATGAGGAGAAGGTTACATATGTGAACGCTATTAGGTGTATGAGGTGGAGGAGGCCGTACATCTGAACGCTGCAGGGTTTATAAGCAGAAGGAGGAAGAGTGCTCATATACGAACGCTATTAGATCTGTGAGAAAGAGGTTACAGGAACGCTATTAGGTCTTTGAGGAGGAGGAGGAAGAGGAGGCAGTACATCTGAACGCTGCAGGGTTTATAAGCAGGAGAAGGAGGAGGCCGTACATCTGAACGCTGCAGGGTTTATAAGCAGAAGGAGGAAGAGTGCTCATGTACGAACGCTATTAGATCTGTGAGGAAGAGGTTACATGAACGCTATTAGGTCTTTGAGGAGGAGGAAGAGAAGGCAGTATATCTGAACGCTGCAGGGTTTATAAGCAGGAGGAGGAAGAGTCCACATATACCCTATACGAACGCTATTAGATCTGTGAGGAAGAAGTTAACATATGTGAACGCTATTAGGTCTATGAGGAGGAGGCCGTACATCTGAACGCTGCGCTGCAGGGTTTATAAGCAGGAAGAGTAAGTGTCCACATATACCCTATACGAACGCTATTATATCTATGAGGAAGAGGTTACATATGTGAACGCCATTAGGTCTATGAGGAGGAGGAGGCCGTACATCTGAACGCTAAGCAGGAAGAGGAGGCCCCATATGCGTATGCTATTAGGTCTATGTGGAGGAGGAGGAGGAGGAGGCATATATGAATGTCATTAGGTCTATATATATGAACCCTTCCAGTTCTTTGAGGTGGTGGATTAGGTGGAGGAGGTCATACTTTGGACATATTTTCCTCAATAATACCCGCATGGGGTAAATCTTTTTCTATTTCTAGAATATCTGCTTCATTCTCCCTATGACCTTTAACTTGAGAGGCTTTTAGCAGTTGCATATTTCTCTCATCTCCAAGTGCTGCTCTGAGACGAGGTACTAGAACGACCGCCTTGCAAGAATTTGAAGTGACAAGCTGATAGCAGGAATGTGATCTGTTATAAAGTTCGCTTTTATAATATATTATATATCGTATGATAGAGAGGCAGGGGATGAAAGATAGGCGATCAGCTTACATATAACAGGTATTCAGCTTTCGATATTAACAATCTATCGGTCATAGTCAAACGAATCACATCCTACTCCTTAGAAAACAAGTAAATAAACATTTAGTATTGCCAGTTTCTCCTTTTAAACCATTCTAGATCGCATTGTACTCTAGTACTGTCACATACTATTATTATTACCTTCTATAATTTGTTTAGCGCCTACCTTAAAGCGATTAGCTTTAATTTTAAGAGTCTTAGGGGGTTGATTAGGATATGAGATTTCTAAATTTTCTTTATCTTACAACCTGTTATCACTAAGGACATTCCTGTTATCTAACTTCATAGGTTCAATTATTATTATTATTATTATTATTATTATTATTATTATTATTATTATTATTATTATTATTATTATTATTATTATTATTATTTAATTACAGCACATATTCAACAAACAACATCTTGCTCAAAAATGTGTGTGTGTGTATGTGCGTGTGTGCATGTGTGTTTGTGCATGCTCTAGGTTATGCTAAGTGTAATATGTCACGCAGGCATGCTGCTATTCCAGCAAAGTGTTATGAGTAGGTTGGTTGAGTGCTGAACACGCAGCTGTAAATTTGATAGGAACCGCGAAATTAAAAATATAAATAATTTGAACGTATAACGTAATATTGTGAGAAAACCGCAATACTAACGCCTGAGTGTCATACATCAAACTAAATGTCTCCATCTCAGGATAACTAGAAAAATAATTTATTAAGTCCTTTATTTGCATAAAATAGTATTTTTTCAAATAGTACGGTACGTATGTCATTGAAATTAACTGTAAGCGCCAGCAGATGACTCTATGAATGTTGTCTCCGCTGATCTTTCTATCCCAGTCCGGCTCCATGGCTAAATGGTTAGCGTGCTGGCTTTTGGTCACAGGGGTTCCGGGTTCGATTCCCGGCAGGGTCGGCAATTTTAACCATGGTTGGTTAATTTCGCTGACACGGGAGCTGGGTGTATATGTCGTCTTCATCATCATTCCATCCTCATCATTACGCGCAGGTCGTCTACGGGTGTCAAATTAAAAGACCTGCATCTGGCGAGCCGAACTTGTCCTCGGACACTCCCGGCACTGAAAGCCATACGCCATTTCATTTTTCTATCCCAGCCAGGTAGAGGGTTTTGTGAAAATCACCTATGCTGATCTTTCTATGTTAGACCGATAGATGGCTCTGTGAAATCATGTTATCACCAGAACGTTAGTTGTTGCTCCATGTTTGTTCTAATAATCAAGAAACACATAGGTCGTTGGAGAAATAGAAAGGCATCCATCTCAAGATATACTGAACCCATAATTCTACCTTTCTGAAATTTCGACTACAAGATGAAGTGCATCCATATTGTTATTGCAAGCTCATCTCTCGTTCTGTGGCATGACAACTCACAGCGGGGAGCGGCCCACCTAAATTCGAACGAGGTCGGAGCTTTTTGGAAAATCTCGGGTAATTAATAATAAAATTCTGGATAATAACCCTCATTGTGAGAGATTTCGGCAGTGTCATTAACAAAGAAGTAATTAATTAAGAATTTTGGGAAATACAGTATTTGATGAAGCTAAGCGCACAGGGTAGAAATGTATTTAATTAGGCTTGGAGAGAAGGTAGCACCTATCTTGGCTGAGAGGAAAACACTTGTCAAGTACATGCAGTCAAAATACGCAGGAACCCCCGTGCTCAAAATTAATTAACTAATTACGCCCGTTAAAAAACAAGAAAAAATAGCAAACAACACCATCATGACTAGAAAATTAGGTGGAATCTCTGGGGTGAGTCTCGAAGAAATCGGTAAAGTGGTCATCAATTTGAATTATTGCACCACAGTAGATGAGTTAGCCCTGTTGTCGCAAGTCCACGAGTGTAGTATTGAATTGTAATCTCAGTCAGTAATTTTTAATTTTGATAAAAAACCTCGTTTTTCCGTAATTTCATATTTTTTGGAATAAAACGTTTTTCTTTTTACACCGCTATACAATTGACTTTTTTGTAGGTTCCCTTTGTTTTTCCACATGGTATTTAATGGTTAGTACTTAACACAGTAACGTGTTTACTGTGGGTCTGTAGTGACGTAAGATGGCGGCAGAGGTTACATTATCACCAGTGCTAGTAGAGAGAGTTCCACCTGTCTATTTACTATATGTCTGTGAGTGTTACGGACAACGATTTGTGACAGCTTTCGTGAGGTTAATCTATATAGAACCAAAATCAATTCTTATTTGGGCTTAAAATATCGAGATTTTAATGTTCCAAGTTTCTTCCACCAGTTATAAGTTGTCGTGTAAGCGAACGGTCGGTAAACAATATGCTAGTAGAGTAGCAGAGTGGCCAAGGCACTCGTTGTGAAAAGGAAGGTACGAAGGTTTGAGTGCCAATTAAGTTTGGTGTTATTTAATTAAAATTCAAAGTTTTATTTTCCCTTCCGTTGTTCGTGCTTCCATATGTGTAGGCCTTGTATGCATATATCGACTTATTGCCTTTGAGCCTTCTATCTGCAGGCTTCTGTGAACTAAGTGCCTCCAGGATTCCCAACTTTGCTCCCGATAGCGCTACGCGGAAGTAGTCGAACGGAAACGTCCTTTTACGCGGAGGGCAAGTTACGCGCTACTCTACCCATAGGTGGTAGAACCGGTCCTTAGTCAGCACATCTATGCGGCGGAGGTAGCCTCCAGGTGGAGGGCGCTGAACACGTGAAAAACCACTACTACTATTATTATAGTTTTACGGTCCACCAACTACATTTACAGAGACGCCAAGATCGAAACTTTGGCCCACAATAGTTCTTTTGCTTGTCAGTAAATCTACCGACTTGAGGCTTTTATATTGGAGCACCTTCAAATATTACGGGAATGAGCCAAGAACGAAACATTAGAAGGACAGCAACCTACCGTCTGAGCTACTCAACCTGTCGATACCTTTGATCAGATAGAGTGTATGTCAAACTGACGTGTGTATCAGTGATAATAGAAATAGCTGTGGTTACACGTCGTTAATGGTAAATTTAATAGCTTAATTTCGATAGAGAATGATACCTTCAAACATCTGAAAACTGTCTAGAAATAAAAAAATCTTCCGCCTCTCACTGTGTATAGGGAAATAACAAACAAATATGACATCATGGAACGTCAAACAAAAGAATACGCGTCAAGTATTATTTAATTCATTTCTTCCTTTCTTAATGCATTTTCCCCCAAAGATTGGTTTTCGCTGGGACGTAGCGAGGGATCCCACCTCTGCCGCCTCAAGGGCAGTGTTTTGGAGCGTGACACATTACGTTGGGGATACAACTGCGGAGGAGAACCAGCACCTCGCCAAGGCAGGACGATGGAAAGATAGGAAATGTTAGATCATGAAGACTGATGGAAGTGGCCGTGGCCTTAAGGGGTCTGGTACAGGTTACCATGGTAAAATTTCAACAATTATCAATTTTTTCCCTTCAAAACCACAACAGTTACACCAATGAAATTGTGTGCACGCAAAGCGCTGGCAGTGTTTTATATGCAAAAAAGCATTACCATCATGTTAAAAAATAATATGTGTATTTTTCAAAATTCAAAATGGTGGTTGTTCATCATATAAAGCTGCAGCATTTTATTGATAACGCCTGTAATTTTCAATATTTTTAGGTTCTGTCAATTTTATTTTATTGCAAACATTTTCCTCTAGAAAAGGAAATACTTTCAGCAACACATATTAGAAAATAATATTTTTACTTTTGTATTGAATGAAAATGTCAAAATTTTACAATATTTTGCTACATTTTAATTTTTTAAAATAAACTATCTTAGAGACATGAATTTAAATCATTTTATAGATATAGTAAGCAGAAATGCACACAAAAATTTCATTAGTCTATGTCAATTAATTTTTTAGTTATGATTAAAACGGATGTCAAAAACACAACTCTGAGAAAATGAGCGATAAACAATTGTGCATAAATCTTACATACAATAAACCTTGCTACTGAAGTCAAAATGCCCCTGCAGCATACGTTTTGCCGTTGTGCCTTCTACTTCTGATTTCTGGTCAGTTTCTTCCCATCCGAGCCACTTCTTGCTTATTCTTGACTCTTTTGTTGATTAACGTTTCCTTTTCTCTGCCGTCACTACTCTTGTATCATCTGCATCACGTAGTGCAAGTTCACAAAATGTAGATGCTACCCCCAACGCTTTCAGAATGAGCATCCTGTTCTTCATGCCATCATTAAATGTGACAGTGGCAATATTTGCAGCAATTTTCACTATTTCCTTCCCACAAAGCCAGTTTTAGGGCAAATTTTCCACATTTTTGAGTTCAAAGACGCAGTTGATTTTTGAGTGTTTGATCCCACACATCTTGAAAGTAGTTCAGTTGCAAATAACCTCTAAAATACAGGCTTGATTGCCACAATTACTGCAGGCGGTGAGGTATTTTTATGTGCATTAAATGAAGCGAAACGGAAAGAGCACGCGGGGGCGTGGCAGTGTGGCAATCCACCCTGTCAGGAGGAACATTGGGAGCAGGGCTTTGCCTTTTAAAACATAACTCAAAAACTATGTCGCATAATGACATATTCTTTCACCAAAATGTTCCAAAAGGATAGGAGCATAAAATAAAAAAAATATTTTGAAAGATTACTTTTGAAGGTCATAAGCAGTACCAGACCCCTTAAGTTAGGTACCATCCCAGCATTTACCTGGAGGAGAATTGGGAAACCACAGAAAATCACTTCGAGGATGGCTGAGGAGGGACTCGAACCACCCCTCTACACAGTTGACCTCCCGAGGCTAACAGGACTCCGTTCCAGCCGTCTTACCACTTTTCAAATTTCGTGCCAGAGCCAGGAATCGAACCCGGACCTCCGGGGATGGCAGCTAATCACACTAACCACCACACTACAGAGGCGAACATTTATTTACTTACGAATTGTAATTCAAACGGATTAATTAATGCTTCTGTTGACTGGGTAGCGGATTCCATTAACTATAGGCTACGTAATTTGCTTCAAACTGTGAAACTTAATTTTAATACAGTCGGTTAGCATGTAAAGGGGTTTATGAGGAATAAACCAGTTTCAGTAGATTTAATAATACATTAAAGTACTCTACCCGGGAGCACACTGTCCAATATTCCGGGGACCCCTCCGAAAAATTGATAGTAGATGAAGTGATATCACCCATGTAATAATAATAATAATAATAATAATAATAATAATAATAATAATAATAATAATAATAATAATAATAATAATAATAATAATAATAATAATAATAATAATAATAATAAATGAAGTACAGTGCTTTAGACAGCACTAATGGATAGAATTATTTCTATAAAGGTGACATATAGCGGAGATCTCCATATGAAACAGGCTCGCAGAGTAACAGGACTATAATGGAATTTGAAGAAGGTACTTTTGGATTAATATACTGTATTATAGTCATCTACGCAGGAAGGTGGGCTTATTGCAAAAGCCATTGGGATATTCATTGATCAATATATCAGGCAACATACTCACGATCATTTTGTAAAAGAGAGCGCAGTCATGGTGGAGTGCAGTTTGGATGAAAACCAGTGTAGTTTCTGAACACAGAATGGCTCTCAGAACCAAGATTTTCCGTATGAACCAAGTTACTTAAATATGCTACGTAAGGAATTTACAGTTATGCTTAGTAGACCCAGAGAGGGCATATGCCAGCAACAAGTCAAAGTTGATGGCCATAGTAAGATATTTTGCGATCAGGGATTGGCCATTAAAGGCAATCAAGGGTATTAATATTGACAATCCGGCCACTGTAAGAACTGATGGTGGAATGAGTTCTGGGATTAACGTAGTTACGGAAAATGGACAAGGCTACGATCTTTCTCCTTCAGTATTCATGGCTTACTTGGTAAACTTACTGAAATATATAAAAAGTTAAAGAATGATTCATTTAAATGGAACTGTAGTAAAAAGTCCTAACGGCAGTCTAGGCTGAATTCCTGTAATGTAATTTTTGGAGCTTGGTAAGAGGGGCAGCGAGTAAGATTTGCGAATTATCATTTTGAAATTAAATTGACGTCATTTGGGATGAAGCCTAAGGCGACTGACTATCAGATAGGGAACACGAAAACTGGAACGAGAGGATCATTTTATGTACTTTGGATGTGCATTTTCCCATGATGCTAGCATTGTAAGTAAAATATGACCAACGTATAACAAGGCTGAAGTATTGAGCACGAAATTGCGATCAACGGTATTCGTAATAGATTCGCTCTTAAACGAAATTGCACCTATCAATTTTCAGGCTGACCCTGCTATGTTGGAATGAAAACCGGATGGATTCAACATACCTCATTGATAAATTGAAATAGCGAGAATATTTGCCGGTACACACAGATGAAAGCAATGGAAGAAGGGTACCGGTATATTAGTAATGAACTCGATGAAGGAAGCTGTGCGTATGAATCCACTCTGATGTTAGATTGATATAGGAGAAAGGTGATCGACATGTTAATAGGAGAATGATGAACAGAGCCACGGGGAATAGAAACAAAAATAATCGATGATAAATTTCGGAAATATCCATGATTGTCGAAGGCTTTTCTGAATAAATACACAACTTCCCTCATTATGCCCAGTTTTATCAATTCTTTGAAAACCAATAGTTTTGCATGAAAAAATGGAAATAACAAATGTAGTAATCCAGACTACATCAATGCTCATGATTTTTCCGGAGATATTCTAACTTCCACTTCAGATGTTGCTGGATGGTATTAATGCCATTTGCAGCAATGTTATCACCTGTCGTACATGCTTTGATGCTGTATGACCCGCTGTGTCGATGAACGTTTGTGGCTTATTCCTTTGAGTCCTTTGTTGTGCTTTATAACGCAGCGAACCCTGCCCTAGATGACTTATGATCCAGTTAGTTTATTGAAACAAGATCACACTCACAGAACAATAGTCTAGCTGCCGCAGTAATGTTCGAGGCCAACGGCTAATATATGAGCGACCAGCCGACATCAAATTCAAGACTATTTTGGTGCCTAACTTAGTTTGCACTTACAGTCCAAACAAAGTGAGGGAACATGGCATGCGGCGCGCTAATATCCCAAGGCTCTTGACTGAAATAACAAGCAGTAATGTAATGTTAACTGTTCCCAAATACGCCGCAGGTATGTAATTTTAGCATACAATTTGACTCAAGTAACTGGGAGTAAATTTTTGGCATAGCGAACAAACAAAATTTTGAAGAAGTGTCCTCATTTCTTATTTTGCACTCTTTTGTACATTTAAACATTCTACAGAAGTCAGATTCTTGGGTTGAATGGTCAGCGTTGAGGCTTTTGTTACAGAGGATCCCGGTTTCGATTCCCGGCTGGGTCGGACATTTTAATTCTGTCTGATTAATTCTTCTGCCTCGGGGACTGGTTGTTTGTGTTTGTCGCAATACTCTCCTCTGCGTATTCAGACAACTCACCATGCTATTCACCGCCACTGAAACACGCAATAGTGATCCTATCCCTCTACATAGGGTTGGCATCAGGAAGGGCATCCAACCGTAAAACATGGCAAAATCGACGTGTGCGACGCAGTTCGCACCCTGGACCGCACAGGCGTGGGTAAATCTGTAGAATATTAATAAGGAAACATTCCACTCGACTTCATCACTAGAAATGAAATTTAGTTTTACATTTCGTAATAATATTCTCCTTCTTCTTCACCTTTCATAATGTGTTTACCCACCAGGGTTAGTTTTTCTCTCAGAATTAGCGTGGGCTCAAACCTCTACCGCCTCAAGGACAGTGTCCTGCAGCGTGGACACTGGGTCGGGGGATACAACTTTTTTTTTTTTTTTTTGCTATTTGCTTTACGTCGCACCGACACAGATAGGTCATATTGCGACAGCGGGGCAGGAAAGGCCTAGGAATAGGAAGGAAGCGACCGTGGCTCAGCATTTTCCTGGTGTGAAAATGGGAAACCACGGAAAACCATCTTCAGGGCTGCCGATATTGGGGTTCGAACCTAATATCTCCCGGATGCGAGCTCACAGTTGCGCGTCCCTAACCGCATGGTCAACTCGCCCGGTGGGGATACAACTGGGGAGAACGGCCAGTACCTCGCCCAGGCGGCCTCAACTGCTATGCTGAACACGGGCCTTGGTGGAGGATGGGAAATTTGGAAGGGATAGATAAGGAAGAGGGAAAGAATTGGCCGTGGACTTAAGTTACAGTAGGTATCATCGCGGCATTTGTCTGGAGGAGAAGTGGGAAACCACGGAAAACCCCTTCCAGGAGGGCTGAGGTGGGAATCGAGTCCACCTCTACTCTTTTGACCTCCCGAGGTTGAGTGGACCCCGTTCCAGCCCTCGCACCACTTTTCAAATTTCGTGGCAGAGCCGGGAATCGAACCCGGTCCTCCAGGGGTGGCAGCTAATCACACACTAACCACTACACCACAGAGGCTATATATATGCCTATATATACGGATATTTATTTGTGGACAGTTTTATTCCTCTTAACGTGAGAGTAGAATCATGGCACTGTTAAGGTGTAAGTGTGACCTGAGCTCCAGTCTCTGTGATGCTAGTGTAGTTACGTTTCCAGACCTGACCGTCAGTGGCCTGGTTTTCGTGGCCAAATAGTTACATATACTGGGTGATTCAGCTGCTCCTGGCGTTTCTGCTTCTAGGCATATCAACGAATGTCAGCTGGGTGATGGTTGATTTTCCTTAGCCGTGTACCAAACTACAGTCGCCTTTAAAGCACTTACTGCGTCGTCACTGCATGACTTTTGCAAGAACATGTATGCGACAAGTACTTACACAATAGGTACATCAAACGGTCATATGGTTATGTAAAATGTAAGTGCCAATTATAAGCTTTCGATTGGTTATGAAATTATCGCTAAAAGCGATGGCATACTGATAGAAAACGTGTGTGAGTTTGTGAAGCGGGACGTAGTTTTACACCAAGTACGTTTTCTGATAAACTGGAGACAACAGTCACCGTGGTGCAGTGGACTAACCACAGACGTGTTGACGCATGTTGCGTTGGTAGGTGGGTTTGAATATCACGAACGATAAAAACTTTTATGCGAATTTCCAACTATGAGGATCAAATAAGGGGCCATTAGTGCCACATTCGACCAATAGCATGCATGTTGAATGTGTAGTGGCCTGACATTTTGTGTAGCCTAGCAGTTCTGTTAATTTCTTCGCCATGTATTCAACAGGTGAGTGTGTTGACATGCTCCTCATCTACGGCGAAGCAAGACAGAACGCACAGGAAGCACAGCGCCTGTACCAGGAATAATTTCCACACAGACAACAACCAAACGCAAATATGTTTAGGATGGTGGAGCGACGTATGCGTATAACTTCGTCACTTTCCCGAACAGGTCCTGTCGGAGAGGCATCAGTTACGTTCCGTGAAACTGCTGAGATGGTTTTGGACACTGTCCGGGAGAATCCTCACACGAGTACCCGGGCACTAGCACAACAGGCCAACAAGAGCCTGTCGTCTGTTGTAAGGATATTGCATTCCAAGTTTTTTCGTCGGTATCACGTGCAACTAAATCAAGAACTCCACGGACGAGATTTCGAAACTCGTGTTGATTTCTGAGCGTGGATACTGAGGCAAGCGGCAAGTGATCCAGAGTTTTTATCTCACGTTTTTTTTTTTCGGCCGAGTCACGATTTCATAATAATGGCTCTGTGAATCGTCATAATATGCACTACTGGAGTGTTGAAAATCCCCACTGGGTAAGGCAGGCAGCATTTCAAGGACGATGGGGAGTAAATGTCTGATGTAGTATACTGGGTGATCACCTAATTGGACCATATTTCTTTTAGGGTCATTTGACAGTAGCCCGGTACCTACAGTTTCTTGAAGACCAACTACCATTGTTGCTAGAGGATGTGCCCCTGGGTGAGCGTGTAACCATGTGGGATCATCACAACGGAGCTCCCCCTCACATGTCAGCGAAATTTCGCAACAACCTGAATGTTACACATCCCGGTCGATGGGTAGGAAGGGAAGGACCTGTCACCTGGCCTGCTAGATCGCCCGATTTGACGCCACCGGACTTCTTCCTATGGGGCTATTTGAAGGATATATTGTACGCTCAGCAGCCGGAAAATCCTGAAAGCCTTCGAAACCTTATGACGGAATCCTGTGAATCCGTAATACCTACAGTACTACAAAGACTCCGAATGGCAGTTCAACGGCGTGCTGAAACGTGCATTACTGCAGAAAGCCATCTATTCGAAGACTTCCTGCGCTAACAGGCTGTTGTTCAGTCTAGCGGATTCGAACCCCCAACCATTCTATTCTCATCCAGCCCTGTTTATACAACATCCACATAAGCAGCCCTAATGGCATAGAACAGTGCCAAAATAAATAAATAAATAAATAAATAAATAAATAAATAAATAAATAAATAAATAAATAAATAAATAAATAAATAAATAAATAAATAAATACAGTAATAAATAAATAAATAAGTAAATAAATAAATTAATTAGATATTGCGCCTCTGCAGTGTAGTGGTCTTCCTGATTAGCTGCTACCCCCGGAGGCCCGGGTTCGATTCCCAGCTCTGCCACGAAATTTGAAAAGTTGTACGAGGGCTGGAACGGGAGGTCAAGTGAGTAGAGATGGGTTCATTTCCAACCTCAGCCGTCCTCGAAGTGGTTTTCCGTGGTTTCCCACTTCACCTCCCGGCAAATGCCGGGATGGTACCTAACTTAAAGCCACGGTCACATCCTTGCCTCTTCCTGCCCTGTCCCTTCCAATCTTCCCATCCCTCCACAAGGCCCCTGTTCAGAACAGCAGGTGAGGCCGCCTGGGCGAGGTACTGGTCCTCATCCCCAGTTTTATCCCCCGACCCAAAGTCTCCCGCTCCAGAACACTGCCCTCGAGGCGGTAGAGGTGGGATCCCTCGCCGAGTCCGAGGAAAGATCCGACCCTGGACGTTAAACAGATTCAGAAGAAGAAGAAAAAGAAGAATTAATTAAATAAGCCACGACGTGAGGGTATTCGTATACATTGGCTCTGTGGATGATTCTCGAAGTACAAAATGCGAATAAAATTTACATGCTCAAGTGGGTTTCGAACCCACGTACCAAACACAGATGTATTAACAGCACCGCACTTAACCTATGACAGACGTTATCCCGTAGTTGCTGAAGGGAGCCGGTGTTACTTGCTTCGCTCTGGACGGCTGTTTGTCACGTGACAAGAGAGCAGCGGACAGGCGGGTTGCAAACCGTGGCCGTAGTGTACTTGCCGCTCGGAAATGTTACCATATAAACAACAGCTTTAATAATAACAATAATAATAAATATTTGGAGCATCGATCATGTGAGACGAACGGGACAGATATTATACAACAGGACAAGAAAATTATTCATTGACAAAGGAATATATAGCAGTGTGCAATATGTCCTGAATAAATAAATACATTTTCACGATTAACTGAAGCTTTTGCGACACGTACATTTACCGAAAGAAAATATAATTTATGTGATTTGCACACATTCTTTGCACTCTCATTAACATACATTTCAATATTTTATGGCATTTATGACTATGCCAACAAATTAAACACAAGAATTGAAACATATCACTGGCGTACTGCTCCTTCACAGGATCTTTGGGTTCGTTTAGATAGCATTGTATGAATGTTTGGTACTATCGTTTGCGTACTGGTAAGTCGCAAACCACATTTCAAATTTTCATCGGTGAGCCTACTTCTGCGTCTAGATTTACAAATCTTCATTAACGAAAACATCTGTTCACATAAATAAGTTGATCCGAATGTACTTAAAACATGTGAGGACAATTTTTGCAGTCTAGAAAATCTATACCGTGGAAAAGAACATAAAATGCAGTCAAACTGTTTGTGTTTGCAAACTTATCTTTCAATTGAGTATTGTCCGACTTGTTGGTGAATGGTCAGCGTGCTGGCCTTCGGTTCAGAGGGTCCCGGGTTCGATTCCCGACCGGATCGGGGATTTTAACCTTCATTGGTTAATTCCAATGGCTCCGGAGCTGGGTGTGTGTGGCGTATTGAACATTAGAAATCATCCTAGGTAGGGCCATCATCTTCAGAGACATGCAGGTCGCCTAATAGGTCGTCTACTAGGAAAAGACCTGCACCAGGCCTCTCCGGAGGCCATACGCCATTATATAATTATTTGAGAATCGCACTGCAAGTCAATCAGTTCTAGCTGCAGTTCTGGTCTAACAGTTTGCACATCCACTGAGAAGAGAGTAGCGAACACCTGCAAATCCTTTTTATTGCCTGAATATCGTGAAAACCTACTCTCAAATTCCTCATATAGGGACATTAAAACCGACTAGGCTTGAACACCGTGTGATGCGAGGAAACCCACTACTGTCACCTCACATGAGTTCACGCGTATCGTGTCACGATCTGACCTGTCCAGAAAGATGTGTTGTACCTTCAAGCCACTGGCCTTCAGTACGTACTACGTCGTGCATTTCCCCTACTTCTTCCCCTACTTGCTCGCCAAGCTGCTCTCCTTCGTCGAATGCGGGGAGCAAACTGGCTTCGAAGGCATTTTGCTCTCGATTGACGATGCCTGACCTATGACACAACGGCGACTCCAGCGAATAGGTTTCCAGAAAGCCTACTAGATGGACTACTACTTCCGTTTCACAAATGCACACACGTTGTCTACCAGTATGCCATCGCTGTTATCGTTCATTTCATACCCTACTGAAGGCTTATAATAGGCAGGTACTTTTTACATAACCGTATGGCAGTTTGATACATTGTGTAAATGCCTGTCGCATTCGGTACCCGTTTTCGCATAGGTAATGCTGCAGTGAGCGATTTAAAGGCGATTTTTGCTTTGTGTACGGCACAGGAGAATAGACCATAACGACATCAGTGACGATCGGTGGGATGCCTAACAACATAAAACGTCAGGCGCGGCTAACACACCCGGTATACCATTCATATACAGTTTTTAACCACGTTACTTAATGTCTGTTATTTATTTCAAGGTGGCAATAATTCTGGACACTTGTTTACAGGAACCAACATTAACGTAACACGGAATAAGGAAGAAACATACAGTAGTGGTCCCGTATAAATATCCTCGGCTCCTACTAAGTGTGTCAGGATCAGGCTTCATGATTAAATGTTTATCATGCTGGCCTTTGGTCCAAGGGGTCCCGAATTCAATTCCCGGCCAGGTCGGTGATTTTAATCTTAATTGCTTAATTCCGATGGGTCTATGTGTCGTCTCTGACATACATACGCGCAGGTCGTCTATAGGCGTCAAATCGCAAAACTTCCGCCAGGCCTCTCCGAAGGCCACACGCCATTATCATTAATATTACTGACGTTAGTAATTTTTAGTTCAAATTAGACGGCACTTCTTCCCTAATGACGCCCAACACAAAACATTATATATTTTGTTTGATTTATTGCAGGATGCATCGAAAGATATTGGGATCAAGTTGATATATACGAACATTTCCCCTGAAGTTAGACGGAGAGATTTGTAACTGAGTTGGGTAAGCTGAAACACGTAGGTTAAATAGTACCGGCAATATATTATTTTGGTCATGTACCGTCTGTAAATACCTTGCTAAAATCAAAGTTTATGTAGTATTAATGGGGAACTGATATGTATAGCGATTTTCTAGATGATACCAAACTGTTGATGATTTTCATTTAGGCTACATTTTTTGTAGATTAATGCAAAGGCTTTTCTCTGTATATTTTATAACAAACTCGTAACGGTGATACGGGCAGTTTATGAAATTTGATTTAATGAATTGAGAGTAAATGGTTTCTTTAAGACATTTGAGGACGATCTTCTTCTACGGCGTTTCCCACTCCTGTGGGGTCGTGGGTGCGAACTGCGTCGCGCATGGGGATTTGGCTCTGTTTTTCGGCTGGATGTCCGGATGCCCTTCCTGACGCCAACTATCGCATCTCATGAACGGTTTTATGTTAAGCCTTCTGGTAAAGAACTACGGACTTAACGAGGCAGAAAACATAACGCGATAAAATGTAATTTAAACATATTCCATGTAAACATGTTTTTCTCTATTTCCTCAGGTTCGTTATGACGAATTTTTACTAAAATGTTGATGTGCTTCGCAAACCAAGATACAAAGAAAATGTAACATGGCAGATTAGTATGCATGACCATGTTTCGTTGGGCTTGTTGAGATGTTACTTAAATTGTAATATTATCCAGCGGACCTCTAGTAGTGCGCAAGATTGACGTGAGCGTTAGACATCGGTGAATTATATTGTCTGTGCTATACTGCCATCTGGCAGCATTCGCTGTACTACTTGACTCGTTCCTTGCCGAGCTGTGCGTTAAACAACTATATCGTGACTGTCTGTTGTTCTTCTGAGATCGTTGGACTAGAAACACTGAGCTCTGATCGCTGTATTAAGTTTTATAAAGAATTAAGTGAAATAAGAAGAAAGGATGGTGCACATGTATGAACCAGGTTGATCATATCGCCATCCGGCGATACGCCGTGTTTTCTCTACATCTCATACTCGCCCTTTGAAATATCGTAAGTAGCTCTTTCACTTATTGACTGGTGGGATTGAAATCGACTGACATCTTCGCCATATCAAACTTAAGGAATACGAACTGTTTAAATCTAAATCTCGTTAGTTGAATAGACAAATAGTCATTGAAGGTTGATAATTAAATATTCAATGACAAAGTCTTATGTGTGAAATACGTTAGTTAACGGTATACTGGCTTATTTTCGGAGCTCTCATTAAATTTAACAATCTGGAAACCTTTCATTGGGTAACCTTCTTGTAATTCATATTTAATAATCGAAAATATACAATACAATACAATAGATTTATTTTGTCTGGCAAGATTAAGGCCATTAGGCCCTCTCTTCCATCTAACCAGAAAATACAGTTTTTACATGTGCAAAATTGAAATAAGTACACTTACAATTGAAACATCTTGCAACTACTAAACAATACAATATTATGATAAAAAAAGGAAAAAAATGGGAGAATGATGATGACGATGATGATGATGATGAAGATGATTATTTACACAATTATGACATGATTAGCTAATTTCTATTATCCTTGGTAATAACAGTGGGATTATATAAAGTCTATAGTTTGAGGAAGGCTAAATCTACAATATTTCCATAGCATTACTTAGTAGGTAGCGGTGACAAAGTTGCCTAAAACTAGCAGGTGAGGCTCCTCTGACAGAGACGGGTTTGTGCATTCCATTGTCGTGCCGAAGAAATAACAAATGAGTTTGTGTATCGTGTGGTGCGGTGAGGTGGAATAGATAAGAGTGTATCAGATTTTGACCGTGTTCCAAAACTGTGATTGGATGAGAGGTGGTGAAATTGACTGTACTAGTAGGGAGGTGAGCATGAAGAGAGTATTCGACGAAGAAGGCATAAAGCATGAAGATTACGGCGCTGTTTGAGTTTTAGCCAACCGAGTTCATCGTAGACAGGTGTAACATGGTCAAAGTAACGTAGGTCACATATATAGCGAACACAGGCGTTTTGCGCACGTTGTAGTTTGTCGTTAAGAGTAGTAGTTAGGTCGTTATACACGGCGTCACAGTAGTCGAAGTGAGGCAATACCAGAGTGCAAATAAGGCGTTATTTTAATATTCTAGAAAATATGTTGCGGAATCTTCTAAGTTAGTTAAGTGTCGCAAATACTTTCCTGGAGATACTGGTAACCTGCTGCTTCCAAGAAAGATGTTCGTCTATCATAACGCCGAGATCTTTGACAGATTCACTGAAATCAATGGGTGAATTTTGTAGGTAGAGTTTTAGTAAAGTCAATTTGCTTATAGTTTTTGAACAAAGCCGAGGATGTGAAATTATTATAGCTTGAGATTTTACGTTATTTAATCTAAGTCCATGCATGTCAGTCCAGTTACAGATTTCTTGTAAGTCTCTATTGAAATTTTTAATTTCATCGGTTAGTCTTTCCGGTTCACAGTGCAAGTATAATTGTATATCGTCAGCGTACATGTGGTGTCTGCAGCTGTTTACCGACGACGTAATATCATTGATATAGACAGAAAATAGAAGCGGTCCTAGGACAGACCCCTGTGGAACACCAACCTCTACGGATCGCCAGGATGAATATTCATTGTTGTTGTTTCTTACACACTGCAGACGACCGCGGAGGTATGAATTCATCCACTGAAGACTGTTTGTCGAGAACTGGAGTTTAAATAGTTTTGAAAGTAATATGTCTATGTCAACAGAGTCGAAAGCTTTAGAGAAATCAAGAAGAGCTAGTATGGTAACTTGTCTTTTGTCCATCGCATTGCGAATGTCGTCTGTAACCTTAAGTAGTGCAGTACTAGTGCTGTGGTTACGTCGAAAACCAGACTGGTGTTCGTCAAGAATATCGTGTATTTGCAAGTAGTTGGAAACTTGTTGGTGTACAATGAATTCTAGGGCTTTTGAAAGGACCGATAATATGCTCACAGGTCTATAGTCAGTTACGTCTTCAGGCGGTGATTTTTTAGCGAGCGGGACGATAACGGCAGCTTTCCATAAGGAGGGATACGTGCCAGTCATTAGTGAGTGGTTAAATATGTGAGTTATAGTAGGTAAAATTATGTCAATTATTGTCTTAATAAGTCCTATTTCTATGTTGTCTATCCCTTTGGACTTCGATTTGATTCTAAATATGGCTTGTTTAACTTGCGAGGGTGTCACATATGAAAAGTAGAATTTTTCTCTGTCAGGTGCAGGGGAGTTGTAATTGCTGTATAGTGTTCTATGTTTCCTTTCTCTGTCAATGGTATGTCCGGGAGTGGTAAAATATGTATTGAGGGAGTCCAGGCACATGTCAATAGGATGGTCGTCTCTTTGTTTACCTATTCCCATGTGTCTTATTTCTTTCCAAGCCATAGCAGGTCTAGTATTTTGATTTAGCAGGGTATGTGCATGTCTAATTCTAGCGTTGCGTACTGACTGCGATGTTTTATTTCGTAGCCGTTTAAATGCGTCAAAATTGTCTTGTGTCGGTTGTCGCTTAAACTTTCTATATGCGGCATCTCCTCTTGCCATTAACTCCTTTAGCTCTAAGTTTAGCCACGGTGCTGGGGCTCGCGTTACCCGTACTGTTTTCGGCGGGGCGTGTCGATCATAGAGCGCTGTCAGATATTCGTTAAATATGTTTACTTTAATGTCAATGTCGTCAACTGTTAGTATATGGTGCCATGGAACATCTAGTGCGTCTTCAGTGAACATACTGTAGTCAATTTTAGAGAGATCTCTGAATGTCATAGTCCATGGTTTTGTCTTTCGGGTCTTTAAGGAGTAGGATATGTATATTAGGTCATGAGCTGAAATTCCTGGTACAGAAGTCTGTCCGTGTTGTAGTACTCTGTCTGTATTCTTGACGATCATTAAGTCGATTGTTGTGTGTGACGAGGCGGTGTGGTGAGTAGGGAGTGTTTGCAAAATGCTCATATCGCAAGATGTAGTCATGTTTAAAAGCTGCCGACATTCGGCATTGTTGTTTCCGGTGTCTGTGTTAAAGTCGCCCATGACAATTACATGTTCATATTGCGGGAGTACGCGTAACAAAGCATTCTCTACGTCCTCCAAATGTCCAATCGCAGGTGGCTTGTACACCACACAGACAGCACATTTCTGATGGGCTACGATTATTTCCAAGAGCAGGAACTCCGGTCGTCTATTGTATTTGCTATCTGAACATGCAATTATCCTAGGCTTTAAACTGGTTTTGACTATCGCTGCTACACCTCCTCCCCTCTTTCCAGCTCTGTCGTTCCGAAGTAAACAGTAGCCAGGTATGTTGAAAGTCTTCGAAGGGATCAGATCATGAAGCCAGGTTTCAGTGAGAAGGCAAACATCAAATACGTCCGGGACAAGTTCTTGAAGTTCATGGAAATGGGCAGACAATGAATGTACATTTAGATGGGCTATATGGAGACCTTTCGGGAAAGAGGAAACTTTAGCTAGGAGCAGGTCTCTAGTTGAGTGAGAAGGAAGGGGGGTAATTCCAGAAGGGGTCAGTGGACAGTTGTCACAAGGTCGTGTTCTGTTTGTGGAGAGTGGAGGGGTGAGTGAGGCCTTGAACGGGATTGTGGCTGGGAAGGTATGTCCGGTACTGTCAGAGGAGAGTAACCCATTAGTGCTCGTTGCCACCTTATGAAAAAGTAATAATTATGCGAATGAGATAATCTAACTAAAGTGAGCTAATCTAATTACTTTATGAAAAATTAATATGTGAATGAAATAATCTAAGTACAGTGAGCTATTCTAATTAAATTACACTAAGGTGGCATTTAAACAAAATGAAATATAGTAAATAGAGATCAGAACAGTCAAGTGAATTGTCCGTTTAGTTGCTATCTCTACCTTCCGGTAAGTCACACAGCCGGTTAATGCGCAGTTTGCCCCCATCGGGTTTCTTAATGATGATATCGCCGTCTGCAGTCCAACAGTTCGCTACATGGAAACGGTGAATGGCGGCCTTCAATATGGAGAGTCTAGCGGACGTGAGATCTTCGCGGATGGTAACATGAGTGCCCTTTAGTCTCCTTTTGTTACGGAATACTTCTTGTCGTGTACGATAGGAAGTAAACTTGACAATGATAGGCCGAGTTTTCCCTACTGATTTAGGCCCAACACGGTGACTTCTATCAATATCATTGATGTTTATATTCACGCCTATATCTCTGAAGACGTTTACAGAAAGTTTGTCAGTATTTTCTTGTGAGCTCTCCTGCACTCCAAAGATTCTAAGGTTATTTCTCCTACTACATTGTTCGAGAGAGTCGCTTCTAGCTTCGAATTCTGACCTAAGTGCCTGGATTTCCTTGTCCCAACACACAAGTTTGTTCTTTAAATCCGCTACAAGTTCAGCATTGAACTGGAGAGATTTCTCTAGTTCCTTAACGACAAGTGTGGTCACTCGCTCCGATATCGCCTCTATAATTCTGTCCAGAAACTTACCCGAGCTGAGAGTCTCATTCGGATCCTCGTGACGGTCTCTTCCACGAGGTTGGCACTACCGTTCGCTTCCTTGCTGTTGCGCTTGTTGCTCCTGGTCATCTTGTTTCACAATGGAATATTTTAATGAACTGATAAGAATATGACCACAACAGGTTGACACTTTCACTTTAAACACTTTCAGACTATGTTTGCACACTTTAACGCAACGTTTGATATATATTACTAGGAAATAACACCTGCTAATTCACTTTGACTGAGGAGCTGATCTCACGCACGTCCGTCAGCCATGGATAGATAACAGGGAGGCTCAGGGAAATCATGTAAACCTAAACGAGTTTGGAAATTGTTACTGGTGACGATCCAGTAATTATTTGGCAGCCATGTTGCTTTCTTTGTTCAAGTTATCTGGTTGCTATAGGTTACCTTGTAAACATTTTGTAGGGGGTGTGTCCTTTGTTGACAGCTAACATATGAAGTGTGACGACTGGGTCGCATGATCTGATTTAATGTCATGGAATGAATCTTGATATGTTTCCAAAACCTGTTGTGTCTTGGGTTTCATTGCGTTCACGTCCTAAAACTATTGTGTACCTTTGGTGAATTAACCTGATTTATTGTTTCCTTATTTATTTTCCTTGGGTTTTGGCTTGATTTTATTCCCGTAATGTTTAATTTCCACTGGAAGTCATGAAGGAACAGTTACATTCTCAATTTTAGCACGGAGTAATTCATGAGTGACGCGTCGCTCAGCTAATTAATTCAATAAGTACTTATGTAAATAAAGTAAGAGTTAATTTCAATCTCAAGTAATATATTATTTTATGTTTTGAATACATTGGTGGTTATGGAATTTAAACGGTAGGCGCTTTGTTAACAATGTTCATTTATGTATATGTGCGTGTCACTTTGGTTTGACCAACTATGGCCTGCCAAACGTTCTGTTATATATTTTTTATTTAGTATGCTTTTAATTAACTTTTTGTGTAATAAATCTATTTTGCCCGATGACCTGCGTTATCATTCACTAGATTTATATGTACGTATTTCATGTCCATATACCTTGATATATTTTAGTAATTAGAGATTGTATTGTCCACATACCGACGCCCACGCGCTTCTACCCTGAGATAGGCCGAAATTAAGACAGGATACGGTACAATATCATGCAGGTGAGCAAGTTACATATATACATACAAACATTATCATTATAGACTGTTATGCCTTTCAGCGTTCAGTCTGCAAGCCTCTGTGAATTTACTAAACGTCGCCACAATCCTCGATTTGCAACTAGTGTTGTGGCCTCATTTAGTTCTATACCTCTTATCTTTAAATCGTTAGAAACCGAGTCAAACCATCGTCGTCTTGGTCTACCTCTACTTCTCTTAGCCTCCATAGCAGAGTCTCTACTTCTCTTACCCTCCACAGCAGAGTAAATCGTTAGAAACCGAGTCTAACCATCGTAGTCTTGGTCTACCTCTACTTCTCTTACCCTCCATAGCAGAGCCCATTATTATCCTAGGTAACCTATCCTCCTCCATTCGTCTCACATGACCCCACCACCGAAGCCGGTTTATGCGTACAGCTTCATCCATCGAGTTCATTCCTAAATTAGCAAGTTAACTGATTAAATGTTTAAATACAGAATGATCGATTCAGGTAAAACTAGAGGTTGTTTCGATTCAATCAAGGGTCAATTCGGTGGCTGTGGTATCCCAAGTGACGTTTGTAACCGGTGGATAACGTTAGTTAAAGAAAAATCTCAGTGTCCATTCACGCAAACTGAATTTTCACATGCCAAGTAAATAAACCAACGCTGTTACTCAAAATTCCATGTAATAATTTTCAGTGCTTTTTTGTCATTATTTCACAACAATGGTTGATTTAAATTCTGATCATTCAAGAATTAACGTAGAGGTTTACTGAGGAATTTCTAGGTTTAGTTCGCAATTCATATACAATTTCTGTAATTTGTGATGTACAATGTTCCTATGTTTATTGATGCTTCAGATCATTCGCTTAGTTTTACTAACTTCAGTCTTCAGATTAATGAACTGGATTTTACCAACTTCTTGTATTTCATTTTCTGTAAGGTAGATTTCCTTTCTTAACCCGTCGATTTATATCACAAGTGGCAGAAGAGCCCAGAACTCCTGAAGCAGAGGAATCTCATTACATGTAGCCGAGGTCATCTGTTGACACTCTGCATGCAAGGGTGCAGTACAATCAATGAACATTAATTCTTCCGACAAATATCCTGTGGTATCAGGTATTTGGTTGCTTTAAGATGTTTACTACCATCCCTCTTTTTGTATGTTAGTAAACAATACAAACTTCTTTAGCTATCTTGATTTCGTTAGCGAATAATAGAATTTATTCCTCTCAAAATATTTTCAGTTTCGACTTCAAATACGTAGATTTGAAATTTTTTAGGTCAATTTAATTGCTTAACTATACTTTTCAATAGTCATAATACATTAATGAAATCGAAACCTACTGTACATAGAATACAATCAAAATGTTTGCATCCCTAGGTGTTCTTTATTTTTTGAGTTATCAGTCTACACATACGATTTAAAGTTCAGTGATAGGGATGACACAAATTATAACAAACAATCAAAGGCCTAATTAACGAGTCTCTAATGTACATACTGTATTGAGTCTAATTCCCTCAGTAGCACTTTTTCGTTTTTGTGTTCAACGTACTATGTTCTTCATGAGCATATTAGATCTGTGTTGTGCATAGTGTGTTAGGTTTGTTTATCATCATCATCATCATCATCATCTGTTTACCCTCCAGGTTCGGTTTTTCCCTCAGACTTAGCGAGGGATCCCACCTCTACCGCCCCAAGGGCAGTGTCCTGGAGCTTCAGACTCTTGGTCGGGGTATACAACTGGGGAGGATGACCAGTACCTCGCCCAGGCGACCTCACCTGCTATGCTGAACAGGGGCCTTGTGGAGGGATGGGAAGATTGGAAGGGATAGGCAAGGAAGAGGGAAGGAAGCGGCCGTGGCCTTAAGTGAGGTACCATCCCGGCATTCGCCTGGAGGAGAAGTGGGAAACCACGGAAAACTACTTCCAGGATGGCTGAGGTGGGAATCGAACCCACCTCTACTCAGTTGACCTCCCGAAGCTGAGTGGACCCCGTTCCAGCCCTCGTACCACTTTTCAAATTTCGTGGCACAGCCGGGAATCGAACCCGGTCCTCCGGGGGTGGCAGCTAATCACGCTAACCACTACACCACAGAGGCGGACTTGTTTATATCATAGTATTCATAAGTATTTGTTTGAGAAAGGTAGTTTATATCATGGTACAACACAATTTCCCAACTTTCACCACGGATATTTGGAATAGTAGCACGTTAACCTTCCGTCCGACGAACCTTGGTTTGATTCCCGATCGCGTGGATATTTAATTCCGATGCCTCTGCGACTGGGTGTTTTCTTTGCAACTTAAGACACAGAGTACGTTCCTCCTCTAAAACTACACGAAGTACCTCACAAAAGTAGACGCCGCCAACACACCTTGGAATGTCTGTCTAGGATGGGCTGCAATCTGACTAGAGTAGCCACATGAAATTACTATTATTACCAGGAGCTAATTAGTTGAGTGCTCATGGTAAGTTCCCGCTGTAATTTACCGACGACAGTAATCGTACCCATTCTTCGATGTTACCATTCGGTATTCAATACCTATGGTTTTGCCTTCAATCATCCAACCACTAATTGCCCCTCGAGGAAACAGAACCGGTTTACCATTTCAACGAGCTAACTATATAATGCTTGTGATAAGCATTACGGTAATCATATTAATCTCTGACTCATAAGTATTTATAGGTTTCCCGAAACAATTATTTGAATTTTTCCAACAAGCATATTAATTCACTGTGCACTATAGAGCTGGGAATTATGCATATTGAACGAGGTGAGGATTTGAATGATGATGTCAACCATCGCCATCTTCAGAATGCTTAGGCCAACACTTTAAAACTTAAACAAATGCCATGTTGGAAAACTATCAATTCAAATTCTGCACTAAACTAAGTAAAATTACACACATAACCACACACACACTATCTGAAAGTTATTCCTACTTGGCGAGTTGGCCATGCGGTTAGGAGCGCGCAGCTGTGAGCTTGCATCCGGGAGATAGTGGACTCGAATCCCAGTGTTGGCAGCCCTGAAGATGGTTTTCCGTGGTTTCCCATTTTCACACCAGGCTGTACCTAAATTAAGGCCACGCCCGCATCCTTCCGACTCCTAGGCCTTTCCTGTCCCATCGTCGCCGTAAGACCTATCTACGTCGGTGCGACGTAAAATAATTTTGTTTAAAAACAATTACTCCAAAATTACATACGCACTATGAGAAAAGTGTCTGAAATAAACCAAGACAGTAATGAAATTTACATTTTCTATAACTATATTTGCAATATCCGCTCTCACCGGAGGACATTACGGAGTTTATTGAACAATTTTAATATCAATCAATCAATCAATCAATCAATCAATCAATCAATCAATCAATCAATCAATCAATCAATCAATCAATCAATCAATCAATCAATCAATCAATCAATCAATCAATCAATCAATCAATCAATCAATCACTACTAATCTGCATTTAGGGCAGTCGACCAGGTGCAGATTCCTTGTCTGTTGTTTTCTAGCCTTTCTTTAAATTATTTCAAAGAAATGGGAAATTTATTCATCATCTCCAATGGTAAGTTTTTCCAATCCATAACTTCCCTTCCTATAAACGCACGTTTGCACCAATTTTTCATCTCGAATTCCTAGTTGATCTTCATACTGCGACCTTTCGTACTTTTAACGCACCACTTATTCGTTTACAAGGGTCATTCCACGCCATCTCTCCACTGACACCTCGGAACATACCGCTTAGTCGAGCAGCACGTTTCCTTTCTCTCAAGTCTTCCCTGCCCAAACTTTGCAACATTGTTGTAACGCTACTCTTTTTTCGGAAATCACTCAGAAGAAATCGAGCTGCTTTAGATTTTTTCCAGTTCTTGAATCAAATAATCCTGGCGGGAGTCCCATACACTGCAACGTTGCCCTACATGGGGTTTTACCAGAGACTTGTATGCCCTCTCCTTTACATACTTACTGCAACCTCTAAAAACCCTCATATCCATGTGCAGAGATCTGTACCCTTTATTTACAATCCCATTTATATGATTACCCCAATGAAGATCTCTCCTTATATTAACACCTAGGTACTTATAATGATTCCCATAAGAAACCTTCACCCCATCAATGCAGTAATTAAAACTGAGAGGACTTTTCTTATTTGTGAAACTCACAGCATGACTTTTAACCCCGTTTGTCATCATACCATTGCCTACCGTCCATCTCACAACGTTATCGAGGCCATTTCTCAGTTGCTCACAATCTTGTAAGTTACTTATTACTCTATACAGAATATCATCATCTACAAAATGTCTTATCTCTGAGTCCACTCCTTTACTCATATCATTTATATATCTAAAAGAGAATATAAAGGTCCAATAATACTGCCTTGAGGAATTCCCTCTTAATTATTACACGACCGAGCTCGATAGCTGTAGTCGCTTAAGTGCGGCCAGTATCCAGTAATCGGGAGATAGTGGGTTCGATGAACACTGTCGGAAGCCCTGAAGATGGTTTTCCGTGGTTTCCCAATTTCACACCAGGCAAATGCTGGGGCTGTACCTTAATTAAGGCCTCGGCCGCTTCCTTCCCATTCCTAGGCCATTCCCATCCCATCGTCGCCATAAGACATGTCTGCGTCGGTGCGACGTAAAGCAAATAGCAAATATATATCTATATTACAGGGCCGGATAAAGCTGGGCCTCCTCTAATTCTCTGAGATCTATTTCCTAGACATATAGCAACCCATTCAGTCACTTTTTTGTCTAGTCCAATTGCACACAATTTTGCCAGTAGTCTCCCATGATCCACCCTATCAAAAGCCTTAAACAGGTCAATCACGATACAGTCCATTTGACCTCCTGAACCAAATATATCTCCTATATCTTGCA
Organism: Anabrus simplex; assembly: GCF_040414725.1. Classification (NCBI taxonomy): domain Eukaryota; kingdom Metazoa; phylum Arthropoda; class Insecta; order Orthoptera; family Tettigoniidae; genus Anabrus; species Anabrus simplex. The sequence continues at coordinate 563,589,794 of NC_090266.1, forward strand.
GGAATCCTGCAAGTTGAGCTTCAAAGGAATACTCTTTCCTAAACCCGGACTGCCTTCTATCGAACCAATTATTAATTTCGTGAACATGTCTAATATAATCAGAAAGAATGTTTACCCGAAGCTTACATGCAATGTATGTCAAACTGAGTGGCCTGCAATTTTCAGCTTTATGTCTATCATACTTTCCTTTATAGAAAGAGGCTACTGTAGCAACTCTCCATTCATTTCGTATAGCTCCATCATGCGAACAGTATTCAGATAAGTACTCCAGATATGGTACTATATCCCAACCCATTGTCTTTAGTACATTCTCAAAAATCTTATCAATTCCAGTCGCTTTTCTAGTTTTCAACTTTTGTATCTTATTTAGTATTAGTCACCTCCTCTATTTGGACATTATCCTTGTAACCTACAATCTTTACATACTGCTGACTGAATACTTCTGCCTTTTGAGAATTCTCACTTACACACTCCCCTTATTCATGAATGATTCCTGGAATGTCCTTCTTGGAGCCTGTTTCTGTCTTAAAGTACCTACACGTACCCTTCCTTTTTTTAATTAAATTTGTATGGTCACCAATTATGCTTGCCATCATGTTATCCTTAGCTGACTTCTTTGCTAGATTCAATTTCGTAGTAAGATCCTTCAATTTTTACTTACATCCACAGCTATTTCCAACTCCATTTGTTTCCGGTCTATACCTCCATCTTAGTCTCTTTATTTCTCTGTTACAATATAGTGGTTCTTTACCATTCATTACCCCTTCAAGGCACAAAACTGTTTTCACATCCCTTTAACAATATTGTTTTAAACCCATCCCAGAGTCTGTTTACATTTTTATTTACCGTTTTCCACCGATCATAGTTAATTTTTAGAAACTCCCTCATACATGTTTTATCAGCCGCGTGGTACTGCCTAATGGTCCTACTTGTAAGGCCTTCCTTTCTATCAGATTTATTTTTAACCATCACAAAACCAGATTCAAGATCACGAATACAATCGATTTCTTCGGTTTCTCTATAGAGCTCATATGGTTTTACCTGTACCACGTCCAGTTATAACAGTAAGGTGTTGGCGCTTTCACATCAGGATTCAATCATCAGTGCTCAATACATATGTATGAACCAACATAATTTAAGAGTCTGTTCATACATATACGAATATATTTTCCTATCATATACGTGTACATCACTCTGCCTGGATATAGTCACGACAGCACTCACCAGTATAAAAGGAGGTACAGAACTGTGCGTTGTTCATTAACAGCAACTGTCGGCAAAATCGATAGGGAAGGGAAGTTCAATGACTTCGAAAATTTATTGCACGTTCCATCAGTAAAGATTCTATCGGGGACATTTCAATTCTTCTAAAGTTAGACAAGTCGAATTTTTGTTATCAGAGTGTCTAGTGGAATCGCTAAAGTACAACTGCAATGAGACAGCAGGGTAGACTGTGACATACAGAGACCAACGAACAATGAAGAAGGTAGTTCATGAAAGTCACCTTACATCGAGTAAAACAATCACCCGCAATGTAAAACTCATTTTGTCAAAGAAGAGGAGCTACCTGGTTATTTCACCTAGGCCTTCAATTGTACTGCTGCTTTGTTCGCTGCTTTATCATTGTGATGATCCTGATAGCAATTAAGCTATCCTGTTACTATGCACACAAAATATTATGTGAGATTAGTCTCCTTGGTTACACGCAAACTGAATCACTGCAATGTTTACTTAGCCTACATCTTGACATTACTCCAAATGGTCAGCATAGGCTTCGGCCTAACAGCGGCTGGTTTTGTAAGACTTGCAGCTCTACATTCGGGAGGCGGAGGTTCTGGTCCCCAGCGCCGGCTGTCCTGAGAATGGTTATCATTGGTTTTCCATTCTCCTTCACTAAGGAAAATTACGGTACAGACTCGGCCGCTAAACCTTCACTTTCTTCACACCACAAATCATATTTACAAATCTCCTTAGTCTGAGATAGGTAGTTTTCCTCCAAGGGGCTCGCTGCTCCCCATCAGGGTACGGAATGAAAGCTTGCTAAGTAAAAGATGGTTGGCTCTAAATTTGAGTAAGGAGCATTTAGAATTTCAGCTTACAGACAAATATTCATTTCTTACACTTTATATTGAAACGGGAATTCCGTGCCGACATTCTCCGCCCAAAGTATTTGTGAGACAACGCAAGCTGACACCCGTCTAGGTGATTTGAACCGAGCTCGATAGCTGCAGTCGCTTAAGTGCGGCCAGTATCCAGTATTCGGGAGATAGTAGGTTCGAACCCCACTGTCGGCAGCCCTGAAAATGGTTTTCCGTGGTTTCCCATTTTCACACCAGGCAAATGCTGGGGCTGTACCTTAATTAAGGCCACGGCCGCTTCCTTCCCACTCCTGGCCCTTCCCTGTCCCATTGTCGCCATAAGACCTATCTGTGTCGGTGCGACGTAAAGCAACTAGCAGGTGATTTGAAACTACCGCTGTATGCACACGTAGCGGATTTGACGGCGAATCATGCAACTGTTCGCTGCTCTGAGCTTGCCAAGGCAAATGACGTCTCAATGGAGCCTTCTATACGTTCTGTGTTACTGTCTCTTGAATGTCCGACTCGTTGGCTGAACGGTCGGCGTACTGGACTTCGGTTCAGAGGGTTCCGGGTTCGATTCCCCGGCTGGCGCGGGGATTTTAACCTTAATTGGTTAATTCCAATGCCACGGGGGCTGGGTGTATGTGTTGTCTTCATCATCATTTCATCCTCAGCACGACGCGCAGGTCGCCTACTGGAGTCAAATATAAAGACCTGCACCTGGCAAGCCGAACCCGTCCTGGGATATCCTGGCACTAAAAGCCATACGACATTTCATTTCAGCTCTTGAATGAAAGATGATATCAAATTTCTGACGACATCATCATGTAGCCCAGTATTAAATATGGTGATGTACGAAGCTTAAAGAAGATCGACGCCAAGATAGCCGAGTAATTAGAAGTTAGAGTTATACGAATTTTGATATCTGTGGTCCGACCTCCACGTATAAAAGAGGGCCGCGAAGCCATCTCTAAAAGTGGACTGATCACTACTCCAACAACTTTCCATCTTCTTTTCCATCGGCCGGGTGACGCCAAAACTTTACTTATGCACCCCGCCTAAGGAATAAAGCACATAGGCTGACACCAATTTGGAAGTCGACCTCCCCAATCCTGCATCGTCCGCGATGTCAACCTGGCTTTCTCCGACGAAGACATTCTAACAGAACTCCGCCGACGGCGCCCATTGGGCCGCTAGACTTTTATGACGGCCCTAAACCTTCGCTGGAAGTACTTCTCTACTTCCACTCTTTAGAAGACTGCTACAACATCCTAGATACTTGAGCGTGTATCCACCGACGCCTGCACCGCGTGGAACATACTCCACCGAATATTTTCACCCAGCTGCTCGACATCCCACCTGCTACTCCTGCAACAGCGGCACCACAACAAGAGCATTCGTCCTCTTCTACCATTTCCCCGGTTACCACCACCACCACCACCACCACCACCACCACCACCACCGTTGCTATTACCACTACAGTCACAACCCATCCCTCCCCTATCATGACATTTCCTCTCCCCACCCCCACCCCCTTGTTCAACAGGATGAATCTCCTCTGCCTCCTACCGAAGATACTGCCACCGCCACTCAAGCAGACATTGCGCGTCCGCCATCGCCACAACCGCCGCCCAACCGGAATAAGGTCTACAGCTGCGTCGCTTGCGGAGTGGATACCTATTTACCAGCAGATATCATCGCCCAAGACCTCCGCCAGGCAGGATTCTCAGTGCAAAGAGCATTCAGGATATATAACGCTGATGGACCACCATATTTAGTTCGCCTCAACCTGCCGACGCCCAAAGACGCCAAACGCGTCATCACTCAAGGGATAAATCTCTTCGGCCACCACCACCGAGTTGAACCATCCCGCTCTCCTCCCCAAATTATTACCCGACCTAACTCACACCGCCGCCATCCCCAGCCCGCTCCCCTTTCTACCTAGTCCACACATCTGTTTTCCACCACCTACCCCTACCGCCTCCATCTGACCTTCTCCGCCTCACACTCATTTCTCTGGTAAAATTCTCATCCCTATTCCACACCCTCGCACTTCACCTTCCACCTTGCAAACTCGTCTAAACTTTCCCCTCCTCGCATCTCCGTTTATAGTTCTGTCATAAACATACATGTATTTGTATCTATGTATTTATGTCTTAATAAAGCAATGACTAACTTCACTTTCCTTAGCCAAGAGGCCAATTCTCCTATATCTACCCTTCATAAACACATCGCCGTTTACCCATCTCCTTCTTTCACTACTTCCTAACCCCGTCTAATATCCTGGCCAGAGAGAAGGCGTCACCTTCTAGATGGTCCACCCCTCCCCTTCTGGTAGGGGAATGGAAACATTCCCTGGGTCCTTGGTCGGTAGTAAATCAGTATCTTCATGTCGTCCCAGCTGTCTCGTGCGCGGACCAGCTGTGGAACTTTGATTCTACATCGTTACTCTGCCTGGCGAAACGCCAATGTTCTGCGCGTAAAGTACGAATGCTCAGTAAATTTTCTAAGTCCGATGTGCGAATTTCGAACTCTAAATTTCAAGTGTGAGAAGAGCTGTATAAAGTACAGTATCATAAGTCATTTTTAGTGATTGACTAACATTTAACTATGAAACGAGTGTGGTAGAACTTATCTCGTAAAAGTAACACTCGTTCTACTAACAAATATTCGCGAAGTGACTCGTGAGAACTTAGTTATTTTTCTGAAAGACTGTGCTTCGTACGAAAACTTAGTTGTTCTCTTAAAGACTGTGCATTAAAATTATTTCGTTTGAATAACACTCCGAATGTGCATTTACAAAACTGTGCTTTATTTTCTGAAAAAAATTGCCTTATCATATATGAATTGATTGTGACTCAGTGTTGGAACTTCACCTCTTGCGTTAGACTATGTCTTAACTTCATGACTGTGCTCAGTGAACATCCTTGTTTATTTCCGTAGGAACTGTGCTCTTTCAGACTGTTTCCGTACGGGAACTTAATTTATTTTCGTAGTTCTAAATACTGTGCTAAATGAAAGAACTGTGTTAATTTGGATTGACTATTTTAATGAAAGAACTTTGTTAATTTCTAATAACTATTCTCAATGAAATAACTGTGTTCATTTCGAATGACTATTCTCAATGAAAGAACTGTATTAATTTTATGAGATTGTGCTTTGAAAGGCTGTATGCTTTAAGGAAGTTCGAAAGACGGTGCATCGAGAAAGGATATTAGTTTCTTTGTTTCGATCTTATCTTAGCGATCGTTCTTATTTTACGAACTGTGCTTTAGTATGTTAATGGGATTGTACTTCATTACGACGCTTGTCATACTTTCAAGTGGTCTATAAAACCACGTCTCAATGACATTATTTGATTTTCATTAGACTGTGCATTGAAAAAGAAAGTGTTAAATTCATTGCATTAACCTTAGTGATGGAGAAGGTTACGAACTGTGCTTTTCCCACTACTCCATTCATTTCTATTTCTATTTTTCCGACGAATGAATCGGACAGTTATTATTTGACTTTTGAACTATGATAATTTACCTTTCGTCATAGATTGTAAAACTTTGATAAAAACATTACTTGAAACTTATTTATGCGTGCTAAAGTTCACGAACAGTGTTACGCAATTATCTCCAGTGCAGTGCTGTAAGGAAGTGTCGTTCCGAGTTTATTAACATTCTGTTCGGTGTAACACGCTTCTTTACTCCCTTCTTGGGAATTAAGTGTAATTCTATCATTAAATATACATTACACGTTACACTTCACCTGTCATCAGACTCCTTGATTCGAGCCTCTACCAGAACTTCCAGAACCGTCAATCACCGAGGGATTATGCGGTTGCATGGTGCAGAGAGGTGTTCAATGGTGAGGGGAAGGATCTCGTCATCACTGGACATTTCCCAACCTGGACTCTGTAAATGCAGCTGTTCATCTATGGCAAGGTGATATGATTTGCTCGTTTTCGTTTGAATAAACAGTTCTGCTGTTCTGCTGTTATTTCTGTGCTCGTCATGGACGAGTGGGTAGCTTATAATTATTTGCATTCATTATAAAATAATATGCAAGTAATAAGCAGTACAACAATCATCTGTCATTTACTGACATTTCTTTAATGTGGACTGCATTCTTAAGTTGATATAATAAGCATAACTTGTAGGATTCCTCACTTGTGCTGAGCCGAGTGCTCTATTACACCAGCAAACAGTTTCAACCATAAATAACTTTCTGAAACTTCACCTCATAAATAACTTCTGTACTCGATTCACGGCCATTTGTCATAGTATCGATTTTATTCTAGAGCCCTTCTGGACATCCGGTGTTAAACTCAAGCAACAGCCAACGGAAGTCTCGATAATTAAATCAGCTTCTGCTGGTGGTGGTGGTGCTGCTGCTACTAATTTCAGTGTAGAAAAGAGCAATAAAATATTAAAAGTTCAGTGTGGGCAGAAAAGCCCTCGCATTGGGAATTTATATGCACTGTATGTCTATTTGAGGAAGTGGAGAGAACGACAACTTTTAGCCACAGCGGTTTACAGCTACCTGAAGGAAAGCTTCACGGTACTTTATGAAATGCTGTCCTGAAATTTTCTTCAATGAAATACAATTTATTTCAAGTTCAAATTGGTAAATTGGTAATTTTAAGGAAGGATATTTAATCGGTAATACTAAATTAGCACAGTTATAATTATTCAAGTTTGTGCATGGTATTTCTTGTGTAATGATCACAGATGCAATTAAAACCTTTTCAATATTTAATCACAATGATGTAAGAGACTACTGTACGTTGTACACCATAGGTATGATTTATAATTCGATTTATTTCACGGTTTTCCTAAGAAAAAGTTGCAGTGGCACTCATTTCAACTACAGAAATAATAAAATTTATCTCGTTGTTCTTGATTCATTTAAGGAGATTGAAGCATCATCAGTCATAAGCCTCGTCATAACCTCTGCTACTCCATGGCCTATACTGATGTATTTAGTATATAAATAATGTGATTTATTTTTTTTCAAATTCGGTAGGACAAAATATGTCGGTGTACCAGAATTTGTGACAGGTGAATGTGGAGTTTCCTGAAATATTGGTGTACATATATATATATATATATATTACTTTGCCGCAATCAAACGTTCATGTCTGAACCCCATGGTTCTGAAGCCGTTGTTCAGATATAAGGCTAATACAAGTTATACAGGATTATAATCCCTTTAAATGCATGTGATTAATATCTGCGTCACGGAAAGGAAAATAATAATATGCTGCACATATAGATATACTAGCTGATGTACCCGTGCTTCGCTACGGGATTGGATTCTCAGAAAGACTGACCTTGTGGTTTTCCTAACTGAAGTCAACATAGGTCATTACAAAAACGTCGGTAGGAAAGTAGCGATTAAGAGCAATGATATAAAATACTCGATCAAATAAAAAACCGCACATTTTCTCACTTTTAACGAACAGGACTACGCTGTCGATCTAATAGTCCAAAGTTACAGAGCTGGAATGATCAAAGCCTCAGATAGCCGTGATCCGTGAACACCCTTCGTCTTTTTTCGGCAGGGAGTGTCCGATGAGTCGGAAAACCTTAATTCACTGCACTGGCGGCGGAAAAATCTATCTGACTTGGAGACAAATTTTTCCTCCAAGAAAGAGGAGAAACCCACTCTTCGCTGCTAAGTTGGAATAAAATGAATGTAGAATTTAATAAAAGTAAGGAGGAAGAAGCCTTAATTAAGAAACGGCTCTTTTCAGGGTCGAATTTTGAGTTTTTTAATGAATTGTGGTGCTATAATTTTGAATAGGCCTAAATTGTTATCCTATACCAGGCCACACTACTATTACTACTACTACTACTACTACTACTACTACTACTATTACTAAGTGAGCCTCTACCTTAAGTATGCACACTGCTCATTCAAAACAGCGCGTCAGATTAAGGATCGCACAACTGGAATACTATGATGAACCTGTGTGTTACGTACCAGGTGTATCAGAAAATGTATGAACCAGAGGAATGGCATGCTAAAGAAGAAAGTTTTCTATCTCCCCAGCTATTTTCCGCTAATATTCAGTCAGGCTGTTATACTCGGTACGCAGCAGTAATCCCATCTATCGGAGTTGAGAGGCAGCATAAGAGACAAAGAACATCACATCAAACAATGGTCAATGTAATGTTACTGTTGAACAATGCTATGCGCTTTTGATATTGTAGGTCTTCACATTTATTTTTCTTCCGACTCTGAAATACCACTCTTACCATAGTCGGTACGGTAAAACTGATTAAAACATAAATGATCGGAAACTGTATTCAATATAACTTTTGTTATGTAATACTTTTCGATAGCACCAATAACATAGGTATTTAAAATTTACATTTTAGGCGCCTTCCCCTAAACTACAATTCCATCCAGGGTGAATAAATTTTGTTATAGCTTAGACTGTAGTTTCTTATTCTCGACTCTATATAAAGATTTTCATTAAATTCTGTTAACCCATTTTCTTGTGGCTCGGCGTTGATATGGACTTAGTAACAAAATTACAATTTCATGAATATCTGTGTTATCACAGTCGGTACGGTAAAATGTATAAGACATAAATGGTCGGAAATTTAATTCTATATAACTTTAGTTGTGTAGTATTTATCGATACAACCACTAACAATTTAAATATTTGAGAATTAAATTTTAAGCCTTCCTCTAAACTACAGCTTATAAATCTCATATTTATTCCGTATTGGCTCAGCACAACTAAGGTTAAGTTATGAGTAGGTTCCCACCTTCCAATACTTATCAATTTCTATATAATAGGTTTATTAATTACATAATATAAACCATATAATCTCTAGTACATGTTTCGTTCCGATTATGGAACATCTTCAGCTAAAATTTGACAAAATGGCAAGACAATTAAAATACATTGATGTTATGATGATACAAAAGCTAAAAGATATGATAAAATGGCACGAAGGTTAAAACATATAATTATGATGATGAAATAAAGTTCATTCATGTTGGTTAAAAATTCAACAAGTCAGTGTTCAAATGACGAATTAAAAACGGCGAAGAAGATTGATAAGTATTGGAAGGTGGGAACCTACTCATAACTTAACCTTAGTTTTCCTCTAAACTACCATTTCACTCAGTGTGAATAGAAAGATTCATAGCCTAAATTATAATGGCTCATTCTCTGACTACGTATGCCAATTTTAATTTAGATAGCACCACTCATAACGTAAATATTAAAGAATTAAATTTTTGACGTTTCCTGAACTACCATTTCACTCAGCGTGAATAAAATTATTTATGGCCTAGATTGTAGCGACTTATTCCCCGACTTTGCATACCGATTTTCATTAAATTCTCTTTAGCCTTTTTCTAGTGATGCGTGTACAGACAGACAGACAGACAGACAGACAGACAGACAGACAGACAGACAGACAGACAGACAGACAGACAGACAGACAGACAGACAGACAGACAGACAGACAGACAGACAGACAGACAGACAGACAGACAGACAGACAGACAGACTGTACGGAAAAGTAAAAAGTGCATTTCCTTGTTACTGTGGACATGACCGATACATAAATACCATTCTTTTAAAATTCTGAGCAATGTACAGACAAAACTCTTATTATGTATAAATGTATTACATTTCAGGCCTTCCCCAAAACTACAATTTCACTCAGTGCGAATAACATTATTGATAGCCTAGATTATAGCGACCTATTCCTCGACTTTTAATTCCAATTTTCGTGAAGATACGACCACTAATAAAATAAATATTTAACAATTAAATTTCAGGCCTTCCCCTAAACTACCATTTTTCTCAGCGTGTATAGCCTATACTGTAGCGAATTATTTCCCATCTTTGTCTAGCGATTTTCATTAAGAGACGGTCACTAATAACATAAATATTTGAGAATAAAATTTCAGGCCTTCCCCTAAACTACCATTTTTCTCAGCGTGTATAACTTATATTGTAGCGAATTATTTCCCATCTTTGTCTAGCGATTTTCATTAAGACCCGGTCACTAATAACATAAATATTTGAGAATAAAATTTCAGGCCTTCCCCTAAACTACCATTTCACTCAGCGTGATTAAAATAATTTATAGCCTAGATTGTAGCGGTTCGTCACCCGACTTTACATTCCGATTTTCATTAAATTCTCTTCCGCCGTTTTCTCATGATGCGCGTACAGACAGACAGACAGACAGACAGACAGACAGACAGACAGACAGACAGACAGACAGACAGACAGACAGACAGACAGACAGACAGACAGACAGACAGACAGACAGACAGACAGACAGACAGACAGACAGACAGACAGGAATTACGGAAAAGTAAAAAGTGCATTTTCTTGTTACTGTGGACATGACCGATACAGAAATACCATTCTTTTCAAATTCTGAGCAATGTACAGACAAAACTCTTATTTTATATATATAGACTAGCTCATGTACCCGTGCTTCGCTACGGGATTCTCAGAAAGACTGACTTGGTGGTCTCCTAACTGAATTCAACATAGGTCATTACAAAAACCTTAGTAGGAATGTAGCGATTGAAAGCAATGTTATCATATAAAATACTCTATCAAATTAAAAACCGCATACTTTCTCACTTTCAACGAACAGTACTACGGTGCCGATCTAAGAGTCCAAAGTCCCAGAGATGGAATAACCAGGTCGGAGACTGCCGTGAACACTCCTCTGTCATTATTCCGTTAAATATGCGCGCTACTCATTCCAATCAGTGCCTCAGTGTAGGGATTGAATAGCTCGAATACTATGATGAACCAGTGTGTTACGTACCAGATATATCAGGAAATGTATGAACCAGAGGAATGGCATGCTAGAGAAGAAAGTTATCTTATTCCCCAGCTACTTCCCGCCAATATACAGGCAGGCTGTTACAGTCAGTACGACCAGGCGAGTTGCCCGTGTGGTTAGGGGCGCGCAGCTGTGAGCTTGCATCCGGGAGATAGTGGAATGGAAACCCACTGCCGGCAACCCTGAAGATGGTATTCCGTGGTTTCCCATTTTCACACCAGTCACACCAGTCTGTACCTTAGAGCCAAGGCCGCTTCCTTCACACCACTGTTCATTTCCTATCCCATCGTCGCCATAAGACCTACCTGTGTCTGTGCGACGTCAAAAGAATTTAAAAAAACCTCAGTACGCTGCAGTAATCCTATCTATTAGTGATGGGACATTCGATTCATTTTACTGAATCGATTCATTTGATTCCGTTCACGTTACTGAATCGATACAGTGATCCGATTCACGGCTCATTGGTCACCGCTCCTACTGCACCTGTGTATTATGTGCTGGTAAGACAGCAGCAACAGCATTCAGTGCTCGCATCTGCCATCTGGTCTTCATACTATGAACTCCTTTCTTAGAAAAAATGCTAGTAACTCTAATACATCGAAGGTTTCCGGCGACGCACGGTGGGAAAGGTTAGGATTAGGAAGGTAGCAGCCATGGCCTGAATTAAGGTACAGTCCCAGCATTTCCTGGTGTGATAATGGGGAAACTACGGAAAACAATCTTAACGGCTGCCGACGGTGGGTTTCGAACCCACCATCCCCCGAATGCAAGCGCATAGCCACACGATATTAGCCGCACGACAACTCACTCAGTCATTTTTGAAAATATGTATATTTCTATCAGCTGAGGATTTTTTAAATCGTCATATTTTGTATAGGCTACCCGAGATGTACAGTAGACCGCTGGTTTTCTGATTCAACATACTGTTATTGCGTCTGTCCACATATTATTGAAGTCTTGTGCAACGATGTGACATATGAACTGAGAGAATACTGAGCCGTTCTTCCCAATATAAAACAGGTACTTTTGAGTGGTCATGAGAATGACTCATAGACCATAGTCATAGGGCAGGCTAGAGTCGAGTTTAATTGTCATGTGTCAACTAAGTTACAATACTAAGATTCATTAAACTAATAAATAGTATAACCTAATAGCCTACCTACTTACTAGCTACTTCAGAATTATGTAGAGACTACCTTTTTAACACTGCAAATAAATCCATCTATTATTTAAACCTCCCTGTAAGAAGAGGACAGTGAATGCAAATGGGTATTATTTTCAAATGAGCTGAGCTCGAGAGTCCATTATAGCATACGATTCTTTCAGTGTAGCATGGCTCACTGTATGTCTCGCTGCAGTGAGCCGATAAGGAGCCGTGCGTATCTTGTGTCTCACTGAGCCGGCTCGTTCACGTTTCTTTCCGTGTGCCATGGCTCACTGTATGTCTCGCTGCAGCGGAAGCTCGGCTCTCCGCGTGTCCAGTGAGCCGATAAGGAGCCGTGTGTATCGTGTTTCACTGAGCCGCGCTCGTTCACGATTCTTTCGATGTGCCATGATTCACTGTCTCGCTGCAGCGGAAGCTCGGCTCCCCGTCAATGTCCAGTGAGTGCGCCACTCAGCACTGTCCGCTGGGAGTAAGCTGAATCGTGTGCCGTGAGCTCGCCGTTCCTGTGAATCGATTCACTCGGACACTTGAATGAATCGATACACTGCTTCGAATCATGCATTCAGTAGCCAACACTACTATCTATCGGGGATGAGAGGAAACAGAAGACAAAATGCACATCACAACAAACAATGGTCAATGTAATGTTATTGTTGATAAAGTTTATGAGCTTTCTACATTGCAGGCCTTCACATTAGTTTTCTTTCGACTCTGTGATATTAGGGTGTCCTACAAAATTATTTATATCGTAGACTGTAGTTCCTTATTCTCAGACTTTACATACCGATTTTCAATAAATTCTGTTTACCCATTTTCTCGTGACTCGGGGCTGATATGGACTTAGTAACAAAAATCCAAATTCATGAGTATCTCTGGTTATATGCGATACGGTAACAAAGTATAAGACATAAGGGTTCGGAAATGTGATAACTTCTTACATAACTACTACTAACTTACGACATAACTAAAGTTATGTTAGTTATGTAGTATTTATCGATACGACCACTGATAACATAATTAACTTATTTGAGAATTACATTTCAGGCCTTCCCCTAAACTACCATTTCACTCAGTACGAATAACATTATTGACAGCCTAGATTATAGCGACCTATTCCCCGACTTTGCATTCCAATTTTCGTGAAGATACGACCACTAATAAAATAAATATTTGACAATTAAATTTTAGGCCTTCCCCATAACTACCATTTTTCTCAGCGTGTATAGCCTATATTGTAGCTGATTATTTCCCACCTTTGTCTAGCGATTTTCATTAAGACACGACCACTAATAACATAAATATTTGAGAATTAAATTTCAGGCCTTCCCCTAAACTACCATTTCACTCAGCGTGATTAAAATGATTTAAGCCTAGATTGTAGCGATTCATCACCCGACTTTACATTCCGATTTTCATTAAATTCTCTTCAGCCGTTTTCTCGTGATGCATGTACATACATACAGACAGACAGACACACAGAGAGACAGACAGAAATTACGGAAAAGTAAAAAAAATGCATTTTCTTGTTACTGTGGATATGACCGATTCAGAAATACCATCCTTTTCAAATTCTGAGCAATGTACAGACAAAACTCTTATTTTATATATATAGATAGATTACATTTCAGGCCTTCCCCTAAACTACCATTACACTAAGTGCGAATAACATTATTGATAGCCTAGATTATAGCGACCTATTCCCCAACTTTACATACCAATTTTCGTTAAGATACGACCACTAATAAAATAAATATTTGACAATTAAATTTTAGGCCTTCCCCTAAACTACCATTTTTCTCAGCGTGTATAGCCTATATTGGAGCGAATTATTTCCCATCTTTGTCTAGCGATTTTCATTAAGACATGACCACTAATAACATAAATATTTGAGAATTAAATTTCAGGCCTTCCCCTAAACTACCATTTCACTCAGCGTGATTAAAATCACGTATAGCCTAGATTGTAGCGGTTCATCACCCGACTTTACATTCCGATTTTCATTAAATTCTCTTCCGCCGTTTTCTCGTGATGCGTGTACAGACAGACAGACAGACAGACAGAGAGACAGACAGACAGACAGACAGACAGACAGACAGACAGACAGGAATTACGGAAAAGTAAAAAATGCATTTCCTTGTTACTGTGGACATGACCGATACAGAAATATAATTCTTTTCAAATTCTGGGCAATGTACAGACGAAACACTTATTTTATATATATATAGATGTATTATTATATGTATATTCCATTTTAGTGCTATTTTACGCCGTTCGTGAATTGATTGATTCAGGTTTCATCGATCAGTTCACGAGGAAGGCGAGTTTTAACTGTTCAGTTGAGTTACGAACATTCATTATCATCAATTATAATTATTAATTGAATATAACTATCTAATGTATTGAATTTCGTCATCCGGTTTCACTATTAATTATTTATTGCCCACAAAATTTCATTTTATTAACCACGTTTTATATAGTATTAGGATTCATCATATATGTGTGTTACAATTAAGTTGAGGAACACGCTGAAAAAGTTGTGGTAGCGTGATGTTGCAGTGAAGAAGAGGGAAGCTTTGTAACAAACCATCACCGCGTGTTAGAAATATCAAAATTGGCCGGCGGATATTAGATGGTGTAATTTGAGCAGGTCAGCAAATCGATAGCTAAGACCGTATTCAACCGACGAACCCATTGCCACACAGGGATGAAATGCTGGTAATTTCGCGATTGAATATTCTAAAAAGCTTGAATACTTCAATACTGGAAATTATGTTTACCTTGTGGGAAATTTATGTTGAATGGGCAGGAATGCCTTTATTCCGATATCCATTGTCAATAACATTCTTCATGAAGAACAGGGTCATCTCAGAAGTGTACCAATCCACGTAAGATGAAAAACATAACAATATGCCGAAGTATCTGTTGTATTTTCACGTTTGTCGTGTATTTTAAGTCTAATATAAAATTTAGCCCTGCACACTAATGTCTCCCTGAAAGATTCGTTATATCGAATGTCACTGCTGAGGAACTCCGACAGTGTGTGAGAAGGAACTAAACCAGATCTTATGTCACATCACGTAGGCAATATGGTGATATGCGTGCTAAAGGAAGGTTAATTGCGCTGAGACCGCATATACGAAGCACTGATTTGTCAAAAGGATGCGCCGCCGTTATATAGCATCCGACAGCACCTACCACAGTATGCTTGACACGCACACTGAAGTATTCCATGTATTCTTGTTGAAACTAGACACGCAAAATACGAACGGAAATTACTACGGATTACCACACATGTTCAGTTCACTTGATCGTTCCTGTGGATACGTTAAAGAGCTTTAAGACGTCGTAGCCATAATCCTAATATACTGGGTGTTGAGTAATTTCTGTTCTTTTGTTGACGGGGTTAATAAATAAATAAATAAATAAATAAATAAATAAATAAATAAATAAATAAATAAATAAATAAATGAATAAATAAATAAATAAATAAATAAATAAATAAGATGAGGACAAATAACTGCAGGGTATAATCAAAGTCAACAATAATGAAGGACGTTACAACATACCTTCAGAAATTTTTGGAAAACAGGCCTCCAAAAAATTCAATCTAATGTAAACAATGATAAAACAACTATAAAAATTGCTCACAAGGCAATCCATGACATCATTTCTAGAAACGGGAGTATACGGAGTATGGATATGACGCCCCATATTACTAAGTTAATGAACAAGGCTGGTACTTACTCGTACCGCTGAGAAAACTCAAGTGTTGCTCAGTCAATTACCGTTAAATAGAGAACAATAAGGCATGTTAAAACAAAATCAACCATTGGTTGATATATCCACCCATTAATACAACAGCCATCAAGAAAATATTCTCAAAGAATAGGATAAAAGAAACCTGAAAATAGCAAGAATCAAGGGATTCATAATCGTAGGAAATTCCATATACAGCTGTAAGTTGACAACTTCCTACTGCGTTACGGAGGCTGGACCTATATTAAACAGCGACCGATAAGAAGGAAAACCTAATTGAAAACTGATCAAAAAAAACCGAATCACAGCTAATAAAATGTGAAGAAGATTCCGAGGTAAACACACTCAAACCTCCCTGAGGCATTAGAGAAGCACGAGGAACCCCTAATTTAGCCGCGCATGGCGATGTAAGGAAAAAGCAAAAATTCAAGCATATTTCTCCTAGTACTGATCCCTTTAGACAGAATTAACAATTCAACCAGATACTTAAGTCAACAAGCTGCATGTCAGGAATGTAATTTATGATTTAAAATACAGTCTAATACAGTCATTTATAAAATGCCCTATATTCCTAGTCCACCAGCCCTATAAAACACCCCCTGTCCATCACGACATCCACTCGTTGAAGATCAAAAGCAGAGTCACTCTCACTGACTGACACACGGCACTTTCTAGGTGGCTGGCCAGATCTTATGACTGAGCACACAAGTTCTCACCCTGATTCATTTGGGAGGTTTGCCAACCCCAAACACAAAATTCATCATTCCTGGAGTTTCAGGTAAGCTACGCTAGGTGGCAGTGGAGCAAGCTGCAAGAGATTCTGCCTAGCTTCAATGGAAGCCAATCGCCATGTAACGATAATAATAATAATAATAATAATAATAATAATAATAATAATAATAATAATAATAATAATAATAATAATAATAATAATAAGAACAGCTAGTCCTTCTACGAAATGTTCGTCAAAAGTTACAGAAGAACGCCTGAAGTATTGAAGTCAAATACCTACTATGCTTAATAAAAGCCTGGGTATTATTCTGTGCAATCGTTTGAACTTCCATCAGCCTATTTTGGAATACAAGTTCGATATTTTGATTAACGTGAGTTGAATACTTGTAAACGCTACTTTTAGAGAAGTTTTATTCCATACATTTTTCATTCAAGCTTAGGAGTATAACTGCTAAAATCTCAGATATTTCAATTTTTCTACCTTTCCTCCGGAATCTTGAAACAGGAAACCAAGAAGAAATTGACGTAAAGAAGCACATAAACAATAATAATTTAGAGGACGGCTAAACAATATCAACTTTTGGTAACTTGTAATTCACACATCTCCCGTTTGCTGAGCAGAACATGAAAATAAACACACCTCCAATTAAAGGACAGTCTGACTGTCAGCAAAGAGCCACATTCTGCATGTTCTGCTCAGCTCAAGTAAGTCTGGGGAAGAAAAAGGAATAAAAGGCACGGCAGGGAAACAAGTGTCGTGGTCGATGTCACCTGCCTCTACAGACTGATTACCTAGAATCGTGTAGAGCAATACCAATCAAACTGGTAAAGGACACTGTACTGTACTGTATTGAAAACATCGGCCAACTGTACGTAATCTGCATTGAAAAGACACGTCCAGTCCGGATGAAGAACACGACAGGAGTATAAATCGATCTGTTAACTTTAGTTAATCTCTGTTTCTTTAGAGTGATATGCATAATTCGTCTTACATTGACGACTGAGATAGTTCACCTTCAGTGGCTGACAATGTCACTCAGTGCAGGTATTATGTTTGTGTCGCAATATGGATAGACACTCTAAAAATTGTTAGACTATAATGTCTGTCCACGACGGCAAAGCTTAGCAACACAAACAGCGCATCGTCACACATGTCCGGTTCAATTGACCTTAATTGTGCCACAAACAAACAGTAACATTTGTCAGAGGCGATTCGCTGCCCTTTCTCCCAACCATCTAATCTGTATATGACACTGCGACACGTAAACATGATACATACGGTAGATACCATGCACAATATAAACCCATCAAACAATACGAAAGACAGGATTTGTAGAAATATTAGTAGAGTGGCGTTTAATTCTAAGTCTACGCTGAGACCAAAACACTCATGGAGTTTTCACTTGTAGCACAATAGTTACTTGAAATGCGCAGACTGCAGTCTATTACGTAAGTAATATTTCAGCGTAGATTCATAAGTAAATGCATTTATTTATTATTTATTCTGTAAATATATTTGCGTAATACTTTAGATATACGAGTAATTTTATCATACGTCTTTTCTAAAGCTCAAGTTACATTCTTTAAAAATTATTTTTCGCCCATTGTAGCAGAATGTGCTTTAAATAAGTACATAAATATACATTGCAATATACCAGTCAATAATTAAATAGCTCTATCAATAGTACCAGTTGTCAGATTTTTGTGTTAAATCAAATTTAGAACATGAGTGAGGGTGAGCAAGAAGGCATTTGCTTTAAATGGACATAAAACACGTATTGATTGAGGCTCGTATTCGAATAATAGTAATAATAATAATAGTATTAATAATGATAATAGTGGTGGTGGTGCTAGTAGTACTAATAGTAGAAATTTCTTTTCTCGCCTTTCGGCATAGAAAATATTCCACTCGCAATGTTAACAGAGTATTCCATTAACCGTATATTAAATTAAGGATCCTCTGTAAACAACACCAATGATTTCGAAATGAAGTACCGTGGCAAACTCCTTAAAAGTTCTGCTAATATAATTTCATTATTAATATTGTTCGTGTTTTCACTATTATATTGTAGTTATTCATTTAAATCGTTACTGATGATAGCCTTAATTACATTACATCGCTTATTTAAATTTATGATTGTTCTCATACTTTTATGTTATACTTTAATCATCCATTTTAAGTCGCCCTTTGCGACCCTGCTCCTTCATAGTTAAGGATGCAGTACTGTTCCAGGCTTTTGACAAAATTTATTGACTCACAAGTTTCCATACGAGAAAGTTATTTCACGCAATAACTGCTGATGATATACTATCAAGTTTACACTCGTAGTTACTGGTACGTCACACAGCTCGCACTACAAGAGAATCGGTCTTGAGATTCTCGCGAGAATCTCGGGATATGTGACGTCACCCTCGAGTGTCTCGAGCGAGAGCGTTGCCCATCACTAGTTGCAGATACTGTAATACATAAATTTAATTATGATTCCACACTTCCCCATTCAGTTATTCTTAAGCTGAAATATATTGAGAACTATGACCCACTTCGTAATGTGTAACACTATAACTAGACATTTCTTTCAGGTGCGATTGCACATGATGACTATAACGACGAGGGATTTTTCACTGAATGTAGGATGTGAACGACTCGTGATTATTTTCCAATGAAATAATATTATTTCAGAAACTTGTTTAAGATTAGTTTCATACTTGGATGGAGGGGTAGTCGAAGATAGAGATTTAAATCCCTACCATAGGTGAAAGAGTGAAGGATCACTATAATTTGAATTTAGAGGGTTAGAACCATACATTTACAAAAAGTATTCTTTTATTGAATTTAAAAGTTGTGAAAAAGGGAAAATGCAATGAATATAATAATCAAAAATCTCTGAAGGACTGAGTCCTGACATTGAAAAGCAGTTAAGTCTGCGTTAAATCTTACGAAAGCGCCATAAAGCAATTGAACATTATTCAAACAACTTAAGACATACTGTAGGTCGTAAATAAGTGACGTGGGAAAAAGCAGTGAAGCTGCACATAAACTTTAGAAAATGTCATGAAAGGCAATTCAAAAAGAATCAAATAGAAGGACTAACTCCTGACATTGAAAAGCAGTTAAGACTGCGTTAAATCTTATGAAAGCTCCATAGGGCAATTGATCAGCTGCAGCACAAGTTGCTGGTCCAACATGTCGAACCTCTGTTAGAGGTCTTTCTGTCCACGTCATTGTGACGTCACCGGCAACTTGCCTTGTTAATGTCGTTAATAGTCTTGCCTATTTCTCTGATCAATTGCCCTATGGAGCTTTTATAAGATTTAACGCAGTCTACAGTAGCCATCAGTTTCTCTACTTAACCCATTCATTCGTGTACCTACCAGTGCATACAATGCCAGAATTCTTATCCTTTATAATTAAATTACACTGCGTCAAAATATACCTCGGTAGAAATGAAAGCCCTAGTCGCTTGTTGACACACATTTACGGAATGGAGAAGGCGCGTGGTTTTCTATTCGCATACTCGGCACAAACAGCATTCAGCTCCGAATACCTGTAGGCCTACGACACGCTGCTCGCCGCACACTGCGGGGACAACGCACTCGAGATCTCTCGAAATTTCTCGCGACAAATAGTGCCTGCGCTAGTCTCGAGAAATCTGGAGAAATCTCAGACTGCCCATCACTATCTGCAACTAACGAGATAAAAATATACAGGTTATTTTGATAGCAAATTGTGGTTTGTTCCCCTCAAACAGTGTCGCTCTATGTGCTATGTCACCACTCGTTTTACGTTATAGGTTTGCTGGCAACAGTGATATATATGCCATCAGAGTGTTCTACTTTTCCTGCGTTTTACCCGTTGCCGAATATGCTTCTCCAATCTGAACCATTTCTTCTACTTCAAATCTCAGCCACCTTAGCCGTGCAAAATCATTCTTCCGTTCATTATTCGGCTTTTAAACAATCTGCCCATTCGAGGAACTGTAAAAGGCAGTACTTTTTCGTTTCGCGTAGACAAGTCACGAGTCGATAACTACCACTTGATACATGAGTACCTCATACTGTTAAAAATTATAAAACGTAGTAATAAGTAGCTCCTAACTTGTCCACAGAGGAATGCTTGAGCCATTTTTAGACCCCCTATTACGGAAACACTAAGTTACAGCTTTTTTAGTTCCCCGAATAGCGAGAGTGCCGACGAATCATCATGATATCGGAAAATTTTAATTTTTTACAAGTTGCGTTACGTTGCACCGACACAGATAGGTCCTATTGCGGTGACGGAATAGGGAAGCGCTAGGCGTTGGAGGGAAGCAGCCGTTGCATTTAATTAAGGTAGAGTCACAACACCAGCCTGGTATGAAAATGGCAAATTACTGGAAAATCATCTTCAGGGCTGCTAACTGTGAGGTTCGAACCCACTGTCTCCCGAATGAAAGCTCACAGCTGCGTGCGGCCAACTCGCTCGGCGTGTATTATTTCACGGCGAACATTGCACAGCTGTATCGAGCAGAGAATTGAGGAACCTATTTTCTAAGCGTTAAACAACACTAATCTTTAAGGAATGCAACGGGTAGTTGGTACACGGATCTGCTCTAGGATCGAAAGTGGGTTTATAGGATAAATGCTGAGAATTTAATAGAGGAAGTGGATGGCCGGAATGAGGTTGATGATAAATGGCCCATTAATGAAATATTAGTGTCTGAATGTGTGAATCATAGACGTAATCGATGACTACCCAGTCTTTTCCGGGTGGACGAGACGAAGCACTTACCACGAAAGGACCTGAGTGGTCGTGGCCGGGGGGGGGGGGGAGAGGGGTTCGATCCTCACGCGGGCTGCATCCAAACAAGTGTATTTCCATGTATGCATTTGTTTTCAGGTCTGCATGTTTCTATTGTGTGCGGTGATTTTTATTGTTTGTACCTTTGTGTCATTTTATTGTGTCTGTTGAGGTCATTTCGGTCACAAAGGGATGCAAGCGCCGAGCGCTACTTCGAGGTTGTGGGTTCTGACCCATCCGTGCAGTCCAGGCCGTAACCACGGACGTAGATTCAGTATTATTTTGGGGGTTATAGGACCCTGTTTCATACAAAGAGTTGTGTTTTTGTATGTATTCGTATATCCTGTGTTGTTGGGATTGTCTTTAATTATGGATGATAAAACTAATGTTATTCACTCACGTTGATATATTTCTATATATAGGGCCCTAGGCCAAATATCGATTCGACTTATCTGTTACGCCGTTTCCATGCTATAGTGATATCACACGTTCCAAGGAATAACCATTTATTTCATAGTGGGCACGAGACCACATGGTCACGTTAGTGACATATTTGTGTACGGTTTTTATATCACAGGATTTAGTTCCAACATATATGTCTTACATCGATAAATAGGTTTTTACGTGACTGCCGTTGGATTCTTATCATTTACGTTTCTCTTCTCAGATACCTGTCCATTCATATTAAGATTAGATAGGTAGTTTTTGGAGGGTCAATCCAGACGCTCCACACCCGGAACCGATGAGCTTAGCAAGGCGTACTTTAGGACAGGTGGCCGGGTGTTTTCACACTGACCAAGGGGCACACCAATATCTGGAGGCCATCTGGCAAAGCAGTAACGCCGCAAGTTAGTTTTTTTATTCTATATATTTTTAAGGTTGTTATTAATGTTTGTTAATATACACTGACTGACAGAGCAAATGCAACACCAAGAAGGAGTGGTTCGAAAGGGATGAAAGTTGGGGAAAAAACAGAGACGGCACGGACGAATAATTGATGTTTATTTCAAACCGATATGCAGGTTACACAATGCGCACGGCATCGACTCAGTAGGATGTAGGACCACCGCGAGCGGCGATGCACGCAGAAACACGTTGAGGTACAGAGTCAATAAGAGTGCGGATGGTGTCCTGAGGGATGGTTCTCCATTCTCTGTCAACCATTTGCCACAGTTGGTCGTCCGTACGAGGCTGGGGCAGAGTTTGCAAACGGCGTCCAATGAGATCCCACACGTGTTCGATTGGTGAGAGATACGGAGAGTACGCTGGCCACGGAAGCATCTGTGTACCTCGTAGAGCCTGTTGGGAGATGCGAGCAGTGTGTGGGCGGGCATTATCCTGCTGAAACAGAGCATTGGGCAGCCCCTGAAGGTACGGGAGTGCCACCGGCCGCAGCACATGCTGCACGTAGCGGTGGGCATTTAACGTGCCTTGAATACGCACTAGAGGTGACGTGGAATCATACGCAATAGCGCCCCAAACCATGATGCCGCGTTGTCTAGCGGTAGGGCGCTCCACAGTTACTGCCGGATTTGACCTTTCTCCACGCCGACGCCACACTCGTCTGCGGTGACTATCACTGACAGAACAGAAGCGTGACTCATCGGAGAACACGACGTTCCGCCATTCCCTCATCCAAGTCGCTCTAGCCCGGCACCATGCCAGGCGTGCACGTCTATGCTGTGGAGTCAATGGTAGTCTTCTGAGCGGACGCCGGGAGTGCAGGCCTCCTTCAACCAATCGACGGGAAATTGTTCTGGTCGATATTGGAACAGCCAGGGTGTCTTGCACATGCTGAAGAATGGCGGTTGACGTGGCGTGCGGGGCTGCCACCGCTTGGCGGCGGATGCGCCGATCCTCGCGTGCTGACGTCACTCGGGCTGCGCCTGGACCCCTCGCACGTGCCACATGTCCCTGCGCCAACCATCTTCGCCACAGGCGCTGCACCGTGGACACATCCCTATGGGTATCGGCTGCGATTTGACGAAGCGACCAACCTGCCCTTCTCAGCCCGATCACCATACCCCTCGTAAAGTCGTCTGTCTGCTGGAAATGCCTCCGTTGACGGTGGCCTGGCATTCTTAGCTATACACGTGTCCTGTGGCACACGACAACACGTTCTACAATGACTGTCGGCTGAGAAATCACGGTACGAAGTGGGCCATTCGCCAACGCCGTGTCCCATTTATCGTTCGCTACGTGCGCAGCACAGCGGCGCATTTCACATCATGAGCATACCTCAGTGACGTCAGTCTACCCTGCAATTGGCATAAAGTTCTGACCACTCCTTCTTGGTTTTGCATTTGCTCTGTCAGTCAGTGTATCTTGCCTCTGACACGCTCTCTCTCTCTCTCTTTCTCTCTCTCCCTCTCTCTCACACACACACACATACATACACTGTCTCTTTCACTCAATCCGGAAGGCAAGTCATCTGTGATTCACTCCCGTTTACCAAGAAACATACTCTATTTACCACTACTGCATTCTACAACTTCATAGGTTTAACCTTGATGCAAAATTCAGGTAAGGACATGCTGTATAATTCCCAGCTGGACGGCAAATCCCAAGCCTAGCAGATCGACAGTAAAATCCTATAAATTGACTTAGTCGGATTTTGAACCCAAACCTTCGCTATCATAGGCTCCCGAATAAAATTTAATCATGCTGATATTCCATTGGTCGTTAAACGGTGTTAGAAACCAAACATTTAACACCCTAGACAACCACTTAGTTAGAACGTAACTCTAATATCAAGCTAAAGAAATTTACAGCCGTTTGTTAACTAGCAACTATTTTGTACATCTTAATCGCATGGTAGTGATCCCTAGAAGTTGAAAGAAACTGAGAGCTTATTCTGAAAGTAACGTAAATACAAAAAAATATATTTTCGTTTTTTACAATAATCAGTAGAAAATTCATTCTTCTACTTACTGACAGAATATCGTAATCCAGTTCCAAACAGTCTAGTATATACAGTAATAACATTAGTAACTAAAAAACGTGATGTACAGTGCATTTCATTGTATTCATATTCAGTGTATTCATATTTCCTACTCATTATTTTCCTTAGGAGTGGTCACGCCTCTCAGTCACATCTGTTTGTGGAGTCTAGTGAACAGTTTTCCTTGTATTCATTTTCCTATGCTTGTGTGTAAAGAAAAATGAAGAGGAGTGCACAAATATGAGGAATGTGAATATTTTTTGTTTATTAACCCTCTTGGCATGTTTAACCCTTTGTTGCCTGACGGTACTCTAAAGTACTATCTCATATTTGATGGCTTTGGAATATTCAGTAAATCCTACCCTTGTATTTTCCTCATGGTACTTTCAAGTACCTAATTCTTGAAACAGAGATATTTCATTTTTGAGGTTGGTATTGATGAAAAACGCGGGAGATCGTTTAATTCTTAGGAGTATAGTCATAGTGTTACCACTGTAAAAAAATGACATTTTGATTGATTATTTCTTAGCTCCTATTGTTACATTCGACCTGCAAGTGTTCTTAGTACAAGTAAGTATTCCTCAGGAATGCAATAAAATACTCAAATTTATGAAATTTGCAATTGGTGTGGATATATAGCTAGTAAATGGCAAGGTACTTAGAAGTACCGTCAGGCCATATGTAGGGTCTCATGTTAGTCATATCCAAAACCAAAAGTAATGCTTTACTGATGCAAAATATTCGGCATTTATAAAGTTTTCTTCAACAATTTAAGAATACTTCTCCAAATATTTAGACATACCGCATCTGAAATAAATGTACTAGTATCTATCACATTACAGGTTTGCAATATTTGTGACAAAGCAGCCAGGTTGACTGATGATGATATCTGTAAGATAATAATAGAGGACTTGTCAGAAGATGATTCGGAAAATACTGATATAGATGAGGAAGAAGAACATGATCCGGGTTCAGTTACGACCAATAGTTCTACTTTATTTGATGCCATTTTTTATAATGAAGTGGATGCAATAACTCGTGAAGCTGAGGACGGAAATGTTGGAAACTTCCCCCGAGAATCGGACGTAGATGTGGATCCAGTCGCGTCTACCTCAAAAGCCTCTCCGATAATTAAAATTGACAGGAAATGGAGAAAACAAGATTTGGAAATCAGAAGTCCACAGTACAGTATGAATGAAGGTTTGTACATTATTGTGAACTACCAATGTACTGTATTGTTACCTACTGTTGCTTCTATGCTAATTGTACGTCTTTCTTCCCCCAGGTCCAACAGAGGAAGTATTTTCTTCATGTGAAACAGCAACAGGTGTAATAATAGCCGTGCTTGAACCGGTAATTGAAAATATGATGTTTCAGAGTTACTTGTATGCAACGCAGAAAGGTAAGACCCTAAACCTAAAAAAAGAGGAACTATTAGCATTTTAGGCATTAATTTCTGTATGGGTTATCATAAGCTTCCGTAATGGAAAAACTACTGGTCAACAAGTGAAGACCGAGTTCGATAGCTGCAGTCGCTTAAGTGCGACCAGTATCCAGTATTCGGGAGATAGTACGTTCGAACCCCACTGTCGGCAGACCTGAAAATGGTTTTCGGTGGTTTCCCATTTTCACACCAGGCAAATGCTAGGGATGTACCTTAATTAAGGCTACGGCCGCTTCCTTCCCACTCCTAGCCCTTTCCTGTCCCATTATCGCCATAAGACCTATCTGTGTCGGTGCAACGTAAAGCAACTGGCAACAAGTGAAGGCTTAGGAATCCCGCTAATTAGAAGAACAATCAGCCGTGACAGGTTTGACACCATACTCACCATGTTACACGTCAATGACAATTGTAAAAATTCCAGGAAATAACACGGACAAGCTTTACAAAGTTAGGCCATTGGTAACAGCATTCAATGGTCATTTTCCAGACATTTACAAGGGAACAAGGGAACTTAGCAGAGATGAGTCAATGACTTTGTTTTAGGGAAGGAGTAGTATCAAGCAGTACAATCCCATAAAACCAATAAAAACGGGTTATAAACTGTGGTGCATTGCAGATGATAGGGGTATATTCTGAAATTTGAAATCTATCAAGGAAAGAATCAGGCCCTAGAACAAAAATTCCAGAATTATGGGCTTGGGGAAAGAGTTGTGCTGAGCCTTTCAAAGCCATACTGGGGACAACACAGAAAATTTTACTGTGAAGACTATTTTACTTCTCTCCCACTTCTTGAAAGGTTGAAAGAAGAAAATACTCTAGCATGTGGAACCATTAGAATGACTAGAAAGAAAATCCCACAGAATTTTATGCCTGAAAAAGGATTGGAAACGGGGTGTTCTGACCATAGAATTTCTTCGATGGACGTCAGTGTTTTTCTGTGGAAAGACAGTAAAAGTATGTGCTTAGCATCTAATTTCCATGGAAACAGAAGGATGGAAGTAATGTTACTGTTGATTGCCCGGTTGTTGTGCAAGACTACAATGCACACATGAGTGGAGTGGACCATGCTGACAGACTTCGAGGCGTATATGGTTTAGACCGTCGATCCAAAAAATGGTGGCATAGATTATTTCGGGGAATGATTTAGATAGCATTTGTCAATGCCTACATCATATACTGTAATCTGCATGAAAAAGCCCCTCTAATGGCATTCCGGCGTAATGTGCCCCTAGGACTGATGAACCAGAAACAAATTCCTCTTCCAGGAAAACTTCCACCTGATATGAGGTCACCAAAGTCACCAAAGCAAACTTGTCTACCAAAAAGGAGTAAAACCGAATATTCTGTGCCCAGTGATATCAGACTAAGTAATCGTGGAAATCATTTTGTTGTGTTTGTAAAAAACCGTGGTCGATGTGAGGTGTGTTCGAGAAAGAATATGCAGTCAAGACCGCATTCAAAGTGTACAACATGTAGAGTTTTTCTTTGCTGCAATGAAATAAAACTGCTTTGCAGAGAATCATAATGTGTCAGTTCTATAGGTTGTACGCAAGATATTCTACATATGAACAATAATATTAGGAAACTTCACTCTTATTAAAATTTTGCTTTTACATTTTTGTAATAGTTTTTTGGTATGAAAAACATGTTCTACTAATATTTCGAGACAATAAATGTGATATAATTCCAAAATGTGAACATTCTTATCTACCCAAATATGAAGACTCCTATATGCCTGATGGTACTTAAAAGTACCAGGCCCCAAAACATACCAAAAATTAAAATTATGTTTTGAAAGTATTGCCATTTACTACTTGAACTTATTCCATTAGAATAAGGTGAAAATAATCAAATTTATTTTTTATTTTTCACTATTCAGACAACAAAGGGTTAAACATTTGTAGTCACAAACCCATGCCCTCTAAATGACCGTTTATATTCCAAGAATATAGAGGTTGTCGCAATCGTGTAAAATTGGAAAATTTATATGCGCACACTGTCATAGCCAATTAAGGAGAAATTCTCATTTCAGATATTGACATATTTAGAAAATATACGTTAGAGTCAAGCAAGAGATCGAAAAATATCGTGATGCTATCCTGGCCACTATGGTAAGTATTCTCTGATCATATTCAAATAATTCCCCCAAAGAATAGGAAACTTTACGAAGTCCATGAATAACCATTTCGAAGCAGTATATACTCCTGAGGTGGTTTTGAAGCGAAGTTTATTATAATTGCGTTTCTGTAACTCTAACGCCGCAAGTTTCAGATACTTGTACGCTAGCGGGGAGGGCTGTGGTAAGTGAGAGATAGAGGAGCTAGTCAGTTGTTTAGTGTCAATGGTGCAGTTTATCTTAGCCAAATTAATGTCTTACTAACTACCACACTGAACAATGAGATACTAAATCCCTAACGTGCCGTTCACTTCACTAGGCTTTATAAAATGACCTGCTCCGATAAAACTCTGTTCACGAAACGTTAAAATTGGGTCAAACTTCGCCAATGCTTGCTTCTGAGAAAGGAAAACGTAAGGAGCGCTATTTCTTTGTTGTATTTCAGTTGATTTATTTCTCGATATTTCAATTCAAAATCAATCGTATGCTCTACAGTGTCCCCAAACTCCGAACTGTGTGCGTTCTATGAAACACTATACGACGATGGGATAGGAAAGGCCTAGGAGTTGGAAGATAGCGGCTGTTGCCTTAATTAAGGTACAGCCCCAGCATTTGCCTGGTGTGAAAATGGGAAACCACGAAAACCCGTTTTGAGGGTTGCCGACAGTGGATTCGATTCCACTATCTCCCGGATGCAAGCTCACAACCGCGCGCTGCTAGCCGCACGGCAAACTTGAACGGTCAAGCGAAGTGTAACTGGTGTTAATGAATATTATAAAATATTTCATGTGTAATTCAAGTAAGTCAACGTTTCTCATATTCTGCAGTCTGCGTTTAGTTTGGTTTCATACATAATAGACGAAAGAAAACATTTATACGGGAAGTAACGGAATGTTATAGGAAGTAGTATTGAATGCAAACTGGTAAATCTGTCAACGTCCTGCTATTGTCCCGAGCGATGATAGTAGATTTGTTCCGTTCTGCTTTACGTCACGCGCGTGGTGAGTGTTAGTTAGCACGTTTGTTCTCACTAAATTCGGGTGACCGTCTGATAAAAGAACATAAAGTTACATACTAACAACATTGACCTTTACACAGACAACAATAATAACGGTTATGGAAGTGAGGGGACAATTTGCGGTACAACATTCCCTTTCTCCATGTACACCAGAGTGTATCCAAATTTTACCAACAAAGAAATCGCAGATGGTCTTCAAACTAATTGGCGGAGATAATGTTTCTCTCCGTGAAAATGATGTTCCCTTGTTACTTCCAGGCGCGCGATTCAAATTGACGAACTCACCGTATTTGCTGGGGCAGAGCTCATACCGCTGCTGAGCTTCATGGCAGGGAGGGGAAGTGGGGCTGAACACACAACTTTCTTCGTTCGACTCGCGCAGAATTATCCTTGTCTCCTACAGACAATATCCACAGTTTGTTTATTAAGCAGCAGTAATTTGACACGCAGCGTAAGAACACACTGAAATTAAGGCACACGGTGCATCCGATCATTTCTCCTCTTGTCTGTTGGTCCCAGTAAAAATGAAAATCCAGAGCCTGTTTACAGTCATTCGACCGGTCAGGAATGAAATGAACGAAGCCTCCATCTAGCGGTGAGGATGGAAATTCTGCCGGCTGCCGAAACCTGTCGCACTCCTCTGTGGCAATGAACAATGAATGACAGATCAAATGAAATGATATTGCAGAGTGTTGCTGGAATGAAAAATGAGAGGGAAAACTGGAGCACCCGGAGAAAATCCTTTTCCGCCCCCGCTTTCTCCAGCACAAATCTCACATGGAGTGACAGGGATTTGAACAACGGAACCCAGCGGTTACCGGCCAGCGCCCTGCCGCCTTAGCCACGGAGGCTCTTCTGTTGGTCTCAGTAATGTTCTTTATTTTTTAACATGCGCGATGATGCATCACCGCCGCCACACGATCCTGCATTCATTTACTCACAACATTGTAAAAGGAATGAACTAATGAACGAAAGAAACAATACGCCCATTGGTTTGACTTCAGCAAATGTTCAGTATTCCCCCTTCTACATCGATCATCACGTAACAAGAAAAGTCCATGGGAGTTAAATCGGCCAAGCGCGGAGGCCATACTGACCCACAACGGCTTACCCATCTCGCTGGATATTAATCATTTACTATCTGCCCACTTTTTAGCGATAGATTTGTGTACGAGTTTGAGGAGTAAGGAGGGAGCACTTCCGGTTCCGTTAGTACTGCCAACTGAATGGAAATGAAATCTGGAATGAATCGATAATATGATCGATCGATATGAATTTTCTAAATATTTGTTATTTTAAGCAAACAACTGTGTCACACACACATTATATAACATTATATAACATTTTTCGATGCGAATCTTATTCCTAGAGTGAATTTTATAGTTTGGCTTTGCTGTGTAAATAACAACAGTACTAGTACG
Source organism: Anabrus simplex (assembly GCF_040414725.1). Taxonomy (NCBI): domain Eukaryota; kingdom Metazoa; phylum Arthropoda; class Insecta; order Orthoptera; family Tettigoniidae; genus Anabrus; species Anabrus simplex. Next base: position 563,620,070 of record NC_090266.1, read on the forward strand.
TAAAGTGTACGCCAGACTTCGCACAGTGATGCATAAGCGATTCATAGTTTGTGTTTCAAAGATTGCCAGTACGAATCTCGAAGATTGCCGAGGTCGACCGCTTCAGTACTAGGGTGTAAATCTATCGCTAAAAAGTGCGCAGATAGTAAGTGTTGTGTGTCACGGCGAACGAAATATGGCGGAGTGCTATTATGGCACAGATAAATTAGCCTCCGTATTTCCAGAGGAACATCTTCCAATAACCCAGGCCGTTATTCTTCCAGAAACGGTAGCATTCTTCACCGTTCAGTCAAGGACGAAGGACATTAGGCCCTAGTAAATAGTCACCAAATATGCTGACTCAACTATTGCCACTAAACCGATGCCGAAATGAGCGCACTACCGTCAAGTGTGGGATTTCCTCCGCCTCCCTTCACGCAAGTTGAATGACGAGGTTAGCGGCGATTAGGGTTTCGGAAGCGATAAATCGGTAGACTTTGTTGCGCCATAGGCTAGGTGCATATCAGCCATATCTTCATTAGTGTAACGAAACGGAGCCATTCTCACCCATTTATACCGCAAACTTAGTAGTCTACTTGCGCTGGAACGGGAAGGGACTGCACTGAACGAGCGAGAAACGTGTCCTTTCGCAGGGAACATTATCACCCCACTTCCCCTCCCTTCCATGAAGCACAGCAGCTGGCTGCAGTGCGCGCTTCGGCATAGTAAACACGGCGATTTTGTCGAATTAGATCGCACACCCTGAAGTAAAAATGTAGCCTCCTTTTCTCGAAAGAAAACATTTCTCAGCCAATCTGATTGCGCCATCATTCTTTACGTAACACGAAGAACATGCCTGATATTATTGCCTGTAGAATTGAGACATATCCTGTAGAAATGTAGTCTAACGTAGTTGGGAATATTATTTATTATCTATGCTAGTAGAAGGTTATTACTGGTCCAGCTCCTTCGCTGAATGGTCAGCATTATGACCATCAGTTTAGAGGGCCCCGTGTTCGAATGCAATCACTGTCGGGTATTCAAGCTGCATCTTGTTGCTTTCTCTGACTTGGAGACAAGGTGTTCCTGTTACACCTCTTAATTCAAACATAAGACGCCACACTACCAACCATAACAAAAACACGCACAAGGTAGTACGTCCTTACGCATAGTTGGCGTCAAGACTGGCATTCGGCTGTAAAACATGACCGAGTTCACATAAGCAACAATGTTGGCATCCGCGACTCCAACACGTTGTGAAGAAAGCGGCATAAGAAGAAGAGTAGGAAGAAGGAAACAAAAGGCATTTACTGGAGCTGTGCTTTCTAAAAAAAGTCTAATACATTAATCGTACTATAAGAAATGTCCTATTCACCTAAATAACATATTTATAGCCACTTTGTTTAGTGTTTACCTCGTATTATAAAGGCCAAAATAAGAGCCTGGAAACTATTCTAGTTCGCAAAATGCGTCATCATATGTTTATTATAAGTCCAGTCTAGTATTAGAGGAGTGATTGTTCAGTGATATCATCACCGGCTACTCATTCAGACTCCACTCTGTTTCAATTCCGCTTGTGGGGTTTCTGATATGGGAAATCTTACCCCTATCGTTCAAACTTCACGGGAAACTGGAGGTCCCATATCTAGGATCAAAATATTAACAGTCCATCTTAACGTCTTAGTGGTCAAAGTCGTAGCTTGCAGTCCTCGTAGCCGTGGGTTCGATTCCTGACCAGTTCAAAGTATTTTGACCTTTAAAAAACCGGTTAAATCCGTTGTTTTGTGGACTGAGTATAAGTGATCTCTCCAACATTTCCGCAACTCACACACTGCACACAAAACTACAATCCACCTCACTAATATGCAGTTGTCTATACACGGAACTGTTAAAACAAAAAGTTACCCTTCTTGCATCACGTACAAAAATACATAATAATATGTGCCCTTTCGCCTTATGGGTGCAAATAATAATGATAATTCAGTGTCAATTTGAAAAAAATTCTACATTAAAATGTAGATGTATGTAGGTTCAAATTCTATGTTACTTTCAATTTCAGTTATTATTTTAGTGGCAGTGGTGGTATAGAATATTGTGTTGATGCTGAGGAGACCATTGAGGAGAACTTGTAATACAAAGGAGTTAATTTTTTGCATGCATTCTCTCCGAAAGAAGCAGTTTTTTCATATAAGAGTCAGAACGAATGGTTGGATAGTTATTTTACTCTCCACAGCAGTAAATTTAATTCTTCTCTAAGATGTTAGTAGTGTAGATGTGTTCTCAATGGTAGAGATTCAACTTTGGTAAATGACGGACAGCCGTTACATACAAAAAGAAAATTATTACAAGAAAGTAAGAAGATTACAAGCAATATGCTTTCATTAAATTGATGGTGTAGCAATTACAACTTCCGGTTGGGGGCCACCCCTCATTGCAGATGTCGGACGTCGTAGGCTGGGGAGACTGGTGAAACAGGATAGGCGGCGAACTATGGAGGAACTAACATCAGACTTTAATTCTGGGCAGCGTGCAAGTGTGTCTGAATACACAGTGCACCCAACACCGCTATGGATGAACCTCCGCTGCCGACGACCCATGCACATGCCAATGTTAACACCACGACATCGGCAACTATGAAAGAAATGGGCACGTGACCATCGTCACTGGACGTTGGTGCAGTGGCAGAGCGTTGCATGGTCTGATGAATCCCGATACCTTCTTCATCATGCCGATGGGAGTGTGCGAATCCGTCGTCTTCCAGGGAACAGCTCATTGACACCTGTACTGCGGGACGAATACAAGGTGGCGGCGGCTCCATTATGCTCTGGGGAACATTCACGTGGGCATTCGTGTGGCCAGTGGAGCTCGTGCAAGACAAAATGCAGACCAAGAAGTATCGTACACTCGTTGCAAACCACGTACACTCTTTCATGATGATCATGTTTCCCAACGGCAGTGCACTTTTCAACAAGATAATGCGCCATGTCACAAGGCCAGGAGTGTAATGGAGTGGTTCGTAGAGAAGAGTGGCGAGTTGCAATTTATGTGCTGGCCCCACAACTCGCCAGATCTCAACCCGATAGGAGACATCTGGGATGTGATTGAACGTAGCGACAGGGCTCATTGCCCCCTCCCGGAATTTATGGGAATTAGGTGACTTTATGCGCAGTGTGATCCAACTACCTCCAGCGACCTACCAAGGCCTCATTGCTTCCATGCTAAGACGCACCGCCGCTGTTATCCGTGCAAAAGGTGGATATACCAGCTATTAGGTGAGTGGTATTAATGTTCCTGCAGATCAGTGTATACGCTTGCTGATATACCAGGTGTATGCATAAGTTTTTTCCGCATTTTGTGGTAAAAAAACACGTAATTTTCAAGGGAAATTCATATTTTGTTTATTCAAAATATTGGCCATTGCTTCCACGCACTTCGCCCATCTTTGAGATAAGTCATGAATAACATGGCAGAAAAACACCTTGTCGTTTGCGGCAAACCATCCGTCGAGCCATTTTCCAACTTCCTCGAAATTGCTAATGTGCTGCTCTGCGAGATTGTGCCCTATTAATGCGAAGAGGTGATAGTCAGATGGCGCCAGGTCGGGCGAGTACAGCGGGTGCGGAGGCATGTTCCATCCAAGCGATTTCATAGTGCCTTTCACCGGGTGTTCTGTTTGAGACGGCGCATTGCCGTGTAAGAAAATCACATTGCCATGTCTTCTGGACCATTACGATTGGCTTTCGATCAATGCGTGATTTAAATTAATTATTTATTGGCGATAACATTGTGCATTAACGGTTTCGCCGGGTAACGCCTGCACTTGTGATTCTTCGCACTTTTATGGTCTACCAGAGCGCACACTGCTTTTCACATTGTAATCACCGAGTTTACATTGTCGAAGCCATGTCTCACATGTTCTAATCGATGGAGCATGTTCACCATATATCTCTACCAGCAAACGATCACCTTCCACAGCCCTTGCTTTTGATTAAACAAGAAGAGCAATGCGTGCCGCAAATGTTCTCTTATCAGGCACAAACGTCGACATGATCAATGAACGATACAACACAGACGCTAGTGTTTGGCGGACTCAACTTGTGTGTGTTGGTAGGTTAATGTCAGACGAACAAACTGACGTAGGGTAAACTATACAGTTATTGGCCACTTAAGGATAATTTGAAGTTTGTTATTCAATAAAATTCATGAATGGCAGTAAATAATTTTTTAAAACAGATTTTTGGCATTGTTATTTATTTCTAATACAAGAAGGACTAAGACTCTTGTGATAAAATAATATTACAAATTTATACATTAAATCTATATATATAAAATAAGAGTTTTGTCTGTACATTGCTCAAAATTTGAAAAGAATGGTATTTCTGTATCGGTCATGTTCACAGTAACAAGAAAATGCATTTTTTACTTTTCCGTAATGTCTGTCTGTCTGTCTGTCTGTCTGTCTGTCTGTCTGTCTGTCTGTCTGTCTGTCTGTCTGTCTGTCTGTCTGTCTGTCTGCCTGTATGTCTGTACACGCATTACGAGAAAACGGCTGAAGAGAATTTAATGAAAATCGGAATGTAAAGTCGGGCGATGAACCGCTACAATCTAGGCTATAAATTATTTTAATCACGCTGAGCGAAATGGTAGTTTAGGGGAGGCCTAAAATTTTATTCTCAAATATGTATGTTATTAGTGGTCGTGTCTTAATGAAAATCGCTTGAAAAGGATGGGAAATAAGTCGCTACAATATAGGCTATACACGCTGAGAAAAATGGTAGTTTAGCGGAAGGCCTAAAATTTAATTGTAAAATATTTATTTTATTAGTGGTCGTATCTTCACAAAAATTGGTATGGAAAGTCGGGGGATAGGTCACTATAATCTAGGCTATCAATAATGTTATTCGCACTGAGTGAAATGGTAGTTTAGGGGAAGGCTTGAAATGTAATCTATATATATGTATAAAATACGAGTTTTGTCTCTACATTGCTCAGAATTTGAAAAGAATGGTATTTCTGTATCGGTCATGTCCACAGTAACCAGGAAATGCACTCTTTTCTTTTCCGTAATTTCTGTCTGTCTGTCTATCTGTATGTATGTATGTACACGCATCACTAGAAAACGGCCAAAGAGAATTTAATGAAAATCGGTATGCAAAGTCGGGGAATAAGTCGCTACAAACTAAGCTATAAATAATTTTACTCACGCTGAGTGAAATGGTAGTTTAGGGGAAGGCCTAAAATTTTAATTTTAAAATATTTATGTTTTTAATAGTCCTATCTTCATAAGCATTGGTATTCAGAGTCGAAGAATATCTCGCTACAATCTAGCCTATGAATAACTTTATTCACGCACAGGAAATGGTAGTTTAGGGGAAGGTCTAAAATTCTATTTTTAAATATTTACGTTATTAGTGGTCTTATTTCATTGAAAATTGGTACGCAATGTCGGAGAACGAGCCACTACAATTTAAGCTATAAGTCATTTCGTTTACGCTGAGTGAAATGGTAGTTTAGGGGAAGACCTAAATGTATTTCTCAAATATTTGTATTATTAGTTGTCGTATCGATAAATACTACATAACGAAAGTTATAGAGATTCCAAATTTCGACCATTTATGTCTTATACATTTTTACCGTACCGGCTATGATAACACAGATATTCATGAATTTGTATTTTTGTTGCTAAGTCTATATCAACGCCGAGCCACGAGAAAATGGGTTAACAGAATTTAATGAAAATCGGTATATTGAGTCCGGGAATAAGAAAATACAGTGTAAGCTATAAAAAATTTTATTCACCCTGGATGAAATTGTAGTTTAGGGGAAGGTGCTTAAAATGTAATTTTTAAATACCAATGTTGTTGGTCCTATCGAAAAATACTATATAAAAAGTTATAGAGAATACAATTTCCGATCATTTATCTTTTATTCAGTTTTACCGTACAGACTATGATAAGAGTGGTATTTAAGAGTCGGAAGAAAACGAAATGTGAAGGCCTATAATATCGAAAGTGCATAACATTGATCAACAATAACATTACATTGACCATTATTTATTGTGATGTTCTTTGTCTCTTATGCTGCCTCTCAACTCCGATAGATGGGATTACTGCTGCGTACCGAGTATAACAGCCTGACTGAATATTAGCGGGAAATAGCCGGGGAGTTAGAAAACTTTCTTCTTTAGCATGCCATTCCTCTGGTTCATACGTTTTCTAACACAGCTGGTACGTAACACACTGGATCATCATAGTATTTCAGCTATTCGATCCCTACTCTTACGCGCTGTTTTGAATGGGCAGTGTGCATACTTAAGGCAGAGCCTCACTTAGTGGTAGTAAGTAGTAGTAGTAGTATGGCCTGGTCTAGGCCATTTAGGCATTTTCCAAATTATAGCACCACAATATTCACTAAATAACTCAAAATTCAACTCTGAAAAGAGCCATTTGTTAAGAAAAGCTTCTTTCCCTTTACTTTTATTAAATTCTACATTCAATTTATTCCAAACCAGCAGTGAAGAGGGGGTTTCTCTTCTAGCTTGGAGGAAAAGTTTGCCTTCAAGGCAGATAGATTTTTCCGCCGCCAGTGTAGTGAATTGATATTTTCCGACTCATCGGGTACTCCTAGGAAACAGAATAGTAATTGGGCATAGTTTTTGCCCTGGGAGTCTCCACTATTAGACCTTCTCCCCGCCGAAGAGTGTTCACCGATCACGGCTGGCTGCGGTTTGGTCATTCCAGGTCTGGAATTTAGGACTGTTAGATAGGCAACGTACTCCTGTTCGTTAAAAGTGAGAAAATGTATGGTGTTTCATTTGAAGGAGTATTTCGTAATACTTACTTTTAATCATTACTTTTAATCGCGCCATTCCTCTTGATGTCATTGTATGTTCATTTCAGTCGGGAAAACCACTAAAGACAGTCTTTCTGAGGATGTGAAATGCATTATAATGAAAACATCCCAACCTGATTGTGGCTGAGGATGTGAAATTGGGTCTGCCATTACAGTGAAAATTCCCTCAGTCTTCATATGAGAAAAGATGTTTGGTGACCTCCCGTCGGGTTTCTAGGGTAACGTTAAGAGCTATACAATTTAAGGCAGTCTTGCTCACAACGCGTACACTACCTAACCTAGAATTCTGTATACAATGTAGAATTCCGTAGCGAAGCACGGGTACATCAGCTAGTCTATCTATCTATATATATATAAAATAAGAGTTTTGTCTGTACATTGCTCAGAATTTGAAAATAATTATATTTCTGTATCGGTTATGTCCACAGTAACAAGAAAATGCATTTTTTTTACTTTTCCGTAATTTCTGTTTGTCTGTCTGTCTGTCTGTCTGTCTGTCTGTCTGTCTGTCTGTCTGTCTGTCTGTCTGTCTGTCTGTGTGTATGTATGTACACGCATCACGAGAAAACGGCTGAAGAGAATTTAATGAAAATCGGAATGTAAAGTCGGGTGATGAACCGCTACAATCTAGGCTATAAATTATTTTAATCACGGAGAGTGAAATGGTAATTTAGGGGAAGGCCTGAAATTTATTTCTCAAATACTTATGTTATTATTGGTCATGTCTTAATGAAAATCGCTAGACAAAGATGGGAAATAAGTCGCTACAATATAGGCTATACACGCTGAGGAAAATGGTAGTTTAGGGGAAGGCCTAAAATTTAATTGTCAAATATTTATTTTATTAGTGTTCGTATCTTCAGGAAAATTGGTATGCAAAGTCGGGGAATAGGTCGCTATAATCTAGGCTATCAATAATGCTATTCACACTGAGTCAAATGGTAGTTTAGGAGAAGGCTTGAAATGTAATCTGTATCTATAAAACAAGAGTTTTGTCTGTACATTGCTCAGAATTTGAAAAGAATGATATTTCTGTATCGGTTATGTCCACAGTAACAAGAAAATGCATTTTTTTACTTTTCCGTAATTTCTGTCTGTCTGTCTGTCTGTCTGTCTATCTGTCTGTCTGTCTGTCTGTCTGTACACGCATCACGAGAAAACGGCTGAAGAGAATTTAATGAAAATCGGAATGTAAAGTCGGGTGATGAACCGCTACAATCTAGGCTATAAATTATTTTAATCACGGAGAGTGAAATGGTAGTTCAGGGGAAGGCCTGAAATTTAATTCTCAAATATTTGTTAGTAGTGGTCGTGTCTTAATGAAAATCGCTAGACAAAGATGGGAAATAAGTCGCTACAATATAGGCTATACACGCTGAGAAAGTGGTAGTTTAGGGGAAGGCCTAAAAGTTAATTGTCAAATATTTATTTTATTAGTGTTCGTATCTTCAGGAAAATTGGTATGCATAGTCGGGGAATAGGTCGCTATAATCTAGGCTATCAATAATGCTATTCACACTGAGTCAAATGGTAGTTTAGGGGAAGGCCTGAAATGTAATCTATATATAAAATAAGTGTTTTGCCTGTACATTGCTCAGAATATGAAATGAATGGTATTTCTGTACCTGTCATGTGCACAGTAACAAGGAAATGCACTTTTTCCCGTAATTTCTGTCTGTCTGTCTGTATGTATGTATGTATGTATGTATGATTGTACACGCATCAAGAGAAAACGGCTGAAGAGAATGTAATGAAAATCGGTATGTAATGTCGGGTGATTAACCACTACAAGCTCGGCTATAAATTATTTTAATCACGCTGAGTGAAATGGTAGTTTAGGGGAAGGCCTGAAATGTAATTCTCAAATAAGTTATTTATGTTATTAGTGGTTGTATCGACAAATCTATATATATAAAATAAGAGTTTTGTCTGTACATTACACAGAATTTGAAAAAAATGGTTATTTCTGTATCGGTCATGTCCACAGTAACAACGAAATGCATTTTTTACTTTTCCGTAATTTCTGTCTGTCTGTCTGTCTGTCTGTCTGTCTGTCTGTCTGTCTGTCTGTCTGTCTGTCTGTCTGTCTGTCTGTCTGTCTGCCTGTCTGCATGTATGTATGTATGTATGTACACGCATCACGATAAAACGGCTGAAGATAATTTATTGAAAATCGGTATGTAATGTCGGGTGATGAACCATTGCAATCTAGGCTGCAAATTATTGTATTCACGCTAAGTGAAATGGTAGTTTAGGGGAAGGTCTGAAATGTATTTCTCAAATAAGTTATTTACGTTAATAGTGGTCGTATCGATAAATACTACATAACTAACATAACTTTAGTTATGTCGTAAGTTAGTAGTAGTTATGTAAGAAGTTATTGAATTTCCGATCACTTATGTCTTATACATTGTTCCCGACCTCATATAATCGGAGATATTCATGAATTTGGATTTTTGTTACTAAGTCCATATCAGCGCCGAGTCACGAGAAAATGGGTAAACAGAATTTAGTGAAAATCGGTATGTAAAATCTGAGAATAAGGAACTACAGTCTACGATATAAATAATTTTGTAAGACACCCTAATATCACAGAGTCGAAAGAAAACTAATGTAAAGGCCTGCAATATAGAAAGCTCATAAACTTTATCAACAGTAACATTACATTGACCATTGTTTGTTGTGATGTGCATTTTGTCTTCTGTTTCCTCTCATCCCCGATAGATAAGATTACTGCAGTGTAATGAGGTTTTTTTAAAATTTGCTTGACGTCGCACCGACACAGGTAGGTCTTATGGCGACGATGGGATAGGAAATGAATAGTGGTGTGAAGGAAGCGGCCTTGGCTTTAAGGTACAGCCTGGTGTGAATGGTGTGAAAATGGGAAACCACGGAATACCATTTTTTTTGCTTAACGTCGCACCGACACAGATATGTCTTATGGCAACGATGGGATAGGAAAGGCCTAGGAAATGGAAGGAAGCGGCCGTGGCTTTAATTAAGATGAAAATGGGAAACCACGGAAAACCATCGTCAGGGCTGCCGACAGTGGGGCTCGAGCCCACTATCTCCCGAATACCATCTTGAGGGTTGCCGGCAGTGGGTTTCGAATCCACTATCTCCCGGATGCAAGCTCACAGCTGCGCGCCCCTAACCACACAGCCAACTCGCCTGGTCGTACCGACTGTAACAGCCTTCCTGTATATTGGTGGGAAGTAGCTGGGGTGTAAGATAACTTTCTTCTTTAGCATGCCATTCCTCTGGTTCATACATTTTCTGATATATCTGGTACATAACACACTGGTTCATCATAGTATTCGAGCTATACAATCCCTACTCTGAGCCACTGATTGGAATGAGTAGTATGCATATTTAACGGAATAATGACAGAGGAGTGTTCACGGCAGTCTGCAACCTGGTTATTTCAGTTCTGGAACTCTGGACTCTTAGATCGGCACCGTAGTACTGTTCGTTGAAAGTGAGAAAGTGTGCGGTTTTTCATTTGATCGAGTATTTTATATGATAACATTGCTTTCAATCGCTACATTCCTACTGAGGTTTTTGTAATGACCTATGTTGAATTCAGTTAGGAAAACAACAAAGTCAGTCTTTCTGAGAATCCCGTAGCGAAGCACGGGTACATCATCTAGTTATTTATAAGTTTGTAAAATTGTATAGTTATTGGCCACTTCTGACAGTAATTTTCCACATGTGGTACAGTAATTGGCCACTCCATACTTCTACTAGTGACGTTGTATCTTGGGTTTATTGAACAATCTAGAAACTCCTATATAACAGTGTATCATACTTTTCTTGGAACACAGTCTTTACGTTTTACTAGGTGATATAGTTCACCTACTTCATCATCACCATCATCATCATCATCATCATCATGCACACTAGTGTCAGTGTAATCTTCAATTTCACTGGCTGATTTCACATTGTAGCAGACAATAATGGCAAAGGAACCCATCCTCGTCATCAGCCAGGGGAATATAATTTTTGTGGTTGTTAGGTACACATTTTTTGTGAAATGAACTGCGGCAATCGTCACAACGTATTTCCCTCCCATTTTTGACTTCGCCATGGCAGATGCAACACGTTACCTCATTTCCACCTTTCCCAAATAATGTCCTTTTAATTGTGCATCTGTCGCTTTCCTTGCATTCCTTTTCTCCTTTCAATTCTGCACGTTTCCTTTTTCGTTGTTCTTTCTCTTCCTCTGCGGCAAGTTTAGCAAGGCGCTTCTTCTGAAACATATCTTGATATTTTTTTAATGTCACAGCAAATGGCTGTCTGTCTGTGATCTTCTTTCCCTTACGCTTAGGAGTTTCAGGCCAAACATTAAATTCCTCCATATGGTCTAAACAGGCTCTTTTGATTACTGTGGTAGTCGTGCTGCTTGAACCCTTTTACTCCTCTCCTGTGTACATTCTCTTGCTGGATATATTGCTAGTTTCTGCTCTTATTTGGCTGTTCTGTGAGGCATTATTTGGGGTCACATTGCTAAAGATATTTCCTGCCCCGTTTCTCTCAGGTGTCCCACTAGTGGATTGGCAATCAATATCCTTCATATTGGATGAGTGGCTGTTACACTGAATCATGCCACTTGCTGCGCTGCTTGATTCAGCGCCTGACATTCGCCTGAAGTTCTTCTCTTTCTTGAAATATTTCCATATTCGGAACAAAGAGAGAAAATCTTCGCTGCTTTCTCGCAGAATCGTTCCATCGCTCTTCTAAAAATTTTCAATTTTTTTCAGCTCCTACAATGCTGAAAAATGTGTCATAATTCATAACTACATTTGAGATATTTTCATCATTGCAGGGAATCTGTCCCTGCTCCTTCGGGACCGCTCTCACATTAGATTTCCCCAGACATTTGGAGTAATCCACTGCATCAGGATTTAAAGGACAAATACCACATACTTCAAAACCTTTCGCCAGGGTTTCAGGTTTGGTAGCAGACTCAACTACTTTCTTCAACACAGAAGCAAATGACAATTTGTTTATAACCTCACATGGATGATTAGAATACCAATCATGCACTGCCTTTCGCCAGCATACTTTGAGGGGCCGAAACACAGCATCATCTGCAGGTTGTAAGATGCGGGTAGCATTTGGATACAGTGCTATTATTTCAATCTGTAAATCACGGCACAAGACACTTAATTGATAAGTTAGGTGTGATTTATGTCCGTCAACAAACAATACTACTGGCAGTGTTATACCTTCAGACACAAGAAAGGGGTGAAACACATTTGCTATGTATTCAAAAAATACTTCGGAAGTCATCCACACACTGTCGCTTCGAGCGATTCCCCATTTCGTGCGGTTAGGGGCGCGCGGCTGTTAGCTGCCATCCGGGAGATAGTGGGTTCGAATCCCACTGTCGGCAGCCCTGAAGATGGTTTTCCGTGGTTTCCGATGACTCGGCGGGCAGCTCCCGGGAAACCAAAGCTTTTGGGTTCCGGGGGACGTATGGTTGCAAAGCTGAAACTTAATGGAATTGACGGAAGGGCACCACCAGGAGTGGAGCCTGTGGCTTAATTTGACTCAACACGCGAAACATCACCAGGCCCGGACACCGGAAGGATTAACAGATTGAGAGCTCTTTCATGATTCGGTGGGTGGTGGTGCATGGCCGTTCTTAGTTGGTGGAGCGATTTGTCTGGTTAATTCCGATAACGAACGAGACTCTAGCCTGCTAAATAGTCGCATCCGGTATCCGTTCGTGCTACCGGCGACAACACATCTTCTTAGAGGGACAGGCGGCTTCTAGCCGCACGAGATTGAGCAATAACAGGTCTGTGATGCCCTTAGATGTTCTGGGCCGCACGCGCTACACTGAAGGAATCAGCGTGTCCTCCTAGTCTGAAAGGACCGGGCAACCCGTTGAACCACCTTCGTGCTCGGGGTTGGGGCTTGCAATTGTTCCCCATGAACGAGGAATTCCCAGTAAGCGCGAGTCATAAGCTCGCGTTGATTACGTCCCTGCCCTTTGTACACACCGCCCGTCGCTACTACCGATTGAATGATTTAGTGAGGTCTTCGGACCGGTGCGGGGGATCTGCTTCGCGCAGTTTCCGATGTGTCTGGAAAGATGACCAAACTTGATTATTTAGAGGAAGTGAAAGTCGTAACAAATTTCCGTAGGTGAACCTGCGGAAGGATCATTATCGAAATTGTTTTATCAAAAAAACATTTCGAGAAGGAGCAGTCGGACGGCCCCGCGCGGTCCTCTCCTCCGGCGAGGCTCCCTCGAGGAGCGAGACTCCTGCCGAGCCCGCTGTTGCGAGCTCAGGCGAGTCCTGTTCGTACTGTGTAAGCGGTAAGCGGCGGCCCCGGCCGTCGCCGACAGCGGGAGTGTCGCGGTCCGCGTGGCCGCGACTCCTACGATGCAGACGTTCGGCATTGGGTACCTACCTCCCTCGCTCAGTGGAGCGGGGATAACACGAGGGGACCTGTCGCCGGGTAAATGCTGGGGCTGTACCTTAATTAAGGCCACGGCCGCTTCCTTCCCACTCCTAGCCCTTTCCTGTCCCATCGTCGCCATAAGACTTATCTGTGTTGGTGCGACGTAAAGCAACTTGGAAAAAATTTGTTATAATGGCATGTGACCTCCGGAGAGGCCTGGTGCAGGTCTTTCGAGTTGACGCCGTATAGGCGACTTGCGCGTCTGCGAAGATGGGGCTCTACCTATGATGAACTCTAATGCTGAAGTCGAGACACACACACAGCCCCCGAACCATTGGAATTAACCAATTAAGGTTAAAATCCCCGACCCATCCTGAAATCGAAGCCGGGACCCTCTGGACTAAAGGCCAGCACGCTAACTATTTAGCCATAGTTCCGGACGGCTATTTGTTTATAAAATAGAACCCAATAACTTAGAGTATGTGAAGCATTACGTGATCCTAAAATGTTTAAGAATGTGGTTGCGCAAGGCAGTGTTACATATGTGAATGATATAAGTAAAGAACTGGAATCACAGACAGGGCTCTTTTTTACGGGTGATGTTTTACTGTATAGTATAATATACATGTAAGAGGATTGTGAACGACAGAAAACACATCTTGACAATGTTGTGAGGTGTGTAGCAGACAATGGTATTATGGTAAATGAGATGAAATTTCACGTTGTAAGTTTCACTTAGGTAAAGAGACCTGCCAGTTTTAATTGTTGTGTTGAAGGGGTGGAAGTACCTCATGGGGATCACTGTAAGTACCTAGGTGTTATTACGTTAATACAAGGGAAGATCTTCAATGGGGTAATCATATTAACGGGATTGCAAATATAGGTCACAAATCTCATAATGTGGTTATGAGGGATTTTAAGGGATGTAATATGGAGGTGAACGAGAGAGTGATTGCATGATTCAAGAAGGTGAACGGTTCGTAAGGAAATCAGCACGATTTGTTCCAGGTGATTCTGGACTGAAGAGTAGTTTTACGATAGTGTTGCAAGTAAGGAGACGAACAGCTCGACGAAGCGATATGTTCCGATTTGTGAGCGTAGAGATGGGGAGGAATGTCATTAGTTGACGAATAAACATGAGTGGAGCTTACAAAGCCAGGTAAGTTCATAATATGAAGATAACATTGGAATTCAAGTGGTCTAGTTGGAGCTATCATTCGTTTATAGGAAGAGGAATTAGGATTCGGAATAATTTACGGAGGTAGATAATTGATAAGTTTCGAACTTCTTTGAAATCATTCCAGAAAAAGACTAGATAAACGACTGATAGGCAATCTACCACCTGGGGGACAGTCCTAAATGCAAATTAATGGTGAGCGGTTGATTGAATTCTTAATCTCATGCACTTGGTTGATTATATCATTCTAATTGACCTTAACTGCTGCATAGTCCACCACGTTATGCTAAATGAAACTCAGAGTTTTGAAATCGGTGATTTAGAAGTTCACATTTTGTTTTATTATACGTTGTAGAATAGTTAGTGGTCGTCCAGCTCCTTAGCTGAATGGTCAGTGATTCGGAGACCCCAGACTCGATTCCCAGCCGATTCGGTGATTTTAACTACGTATGTTGATTCCTGTGGCTCAAGAACAGGGTATTCCTATTCAAAGCAGTACACATATTTATCTACATACAAGACTACTTAAAACTATAGCAACACGCTATAGACATCACATCCCTCCACATAAGGTTGTCTTTTCGATGGCCATCCGATCGTAAACGTTGGTTCAATCCACGTAACTGCCGATCCTACATTACTGGGAAAGGCCGGTAAAGAGAAAAGTGGGATTAGCTAGTGCTGATAACTTATCAAATGAAGCAAAGTTTTAAACTCACCTTTCGTTTATAGGTTCCAGAATTGAACCTGTTGAACCGAGCTCGATAGCTGTAGTCGCTTAAGTGCGGCCAGTATCCAGTATTCGGGAGATAGTAGGTTCAAACCACACTGTCGGCAGCCCTGAAGATGGTTTTCCGTGGTTTCCCATTTTCACACCAGGCGAATGCTGGGGCTGTACCTTAATTAAGGCCACGGCCGCTTCCTTCTCACTCCTAGCCCTTTCCTGTCCCATCGTCGCCATAAGACCTATCTGTGTCGGTGCGACGTAAAGCAACTAGCAAAAAAAAAATGAACCTGTTGATATGATTTTGTAACTGAAAATTTCTTCCATTTAAGGACGCCATCGAAAAGTTACTGCGGACCTTATTAAAAT
This sequence comes from Anabrus simplex, assembly GCF_040414725.1. Classification (NCBI taxonomy): domain Eukaryota; kingdom Metazoa; phylum Arthropoda; class Insecta; order Orthoptera; family Tettigoniidae; genus Anabrus; species Anabrus simplex. The sequence continues at coordinate 563,635,585 of NC_090266.1, forward strand.
AATAACCTTTACTAATGCAAGTGAATGAAGTAATTCCCTTTGGTGACTGAACTGTTTGATTTCAATATAAAATTGTAGGAAGTGAAGTCTTCATAGTCCAATAATTATATCAGTGCTTGTGGTGTAATTGAAAGAGAGGGTAGTGGGAGGGATGGAAGGGCACGGTGGAAAATTTAATGAGATTACAAACTTGCCGCTTTGTCACAATAAGCTATAGTAGCAACACAATTCGCTTCCCGCGACTGAGGAATTTAATTATAATGCGAAGCTGGAAGAAGACGACTCAATTGGTCGCCTGCAGCCAAGAAATGTGAATGTCAAGAAGCCAGGTCGTATGCTGAAATCTACAGTTGCTATCTCTTAAAAAAGTTGAAGAAGAATAAAATGATTTTAACGTGAGTGTTGTTCATAAGAGTAACATTGTCTTTCGTCCATGTAAAATTGCGTGCAACTCCCTTATTTTTCAGCAATAAGTTTTCAGTCATATCAAATGAAAAAATCAATCAATCAATATCAATAATCAATGATCTGCATTTACGGCTGTCACCCAGATGGCAGATCCCCTATTAATTATTTACCTAGATTTTCCCTTGGTGTTTTCAAAGAACTTGGAAATTTATTGAACATTCTCCTTGATAAATTATTCCAATCCCTTACTCCTAGTCCTGCCACAATTTTTCTTCTTGAATTCCAACCTGGTTTGATTTTTCCTTCTTTTAAAAGTTCCGCTCAAGCTTGTTCGTCTACTAACGTCATTCCACACCATCTCTCCACTGACATCTCGAAATATAACACTAAAACGAGCGTCTCGTCTTCTTACCCACAAGGCTTCCCAACCCAAAGTTCACAATATCTTCGTAACACTACTTACTTGTTGGAAATCACCCAGAACAAATAGGGCTGCTTTCCTTTGGATTGTGTCCAATTCTCGTATCATGTATTCCTGGTGTGGGTCCCATACACTGGAACGATACTCTAATTGGGGTCTTATCAGAGACTCATACGCCCTCTCCTTTACATCCTTAATATAACCTTTTAATACTGTCACAAAATATATCTCTAAACTTTCTTTACAACCTCGTTAATGTGATTATCCCAGTGAAGGTCATTCCTTGTATTAACACCTAGGTACTTACAGAGATCCCCGTGGCGTACTATTTAATTTTATTTTTTGACTTGTTTTATATAGCGTGGCTCGGGTTATGAAGCCTGCTGTTATGCCAAACCATCCTATATGTGCTACATTGTATAAACTATAGAGTATTAAGATTTCTAAAAACATATATTTAATTATAAAATTAAACTTAAATAATAGTTATAAACAAAAGGTAAATTTCTGAGTGTTACTATAAAAAAACATTAAATACTAATTTCTTAAATCTATGTACCATTTATAACATCTTTTAAAGAAATACATTTCTACTATGTATGTCTCTAATTACAGCCGGAAGGGAATTCCAGGTGCGTATGGTTGCAGGTATGAATTAGTTGCCGCAACCGGTCGTGCGGTAAATTGGGAAGCTCAGCAGGGAGGAGGTTTCTGGGTATGACAAGTATTTAGGATCCATTCTCAGATAACTTGGTGTGCCTGTAAGGAGAATGTTGTGAACAAGCGAAACAGAGTGAAGGTTTCTTATCTCCACCAAATATAACCACGAGAGCTGTTCAGGACAAGGTGATATATGACAATACCTGGGCATATTTAATACAAAACGGACGCATGTATTATAAGCCCGCTGAAGTTTAGTGTTAAGTGTGGTGTTTAGGTTGTATATTACTTCACCATAATCTATATATCTATATATATAAAATAACTTGTCCTGACTGACTGACTGACTGACTGACTGATTCATCATCGCCGAGCCAAAACTACTGGACATAAAGAAATGAAATTTTGGGGATATATTCATATTAAGATGTAGGTGCTCGCTAAGAGAGGATTTTTTGATATTCCGTCGCTAAGGGGGTGAAAAGGGGGGTGAAATTTTAAAAAGAGTGTATCTATATCTCAAAACTTTAAAAGTTTACAGATGTAAAAATTGGTATTTAGAATCTTCTTTTAAAATAAGGATACACATATTTTTTTGTTTTCTGAAAACCCCAATAGGAGGGGTGAAAAAGGGTGAAAATGGGGAAAAATGGGTTGAATGCCTTCAATCAGGATACCGGTACTTATATCTCAGAAACTGAAGATATTACAGACCTGAAAATTGGTACTTTTGATCTCTTTTAAAAATAAAGAAACACGTATTTTTTTGTTTTTGGAAAATCCAATTAATGGGAGGGTGAAAAGGGGGTGAATTTTTAAAATGAGTGAATCTCTATCTCCAAACTTTTAAAGTTTGCAGATGTAAAAACTGGTATTTAGAATCTTCATTAAAAATAAAGAAACACGTATTTTTCTGTTTTCGGAAAATCGCAATAGGAGGAGTGAAAAGGGGTGGAAAATGGGTTGAATGCCTTTAATGAAGTTACTTATATCTCAGAAAATGAAGATATTACAGACCTGAAAATCGGTGTTTGGGATCTCCTTTAAAAATAAAGAAACACGTATTTTTTTGTTTCTGGAAAATCCAATTAAGGGAGGGGTGAAAAGGGGGTAATATTTTAAAATGAGTGTATCTATATCTCAAAACTTTTAAAGGTTATAGATGTGAAAATTGGTATTTAGAATCTCCTTTAAAAATAAAGAAACACGTATATTTTGTTTTCGGAAAATCCAATTAATGGCGGTTAAACAGGAGTGACAAATTGGGGTGAATTTTTGAAAGACTGTATCTACAGAATATCTTGGAAACGTAAAATGTTACAGACGTAAAAAGTGGGTGTTTGGAATCTCATGTAAATGTAAAGAAACATAGGTGATTTGTTTTTGGAAACTCCACTTAAGGGGAACTCAAAAGGTGTGAAATTTTGAAATGAGAATTTTTACAGTATATCTAAAAAACTCAACATGTTACAGAAGTGAAAAATGGTATTTTTTTCTCTCTATTAAACATAAAGAAACGTGTATTTTTAGTTTTCGGAAATATCACCTGGGTGGAGGGGGGGGTTAAAGTGACTGAAAATGGTGTTGAATTCTTTTAATTAGGCTACTGATATATCAAAAATGAAGATTTTACAGACGTGAAATTTGATATTTTCAATCTGCTTTAAAAGTAAAAATACACGTATTCTCGTGAAATCCAATGAAGCGGGAGGGGGGGGGTGAAAGAATTGAAAAATAAATTGGCTTAATTGTATGAGAATACATACATCTAATAAAAACTAAAGTTATTACAGATGTGAAAATTCGTATTTGGATCTCCTTTAAAAACAAAGAAAAACGCGGTTTGGGCGGGAAACCATCTTGGAGGGCGGGAGTGTAAAGGAGTTGAATTCCTTTCATGAGGACACATAAGTCAAAAATTGAAGAAGTTAGAGTCGTGATAATTGGTATTTAGAAGATCCTTTACTATTAAAGAAACAAGTATTTTTTTCGGGAAAGTTCATTTAGGGGGGGGGGGGGGTAGTGTGAAATGAAGTGAAAAAAGTAAATTACTTTTATGGGGATACTTATATCTCAAAACTGAAGGTAAGAGACGTGAACATTGGTGTTTGGAATCTCCCTTAAACATAAAGAAACAAGCCTTCTTTTCATTTCTTTTTGTGGGGGGGGGGGGGGGGTTGGCGGTAAATAAACTTAACGGCGGTGGGGTGTAGAAGGAGGTGAGACCAATTGATTTTACTGTTATTAATGTACTTACAAGGATCCTCCGTTGCTCAGGCGGCACCGCGCCGGCCTCTCAAAGCTGGGTTCCGTGGTTCAAATCCCGGTCACTCCATGTGACATTCGTGCTGGACAAAACGGAGGCGGGACAGGTTTTTCTCCGGATACTCCGGTTTTCTCTGTCATCAGCCATTCCAGGAACACATAATAATAATAATAATAATAATAATAATAATAATAATAATAATAATGTTCCGGACCGTCGTCAAATGTGCGGACCGCGCTGGCAACGGCTCCTGGACGGGTAATGACTAAGAATGCAGTCCGGCCGCGGGTTCAGTGCCGCCATATCACCCAATATGACACCACGCCGGATCTCCTGAAGGATTTTATCCATATTAAAAATGATTAAAGGAAAAGATGGCAAAGATTTACGGACCCAACTGACCAGGAGGAATACCTGAGCCTAGCCCGGGAAGTACGAAATCGATTGCTGGAAAGGAATATTGAAAAATGAGAGGAAACGTGCTGTAAAATAATAGAAAACGAGTCAGATCGCGAATTTCGGCGGATTATATATCTAAAACAATAAGCATTCAATTATAAATTTCAGTATAATACCGTAGCGAAGCACGGGTATCTTGCTAGTCTATCTATATATATATAAAATAGCTTGTCCTGACTGACTGACTGATTCATCATCGCCGAGCCATAACTACTGGACATAATGAAATGAAATTTTGGGGATATATTCATATTAAGATGTAGGTGCTCGCTAAGAGAGGATTTTTGGATATTCCGTTGCTAAGGGGGTGAAAAGAGGGGGTGAAGTTTTAAAATGAGTGCACCTATATCTCAAAACTTTAAAAGTTTACAAATGTAAAAATTGGTATTTAGAATCTTCTTTGAAAATAAGGAAACACGTATTTTTTTGTTTTCAGAAAATCCCAATAGGAGGGGTGAAAAAGGGTGAAAATGGGGGAAAATGTGTTCAATGCCTTTAATCAGGATACCGGTAGTTATATCTCAGAAACTGAAGATATTACAGACCTGAAAATTGGTACTTTTGATCTCTTTTAAAAATAAAGAAACACGTATTTTTTTGTTTTTGGAAAATCTAATTAATGGGAGGGTGAAAAGGGGGTGAATTTTTAAAATTAGTGCATCTATATCTCCAAACTTTTAAAGTTTGCAGATGTAAAAATTGGTATTTAGAATCTTCATTAAAAATAAAGAAACACGTATTATTTTGTTTTCGGAAAATCGCAATAGGAGGTGTGAAAAGGGGTGAAAAAGGGGTTGAATGCCTTTAATGAGGCTACTTATATCTCAGAAACTGAAGATATTATAGACCTGAAAATTGGTGTTTGGGATCTCCTTTAAAAATAAAGAAACACGTATTTTTTTGTTTCTGCAAAACCCAATTAAGGGGGGGATAAAAAAGGGGTAATATTTTAAAATGAGTGTATCTATATCTCAAAACTTTTAAAGGTTATAGGTGTAAAAATGGGTATTTAGAATCTCCATTAAAGATAAAGAAACACGTATATTTTGTTTTCGGAAAATCCTAATAGAAAGGGTGGAAAAGGTTGAAAAAGGGGTCGAATACATTTCATAAGTCTACTTATATTTCAGAACCTGAAGATATTACAGACCTGAAAATTGGTGTTTGGGATCTCCTTTAAAAATAAATAAACACGTATTTTTTGTTTGTGGAAAATACAATTAATGGGGGGGGGTGAAAAGGGGGTGATTTTTTAAAATGAGTGTATCTATATCTCAAAACTTTTTAAGTTTATAGATGTAAAAATTGGTATTTAGAATCTCCTTTAAAAATAAAGAAACACGTATTCTTTTGTTTTCGGAATATCCCAATAGGAAGGGAGTTAAAGGGTGAATAATGGGTTGAATACCTTTCATGAGGATACTTATATTTCAGAACCTGAAGATATTACAGACCTGAAAATTGGTATTTTGGATCTACTTTAAAAGTAAAGAAACAGGTATTTTTTCGTTTTTGGAAAACCCAAATATTGGGGGCTGAAAACGGGGGTGAATTTTTTAAAATGAGTGAGTCTACATCTTAAAACTTTAAAATTTACAGATGTAACAATTGGTAGTTAGAATCTCCTCTAAAAATAAAGGAACACGTATTTTTTGTTTCCAGTAAGTCCTAATAGGAGGGGTGTAAAAGGGTGAAAAATGGGTTGAATGCCTTTAATGAGGATACACATATCTCAGAAACGAAAGATATTACAGAACTGATAATTCGCATATGGGATTTCCTTTAAAAATAAAGAAACACGTATTTTTTATTTTTGGAAAAGCCAATTAATGGCGGTTAAACAGGAGTGACAAATTGGGGTGAATTTTTTGAAACACTATATCTACAGAATATCTTGGAATCGTAAAATGTTACAGACGTAAAAAGTGGGTGTAAATCTCCTGTAAATGTAAAGAAATATAGGTTATTTGTTTTTGGAAACTCTACTTAAGGGGAACCCAAAAGGGGTGAAATTTTAAAATGAGAAATTTTACGGATATCTAAAAAACTTAACATGTTACAGAAGTGAAAAATGGTATTTTTTTATCTCTATTAAACATAAAGAAAAGTGTATTTTTAGTTTTCGGATATACCACTTGGGTGGAGAGCGGGGGGGGGGGGGTAAAAGTGACTGAAAATGGTGATGAATTCTTTTAATTAGGCTACTGATATCTCAAAAATGAAGATGTTACAGACGTGAAATTTGATATTTGCAATCTGCTTTAAAAGTAAAGAAACACGTATTCTCGGAAAATCCAATGAAGGGGGGGGGGGGGGAAAGAATTGAAACATTAGTTGACTTAATTGTATGAGAATACCTACATCTAATACTAAAGTTGTTACAGACGTGAAAATTCGTATTTGGTTCTCCTTTAAAAACAAAGAAAAAGGCGTTTTGGTGGGGAAACCATCAAGGAGGGCGGGAGTGTAAAGGAGTTGAATTCCTTTCATGAGGACACATAAATCAAAAACTGAAGAAGTTAGAGTCGTGATAATTTGTATTTAGAAGATCCTTTGCTATTAAAGAAACAAGTATTTTTTTGCGGGAAATGAAGTGAAAAAAAGTAAATTATTTTTATGTGGACACTTATATCTCAAAACTGAAGGTAATAGACGTGAACATTGGTGTTTGGAATCTCCCTTAAACATAAAGAAACAAGCATCCTTTTAATTCTTTTTCAGGGGGGGGGGTGGCTGTAAATAAACTTAACGGCGGTGGGGTGTAGAAGGAGGTGAGACCAATTGATTTTACTGTTATTAATGTACTTATAAGGATCCTCCGTTGCTCAGGCGGCAGCGCGCCGGCCTCTCACAGTTGGGTTCCGTGGTTCAAATCCCGGTCACTCCATGTGGCATTCGTGCTGGACAAAACGGAGGCGGGACAGGTTTTTCTCCGGATACTCCGGTTTTCCCTGTCATCAGCCATTCCAGCAACACGTAATAGTAATAATAATAATAATAAATAATAATAATAATCCGGACCGTCGTCAAATTGCGGCCCGCGATGGAAACGGTTCCTGGACGGGTAATGACTAAGAATGCAGTCCGGTCGCGGGTTCAGTGCCGCCAAGGCACCCAGTATGACAGCACGCCGTATCTCCTGAAGGATTATATCCGTATTAAAAATATTATAGGAAAAGATGGCAAAGATTTACGGACCCAACTGACATGGAGGAATACCTGAGCCTAACCCGGGAAGTACGAAATCGATTGCTGGAAAGAAAGATTTAAAAATGGGAGGAAACGTGCCGTAAAATAATAGATCGGGAATTTTGGTGGATTCTCGCAGAGAACGAGTCAGATCGCGAATTTCGGCGGATTATATATCTAAATAAGCATTCAATTATAAATTTCAGTATAATACCGTAGCGAAGCACGGGTATCTTGCTAGTATATATATATAATAGCTTGTCCTGACTGACTGACTGATTCATCATCGCCGAGCCAAAACTACTGGACATAAAGAAATGAAATTTTGAGGATATGTTCATATTAAGATGTAGGTGCTCGCTAAGAGAGGGTTTTTGGATATTCCGTCGCTAAGGGGGTAAAAAGGGGGGTGAAATTTTAAAATGAGTGTATCTATATCACAAAACTTTAAAAGTTTACAGATGTAAAAATTGGTATTTAGAATCTTCATTAAAAATAAGGAAACACGTATTTTTTTGTATTCAGAAAATCCCAATAGGAGGGGTGAAAAAGGGTGAAAAATTGGTCGAATGCCTTTAATCAGGATTCCGGTTCTTATATCTCAGAAACTGAAGATATTACAGACCTGAAAATTGGTACTTTTGATCTCTTTTAAAAATAAAGAAACACGTATTTTTTTGTTTTCGGGAAAACCAATTAATGGGAGGGTGGAAAGGAGGTGGAAGTTTTAAAATGAGTGCATCTATATCTCAAAACTTTTAAAGTTTACAGATGTAAAAATTGGTATTTAGAATCTTCATTAAAAATTAAGAAACACGTATTTTTTTTGTTTTCGGAAAATCCCAATAGGAGGGGTGAAAAGGCGTGAAAAAGGGGTTGAATGCCTTTAATGAGGATATTTATATCTCAGAAACTGAAAATATTACAGACCTGAAAATTGGTGTTTGGAATCTCCTTTAAAAATAAAGAAACACGTATTTTTTTGTTTTTAGAAAATCCAATTAATGGGGGGTGAGAAGGGGGTTAATTTTTAAAATGAGTGTATCTATATCTCAAAACATTTAAAGATTATAGATGTAAAAATTGGTATTTAGAATCTCCTTTAAAAATAAAGAAACACGTATTTTTTTGTTTTCAGAAAATCCCAATAGGAAGGGGGGGAAAAGGGTGAAAAATGGGTTGAATGCTTTTAATGAGGCTACTTATATTTCAGAACCTGAAGATATTACAGACCTGAAAATTGGTATTTGGGATCTACTTTAAAAATTTAGAAACAGGTATTTTTTCGTTTTTGGAAAATCCAAATAATGGGGGGTGAAAAGGGGGTGAATTTTTAAAATGAGTGTGTCTACATCTTAAAACTTTAAAAGTTTACAGATGTAAAAAATTGGTATTTAGAATCTCCTTTAAAAATAAAGGAACATTTATTCTTTGTTTTTGGAAAATCCAATTAATGGCGGTTAAACAGGAGTGACAAATTGGGTGAATTTTTTGAAAGATTATATCTACAGAATATCTGAGAAACGTAAAATGTTACAGACGTAAAACGTGTGTATTTGAATCTCCTGTAAATGTAAAGGAACATAGGTGATTTATTTTTGGAAACTCCATTTAAGGGGAACTAAAAAGGGGTGAAATTTTAAAATGAGAATTTCTACAGTATCTCAAAAAACTCAACACGTTACAGAAGTAAAAAATGGTATTTTTAAATCTCTATTAAAAATAAAGAAACGTGTATTTTTAGTTTTCGGAAATACCACTTGGGTGGGGGGGGGTAAAAGTGACTGAAAATGGTGTTGAATTCTTTTAATTAGGCTACTGATACCTCAAAAATTAAGATGTTACAGATGTGAAATTTGATATTTGGAATCTGCTTTAAGACTAAACACGTATTCTCGGAATATCCAATGAAGAGGGAGGGGGGGTGAAAGAATTGAAAAATTAATTGACTTAATTGTATGAGAATACATACATCTAATAAAAACTAAAGTTGTTACAGACGTGACCATTAGTATTTGGATCTCCTTTAAAAACAAAGAAAAACGCGTTTTGGAGGGGACCCATCTTGGGGGGCGGGAGTAAAAAACATTGAATTCCTTTCATGAGGACACATAAATCAAAAACTGAAGAAGTTAGAGTCTTGATAATTGGCATTTATAATATCCTTTACTATTAAAGAAACAGTATTTTTTGCCGGATTATTCACTTGGTAGGGGGGGGGGGGGGGAAGGAGTGTGAAAGGAAGTGAAAGAAAGTGAATTATTTTTATGGGGATACTTATATCTCAAAACTGAAGGTAATAGACGTGAACATTGGTGTTTGGAATCTCCTTTAAACATAAAGAAACACGCCTTCTTTTAATTTTTTTTGGGGGGGGGGTTGTTATTAAACTTAACGGCGGTGGGGTGTAACAGGAGTTGAGACCAATTGATTTTACTGTTCATAATGCACTTATGAGGAGCCTCCGTTGCTCAGGCGGCAGCGCCCCGGCCTCTCACAGCTGGGTTCCGTGGTTCAAATCCCGGTCACTCCATGTGACATTCGTGCTGGACAAAGCGGAGTCGGGACAGGTTTTTCTCCGTTTACTCCGATTTTTCCTGTCATCATTCATTCCAGCAACACTGTCCAATATTTCATTTCATTTGTCATTCATCGATCATTGCCCCAGAGGAGTGCTTCGGCAGCCGGCACAATTCCTATTGTCACCGCGAGATGGGGCTTTATTCATTCCATTCCTGACCCTGTCGAATGACTGGAAACAGGCTGTAGATTTTCGATGTACTCATTCTGATCATAAATCGATCATTTTTAATCGTTCCTGGGTTCGTTTTCAACAGCCATCTTTTCCTTCGGAGAACGTTCTTAGATTACAGTAGATTCTCCTGGCATATAAATAAAAATTTAAACACATTTGAAATAAACGATAGGAATACGATTGACCGTCAAATTGTTCACCTCTATAATAACGTCAATAATGCACGGAAGTCAGTCATTCGTATCGTCAGAAAACCCGCACACTTGCCTACCCACGACAATGGTGCTGGTGACATTGTCAACAATGACAATGGCAGCAGATGTAATTTACCGCCAAGTAGCGGTCTTGCATCTTGCTGTGGGGTCCAGAACATCTAATAATAATAATAATTATTATAATAATAATAATTATTATTATTATTATTATTATTATATTTATGTTCTGGACTGTCGTCAAATGTGCGGACCGCGCTGGAAACGGGTCCTGGACGGGTAGTGACTAAGAATGCAGTCAGGCCGCGGGTTCAGTACCGCCAAGGCACCCAAGACGACACCACGCCGGATCTCCTGAAGGATTTGATCCATATTAAAAATGCTTATGCTTGCCGTAACCTATTAGAAAACGAGTCCGATTGCGAATTTTGGCGGATTCTCGCAGAAAATGAGTCGGATCGCGAATTTCGGCGGATTATATATCTAAAACTATAAGCATTCAATTGTAAATTTCAGTATAATACCGTAGCGAAGCACGGGTATCTTGCTAGTATAAAATAACTTGTCCTGACTGACTGACTGACTGATTCATCATCGCCGAGCCAAAACTACTGGACATAAAGAAATGAAATTTTGGGGATATATTCATATTAAGATGTAGGTGCTCGCTAAGAGAGGATTTTTTGATATTCCGTCGCTAAGGGGGTGAAAAGGGGGGTGAAATTAAAGAAAAGTGTATCTATATCTCAAAACTTTAAAAGTTTACAGATGTAAAAATTGGTATTTAGAATCTTCTTTTAAAATAAGGATACACGTATTTTTTTGTTTTCTGAAAACCCCAATAGGAGGGGTGAAAAAGGGTGAAAATGGGGAAAAATGGGTTGAATGCCTTCAATCAGGATACCGGTACTTATATCTCAGAAACTGAAGATATTACAGACCTGCAAATTGGTACTTTTGATCTCTTTTAAAAATAAAGGAACACGTATTTTTTTGTTTTTGCAAAAGCCAATTAATGGGAGGGTGAAAAGGGGGTGAATTTTTAAAATTAGTGAATCTATATCTCCAAACTTTTAAAGTTTGCAGATGTAAAAACTGGTATTTAGAATCTTCATTAAAAATAAAGAAACACGTATTTTTTTTTGTTTTCGGAAAATCGCAATAGGAGGAGTGAAAAGGGGTGGAATATGGGTTGAATGCCTTTAATGAGGCTACTTATATCTCAGAAACTGAAGATATTACAGACCTGAAAATCGGTGTTTGGGATCTCCTTTAAAAATAAAGAAACACGTATTTTTTTCTGGAAAATCCAATTAAGGGAGGGGGGAAAGGGGGTAATATTTTAAAATGAGTGTATCTATATCTCAAAACTTTTAAAGGTTATAGATGTGAAAATTGGTATTTAGAATCTCCTTTAAAAATAAAGAAACACGTATATTTTGTTTTCGGAAAATCCTAATAGGAAGGGTGGAAAAGGTTGAAGAAGGGGTCGAATGCCTTTCATGAGTCTACTTATATTTCAGAACCTCAAGATATCACAGACCTGAAAATTGGTGTTTGGGATCTCCTTTAAAAAGAAACACGTATTTTTTTGTTTTTGGAAAATCCAATTAATGGGGGGGGGTGAAAATAGGGTGATTTTAAAAAATGAGTGTATCTATATCTCAAAACATTTAAAGTTTATAGATGTAAAAATTGGTATTTAGAATCTCCTTTAAAAATAAAGAAACATGTATTCTTTTGTTTTCGGAAAATCCCAATAAGAAGGGTGTAAAAGAGTGAATAATTGGTTGACTGCCTTTAACGAGGCTACTTATATTTCAGAACCTGAAGATATTACAGACCTTAAAATTGGTATTTGGAATCTACTTTAAAAGTAAAGAAACACTTATTTTTTCGTTTTTGGAAAATCCAAGTATTGGGGGGGGGGGGGGTGAAAAGGGGGGGGTTAATATTTTAAAATGAGTGTGTCTACATCTTAAAACTTTAAAATTTACAGATGTAAAAATTGGTAGTTGGAATCTCCTCTAAAAATAAAGGAACACGTATTTTTTGTTTCCTGTAAATCCCAATAGGAGGGGTGTAAAAGGGTGAAAAATGGGTTGAATGCCTTTAATGAGGATATAAATATGTCAGAAATGAAGGATATTACAGAACTGAAAATTTGTATACGGGATCTCCTTTAAAAATAAAGAAACACGTATTTTTTAGTTTTTGGAAAATCCAATTAATGGCGGTTAAACAGGAGTGACAAATTGGGGTGAATTTTTGAAAGACTATATCTACAGAATATGTTGGAAACGTAAAATGTTACAGACGTAAAAAGTGGGTGTTTGGAATCTCCTGTAAATGTAAAGAAACATAGGTGATTTGTTTTTGGAAACTCCACATAAGGGGAACTCAAAAGGGGTGAAATTTTAAAATGAGAATTTTTACAGTATATCTAAAAAAACTTAACATGTTACAGAAGTGAAAAATGGTATTTTTTATCTCTATTAAACATAAAGAAACGTGTATTTTTAGTTTTCGGAAATATCACTTTGGCGGAGGGGGGGGGGGCGGTAAAAGTGACTGAAAATGGTGTTGAATTCTTTTGATTAGGCTACTGATATATCAAAAATGAAGATGTTACAGACGTGAAATTTGATATTTTCAATCTGCTTTAAAAGTAAAGAAACACGTAATTCTCTTAAAATCCAATGAAGCGCGGGGGGTGAAAGAATTGAAAAATTAATTGGCTTAATTGTACGAGGATACATACATCTAATAAAAACTAAAGTTGTTACAGACGTGAAAATTCGTATTTGGATCTCCTTTAAAAACAAAGAAAAACGCGTTTTGTGCGGGAAACCATCTTGGAGGGTGAGAGTGTAGAGTCGAATTCCTTTCATGAGGACACATAAATAAAAAACAGGAAGTTAGAGTCGTGATAATTGGTATTTAGAAGATCCTTTACTAATAAAGAAAGAAGTATTTTTGCGGGAAAGTTCACTTAGGTGGGGGGGGCGGGAGTAGTGTGAAATGAAATTAAAAAAGTAAATTACCCGGTCACTCCATGTGACATTCGTGCTGGACAAAACTGAGGCGGGACAGGTTTTTCTCCGGATACTCCGGTTTTCCCTGTCATCAGCCATTCCAGCAACACATAATAATAATAATAATAATAATAATAATAATAATAATAATAATGTTCCGGACCGTCGTCAAATGTGCGGACCGCGCTGGTAACGGCTCCTGGACCGGTAATGACTAAGAATGCAGTACGGCCGCGGGTTCAGTGCCGCCAAGGCACCCAATATAACACCGCGCCGGATCTCCTGAAGGATTTTATCCATATTAAAAATGATTAAAGGAAAAGATGGCAAAGATTTACGGACCCAACTGACCAGGAGGAATACCTGAGCCTAGCCCGGGAAGTACGAAATCGATTGCTGGAAAGGAAGATTGAAAAATGGGAGGAAACGTGCGGTAAAATAATTGAAAACGAGTCAGATCGGGAATTTTGGTGGTTTCTCGCAGAAAACGAGTCAGATCGCGAATTCCGGCGGATTATATATCTAAAACAATAAGCATTCAATTATAAATTTCAGTATAATACCGTAACGAAGCACGGGTTGAAAATGTAAAGAATGAAGCTTTGAACAAGTAACTTTCTCGTATTTAGTTGAAGGAGTTCCCGTAAACGTTTAAGGGAGTGCAAAGGAAAGAATACTCGTTGGCATATTTTCGTCGTGTGCTCCGTCCAGTTTAAGTACTTATCAAAAATGAGGCCAAGGTTTTTTTACAGTTTCGTTTATTTGTATTGGTGTTGCGTGGAAGAGGATTGGGGGAATTTTAACACTTTTCAGTTTGGTATGATTATATTTGGATCCTATTATGATTGCTTGCGATTTGAATGGATTGACTTTAGGAGAATTATTTTTAGTCCAGTCTTTTATATTTTCCAGGTCATCGTTTAGTTTGTTAATGTCTAGATGGATGTCTTTCGTGTTTGTATGTATACATAGTTGAATGTCATTTGCGTAGAAATGGTATTTACACGTTTTTATATGTTCTGGTAGGTCATTTAACATAAATACATACATACATACATTATCATTATAGACTGTTATGCCTTTCAGCGTTCAGTCTGCAAGCCTCTGTGAATTTACTAAACGTCGCCACAATCCTCGATTTGCAACTAGTGTTGTGGCCTCATTTAGTTCTATACCTCTTATCTTTAAATCGTTAGAAACCGAGTCTAACCATCGTCGTCTTCGTCTACCTCTAATTCTCTTAGCCTCCATAGCAGAGTCCATTATTCTCCTACGTAACCTATCCTCCTCCATTCGCCTCACATGACCCCACCACCGAAGCCGGTTTATGCGTACAGCTTCATCCATCGAGTTCATTCCTAAATTAGCCTTTATCTCCTCATTCCGAGTACCCTCCTGCCATTGTTCCCACCTGTTTGTACCAGCAATCATTCTTGCTAATTTCATGTCTGTTACTTCTAACGTATGAATAAGATATCCTGAGTCCACCCAGCTTTCGCTCCCGTAAAGCAAAGTTGGTCTGAAAACAGACCGATGAAAAGATAGTTTCGTCTGGGAGCTGACTTCCTTCTTACAGAATACAGTCGATCGCAGCTGCGAGCTCACTGCATTAGCTTTACGACACCTTGATTCAATCTCACTTACTATATTACCATCCTGGGAGAACATAGAACCGAAATACTTGAAATTATCGACCTGTTCTAGCTTAGTATCACCAATCTGACATTCAATTCTGTTGAATTTCTTACCTACTGACATCAGTTTAGTCTTCGAGAGGCTAATTTTCATACCATACTCATTGCACCTATTTTCAAGTTCCACGATATTAGACTGTAGGCTTTCGGCACAATTTGCCATTAAGACAAAGTCGTCAGCATAGGCCAGACTGCTTACTACATTTCCACCTAATTGAATCCCTCCCTGCAATTTTATACCTTTCAGCAGATGATCCATGTAAACTACAAACAGCAAAGGTGAAAGATTACAGCCTTGTCTAACCCCTGTAAGTACCCTGAACCAAGAACTCATTCTGCCATCAATTCTCACTGAAGCCATGCTCTACCCTAACAAGAGCCTTCCATTGGTCAATAGCGATTCAGATGGGATGCTATGTCCTGCCGAAGTCTTAAAAGCAGAGCCTAAACACGAATTGTATTCTATCAAACCAGTCAGTAATTTCGGGAACGTGTATAATATAATGGCAATGTATGCTTTCCCAGAGCATACAAACAACACATGCCGTGCTCTCTGGCCTATAATTATCATTTTTATATTTTTCACCCTTTCCGTTGTACAATGGGGTTAATACTGCAACTCTTCATTCATTTGGTATCAATCCTTCATGCAAACAGTAATCAAATAAATATTTCAGGCATGGCACTATAACCCAACCCTTTGCATTTAAAATATTCCCAGAGATCTTTTCAAATCCATCTGCTTCCCTGACATCAACTTTTGTACCATTTTGTAAATGTCTTTATTATAATAGGTAAACTTCAATAATTCGCCAGTATTATTCACCTTCTCCATCTGAACATTACCCTTAAATCCAACTACCTTTACATAATGCTGACTGAGTACTTCTGCCTTCTCTAAGTCCTGACATACACACTTCCCTTAATCATTAATGATCCCTGGAATATCCTTTCTGGAACCTAAAGTATTTCTACATTAAATTATCTAGATATATCCTTCCATTGCTCCCTAAAATTCGTATGGCTGCCAATTACGTTTGCCATCATATTACCCTAAGCTGACTCTTTTTTGCTAAATTCAATTTCCTAACATGCTCCTTCAAACTCCCCAATCCCCTACCCATTCCTAACTCAATTTCTGTCTAATCTGCACTTCCGTCTTCTTCTCTTTATTTCCCTGTTAGAATATAATATGTCCTGACCTATCCTTAACCCTGGACTAGAAACGTAGTCTTTTTAGTACATAAACTGAAGCATGGGACACTGAGAACTCCAAATGACAATTTGTGTAAATACGCCTGCTGTATCACAACTGAAACACACTATAACTGAACACTTATTGGGATACTACTTAACGAGCATAAACGAACTATTATTTTCAAAAGTAATACTTTCAATAACAAAAAAAAAATGTGCATAGGTATCTCCATTATATCGTTGGCCAGCTTCAGGTTTAACCCACCGTGCGATGATTTCTGATTTTTTGAATTGAACTATATTTTCCTACATAGAGCATCGATAAACATTCCCAAAGCATGGTATGTTGTCTTCACGAGCCTTTAGGACCGGGTCCAATGAACACGATGTCACGCCTAGGTGTTCTTCCAGCTTTCATATGAGTCTTGAATGACCATCGATAACCGTTATATTTAACATGCCCCTTGAACATGTATGCAGTCCAATTCCTCGTAGTTCTCAACCACTGTGTCCTCCTCTTCGTCATCCCAAGTTCGTGACGTTCCATCTATCCTCCCCTTGGTCTAACTTCATCAGTTCGTCTCGAATCCAGTCATCATCTTTTCCATCAATAAGTGTCCTTAGCAGTCGCATGATTAAACTACAAGTTTTGAAGAAGTTAGGGAGAGCAAATGCATGATGTTCCTTGCCGGTGAAACACTGACAGTTCTACAAACAATCAAATACTTAGAAGAGCAACGAACTAACGTAAACTGAAACGTGGGATGCTACATACCCCATAGCTACCGCAGAGCATGGAAGCAAAACTCTGCACACTAGCAAATAGGTATATACGAATGATGACTTCCTAAGAAGGAAAGTCACGTCATATGGTGTTCACGGATAGAATCAACATAAAGTGGTAGTGACAGGAAATTTATCTGGGGCAGTTTCAATTCAAGAGTTAAAGGTACATACATTTTTTCACACACCACGTATATTGTTCTAATGTTTACCGCAGTATTATTTTTCGGCATTATTTTTCAGAAGATGACTGACGGTAACCGACACATGTATTTCCAGTGAACCCAAGGTTAACTGAAGATTTATTTACTTTTCATATTAATGCGAAAAGTGATTACGAGGTTAAATGCTTCTTAAAATATTGCGCTTCTTTTCCTTCTTTTTTTAGGGGTGGAAACATATATCGGATGTCAGCCGTCGTACCAGGAGATATACATTATATATCCATATTATGACTGTGGTTTGCGTATGATTGGACAAATTCACCGGAGTACATAAATGAATACATTATCATGCCAGAATGAGGTAGGAAATATAACGGAATAGAAATGGTACCAACTGCCACGGCCCCTAGTCGAAACAACTGAATGGTCTACGTATATTCGCTCTCAGCTGTCATATCATAAGAAAAATTCTGTTCATTTATGCAAGAATATTAATATGGTTCCCTCAAAGGCTCAGTGACAATGCCAAGCACAGAATCCCATGATCGTTCTTTAAAATCCGGCCGAAGTTACATGATTGTTGAAGGGCGGAAAGCATTCATTCGACACTCTACGTTGCAACATGTCAGCATGTAAAATGTCATTGGTGATACATTTGTCCTTTACTCAACAAATTTCAGCCGCAGATAACCTAGATTTTCTCCCATCTGCTTGAGTAAAGTGATACAGAGGCATCCTAACAACAGGAAGTTAGTTAATGCAGCCCTGTTGGCAGGCTGTCTTAAACTGGTAACTCTATGGCACACACACTATACTTGTGCTACGGTAGGAGTGAGTCAATTTATGCCAATCAGTCTGTATTTGGGTTTGGTTTTAGAGAAGTTCAGTCAATATACGAGGGTCTTTCTTGAAAATACCACAAAAGTCATTTTAACACATTCTTGACTTTCTGTTAAAAATTCTTCTTAGACGTGCTCGTACTCCAATGAAAAACTATGCAAAAAATGGAGTCACGCCCAATTTTCATCTGAAAACGCGCGAGCATGACATTCTAACAAGAATTCATAACAGAGAAACCAGAATTGTTAAAAATGACTTATGTGGTGCTTGCAAGGAAGCTCCTAATATGTTGGTTTCAGAAATAAATTGTGAATCCCGCAGATTTCTAAGGGCGTAAGTAATTGATAATATCAGATAATGGGGCAGTGGGGGATGGTTGAACATGTTTAAATTGCCCTACAGGATTTGGAGTTTCCTAAGGATTATTTCAAGTAGTAAGTAAGTAAGTAAACTCGTGTACTCATCCCGAGGTGGTGCAGCTCTTTTCAGGCACACCCCCATTGGAGGTGAGCTGAGTGTACCATTTCAACCCCATTCCAGCCCTCCTACCATTCTTAAATTTCTGGCAGTACCGGGAATCGAACCCGGGCCCCCGAGGATGGCAGCTAATAACACTAACACTAACCGTTACGCTACGGAGGCGGACTATTTCAAGTTATATAGTGCAAGATAGTGGTAATGCAAGTGGTGATTGTATCACTACGTCCTTATCATACAATAGAGGAGGTTGTATTCCGAGCATAGGGTGTCAAGTAGGTCTGTGTTATATTCGTTCACCGTACAGTCCAATGATACGACAGGTTAATCTCCGAGCAGGTCAATGCTTTCAAATTATATTCATGGTTCACAGAAATAAGTGATTTACAACATTACCCGTGATTACAAGAGGAAAATTGCAACTTGTGATTGAAGAAACTTAGCGAGAAATTATTTTCATTATGCAACACCAATAGTAAGTAATCATGCTGAAGTAACTGCAACAACTTCACACGTGGAAGAAGATGCGTGAAGCCAAATCAGCAAGTTTCGTCAAGCCTATGTTGATGATGTGCGACAGGTTATATTCTCATTCTGTAAAATTAAGGATGATGGAACAATATTTTATTGGAATACATAAATGTTAAGAAATCGTTCAACTAGGTGAACAAATTTATCTATATCCAATACTTAGAATAATATTTTAAAAGAAAAATGTAGAAATCAAAACACTGAAATAACTGAAGATGTGGATTCCACACCCAACCAAGTAAACATTCTGCATTATTCAGTAAAGAAATGACGAACTTAAACAGTGAATTTTGAGCTGAGAGTCAGAAAGATTATGTGCTGTTATAATGTTCTTTTTGCAGTTTGTACTTTCATCCTCCATTTTGTTTCATGGCGTATTTCACAATTTCTCTAAGTCGTATGACTTAGTTGGATTTAGGAAACATTTTAGAATATTTCACAGTTCCGGTAGACTTCCAAATGAAGAAAGAATGAATATATTTGTAACCAAAAATACATACTAATTTATGTAAATGCGGCTCGTAAGATGAAGTGAGTGAAGGAACCCTTCACCTTCCCGTGAAGTATAAAAAGTAAATTACTGATTACATACTTTAGCATACTCATAACTTTAATTTATATTTTCAAGCTCATTCCTGTTCTGCCTGTACATGGTTACAATGCCTCTGAAGTCACTGCTAGATCAATGTGTGGCCCAGGTAATAAATAGAGCTATTTAGTTTCCCTGTCCTCTTTCTCTACCATTTTATTCCTGGACACGCTTGGATTGCGCATGAGAATGGCCAACCCGATCTCCACGAATATTACTCCCTGATGATGACTTTAATCAAGTGGTTGTCATGGCAATCATGATGTCAAATTCTCTGAAGCGCTATGCCCTTGAAACGTTATAAAACTGATTTGACGAGACAGTTTTACTAACCACCCATCAACCCATCTTTCCCTTCTCGGAAAGCACCACTAAATGTACTGCTTCTAGGAGAAGGCTAACCTATAATTCGATAACTTTCCTTTCTTACCATTGGCTCAGTTGCTGGCTAGTTTCATTGAACTTCTTGCGTTGTATAGATGTTCTTAAAAGACTATAGTGAGTTATAGTTACAACGCGCTGATCATAATTCGTAAACGATTTATGTATGTGATAGCATATTATAAAAATGAACATAATGCATAGTGAAATACGTCTGAGAAGTCACTTTGTGTTCATTTAACCAAGTCCTCATGTTCATATTCAACTAATGTTGGGAGTGAGAAAAAATAGTGTAATTAGTGTACAGTTAAGAGTGTACAAAATCAAGTTGACCCTCAAGGTCGTGTAGAATAAGATTTCATCGTTTGAAGATCGAATGAAAGGATTTCAAGCTCGTTCCGACCAAGCGACAGTGGCTGCTAACAGGGCTATCAACTCCTACAACAAGCTCCATGATCTCCGTTAGGACTTCACAGAGTTCCAAGCCACTGTTGGGGCTAAACTGGTCTGTACAAAGGAGGAGTTAGCGTCATTGCAGCGAACAGTGAAATTACAGGGGTGAAAAATGGACCGACCGGAAAAGTACTTCACCCACGTGATCAGTGAATGCCCAGAGGAAGATGTAGCGGCTAGGGTACTGAATATGGTGAAGCACTAGCTAAATATCAAGCTTACCGTGGACAGCATTGGACGATGCCATTAGCTGACAGCAGATGCTGCTAATGTTTTAACAGGGAAGAGGCCGATAATAGTGAAATTTACTCGTTATCGTCAACGCAATGCGGTCTGGCCCTCAAAGGGAACGATTTCCCGGTCACGGAGTTTCTCACTGTCACTAGGGAAGGAAAGTTCAGCAAGGCGCGTGTGCTGGCGGGAAGAAACATTATTTAAACACAGCCCCAGAGATGGATATTCTTCTCAACAGGCTAGATGTAGAAAATATGAGAATGTGACAATTAGTTTAAATTTGTATTACAGCCTAGTGCTTTTTTGAAGTGTGAATGTGATTTAGTGCATGGCAAATCAGGCGCAACATCGGGGGAGATACGATGGTAACATGCATGTATTCTATTTTGTGTGATATATACCGTTATAACCACTTCCAGCTGTGGGTCTGACTGTCCACCTACCCCTAACCACTCCTACCCGAGCCCGCAGACACCTCTACACATGGTTATGAGGGTATTTAGGGGTTGTGGTAAGGATGTAAATGGGAGGTCATATAAGTCTCTGGTAATACCCCAACTAAAGTATGGCTCCAGTGTGTGGGATCCTCTCCGCCATTACTTGACCCGGGAACTGGAAAAAATCCAAAGAAAAGTGATTGAAAAATATCCCACTGCCGGAGATAATTAGTGAAAGTATTTCAGCCCAACTCACGCTCATTGAACAACATTCAATTAAAATCTCAATCGCTACCTGCCCACGAGGAAGAGCTAACACCTCTCCTTGAAAACGGCAATGTACACAGAGCTTCTGCTAGCAAAAGCTGGTTACGCTCAAGAATTGCTAGTATCAAGAAACAAATAACGGGTTAAAATATTTACTGGCATAGCCGGATTGAGAGAGGAGGTGGAGGAGTAGCCTTGTTCTGTAGAAATGTCATTAAATGGAAAATTGTGTGGAATTCTGACCACTGTGCTGACGCGAGAGCTGAGTTCATTTTTGCCTTGATCACTGTGACAACAGTTAAAGCCCTAATAGGAGCTGTTTATTGGCCCGCACGGGTAGGTCACCTCTAAGACATTGAAGACATTCTACCTGTTTATGGTCCGACTCTTTGGCTGAATGGCCAGCGTACTGGCCTTCGGTTCAGAGGGTCCCGGGTTCGATTCTCGGCCGGGTCGGGGATTTTAACCTTCATTGGTTAATTCCAATGGCTCGGGGGCTGGGTGTTTGTGCTGTCCCCAACATCCCTGCAACTCACACACCACACATAACACTATCCTACACCACAATAACACGCAGTTACCTACACATGGCAGATGCCGCCCACCCTCATCGGAGGGTCTGTCTTACAATGGCTGTACTCGGCTAGAAATAGCCACACGAAATTGAAACCTGTTTATGAACATATTTTAATATTTGAAGACTTCAGTACTAATTTACTGATATAGGCTGGAAGTTTATAGAAAAGACATATGAAAGTAAGGTGAGGGTCAATATTTTGGTACCTGCTTTGTCAAAAAATAAATGTGGAGCGAATGTGCAATGAGCAATGTTTGGACTTGAGGTGTTTGAAATGATGGATGTGGGGATTTTTTTAAGTGTTAGCTGATTTGACGTGTGTTTAGTGAATTTTAAAATTTTTGACATTTGAAGGATTGGATGTTTGGATTTTTGGAATGTTTACCTGACTTCAGAGAATATTGGAATTTGGATTTGGGGTTTTGGAATTTTATATGCATTTTGTATTTGAGAGGTTGGTTGTTTTGGAATTGGTGGAATTTGACATAAAAATATAAAGGCAAGTGTATCTATTCGTAGCAGTGTAAAAATTTTCGAAGTATTCGTCTGATTGCGGCATGGAAAATGGTGTTGAAGTGAAAAACTGTGACACTTGTCGATCGGAGTGTAGTGAATTTGGAATTTTGGGAATTTTTGAATGTTGGAATATTTGACATTTTAAGCGACTGAATGAAATGAAATGTCGTATGGCTTTTAGTGCCGGGATATCCCAGGATGGGTTCGGCTCGACAGGTGCAAGTCTTTATAATTGACTCAAGTAGGCGACCTGCGCGTCGTGATGAGGATGAAGTTATGATGAAGACAACACATACACCCAGCCAATTAACCAATTAAGGTTAAAATCCCCGACCCGGCCGGGAATCGAACCCGGGACCCTCTGAACCGAAGGCCAGTACGCTGACCGTTCAGCTAACGAGTCGGACAGCGACTGAATGAAAAACTTGTATGAAAATGGATCTTTTAGCTGCTCTATATAACATGCCAATTTGACAGTTGGACAGTTTGGTGACGGTGACGATTGTCTATGGTAATTGAAGCCAGTGGGGCGTTACCACGTTATGAAGATGGCGAGAAAAATTCCAACGACTTTCTAACTTCATGTGGCTAGCAATAGCTCTTTTTCATTTTAATTTCAGGGCTTTAATTTCGATTATTGCAATGACGAATCTCACTTATACTTATTTAAATTTGAATAAAGGTAATTTTATACTTTTAGAATGTGAATGTATTTAACTATTTCAAGAAGAACATTCTAACGTAATCCTGAATCAATGTAGAAATCTAACTACTTCATCCTCCTCGAAAACCTGTACTACGGTAAGTTATCGAGTAAGGTATTACCCCATACCCTAGAGAATACAAAGTGTCATGCTTGACCTTTGTCACATTTGTTAATGACTGGGTCCCAATAACATACTGTGTATGTGTGTGTTTAATTCGTAATACTCCATTTGATATCTATATTAATAAGAGTTTATTCCATGTTAATTGAAATAATAACATTAACATTAAGCATGACCGATTTTATTTAGATGAGATCGTAGGCGTGAATCACAAAGTTAACACCCAACAATGGGGCTAATAATTTTGAGGAAAAGGGTAAACCACATTCTATACAAACACAGTAGATGAGCCGCTTTTTATCAAAACGGTTACAATCTCGTGCGGCTGCCTCTAGCCTGGTGCAACCCCTGTAACGCAGATCCCCCGACAAGAGAAAGTGCGTGTTATTTTATTTGACAGTAGTGATGTGTAAGTTGCAGAGATGATTGGATAGTAAAAGTCACAGTCCCCATGTCAATGGAATGTATAATTTATGTTAAAATATACCCAACGTGGAATCGAAATCGAGGCCCTCTGAACCGAAGAGCACGACGCTAACCATTCAGCCAAGCATTCGGCCATCAAAACGGTTTACTTTCCCCTAAGAGACTGAGGTCTTATGATTTATTTTTAAGTCCAAGCTCATAGTAACATGTCAGATTATAGTATATTGAATTACTATAGATTCGATTCGGTTATATTACACTAGGCTACGTAAAACATAGAATAATACAGTACTTATAAATAATTTTACTGTGTATCAGAATGGCTCCTGCTTTATTAGAGAAGAAATTCCTATAGCATGTAATTAAATAAATTTAAAGAATTACGCTCAGTAGTTTTTTTAAGACAAAACTTACGGTCCAAAATCTAGTTATCTTTTTCCTGTTATTCTAAAACCACTCCTTCTTACAACCCTGTGAGGTCACGTGAGTGAGCTGCGTCTCACACCCCAACATGAGCCTGTACTATGGACTGCCTCATTTTGGTAGGTTTACTAGGCTTGTGAAAGAACTTTTGCAGAGCACCATTCCACCACATCAGCGTCTCCGAGGAACATAAAACTGTGAGTGCCGTAAGACCAACAGCACCGTTCTTACATCTTTATTATGTTCTTTGTAAATCGGCGTTATGCTGTTGCTTATTCTGAATAAAGGAATAGACTACATAAACATACCGTTCCACATTTCAGCGTTCAGTTTGTGAATCCCCCTAGCTGTCACGATTCTAATTCTGCTCGAATTAAAATGAACTCATTTAAAATTAGTCTAACCGCCGACATCTAGATCTTTCCTCGCTTCTCTTATTCTCCACAGATCAATCTATTATTATCCTAGGTAACCTGTATTCATCCCTTTATCTTATTGTATTCTCACCACCGAAACCCGTCAATATTGACGGATTTATCAATCATGTTCATTCGTAACTTAGCCTTTATGTTATGGTTTTGAGTACCCCTCTGCAATAGATCCTGCGGTATTATCAACTGTCTACTGGCACGGTACTACGGAAATAAAACCCAACAACTAGACAAATTTTTCATCCAGCAATGGAAATATTTTAAACGTCAATTGACTGGAATTCTAGGAATTCTGGCTGCTTGTGGAAATATTCCTTTGAGATATCTATGCCCAGTTTTCTTTACGTTGATTCCGTGTGTTATTTATTCATCCACGGTTTACAACCCACTATGGAAAAGAACAATCTCAGGACTTTGCTGCGCCTGTGAAACATAGCTTAAAAAGAACAGAAAGTCCCTGTTCGTTATGCCTGGGACTGAAAAAAATGTTTTTCCATCCTTCAATCAATAAAAGTAATTTCTGCTTGTCTTGCTTACCATTGGACAGCATTCATTACAAAATAATTTGCCAACCATGCCCTAAACCTCTAGTTGCAGATCACCGACCTGACATAATTGTGTATCATCACATCCGACTTACTGCACGAATTTGATGAACGATGTACTGACAAGACTTTCCCCAACATTTACCTTTCCAGACTTTAATAATAATAATAATAATAATAATAATAATAATAATAATAATAATAATAATAATAATAATAATAATAGAAGTAATAATAATATAAAACTTCCTTCCAGCTGCATTTGTTCCGCCGAGTGCTGGGGTGCGCTATATTCTGATTCGGTGATGGACTATGTCGTGGCAGAAATTTGCACTCATCCTGTCGTTGTGAAGCATATTGATCCAATGTTGCTTATATAGTCCCTTGGATCCTTTTCCAATGATTATCAAAGGTGTAGGATTATTGGACATACAATGATCGTGTGCATGGTTACGGAAAAAGATGTTGATGTGTTTGAAGTTATTGGTCTGAAAACGTTACAATCCTAAGAGCACAGATTACTGGCAGATTGAGTATGATACCATAAAAAGTATATTTGATGAAAACATATTTGATTCAATAGTAATATTACGATCGGAATTTATGTGGTTGACTTTGGATTTTTTTTTTGCAAAAGTGCAGATAAATAGTCAAATTAATACTACTGAGTTTCAAATCATATTGATGGCATTTATTTTACAGTTCTGAGACTCTGAGTAGAAAGATTTCTACTGAACTACAAACCTCACTGTCAAACTATTAGAGGCAAGTTGTACGTTCCTGCGCAATGCTTGCTACTTAAGCCATTATTAATCGACCGTGCATCGGTGTTGGATGCAATGGGAACATGCAATCGCTTAGGAAAGCCTCGGGTCGACCGTAACGGGCCTCCAGCAGGAAGCATCGTTTCTTTGCGCGACAGGCTGTCACTGCGCACGGGTGTCACTGCGCACCATCCATTGACATGTCATGGCACTGGGAATGCGCCCGTTTCCAGCAGTACCATATCCTATCGTTAGCAGAGCTGGCTCTGTCATTGCAGCGTCCCTTACGATGGCTACCATTACGGCAATAGCAGCGCCAATCATGTCTGCATGGCAGCTTGCGGATTACTGACGAGTGATGATCAATGATGAATCACGGTTCTATCTGGATGCAGGCTACCACCGACTTCAAGTTTACAGACGTCCTGGCCAGCATAGTAATCCACGATTTATTACAGAGTGACATAACGCGCCAGTGAGAGGTGTCATGGTGTCGGGTATCGTTTACTACGATTCTGGCTTCTCACTGATGGTGGTTAAATAAACTCTCACCGTTCAAAAATATGTCAAGGAAACCTTCCGATCTTGTGTGCTTAACGTTCTGGTGCAGGTCAACATCCTCATGATCTATTAGGATAATATCCAGCATCACACAGCAGGAGTATCTCTGTTTTTTCTCCGTGATATCAACATGATCACTTTGCCAGCAAGATCTCCACACCTCTCGCATATTGAAAATATTTGGGACCTGGCTAGACGGCAACCACCGCAGATTTCGATGGTCAGTTGCGCCAGCAGTTGCAGAACCTTCCTAAGGAGGACATATGGCGTCTGTATGATTCAATGCCTGACCGTATCGCCACACATTTCCGTGCTACGGTTGGTCCAACACCACACTAATTGCATCCTGCAATTGATTGTTGCCCTACAATAAATACTAGGCATGGTACACTATTTCAGGTTTTACTTTTGTAACTGTACCCACTCATGTACCCTTGCTATGGAAACCTCATAGTGCGTTTTGTTTCCGATGATTATTTCTCCCATAAGTGTTTTTCGGACGTATCTTTATTACGAGTATTAAATTCCAAATGGAGCGTTTTGCACGAACTATTAATCCACGATTTAGGAGAGAAAAAGTATTACCAACTTATATGAAGTATAATCAAGCCTAATTTTAGTTCACTGCTAGCTCATGTACCTGTGCACCTTTACGGATTTATACACTGTATACTTAATTCTAGATAAAATACTATACACTTTGTGAGTAAGATTTCATTCGTTTGCATTTCCATTAGCGTTGCCCGAGAAACACCACGGGGAATTTCCATCTGTCGTTTCTCATGTAAACTCCGAGGTGGGGAGTTTTCATTACAATTGCAGGCCCCATTTCATACCGCCAGTCGCAGTCGAAGTTGATGGTTTAGATTATAATGGCAGGTTCCTTTGAATACTGCAAGTCTCATTGATATGGGAAGTTTTCATTACAAAGGCAGGCCCATTTCCTACTTCCAGCCACATTCTATTTGGGAAGTTTCCATTATAAAGGCAATCCCTCTTTTCTACTGTCAGTCAAAATCGAGTTGGGGTGTTTTAACTGTAATGGCTGGCCCCCTTGCCTGCTGCCAGTCACACTCGACTTTGGAAGTTCTCATCATAATGGCAGTATCCCTTGCCTGCAGCCAGTCACAATTGAGTTGCTTAGTTGCCATTAAAGATGCAGACTCCTTTCCCACTGCCGTTCAAATTATGTAGTCAGGTGTTGTTATTGAAGCCACAATCCAGCTGGGAGTTTTTATTAAATACCAATTAAGGATACAGCAATGTAGTACGGTGCAGTTTTATAGACCCTCTCTTTCCATGATCCAGAAAGAGTAAAAATATGAAGCAGAATCCGTTTCCTTAAGAGGGGCTTTAGGACTTGGATCAAGTTTGGGGATGCTGATGGATACTCCATCTTCTCCACGGTGGAACATAGGAGGGTACTGAAGAGCTCCATAAGCATGCTGAGTTTCATTGATCCGCAAAACTTCGTTTGTCCGCTGTGAAGAACTATGTCCTACTTTTCAAACTCCTAGTCCAAAATAATCTAATCTACCTCATTTGTTGGTGCCGTATATCGACCCCTATGCTCAGCTGGTAGTTGTTGGTCTGCACGAATCAAAATTTTAAACTCCTGACCTTCGTGGGAACTCTGCCAAGCTGTTTTAAAATCTCGAGCATAAGGATTGTGATCATGCACGAGTTGTTGAAACTGTAAAATTAACCAAGGCTTCAAAACAGGGAAGATACTGGACCTAATTCTCGACCCTTCTTCATCATTGCCAACAAAATATATTTGTAAAAATGAGTGTTTTACATGTGATAAAGGTAACAAACTTACTATTCTGTGGTAAACGTGGCCTTGAACTTCAAAATGTTCAGATAAAATTTCCCTCATATACCTCCTTAGCTCTAAAGGACGTCATTTGAAAACTACCATTATATGTTTTATTTCCTAATGTTCCTCAAAGAATGCTCACACTCAGAACGATCATTAGTTCGGAGGTTGTGGGGAGGACGAGGAAGCTCCCCAATGTGAACGAAATGTGCCTTTCCGTTACTGCAACAGAGACAAAGACTTTCTTCTTTCCATTTTCTGTGTGGCACCTCTTGCAATCAACTTCCGGGCCAATAGAAACAACCATATCATTGCTGTAACCTGCATTGAAATTGTACATGAATACCGATAAAAGTGTTTTTCCACGGGATCAATCGTTTACTTTTATTGAATCTCACTAGAGACTTTTGAATGATTTCGGGATTTTGCTCTGTGTATTTCCTAACAGCGCAGTATTAACACTGGATTTTCTTTCAGCAAATAATTGTACAGAATCCGTACGTTTTTATCTTAATTCTAGCTGAGAATCTAGAGCTGCGCTTATTTTATCTTTGGATTTGATTGGATGATGGAACTTTTGACCGTTTTTCGAGTGAGAGGGAGATTTTAGATCATCATTAGGCACAACAGAAGGACACTTGTTTTTAGTAATAGGACAATAATCAGTGGAAGGAAATTCATTGCCAGTGTTGTCATGGGCAGAGTACTGGACAAAAAAATCCTTGCAGGTCTGATTATATTAAGAGGTGTACGGACAGGGCTAGCGAAATTGGGTGCTTGTTGATTAGGAGGGACATATTGAGTTATGAGTGATGCAAAATGCAATTATATCATGGAACCAGAACACTCAAAATGTAATATAGTCGTTCGCTAAACAGGCTCTTCAGGATGTATTATAACATTCCCTCCCAGATACACGACCAGATGGTAAGAGTATATTTCACGAGCAGCCACAATTTGCAGCGAGTGGCGTATGAGGTGGGAAGGGAGCTGTACGCCTGGTACTCAACCGTGGTTCTGTACATGTAACCACACTGCAACGTAGTAAACACTTGAAACCGTTACCAGTTGTGTTACAAATATGTTCTACGATACTAAACCGCATCTGAGGCGTCAGAGAGTCCGTGCCGAACATTAAGTAAGATACAGAATACTAAAAACAGGACCCGTCTTCCTTCGTAGGTAAAACACGGCGAAGTATCATTAGGCCGTCAATAGCAATGAGCTCCATGCCTAACTAATCATATGATGAAAATGAAAATGAAAAAAAGTATCAACTACGAAAAACAGGAACTAGAGTATATAGGAGTTCTAGGTAAACAGAAATAATATGTGTGTGACAAAGAACTCCAATGAGCTGTATGAAGCTTTGTCATAGAAAACAGAAGCAGATCTGATCGTGCTGTTGTAAATCAGAGAGCATCACTCAGAAGCACATGTGATCTTTTTATATTAAATGAGAGAACTAGCAGTAAACACCGTGAAAATTTCTCAAAGGAAAATACATTCTTCCTGTAATACCTCTGCATGTCTTGCGCTACCTGCCCAGGCGGAAGTATTAAGTTTTAAAGCTCGCCTCGTTCGTGAGTCAGTCAACATGTGCTCTCCAGCACTTACACTGAAGAACGGTGTCAGTGAGTTGCAAATATTTCGAAAAAGGTTGGTTTTAGATCCTTAAAACGTGTTTTTTTGTCCCGCAGGTGCTTATAGAGATTTGTCCCTAGCGCCGTAAGACATAAAGTGAGTACTGTTAGTAATCATTCACTACTGACCTGCATTTAGGGCATTCGCCCAGAAGGCAGATCACCTATCTGTTGTTTTCATAGCCTTTTCTTAAATGATTGCAAAGAAATTGGAAACTTATTCAACATTTCCCTTGGCAAGTTCTTCCAATCGCTAACTCCCCTTCCTATAAACGAATATTTGCTCCAATTTGTCCTCTTGAATTCCAGCTTTATCTTCATATTATTATCTTTCCTACTTTTAAAGACACCACTCAAACTTATTCGTCTACTAATGTCGTTCCACGCCATCTCTCCAGTGACAGCTCGGAACATACCACTTAGTGGAGCAGCTTGTCTACTTTCTCCCAAGTCTTCCCAGCCCAGACTTTGCAACATTTTTGTAACGCTACTCTTTTATTGGAAATCACCCAGAACAAATCGAGCTGCTTTTCTTCGGATTTTTCCAGTTCTTGAATCAAGTAATCCTGGCGGCGGTCCCATGCACTGGAGCCATCCGCTTTTGGGGTCTTACCAGAGACTCATATACCCTCTCCTTTACATCATTACTACAACCCCTAAGTACCCTGATAACCATGTGCAGAGATCTGTACCCTTTATATAAAATCATATTTATGTCATTACCCCAATGATGATCTTTACTTATACTAACACCTATGTACTTACAATGATCCACAAATGGAACTTTCACCCCATCAATGCAATGAGAGGACTTCACAACCTGACTTTTAACCCCGTTCATCATCATACCATTGCATACTGTCCATCTCACAACGTTATTGAAGTAATTTTGCAATTGCTCACAATCTCTTAACTTATTTATTACCCTGTACACAAAAACATAATCTGCAAAAAGCCTTATCTCTGATTCCACATGTTTACTTATATCATTGATATATATAAGAAAACATAAAGGTCCAAGGCCTTGAAGAATTCCCCTCTTAATTGTTACAGGGTCAGGTAAAGCTTCGCCTACTCTAATTCTCCGAGATCTACTTTCTAGAAATTTTAGCCACCCATTTAGTCCAGTTCAATTGCAGTCATTTTCTCCAGTAGTCTCCCATGATCCACCCTATCAAATGCCTTAGATAGGTCAATCGCAATGCAGTCCATTTGGCCTCCTGAATCCAGGGTATCTGCTAAATCTTGCTGTAATCATAAAAGTTGAGCTTCAGTGGAATAACCTTTCCTAAACCCGAAATGCCTTCCATCGAACCAGTTATTAATTTCGTGAACATGTCTAATGCAATCAGAAAGAATGCATTCCCAAACTTTACATGCAATGCATGTCAAACTGACTGGCCTGTAGTTTTCAGCTCCATGTCTATCACCCTTTCCTTGGTAGGCAGGGGCTACTACAGCAACTCTCCATTCATTTGGTATAGCTCCTTCATGCAAACAATAATCAAATATGTACTTCAGGTACGGTACTATATCCCAACCAATTGTCTTCAGTATATCCACCGAAAGCTTATCAATTCCACCTGCTTTTCTTGTTTTGAAATTTTGTATCATATCATTTTTATCATAGGTAAATTTTAATACTTCTGTAGTGTTAGTCACCTCCTCTATCTGGACATTATCCTCGTCCTTGTACGACAAATTTGATTATCTCCTATATTAGCCTATGCTATTGTGAAAAGGACCTAAATCAAAGAGAGAAGCTGAATTTTGAGACGTCATTTATTTAGTGCAACTCCAGGGCAGATGATAAACGTATATTCCTACTTACAACTCTCTATGTCTTTGGATCTGGAGATCTCGTGATCAGTGTGGGGTATTTGGCTTTTATGTATTTAGATATATATACTGCCTGACAAAAATGTGAAGTACGAAGGAGGGGAGGAGGAAACGAAATGGAACTTCACGTGTTGAGAGGGTCTGTGATTACAAAATCGAGTCAAATTTACAAAGAACACTGCAGTACGTGCGCAATTATGAGAATGGCGTTGTACCCCCTCTGACAATTATGAATGCACTGATTTGGTTGGGAAGTGTGCCATAAAGGCGTTACATACACTTCTGAGTCAAGCTGTGCCACAACTGGTGTAACAGGTCCTTGATATCCTTGATACTGGTACTGGGACGGAGTTGACGTCCGAGCCGTTCCCAGACATATTCTATCTGAGACAGATATGGGGATCTCGCTGGACACAGGAGTACCTCATCATGGAGACACGTGCCGTGTGTGGACGAGCATTATCTTGTTAAAAATGGGCACTGCGATAATGTCGAGTGGGAGGTAACACACGAGGACTCATGATGTTCGTGACGTAGACTTGTACCGTCAGAGTTCCCTCACTCACTAATAACCGTGACCCGTGGCTCCCCACACCATGACGAAAGGAATAACACCGTTGTGCCTCTCAAAAACATTGGAAGTATGGGACCTCTACCCCAAGTAACCTCCATACGCGCAGACGATGGTTATCCGGGATAGTGCAGAAGAGCGATTCCTCACTGAACACGACGAGACTCCATTCATCAGCAGTTCATGCTTCCCGGCGACAGCATCACTCCAAACGTAGCCATTTATGTTGTGTTAACGTGCAGTTGTGTTAGTCTATGCATGGGACGGTAAGTCCCTCGCCCGGCTGCTGCTTGTCTCCAACCAATGGTGAGGGATGACACAGAATGTTGTCCACTACTTGTTCTCGAATGGCCGGCGCATATGTGAAGGGTAGTTAAGTAGTACTTGGTGCGCAATACGGCAATCCTCCCATGTAGTGGTCGGATGTGATCGACCGGAACCTTGACTACGAGTATGCCCGACCTCACGTTCCCATACAGCCCTGAATCGGGCCATTGTCTCACCCGAATGCCCCACAAATCTGGATATTGCACGATTCGACCAGCCGGTCATATAGAGATCAACGATGAGGCCACTTTCAAACTCCTTCGGTGGTGAAAACGCTGTGTTACACGAGTACACGTCATTTTCGTGTCCTTCACAGTGATCACGAAACATCTAAGGCTGTTCACGCCCCATATATGTACCCTACCAGTCCTGGCAACATCACTGAACACGAACAAAACTAATACTCTCTATTGGCCCTTCCCTTCTACCTGTCAAAGAGAATTGCAACTCAAATCATTTACTATACATACCCGCCGATTATGTGTACGTGTACGAAATT
This sequence comes from Anabrus simplex, assembly GCF_040414725.1. Classification (NCBI taxonomy): domain Eukaryota; kingdom Metazoa; phylum Arthropoda; class Insecta; order Orthoptera; family Tettigoniidae; genus Anabrus; species Anabrus simplex. The sequence goes on from NC_090266.1 coordinate 563,668,805, forward strand.
ACATTGACATCCGACCTTTTATTTTTGGTGCTTCAATTTTTTGTCAGGTAGTATACACGTAGTATACATGTATATTTTGATGATTAAACAACACAAACACGAAACTTGCACTGCTGAATATATATGATATTCCAAATCAGTTAATAAACAAACTACACAGAAGCTAATTTTCCGTAGGATCAATGTAATCAATAGCGTTGATTCACAATAATACACGACCATAGGTTGATTAACATATTGCACTAACGGAGGCCAAGCCAGTCACTGGCTTAGATAATTCCGAATTGAAGAGCATTTATGGATTAAACTATTTGTGGGACATTAAGAGCATTTGCGTCTAGGGGATGAACATATGGAATGATCAATGAAACTTAGTTGCGTTCATTGTACTGTAATTTTGCAATAAAGGTATTTACGTGAAATAGAATCGTGTAATAATACCTCTGAAGAGAATTTCCTGGAGCACTGATAAAACTGTACTTCTTAATCAGATGCCACAGTGTCTAGTAGTACTGATTACAAAATTTGTACCTATCGATAATATCCTTAACGTCCATTCGTGAGTGTTCTGTCGGTGTTCGGCTATGGCTGATGGTTTTTCTTAAATATAACGGACAAATGTATCTATAGATCATTGTTTATTTCAAATTTAATATTATCCGCAGTATTTAAATGTACATATGTAACGAAATACACTTTGACGGGAGTAATAATACATGTTATGTGACATATTATTTCAGGAATATGTCATCTAATTATTTTATTAAATTTATTTATATTGGTCCTGTACATAAAACGTTTCCCGATTTTAAATGTTCTACGTTGAAACTAGAGCATTTACTTTACTACAATTTTGTAAATTCTTGTGCCAGTACTAAACAATTCCGTCACAATACAGAATGTTTAAAGCTTAAAATGCTTTCCTCTCTTCACAGGAAATACATTATTGAAATCTGAAAGAAAACCTATTTTTAACAAGATACTATTTACTTAGATAAAAATCTGGCATTACTTTAACCTTTTCTGAAAAACATAACGGTTAGGAAATCTCCAGGCTGAGAAAATTAGACAGAAACTCATGGATATAATTGCTTAAAAATTTCAAAGTGTATACTGTCAGATGATTCAGGATAGAGAATAAGAATGAGTGACAAACAGAAATAATGTAGTAGAGACAGTAAGGGAATACCTGGAAAGAGCTGTGTGGAAAGTTGTGGAAACAACGAACTTCTCGGTGGAATGATGAAGTCAGGGCAGTTTTCGAACGTAAAATTAAAATATATAAAACTGTTTCCAAACCGGAAATGATGTAGATATGGAGATATACGGGGAAGAAAGAAACAGAGCAAACTATGTATTGTAGAATCCGAGTGAAAATCAAGGGAATATTTCTGTAATAACCTGTAATGACGTGGTCAATCGGAAAGGTAGCCTTTCTGGACTTTAATAATGAATCTTGTAACTGGAGGCGAAGGGGAAAATGAAAAGTATGTTGGGTCAATTACTTGAACTAATTGCATATCCTTGGGGTTAATGGATAGTTAGAACGAATATTTTGGAAATCATCTCATTCGAAAATGAAATATTGCTGTAGAAGTTATGAACAGTGGAGTTCATGGGTACGAGAACAATGTCACTGAATTTACGAAAGAATGGTAAATGGAATGGAATGGGAGGAATGATAAAGGAGCAGAAATAGATGAAGATAGACCTAAACTGATGAAATATAATAGGAGGAAAGGGTTTAAATGGCTTCGCAAAATAATGGAATTATTGTGGAGCGTAAACTAAGTCCCTTCTGATTTCACCTTGTGTAAGTAAGTAAAGAGTTTTTCTTTGTAGGACACGCAAGCGAGTGGTCGTCTGTTCCAAGAGCTATGTATTAACGTAGCGAAGAAATAGTTAAAACTTTTTAAATTTAGTTAATTTTGTTCGTGTGTGTGTGTGTGTGTGTGTGTGTGTGTGTGTGTGATCCATTTAGTTCTATAAATACTGGATGTTTAGTGTTCACTTGTAGTAATTAAGGTTTGTGATATTTATTTACACTTTATATTGTTAAGTTCAGGTCATATTCCGTTTCAATTTTGGGTCCAGGATAGGAAGAAGTAATATTACTTAAATTTAAATAGTATACTTACAAAGACAGGATATTATATGGAGTGTAACTTCCGCAGCGTTTTCATTCGTACAAACAATAGATACGGTGTTTAAACTAGCAATTCAAAGGTTTCGTCTATCACGAAGTTAATTTGGGTTGCTTTAATTAAATAACACAATGCATTTGTACATTATGTTTAAAGAAGGCAATTCAACACAATATACAATATTTCACTGGCGAAATAGTAAACCGTTGTACTGTTATCGATTACTGCAACTTTTCGTATTCAAATATTGCATTGTTAGCTACGTTCGAGAACAAAGGGTATACTGTAGTCAAGAAAACCGAAATACACGGCTGCCTCTAGTATGACTCAACGTACCCTTTTAAGAAAACTATATGCTTTTCGTCTGTTTTATGTTTTCATTGATAGATATCATCAGTAGAATAACGGTAATGTTACATAGTTTTTGAACTGAACTTACACCATATATATTTAGAATTACACATCATGTTATGAAAGAATGGGCTTAGAGATACATGTTATCAAGCATTTATTGTTCGCAGCTACGTCCTGTGAAATATGACTGAGAAAGACAGTGGTGTATATCCTCCATGTTGACCGCTGACAAGCTGTTACACGCACCGGTGTCTAGCCTGTTGTATTATTAATGTGTATTATATTATTATGTAAGGATGGAGGCAATTACGTTTTTATTATTATTATTATTATTATTATTATTATTATTATTATTATTATTATTATTATTATTATTATTATTATGCCAAAATGAATAGTTAATATTGTAATGTACATATATGGATTACTATAGTTAAGTTAGACATTTCTTAACATATACCTGTATATGTATTATTAGCGGTAAGAATCAGACAGCCTCTTCTGGGACATTTCAACTTAGCCTACGTTGCTTCTGCAACACGTGTTAAAGACTGTTCATAAGTGTTCTTAACTATTCGTAAGAATTAAGTACGCATGTTAAGCGGAAATTCGTAATGAAGCATGGAGATCAACTGTTAGAATCAAGTTATGTCACTGCCTTTGAATGGTAATGTTGTGTAAAGAAAACGGTGGCGTTCAAGAGGACAAATTGGGGCAAATTTTCATTTATAGAATGAAATAATTTATTAAGGGAAATCTTCGATAAATTTTCAAGTTCTTTGAAACCATTTAAGAAAAGACAATGTAAACGACTGATAAGGCATCTACCACTTGGGTAACATTCCTAAATGTGGATCAACGGTGACTGATGTTGGCTATGGTGTGTTGACTGCTAATTGGTATTTCTATGATATTACGATCAAGGTGAGTATCAGATCAATGTTTCTGTAAAGATAACTCCCATGAATTTAGTAAACTAAATCGACTACGATTCACTTTTAAATAACGATACTGCAGCATTACGTGGTCTAGTTATGTGGCATTCTATATCCAGTGTGTACTTAAAGATAAATAATTTAAACCAAGATGGCGTACTTTTCAATACCTAGATATATGTCTCAATGACACAAATAAGAAATACATCAATCTCCTGCTCATATTGGACTCTGGGTCTACACTGGCCTCCAGATCATTACTTACAAAAGTAACAACGTCTTCTAGTTTCACCCAAACTTCATCTCTTTTGCCTTCATCTGCTCTCCCAATTAGTCTCACAGCAAGTCTCTCCGTCTACTTCGATTCTTCTGTCTCCCTATTAAATAATAAACATGAAACAGGATGAACTAAAACAAAGATATGTATTAAAGTGCGGATAAGTTGTTCGTGTAACGTATCTCCTCTCGTGTACTGTCCCAGAAATCTCTGGAGTTTCTAGCAGCGAAGGCAATTTTCAACGACATCCCGAATTCCCTGTCTTGGAAACCCGCACATAACACCCTAGGAGATACCTAATTCCACTTCCGAAGTACATTACTATATCTGCAATGTCTTCTACGGATTTCTTGAGTATCGAACACTACAAACATGCTAGATCAACTTCCCATGTTTTTATTTACTAACGCATAGAATATTCCGGAAATGTGGTGATTTGTCATTTTTAACCATATCTGATTAAGGTACCCGAGTAGACTATCGCTAGACACAGCCATGGCCTTATTTTACGCCAAGGTCCTCCCAGTTCTCACATATGGTATGGAACTTATTTGGGAAAGACTAACGGTGTCCGACCTTCGAACTATTGAAAATGTAAAGGCCAGATTTCTGAAACGAACACTGGGCATCTCCAAAATGTCACCATCACGACTTGCGTATGAATTATCCAAGGAAACGTTTTTACTCGAAGATTTGAAAATGAGAATGCAGCTTCCACATACGCAGCAAGAAAAGGAAGTTCTCCAAGAGCGAAAGAGGAAACAAGCAGAAATCAGCCTGGACTTTTACTCAACTGATGCTATGATTGACCGCAGCTGGACCGGTCCAAATAATGGCATGAGAAGTGCTTTGAATAGGCTGGCGGTACATGGGTTTCACCACCGTCTATGCCGGCGATCAGGCTTCCATGAACCATCTCTACATTGTGTGTGTATGTTGTGTGACAAACATTGCGATCGCTATCACTTCAGCAAGTGCAACAAAAGAACAAAATCTTTACTAGAATATGCGAAAGATTAATGTATTTTAATGCACATTTGTGCGCTATTAAATATATTATTAAGGTTTAAGTTCTGTCCTTCCAAAGTTCTAGCACTTTTGAGTCGGTATGTAGATAGCGTAGCCCATTGAGTCCAGCGTCAGCAGTGCCCTGATGGTTGTGGACGATCGTTTTACATTCCCTGCCAGGAGTATTTTAATTTCTCATATGAGATGGGGGAATGTGACTCAGTATCGTTAGTCACAATGTTGGGGTGGACTTGATCGTACCAGTTATCGTCCGCATTGTCACATTGAACGGTACATCTACGAGCTTTCATCCAGAAACTGTTCCAACTTTTGCAAACCGGAGGGTACTTTTTTTACAGAATGTATGAGTTTTATACATTTTTGATGGAAATGAATGAAAAATCACCGGAAATATATAAAAAAACAATGTCAAAGTCATTTTTAACAGATATTTTGGCGACCTGCATATTTCTGTGATGAGTATCATAACGGTGAATTTTTACTTCCTTTTACTCTAAAATATGTTAATTTTAAGTATTACTACTAAATTTCAACAATCAAACGACATATCGTGTAAGTCGTTCAGAATTAAGGGTGTCACACAACTTCACTTTGCGACATGAAGTTTTCTACAGGGCGAGGTTACTGTGCGATTAGGGGCGTGCAGCTGTGAGCTTGCTTCCGGAAGAGAGTGGGTTCGAACCCCACTGTCGGCAGCCCTGACGATGGTTTTCCGTGGTTTCGCATTTGCACACCAGGAAAATGCTGGGACTGTACCTTAATTAAGGCTACGGTCGTTTCCTTCCAACTCCTAGCCCTTTCCTATGCCATCGCTGTCAGAAGACGTATCTGTGTCGAACCACGTAAAGCAAATTGCAAAGAAAACAAAGGAAATTTTGTAAATTAGTTTGCAATTTTGTATTCTTTTAAAAATTCAGATACTTTCAAATTATATATGTTGATAATTAAATGGCATATTTCTTACCCTGTTTTACTTCATGAACCTTTCTGGAACTATTTCTATCCCTTGATAATGATATAGGGATTTCAACATATCACCATCAAGTGCTGAGGCTTCTTGGTGACCATTGGAACATAAATCAGGTGAAACAGAGAGAGTAATGCCTTGTTACTACAAGTTTAAATTGTCTTGTGGCTAATATCAAACCAGAAAAGATATTCCTGGCCTACACATACGTGTGGGCAGGTTCTGAAAGGTATATCGTAGAGACAAGATCAAGGGCTTGTTGCGCAAAGTGGGTGCCGTGGAACTCTAAGCTGCACCACAAAGTATTTGCTGGATGTACCTTATGAATCTAAGCCCATTTGCAGTAATCGTCAGGTGCTTCTAAAAGCAGTGTTGTATTAAGTGTAGTTTCAAGTCACTTATTCATATTTTGTGTTAATAGTAATTACTTTTACCCAGTTATCCATCGTCCCCTGCGAACCATGTGACTTTGCCGCAGTGGGGGGGGGGGGGGGTTCTTGCGAGTCCCAATGAAGCAGATAGCCGAGTCGCAGGCGCAACCATATCGGATGGGTATCTGTCGAGAAACCAGACTAACAAATGGTTCACCGAAAGGGGCATAGTAGTCTTTCGGAAGTTACAAGGGAGGCAGTCTGGATGAATGACTGATATGGCCTTGTAGTAATACTCAACATGGCTTAGCTGTGTTGATACTGCTACCGTAACTAACTCCCGAGGACATGCAGATCTCTCTGTACGAATGATGTACTGATGATGGCTTCCTACCGAGTAAAATATTCCGGAAGTAAAACAGTCCCCCATTCGGATTTCCTGGTGGGAACTACACGAGAGGGGGCGATCATCAGGAAGATGCGTACTGACGTTCTGCGAGTCGGAGCATGGAATGTTAGAAGTTTGAATAGTTGTAGTAGGAAGATGGATAGAACTAATGTTAGATGTACTTGGTATACGTGAAGTACGTTGGCAGGAAGATCAGTATTTTTGGTCAGGCGATTACAGAACACAAAATCGAACATGGGGAATGCAGATGTTGATTGAATAATAATTAAAGAATACAGGGCAGCGGGTATGCTACTACGATCAGCATAGTGAAATAATTATTCTTTTCACGATAGACACCAAACTAATGTCCACCACAATAGTGCAGGTCTACATGCCTACTAGTTCAGCGGATGATCAAGAAATTGAAAGATACGTGAAGACATGAGACTGTATAGGCTTTTGCGTTTATTACGTGTCAAAAAATAAGGAAAAGTTCTTTATTCGCAGAGAACTGTGCTCTGCGTCATCAGAAGAATTCTCGACTGTCCACGAGAAAGGCTTCTTAAACAATGACGTTTTTAAATTCAGACGTCATACTAGAAGTGGAATTGGTACGTTCATACGCAACCAGATGGTTCCCCGGACGTGGCACAGTGCTAGCTTTCGAAGCGAAAGCTGACGGAACAATCAGATCAGTCTAAGAGGTTCACATAACATGTGCACGTAACATATGATATTGACACAAGCCTGGAATGAAACATGTAGCGATGAGGAACATACGAATTTGGAGAACACAGAGATGAAATAACAATAGTGAAGGGACAGAGAAGGGAACTACCTACGTAAATTCTTAATGGCTGGCAACCAGGTATTGCTTTATTGATTCATAGCCAGTGTCCCTGTTGAAATTGTTAGGATTTATAAGTTTTTCCACAGCTTACCGTATAATCCTGGACCTGCAGTGTCTAGTGTGGGTAAGAGCTCGAGCATCTTGGAACATGACATCATGACCCGACGATAGATTTGTCTGGCTGGTTGGGACGAATATTACGTTCATTTTCCTTGATACGGGTGCCAATGGACCAGCATGTTTGGCCGATGTATACCTTACCGCAAGTACAGGGAATTTCTTACACCCCAGGATGTTAAAGTGGGGACAATTTGTCCTTGGTTTTACTCAGACTGTGAGCAATCTGCATGAAGATAGCGATTTTTGTGGGTAGGCAGATTCTCACCAATATCCAGCACAAAACAAGGCATTCTCACGACACTCGCCAAGAGGACGAGACGAATTTTTGAGACATCAAATATCCAGGTGGAGATGGACACACTCAAAGTCGCGTTCAAGCGTAATGGTTACCGCGATTTGAAGATTCATACAGCCCTGCATCCCAGAGAAACGACCAAGCAAAGCTCACAGACAGAAGAAGTGAAGGGAACTGCCCTCTTGCATTACATTCACATCACCAGGGATCGAATAGCCAAGGTCCTCCGCAAACACAATATAAAAACCGTGTTTGGCACCGCCATTGAAATTGCTCACAGTCTGAGTAAAACCAAGGACAAATTGTCCCCACTTTTACATCCTGGGGTATACGAAATACCCTGTACTTGCAGTAAGGTATATATATCGGCCAAACATGCCTGTCCATTGGTACCTGTATCAAGGAACATGAACGTAATATTCGTCTCAACCAGCCAGACAAATCGGCAATAGCTGAGCACGCTCTATCGTCGGGTCATGATGTCATGTTCCAAGATGCTCGAGCTCTTACCCCACACTAGACACTACAGGTCCCGAATTATACGAGAAGCCGTGAAAATACGTAGAAAACCTAACAGTTTCAACAGGGACACTGGATATCAATCAATTAAGTAATACCTGGTTGCCAGCCATTAAGAATTTACCTAGGTAGTTCCCTTCCCTGTCCCTTCACTATTCTTTTTTCGTCTCGGTGTTTTCCAATTTCGTACATTCCTCATCGTCAGATGTTTCATTCCAGGCTTGTGTCAATATCATATGTTACGTGCACATGTTATATGAACCTCTTAGACTGATTCTGATCGTTCGGTCAGCTTCCGCTTCGAACGCTAGCTCTGTGCCACGTCCGGGGAGCCATCTGGTGGCGTATGAACGTACCATTTCCACTTCTATTATAACGTCTAAATTTAAAAAAGTCATTGGTTAAGAAGCCTTTCTCGTGGACAGCCCAGATTTTCTTCCGATGAAGCAGAGCACAGTTCTGTGCGAAACGTAAAGAATTTCGCCTAATTTTATTGACAGGGCATAAGCCCAAAATCCTATACAGTATCATGTCTATAGTACGGACCGTGAAAGCACCAATGTCGACAATATATGAAGAGATAAGAGATTTGATACAATATGTTACAGGTGACGAGAATTTAATTGTGATGGGAGACTGGAATGCAGTGGTATACCTAGGAAGAGAAGGTAATACACTAGGAGAATTCTGATTGGGACAAAGTAATGAAAGAGGAAGTCGACTGGTTGATTTCTGCACTGATCGTAATTTAGTCCTTACTAATACTTGCTTCAAACACCACAAACGACTGCTGTATACGTGGATGAGACCTGGAGACACTGGAAGGTATCAAATAGACTTCGTTATGATTAGGCGGGGATCCAGAAATCAGGTGTTGGATTGCAAAAATTTCCCAGTAGAATAGTAGAATAAATTGGAGAAAGGATTGGACCTGATTGATGATCGAAGAAAATACAGTAATGCAAGAAATTAAGAGGGCAGAAAAGAATACAGGTTATTAAAGAATGAAGTGGATAGAATGTTCAAGATCGCTAAGGAAGTATGGATGAAGGAGGAAGGCAAAATTGTTGGAAATTTTATGGTCCTAGGAAAGGAAGATGCTGCAGAAATATGGCAGGAATATATCTCACAGTTGTATGAAGGTAAAGACGTATATGATTTGGTTCTAGAACAAGAAGATACTGTTGATGCTAATGAAAAGGGAGACCCAATTTTGAGGTCAGAGTTCGACAGAGCTGTGAGAGACCTAAATAGGAACAAGGCACCTGGGATTGATGACATTCTCTCTGAATTACAGACTGCCTGAAGAGAAACAACCATGGCAAGGTTATTCTATCTAGTGTGTAAGATGTATGAGACAGGAGAAGTACCATCCGATTTTCGGCAGAATGTTGTTATACCTATTCCTAAGAAAGCCTGTGATGACACGTGTGAATACTACCGCACCATTAGTTTAGTATCTCATGCCTGCAACATTTTAACACGTATTATTTTCAGAAGAATGGAAAAGCAAGTTGAAGCTGAGTTGGGAGAAGATGAATTTAACTTCAGAAGAAGTGTGGGGACACGTGAAGCAATCCTGACTTTACGTCTGATCTTAGAGGATCGAATTAAGATGTACAAGCCTACGTTCATGACGTTCGTAGATCTAGAAAAGGCACTCGATAATGTTGACTGGACCAAGCTATTTGAGATTCTGAGGGTGATTGGGTTCAGATACCAAGAACGAAGTATTATCTACAATCTGTATAAAAATCATTCTGTGGTGATAAGAATCTAGGGCTTTGAAAAAGATGCAACAGTCCATAAAGGAATGAGGCAAGGCTGCAGTTTGTCCACCCTCCTTTTCAATGTTTACATGGATCAGGCAGTAAAGACATCAAAGGGGAATTTGGAATCGGAATCACAATCCAAGAAGAGAAAATAAAACCTTAAGATTTGCCGATGATATTGTTATCTTATCTGAGCCTGCAGATGATCTCGAGAAGTTGCTGAGTGTTATGGACGAAGTCTTGTATAAGGAATACAATATGAAAATAAGTCAAAAAGAAAAGTAATGGAAAGCAGTCGAACGAAGGCAGGTGATGCAAGTATTATTAGATTAGGAAATGAAGTCTTAAAAGAAGTAGATGAATATTGTTTCTTGGGTAGTAAAATAACTAACGATGGCAGAAGTAAGGAGGACATAAAATGCAGACTAGCACAAGCAAGGTAGAGCTTTCTTAAGAAACGAAATTTGCTCAACTCAAGCATTGATATAGGAATTAGAAAGGTATTTCTGAAGAGTATCATCTGCAGCATGACATCGTATGGAAGGGAAACATGGACGATAACTAGGTCAGAAAGAAATGAAATGGAAGGTTTTGAAATGCAGTGTTTCAGAAGAGTGCTGAAGATGAGATGGATGGATCGAATCACGAATGAAGAGATACCGAATCGAATTGGCGAGAGGAGATCGATTCGGCAAAATTTGACGAGAAGAAGAGAGCACACATCCTAAGACACCCGGGACTTTTTCAGCCTGTTTTGAACGACGTGTAGGTGGTAAGAACTATATGGGTAGAACAAGGTATGAATATGACCAACAGATTAGGGCAGATGTAGGATGCAATTATTACGTAGAAATGTAAAGATTAGCACACGATAGGGTGGCACTAACAGCTGAATCAAACCACTCTATGGACTGATGACTCACACAACAACAACATCCATCGTTACTAGCAGAGTTGAGATTAAAATATTGAATTCATTTCTTCTCTTCTTTCATAAAGCAGCGTCTAACTGGGTCGTATTATTCCCACATTTTAAACTATATATATCAGCAATCAGTTCCCACACATTTCCATACAGAAAAGTCTCTGAACCTCCACTATGACCTGGTCATCAATATCACAAAAATTATACAAAAGAAGATACATTTCTAATGTGTCACAGCTGGTCGAATGGGTTACTGTGTATCTGTTAAAAATACTGTTGTTATTTTAATTACAGAACATCAGAAACACTCATTGTGTTTTAGTGAATCTCCCTTTGCTAAATAAAAGCAAGAAAGAGGAAAGATGCTGGACATTGCACAGAAGATATCTAGATTTAAAGACAAATTATCTAACGTTTCCTGAACTTTACCCTTCATGAAAATCCGTCACAAATCATTACGAGTTATATGTAAAGTTGTACCTGTAAACATGAAGGCATAAAGCGCAGCAGTGCTTGAACTTATAATTAATTCACGGAGCAATGGGATGACGAATGTGCGCGTTCTCACGAAGTACTTGCCCATTAACCATACTGCTTCACTGAGCTGGATAATATGTTGATAGCACAGATAATATTTTGATACTCTGATCACAAACTATGATAATCAACGTTACTTTTGACTTGCTCTGAGATATCAACAATTCTAATCACTGCATTAATACTCATAAACACCACAGTTCTTAGGTATATCAAATGTTCCATCTGTTCGTTCCTAACATATCAAAATTGAAACGTTTAGAGTGTAAACATCACATCCCACGAGATTCAATGTATTACAGAATGCGATTTATTCCAAGTTTTTCTTCTGTATACATACTATAACGTTCGAAAATCTCTACTAGCATTTAAGGCTATGAACATCGCAATGATGGTTTATGTAAGAATTAAAGACCAAACTTTTCTTAGTGAATTTATTCAGACGTTAAAAGGGGATCTTATTTTCAAACGAGAAAGAAGGCCAAGATCGCACCCAGTGATCTAAGGAATGACTTTCAACTTCCTCTAACCGGAAAGTCATGCACTGTTTCGATTATTGCAAGTAACGTTCCGGTTAACTACATACAATTTTTAGTATCAATAATCAGTGAGAGTGATGTTAGGGAAGTTCGTGATATGAGGAATTCATTTCTGTTGTGAACCATGTTTAACTCTATGTCTGAAAATACAACATTAATTATTCTCTAAGTAAGGTATATCATTCCTCACTGAAAGGTGATGATTTTGATTGATTATTTTTTTAGAGGAAGGTCAGCTGGAAAACCGTATCCACTGAAACTGCTATAAAACATGGTTCGTTCACAGAAATTCCATTGACAATTGTATTATCTATTTTATTCCCATAGCATTACAACCACAATAACTACGATTCACGTTATAAATATAACAGAAAGAAAGGATGATATTTTAGGTGATGGGTTACGATATTCATAAGAAATATCTGACATCGACTTTACAGTTCACTGGATGTAAATTTGAGAAAATACTCCTACTGTACTGAAAAAAGACATATTTCATAATTTGCATATTCCTGCTTTCATATGGCCCGTGATATAATCTTCTGACCATCTCGTGTACGTACATACACACATAGAGGCTGGTCGCAAACGACGTGAACCGGGTGTATGAGCGTTCCAGGGCTGGTTACACTGATAAATAATCTGAAGAAATAATTCGATATCTCTCACCGCTGTCAGTTTATCAGCTGCTGAAATTACCAAATCAGATCGCTTCGCAGGTATTCAAATGGGCTTTGCGAGGCGGTGTTGCTAAGATGTGCACGTTGCTTCAGACCGGATTGAGATCCACGCCGAGAAATCAGCAACAAACACAAGGACACGGCGGGATTCAGCCCATGTCACTGTAACGTTCCTGCTATGGTGTGATCCTGTCACCTGGGAGGTCCGTGTTCAAATCCCTCACCAGGCGAAGTTTATCGCTCGATTTTTGCTCTTAGGCCGATCTTAAGCCATGTGCATATTAAGGAACACCGCCTCCTAAGGCCCATTTGAATTCACCTGCGAAGCGATCTAATTTGGTAATTTCAGCAACGGATAAAATAGCAACAGAGCGAGATATCGAATCAATTCCCTTTCAAATTATTTATTAGCATGACCAACCCTCAAACACTCATGTACCCGGTTTACGTAGTTTCCGACCAGCCTATACATACATACATACATACATACATACATACATACATACATACATACATACATACATACATACATACATACGTACATACATATCAACCTTAAGGAATGCCATTCTCTCTCTATTACGTGCACACAGTTTCATTAAGAAACCCGCTGTTTTATCTTTCGAAGTTCATTCCAGATCTCTGTGAACGAAGTGAATATCTCCATGACACTTTACATCCAGGTAATACTGAAACCCGTTCCACTTCTAGCTTATGCTGAAATCGTTATATACAAGGCTTAACCATCATCTTGCAGGTTTCTTCATGAGTCTGTATCTGTATTTATTGATGATGTATCGTTGTTGACCCAACAACAGAAGCCGGTTGTTACATACAGCATCATCTAAATTATTCAATTCTGACTTAGATAAAACAGCTTCATTATATCCATTCCTTTTAAATGTTTGTACAGTAATGCCTGTCACTCCTAGTTTGTGGGAAAGTTTAGTAATTTTAAATGTATTCTCCTACAAAAACATTGAAAGAAAAGATAGTGTTTAAGTTTAATTTCTGAGATGCTTTTCTCCTTATCGAAAACAGTTGAACGAAATTGAGGAAATCGACAACTCAGAGTGTTAGCTCCGGTGATTAATTGTCGATCACTATGTTGCAATACTTGATGAACATCCATTATAGGCACTTGAAATGAATCACTTGTTCCTATTTCGTTATCCTCACTCCTCACTCAGTCGTCTTACTTTGCATGCCATCTTATACCACTGTAGTATTTAAGACGCTGATTTTCACACCATACTCGCTGCAGTTCCTTTATACTTCGAAGATCGTATATTTCATGTTTTCGTTGCCATTATCAACAACAGTAGGTAATATGTATAAGCCTAACTGTTTACGACATTTCCATAGTACAGAGTGACACCCCTCCAATTGCTTTGTTTGGTGTTGGATATGTTATGTATTAATACACTGACTGACAGAGCAAATGCAACACCAAGAAGGAGTGGTCAGAACTTTATGCCAATTGCAGGGTAGACTGACGTCACTGAGGTATGCTCATGATGTGAAATGCGCCGCTGTGCTGCGCACGTAGCGAACGATAAATGGGACACGGCGTTGGCGAATGGCCCACTTCGTACCGTGATTTCTCAGCCGACAGTCATTGTAGAACGTGTTGTGGTGTGCCACAGGACACGTGTATAGCTAAGAATGCCAGGCCGCCGTCAACGGAGGCATTTCCAGCAGACAGACGACTTTACGAGGGGTATGGTGATCGGGCTGAGAAGGGCAGGTTGGTCGCTTCGTCAAATCGCAGCCGATACCCATAGGGATGTGTCCACGGTGCAGCGCCTGTGGCGAAGATGGTTGGCGCAGGGATATGTGGCACGTGCGAGGGGTCCAGGCGCAGCCCGAGTGACGTCAGCACGCGAGGATCGGCGCATCCGCCGCCAAGCGGTGGCAGCCCCGCACGCCACGTCAACCGCCATTCTTCAGCATGTGCAATATCGACCAGAACAATTTCCCGTCGATTGGTTGAAGGAGGCCTGCACTCCCGGCGTCCGCTCAGAAGACTACCATTGACTCCACAGCATAGACGTGCACGCCTGGCATGGTGCCGGGCTAGAGCGACTTGGATGAGGGAATGGCGGAACGTCGTGTTCTCCGATGAGTCACGCTTCTGTTCTGTCAGTGATAGTCACCGCAGACGAGTGTGGCGTCGGCGTAGAGAAAGGTCAAATCCGGCAGTAACTGTGGAGCGCGCTACCGCTAGACAACGCGGCATCATGGTTTGGGGCGCTATTGCGTATGATTCCACGTCGCCTCTAGTGCGTATTCAAGGCACGTTAAATGCCCACCGCTACGTGCAGCATGTGCTGCGGCCGGTGGCACTCCCGTACCTTCAGGGGCTGCCCAATGCTCTGTTTCAGCAGGATAATGCCCGCCCACACACTGCTCTCATCTCCCAACAGGCTCTACGAGGTGTACAGATGCTTCCATGGCCAGCGTACTCTCCGGATCTCTCACCAATCGAACACGTGTGGGATCTCATTGGACGCCGTTTGCAAACTCTGCCCCAGCCTCGTACGGACGACCAACTGTGGCAAATGGTTGACAGAGAATGGAGAACCATCCCTCAGGACACCATCCGCACTCTTATTGACTCTGTACCTCGACGTGTTTCTGCGTGCATCGCCGCTCGCGGTGGTCCTACATCCTACTGAGTCGATGCCGTGCGCATTGTGTAACCTGCATATCGGTTTGAAATAAACATCAATTATTCGTCCGTGCCGTCTCTGTTTTTTCCCCAACTTTCATCCCTTTCGAACCACTCCTCCTTGGTGTTGCATTTGCTCTGTCAGTCAGTATATTATAATACGAAGTGGCTTGAAAGAGGGTTCTGGCATTGATAGTAAATAGAAGGTGCAATAACGTATAGTTTGTGTTAATTACATCCCTATGCTACATTTAACAAGAATGAATGAATAAAAGACTCTTCTCTCGAAGTCACGGATGATCACCTACTAGGTTGCGATCATTCATTTATTGCAATCCATAAATAACTTATTCAGTCAGTATTTTATAATACACGATATTAAAACTAAACTAACTAGAGAAAGGCTTACCAAACAATTTAAGTATACTAATATGCATAGTATATTCCATCTTTAATTAATGATTACTCTTTGGATTTATTCCTAGAGTTAAACAAAATCATACCTCTACTTGAATATCCTTTCCACTAGCTACATGCATCTTCCCTGTTTTCATCCTCTTTAGATTTCTTTTCCCACATTTCTCTCATAATACCACATAGTTTTGTTGTTCTCTTTGGTGTCTTGCATTTTCTATTCAATATCTTCACAAGAATGATCATAACGTCAGATGTGGGTAGTGAATCATGTTTTGATGTGGCAGGTGTTTCTGCAATAACATTTGCAGTTAAAATGTATATTACTATATAGTAAAGAAGAATTGAGATCTTCTTCCACAGCCTTCGTATCTTCTTGTTCATTCAGCTTCCGCTCTTTGCTTCTACATATATTGAGAGGTTTCCATGGTAACAGAACTTGCAGGCTTAGAATGAAGTAACAAATCCTTGTTTTACGTGTGTACGTGTGTTACTTTTACATGTGTGTTTGTGTCATTTCATGCAGAAGCAATTCTTCCTCCGGAGGTTCACACAAAGGATTATCATCTCCTCCTGAATCTAATTCTTCTGTTCTTGATAGCGATTGTTTTTGACTATTGCAAATGCGTAAGTTGTCTCCACTCTTCTACGTAGTGTATTGTCTGCAGGTTTTGAACGTCTTTTAGTTATTCTGAACCCAATTTCCTGATGTTCCCTGGCGGGATGACCAGAGGAATTATATCTGATACAGAACAGTTCCTGTTAGTAAGCCATCTAGAACAACCATTGTCGCTCTTTTAAAACTGTTCAACTCCAAATGATATTTCTTTTCGATTTTTCTCAAGAAACATCAGAATTTTGCGTTTTGAGGTTGAGAACTGGAAATGCCAGGATTCTATTTGCTGAAGTTCAATATTAGCTTCCTTACGCCAGTCCAGCGTTCGAAAGTCAAATTCTACTTTAATTTCCATGTAACCTTTAGGATTGAGTATCACTTCCTGCCGTTTTAAATCCTTCCCTGCATTTTCAGATACCCTATCAGGAGTAATGAAAGAATATAGGGGGAATAAAGTTCAGCTTTGGTGAAACATTCCGGTGCTGTCAGCAGCTAATTTACTGAATACTGAAGTATCAAAAACGTGCAAGCAATGATACAAATCATAGGAGACCTGCTCAGCTCATCTTCAGTCGAGAAGTAACTAAAATAGTTTCTAGGTGTCAGAGGAGTTCGTGACGTTCCTTTGATCACTGTGAATTTATGGAAGTAGAGCTGTCTCATGAAATACGCCCGTTGATATGGTACCTTTTGGCAGTACCAAATTTTTCTTCAATTCAAACGAAAGTATCAGTACATCTGGAACAGGGCATCTCAGAGCTTCATAAAATGCTTGAGTTCTCAATACATGAACCCTACTAGTAGCCATTAAGTCATTCCTCTTCTTCAGACCTGTTTTTCCTCCTTAACTGTGTTCATAAACCTGTATTGTATTAAACGAAGACGCTACATAAAGGGGCTTTTCAGCCCCAGTGGCATGTAAATCATCAATACATTCAAAAAAATTCAAATAGATACATGTTGAGCACATCTGTTCAGGGACAACCGAATCCCAGATTGAGTTGAATGGAAATATATTATGAAAGATTTCTTTACAACTGAATTATCTGCAATTTGAAAACTGCACATTGTCCTTAGCTTAGTGATATTAAGAGTGAACGATAATTATTTACGTACACTTGAACTTCTGCAATAATGGGATCCCACACACGTCAGGGACGACAGAATCTTAATGACAGCACTTCTGCAGTCCATAAATTTTGTTGTTATTCTATCGCAATCTATGAGATTGCTTCCACTATCTCCACACCGTCTTGCAACGTATCCTGAACTTGATCTCGTTATTTGAAATATTTTACAAAACATTTGTTGATAAATCGGAGGAAGTACACCCTCATTCCGTTTAACATAATGCTGGGTTTGGTGTGTCTTGGACCGGCAGCGTCCATATTTTTGGCCATCTGCATTTGACAGGAGTGAAAGCAATGTTTCTCAGTAAAAAGTTATCTAGGTTGATTTTGTTCTGCGGGCGTAAAACGCCTTCAGCTTGGAATACTGTAGTTGCCTTGTATTAGGACTGCAAGGGGTGTACTCTGGTGGACCATCTGATGAATACCCGTGAAGGAATTCAACAATTTACAATATATTTCCTTGCTGCTATTGTATAATGGATTAATGAAATACAAATAAAGGAATAGACTCTATATACTATATAACATTTAGTTTAAACAATGACTGCTAACTATAAACTTTTGGCAACATCCCTTTCCTATTTATCAGGTTGCTGTATCCATTTACTAGCTATGCTTGGTGATACCGGTGAAACTACCGAAATGTAAGTTACACTGGTGACGCGTTTTAATTGAATACAAGAATTATTCATTCACTAAATTAGGAACAACGTCCAATAGTAAAAGCCGGAACGCGCTCATCTCAGTGATAAAAACAAACGAGAGTGGAGAATGCTGAATGGTCGCCATATTGCAGCTCTGATTGGTCTGGTCTGAGATTCCACAGTTTGAAACTATCATCCGGTGGATATTGCAAGGTTTTGAAATTGACACGGATTTTTACTAAAGGAAATAACAAAGATTTTGCCGTACCTGAAGGAAAAGGGTGGGTTACATAATCTTAAGACACCCAGTGCTTCTTCAGTTGGTTTTAGAGGGATTTATAGGTGATAAGAACAGTACGGGTAGGTATGAATATGACAAGCAGATTAGAGCAGATGTAGAATGCAGTCGTTACGTAGAAATGAAAAAGTTAGCACAGGGTAGGCTGGCATGGAGAATTGCATCAAACCTGTCTATGGACTGTTGACTCAAACAACAACAACAAAAACGTAAATAAAACTCAGTGCCAAGTTTAACCCAGTACCAATAACTCAGTTTATGAAGAAGGTGGAGATTACTGACTTTGAAACTAGCCCCTTCGTATGTCGTCTAAATACCCGCTGATTAATTTCAAACCGGCAGAGTTGGCCGTGCGGTTAGAGTCGCGCATCTGTGAGCTTGCATCCGGGTAATATTGGGTTCGAATGCCATTGTCGGCAGCCCTGAAGATTATTTTCCGT
Source organism: Anabrus simplex (assembly GCF_040414725.1). Lineage (NCBI taxonomy): Eukaryota > Metazoa > Arthropoda > Insecta > Orthoptera > Tettigoniidae > Anabrus > Anabrus simplex. Next base: position 563,687,723 of record NC_090266.1, read on the forward strand.
TATTTCCAATTTTCACACCAGGCAAATGCTGGGGCTGTACCTTCATTAAGGCCATGGCCGCTTCCTTCCCACTCCTAGGCCTTCCCTATCCCATCGTCGCCACAAGACCTATGTGTGTCGATGCGAAGAAAAGCAAATAGAAAAAAAACAGTTTAACTTCAAGAACACATATTGATGACCTTAATCCGATTTTCATTACCTTTTTTCAAAATCACCTTATTATGTAGTGAAAATAGATTGAAAATGAAACACATAGCGGAGAACCTGAAATTATCTTATTATTGTCTTCTGATAAATGACACACTTCGGGCATAGAGGACAGGTATCTGCACTCGTTTAATATCTGATATGGTTGAATGTCACTGTCTTCAACAGTGTATATGGGGGCCCGGGCACATGTACGTAGTCATACACCTCTTCTCAACGGAAAGTTTAGCAAATGTTGTATATATATTTCCAAAGCTGCCTACCTTGTTGAATTGAAGACTGGTATAATAAGCCTCTTTCTGTTTTATGAACAGGATTATAATAATAGGAGATACCGAGGATGATTTCGGGAATGCTGATTATAGAATTAATCACTAACTGGGTATATTTTTGTTGTGCATTACGACGATTATCCCATTCTCTCCTGCACATAACTACAATGACTGAGCAAATGTCATGGGATAGCGGAGCACTGATGCGCAGGTGTGTTGCCTGCGCACCACACGCCCCGTGTGCCAGCGGCAGTTGTATAGGAGACCTTGTGAGCAGTGGCTGTGCATGTGACAGGTGTCACATGGAACGTCGTCGTGAGCTGACAGTGTACGAACGGGGTATGGTGGTCGGTGCCTGAGGGATGGGAAGTGCGATTTCGAAAGTGGTGCGGGAATTCGGCTACACACGATCAACCGTGTCCAGGATGTATCGTGAAGGGTTGAATGCGGGTGTCACCGTCCACAACAGACGAACGACTGGCCGTCCAGCTACCCTGATGACCGTGACCGGCGACATCTGAGACGGATTGTCAATAGTGACAGACGGGCAAACGTGCAGCAAATCACGGCTCAATTCAACACAGGCCGTGCTAGACACGTCTCCCAGTGGACATTCCGTAGGAACATGGGTTCTATGGGGTATGGGAGCCGGCGCCGCACACGGGTGCCACAGTTACCCCAACGTCATCGGGCATAACGACGCGCATTTGTCGCCATTCACCGGGGATTGACACTGGAACAATGGCGTAACGTTATATGGTCGGACGAATCACGATTTCAACTGCACCATGCCGATGGGAGGCACCGTGTATGGCGCAGACCACATGAAGCGATGGATCCCGCCTGTCTCGAGGTGTGGTCCAGGGCGCTGGTGTCTCTGTTATGGTCTGGGGTGCATTTTCCTGGAATGGAATGGGCCCCCTAGTTGATCTGGAAGAGACTTTGAATGGTACGCGGTATGTTGAGCTGCTCGGAGACCATCTCCACCCATTTTTGGCCTTCCACCGGCCAGGCGGTTCTGCGGTGTTTCAAGATGATAACGCGCCGCCACATCGCTCCCTCGTCGCTCAGGAATGGTTCCAGGAATATGCAGTGGAGGTCCAACGACTGCCACGGCCACCCAAGGGCCCCGATATGTACCCTGTCGAGCATATCTGGAATGTCCTGGAACGCAGGCTCCGTGCCATAGATCCTGCACCCACGAACAGACCAGCATTGGTGGCCGCTCTGGAAATGATTTAGTGTCAGCTGCGTCCAGAGGACTACCAGGGACTTGTCGACTCACTTCCACGGCGTCTCACTGCAGTTCGCAAGGCCAGAGGAGGCCCCACACGCTATTAGGTGACTATCCCATGACATTTGCTAAGTCAGTGTAAATCTCTTGCTCTCTCTCTTTCACATACACACACACTCAAACAAAGAGAGAGAGGAAAATTTCTGGACGTAATGATAGCGAACAACCTCGGGAGATTATTACAGCACGGCAGACATCTATTCTGAAACTCTCAGACCACGATATTGTTGTCATTACTAGCATATAGTGCCCCAGGCAGCAACCGCGGTTCGTGGCCTAAAATGACTACAACAGCTCTGTCAATGAAAAATCCTTAGAAGGTGACTTTTCATTTCTGTGATATGTAGTAACCGTAAGGAAAATTTTTGATAATAAGGTCGCAATGTATAATGATACTGCGTATTGAAAATTCATAAAGCACCGAAATTTTGGACGGCTCGTTTACAATGTTATACTCATGATTAACATTTAATATCAGGTTAATTATAAATAAAAACCCTACTCACATAAATCATTTAGCACTCACAAACTACCCTAATTACCAAAAGGTTTCCGATTCACACTAGTCAGCTTTTCGACACAATCACAGCACGGAATTCGAGAAGTATGTGGCGAGTATTTTCCAGATCGTTTTTAAATAGGCGTGTACTGTATGATCCGCTAGATGGAAGCAACGCAGATTTTAGCTGCCCTTACTGACTTGTCGCACAGCTATGCACTTTGTAAATTATAAACATTCTCAATCGCATAAAGAGTGTGATAATTATTGCATTTGTTACTTAATTCACTAAAAGATCGTTCGTAATAATTCATCAGCTGAAACACTGAATACCTATCAATCTGGATTCAGTTACGTAATTCACAGTAACCACACATTATCTAGCATCAGTGAAAAAGACACGATTGTCGGAATGAAATTCGCGTTTGGAATATCACATTGATATACAATTGAGCTTATTGTATCCATTTTTTTTGCTAGGGGCTTTACGTCGCACCGACACAGATAGGTCTTATGGCGACGATGGGATAGGAAAGGCTTAGGAGTTGGAAGGAAGCGGCCGTGGCCTTAATTAAAGTACAGCCCCAGCATTTGCCTGGTGTGAAAATGGGAAACCACGGAAAACCATTTTCAGGGCTGCCGATAGTGGGATTTGAATCTACTATCTCCCGGGTGCAAGCTCACAGCCGCGCGCCTCTACGCGCACGGCCAACTCTCCCGGTCCATTGTATCCATTGAAGGTCTCCGCTTCATATTGTCTTACGTGAACCAAAAGGCACATTTGGTCCCCTTGTGCAAGAGACTATGATCCAAACTCTAAACAAACCTTGTATTTATTTTAAATCGGGAGAAGTGGACAATAGTATTTGAAAAGTTGTACGGCTCCTCTCTAGTGGCAGGCAACAATTCTAATGCCCGAAAATAGTGAAGTCTCACGGAGACAGGCTGAACTGAATGAAGAGTTTCTTACTTCATTTTCATGCTTCATAAAGTTGTCACTACTTTTGACTTTGGAGTGCCGCCTAGGGAATTGGATCGTATACAACTTAGTAGAGAATTGTTCCTGTTTAGGGACTGGAACAATGATGGCTTAAGTCCTTTGTTTCTAAGTTACCACTACTGTCTGTTCAATTCACAACAACCAATCAGCGCCCAGCTCGTCCCTATACGTTCTGCTAATCTTGGGCCTTATGATATATCTGGAACGTAGTTGAATGAACGGTAAGTGAGGTTCTCCTCACGGGAGACCACGGACGTGCTGGGGCAGTATGTAAGGTAGGCGGATTGGCTTCTCTAAGTGGTGAACTCCATTGCGAGTGGTGGCGAGAAGAACCCAAAGTTCGCCTCTAGCATGCCCGGAAGAAAGCTACATATCCAGTTGATGCTCCTGACACTATCTGGGACACTGAAGATTTGAGTCACTCAGTTCCCACCTGCACAAATGCGTCATCCATCCGATGTGCTTATTATCATTTATATTGCGCTTAACAAATTTTTACATCTAGATGCACAAACATGTTTAAGTATATATTAGGATATAAAAATTAGCAGAATAGCCTAATCATTTTTTATACCTGGGTTTACTATCGTATTAATTATTATAATAATATCTATCAAGGATCATGAAAAAAGCTATAGATACCACTGAGAGCTAAAATTTGTATGATAAGTATTGATTACGGATGAACTTCCCATCGTTCGTGTATGTTCCTTGTAAGTGGGAGAGAGGATATTAGACTGGTTGCAGGTCATGTGAAAGCCACAATACTAATGCAGTCGGACTCAATAAATTTGTTTCACTCTGCAGAATCTGTTAAATATCGAAATCGACAATGAAATTTCGCACAGAGGATGAGGAGACCACAAAATAGCGATGTACAGATATTTAGCTGCCATTTCGAACTGAAAGGTGTCAAAATCTTGATACAAAATCCGTGTGACAGCGCAGCTACTGGACAACACTTGCATCTTGCTGACTGGCGCGGCGCATGTTGTGGAACTGAAGTTGTGCTCGAGCGAGACGGAATAAGCTGTCAGGTTACTGCGCATCAAGGTCACTTTATTATTAGGGAGCGAATGTGAAACATAAATGACGTGCATTAATCACATGATAAAAACATCATGCACAATGAATACGCACTTTAAGGCCACATTGCTTTTTACAGTTTTCCTGAGTTGTTTGAAGGTAATATTTCACAGGCACTTCGAACTCGGGAGGTCTCTCCGTTGTGTAATTACAGTAGTTGTGAACCAAGAATATTTAATAATGTCCTTGAACCGTGGGGAAAAAAATTGAAAATGAATGGAGGATTGCGTTTTCAGAATGCTTTTCTCTGATAAACATCAAACTGAAAGTCTTCACAAGCCGGCACAATGTCTGTTGAACGGCGATAAAAAACCTCCCATTTCCGAAAGAAAAACGTATCCAAGGGCTGAATTTTTCCTGTAGTTCCGGAAGAAATCTGAAGATTTTCTATACTGTTTCCAGTTGACTGTCTTCAAGACAGCATTTATCCTTATACCTAGGCAAGCAGTCCACGAATCTGACAGTAGCAAACGCTTCCCTTCCACGAATAGGAAGAAGGATTCCTTAAACGAATATTCTAATTCATTTCTCCCGATTTTTTCTGATTTTGTGGCTGTTACAAATATATATCTGACATGAAACATTTCCCTAGAAACTCTCAGAGTACAATGAATAATTTTAGGAAAAGTGTACCGGCCATACTGATTGTAGGCATAGTTGTGTACGAATGTGTGAGTGCACTAACTGACTAAGCAAATCTTTCCGCATGTTTCTCACCATCAATGATAGAGACCTTTTCACTTTCACTTCACGCACGAAACCACTTTGATCTGTATTGTACCTACTTCCACAAATTTATTTGCGTCTTTATGTTTTTCGTCTTCTTCTAACAGATACGCATGGGATACAAATTTCGCGATTTTCTACTTTTTATTCCGTACTTTTTTCTTGAAACGACTCAACCAACTAGTATACACGCTGAAATTAGTTTGCCCCATTGAAAACTCTCTTGAAATTTACAAAGCCCACAACGGCAGGTCTTCACCGCATGCATTCCACTTCAGCCTTCTTGCTTCTGCAGGTCGAGAAAATAATTTTGTATGCATCAGTTTCGTGTGTTCAACGGGACTTACTGATGTAGATTCTAATTGGTTCATCCATCTGTACAGTTGTCATAGTGACGTCAGTGGACGACAACTTTGTGAACAGTGGTAAATGAAGGCCGCTTCTTACCCCCTTATTTAACCACATATATAGAGCTTTCCTTTTGTATGCAAGATCTACGGTTTGTTTTACTTTCTTCTGTGGACTGGAAGCATAGCTTGAACTAGTAGATTTTTTGGGTGACTGCGGTGTCTCTTCACTGGATTAACGGGAATCAGACTCGGGGCACAAAATTGAATCTGTAACACATCTCGTACCTGGCAATGAATTAAATGGCGTATGGCTTTTTGTGCCGGGAGTGTCCGAGGATAAGTTCGACTCGCCAGATGCAGGTCTTTTGATTTGACTCCCCTTGGCAACCTGCGCGTCGTGATGAGGATGAAATGCTGATGAAGACGGCACATACACCCAGCCCCCATGTCAGCGAAATTAACCAGTTATGGTTAAAATTCCCAACCCTGCCGAGAATCGAACCCGGGACGCCTGTGACAAAAGGCCAGCACGCTAATCATTTAACCACGGAGCCGGACAACCTGTGCTGCCTTCTCTTTCAGATAATGCAGATAAGGTGTCGCTGCTTCCATTATCTTTCTCACTGTCACTATTTTTCGCCAGACACGACTCCAAGGCGATGATTTTCGATTAGTTCGAACACATGTCGCTCCATCACCCTTTCTTGCGAAGTTCCTCCACGGGAAGAGGAGAAACCTTTACACGGAATTAACATAATGCATACTCTAGGAAATAAGCCGGATTCATGGCTGCTCTCAAAGGTACATTTGGCAACTGCCCGGTACAGAAAGCTCACGGTAACGGGCTCGCCTCAGCTAGTCACCAGGGTTGTCCATGTCAAGCTATAATTATGATGTGTGCAATTCTATTAGATATTTCCGTGTCAATTTGAGAATCTTACACATCTAAATGACAGCTAGTATTTTACATTTCTTTCTTATGGTCCCCACATCCTCTCTGCAAAATTTCGTTGTAGGGTTCTATGTGACTATATGGATAGTTCCCTTGTAAGATTTTCTTTACGGCACTGTGAGATAAATTGGAATTCATTTATACCGGCGTGATAACTATCATGTGTACCGTTCAGTCCTTTTGTCGTGTCAGAATGCAATTTTGTAAGGATAAATCATGCTCCTTTAAAAGTATTAACCTATTTTAGACGGCCTTTTGAAGCCATAGACTCAGTGTAAACACCACATTTGCACTGATGATGCCCAGATGTAATAATAATGAAAATTTGTTTAATATCCATTAAACTGTTATAAAGTATAAGATTCTCTGGAGAGTTCTTTGAAATACCGGTAGCCAATGACACAAAGTGGTATCATTAATCTTCCTTTATTGCCACCTGGTCTATCTGACTGCACTTCTGAGATCCGCATTCAGCAGTACATTCGAGCAAAATCACAATACGTTAACTATACAGACCGTTCTGGAAACATTCGTGTAAAGAAATTTAAGCGATAGTAGGGACCTAACTGAACGCCATATAAACTCTCGCACGGTTCTGTGTCCCTTTTCCCAGAATGTACACATCCTCCACCTCAGGCATTGTACTTCGTTACGAATCACTTGCTAAATCACGGCACATTTTCTAAACATTCTCCGCCTATATCGGTACAGAGAAGTGACCGATGAACTGTTACAAATATACTTGGCATTCTGGAAACATCACCAGCCGCGATGGTGATCCTTGCTACCAGCTCTTCTTCACTTTCAGTGAACGTCGCACCAGCAATGTCCTTCTTTAGCTAAAACGAAAAAATAGGAATCAAGTCTTTTAATCGGTGTGGCCATGCACCGATACCTCCTATACCTATCTATCTCACTTGGAATATAGTACTGACATGCTGACATACTATCAAAGAATAGTTAGTAAGGTCCCATAAGTCTTAAACAACAATTGTTGCCTTATTCCGAGGGGAGCAACTTGCAGTAGTTCAGGGGGTATATATTTAAGATAAATACAGTACAATCTTCATCCAGGTGATTGGATGGCAGCTATCAAGTAGTGCCCAACACCACCAGCCACATAAATTTTATTGAACAACATGGGCCGGGATGAATAGCTCGGGCGGTAAGAACGCTGGCCCTCTGTGCTCAGGTGTTCAAATATGTCAGCCCCACGTCGGTATATTCACTTCATTATTATTATTAAATAAAAAAGTTCAATAACAGCTCGTTGATTCTCGTAGGTCTAGTCTACATCGCTTTCGACCAGTCGTGAGTTACAAGAATAGAAGGATACAGCAGGGGTAATTAGGAGGAAGTTATGTTTATGGAAACACCGTGCTCAGTGTTCGTTATCAGACAAACATGGTGACAACGTACCTAATGTTGGAAGTAGGCAGTAAAAGCCAGGGAAGAATCCCATAGTGGACCCAAGAAAGGCAGGAATATTTCGTCACTGAAGGAACAGTACCGCGTATCTGACAGTGCACTTCCTATGCAGCACATTATTTTCCCTAAGACTAGTCACGCCTCTCAGCTACATGTTGACATGAAGAACATCAGAACACTTTTCGTTGTGTTCATTTTCCTATGCTAGAGTGTAAAGGGAATGAATCTTGAATTGCTGGAGTGCTTAAATACGCCATGCCGACATATATTCTTACAGAACGGTACGGTGTGAAGTGTGCTCGGTTATGAATGGTTTCAATTAATGTTGAAGGCATGTCTTTCTCATGTGCTGTGGCCATTTTGTGGTTACGGATCGGCATTTCTCAGCACTGTAGACCCGTCCGCAGCAACATGGAACTCTGTATACTCTCTTTTAGACAAGTCCAAACATCAGGTGCATTCTCTTTCGTTGAAATACCAATACATATGAAATTGTGCGATATTGATAAAATTTCCCAAAGCTTATGAAATTTTATTACGCTTACATGAAATCATTTTATTATTTATTATATAAATCTAATCTTCATTCATTGTCTCAGTCGATGGCTTGACGTTATTCCCTGTTTAACTCATATTCGAAAATAATAATGTTACATTAGTGTCTGAGGCCGTTACTTATTGCTATTAAAATATTATAATCAACAATAAATATCTCACACTATTGATGGCAAAATTGCTATAACTTTTTTTATCAGATAACAGTTAAATCGTGTTGTAAGGCTACGTGAATTCTTTAGTAGAGCTCTAATGTAACATAAACATGATTTAACAAAAAACAAATCTTCTGCTTATACCTAGTACCAATTTAGTCCGCTCCCTCAACGAGGAATACAGCCACACGTTACAAAAAATCTGACAGATGATTTCATTTTTTAGAGGATTCCTTATGAATATCTATCACGATCAATTTTCACATACAGTGAGCTGCGTATAACTGAGCATCCTAAGCCGTTTTCCTTCTGTTACTTGGAGTTAAAGTAACTGTAAGATACTGCTTCGGAATTTCATAAAATGAACGCATAGGAAGGAATATTTCACTGAGAATATTTCACTGAGGATCCCATCATATTTGGTATAACATACACACCTACTGAGCAGGTAAATTGAACTGAAGGATTTAGTAAAATTGCTATGTAGTCTATATCATTGAAAAGCCATACTCAATACTACTCGTACAATAAGATGGCCAGATAGCCTTTCCCCCAAAGCTGGGACTCACCCTATCCAAAATTTCCACGCCTTTTAGGCCTATGTATCCATTTACCTGTTCAGTAGAGACACTAGTGCGAGCGTTTGCTTTGATATGTGATTAAAATATTTGCACTTAAAATATATTTTGTATGGTAGCACTAAGTAAGCCGGACGCCATCCAGATGTAGAGAGCCTGTGACATACCCAGAGGAACCGGTTTCAATTTCCGACCATTCCAGGGATTCTTAACTGAATCTGAAGGTTGTTTCGAGGTCCACTCAGCCTACATAATTACAATTGAGGAGGTATCTGACAGTAAAATAGCGGCCCCAGTCTAGAAAGCCAAGATAAACGCCCGAGAGAATTCGTCACACTGACCACAGGTCACTTCGTAATCTACAGGCCTTCAGGATGAGCAGCGGTTGCTAGGTAGGCTAACGCCCGTCAGGGTTCTAGCACTATAGGAAGAAGAAGAAGTAGAAGTAGAAGAAGATGAAGAAGAAGAAGAAGAGAAATAACTATGTTCGTAGTTCAGCGTTCATTTCAACAATTGCTTTTTGCATTGATGCCATAATACCATTAAATTAATAATAAATCTAATGGTGAAAGAAAGAAATGTACTCACAGTTCATATCCACGTGCACTACGGATTCCGTTGGCGCAGTTAAATTGCTGTTCTGGGCGGAGCACTTAAGTTGAGAGTGAAGATCTTGACGTCCGAGGTTCTTTATCAAAATATCATTTCTTAATTGGCCTCCCATACTCTCCGGCATTCTTACTGACGTGTTGCTTATAACCTCGTCATTACGAAACCACGTTACCGTAGGTGTAGGAAAACCTGAAATCATAAACATAAATTATAAGCTTATAATCTACACCAAAGCCAAATTCAGAATGAAGGATATCTACAGATATTAACCCGGCACAGGGCGCGTGATGAACGAATCCCTCACTCCTTCATTCTGTCATGTCCCATTGTCCAGTGGTTTTGCACACGCGTCTATCGTTCTGGGTATTCCAAGGTCAATATTTTCCACATCAGTCTGCAATTGTTGCATGCGGTGAAGGTTCGTTACTTTCGTTTGCGGTGCATTATTGTCATCCTTGCAGTTCAGTGAGATATTCCCTCACCGTACCTCTGGCATTGTTGAATTCTGTGTTTGAATATATTGAACTATGGGTGACAAGAATGCACGGAAACTGTTACAATGGGTAGACCAAGTAGGAAAGGAGATGAACGGAGAGGAAGAAACAGGCGCAGATATAGATTATATCATTTATGGTTTATGGATAATGGTTGCAGTGCTGTTGAACAAAACAGCGAAAGGGCGTGTTCTGGAATTAATATTGAACCCGTTGTTGTAAATTCCGACCAAGTGGTACGAAATAGACCCCTATACATCGGGAACAACGGAGGAACCACGTGGGATATACCCTGCAGCAACACGACACATTAAACTAGGTATACGAATCTCGTGATACATCTACCAGTGCTACAGGACAGACACGAAATATAAATTCGGCAATGGAAGCATAGCAATTGATTTTACATGAAAAGACTGTAAAAAACTCTGGATTACACCAATATCAAATTGGCAAACATGCGTAAAAGAGTCACACGTGAAAGAGATGTTCATGATACTGATTAAACAAGGTACGCCGTGTGCCGAGTTAAGTATAATTTCAAACATTTTGAAATCTCGAAGAAATATGGTAAAACAAAATAATATCACAGACATCATTTGCCACATACATTAATTCTATGACAAAAAATTATGGTATAAGCCTTTCAGAATATTCCTTTGATGCTCATACGAACATCAATAAATAATTAATCATTTCAAGGGTAAAAACTAATGGAAGTTTGTGCAGTTGATTTTATAATAGTATTGAAGTAAAAGGTTCCAGCAACACTCTCCACTACCATTTCATCTAATCTGGCAGTCATTAATCATTGCCCCAGAGGAGTGCGACAGGCTTCGGCAGCCGGCACACTTCCTATCCTCGCCGCAAGATGGGGGCTTCATTCATTCCATCCCTGACCCGGTCACTGACTGGAAAGCAGGTTATAGGTTTTCATTTTCATTGAAGTAAAAGGAGCCATATTTATCATAACTAACGGCAATATCACCTAGTATATCGTCGCTGCCGGGACAAAACCTCTTATGTGAAATACTTTAGCTTAGAACTTTGGCCGGTAAGGTTCTGTCATCTAAGGTGCAATATGGTGTGAATATAAAGACAAACAAAGTCACCTCCGTATAGGCCATGAAGGCCCTTGGAGGAGTGGAAGGTAAAGGCTTCCACCAATTTAAACCGTGGCACATGATGGGGTAGAGGGGTTAGCTCTACGCCCGGCCGCCTTGCCCCCAGGAATTAACCTGATACTCATTTTTGGTGTAGGCTGAGTGAACCTGAAGGCCATTTGCACCTCCATAGTGTGAATATTGTCAAGGCATTCTCGCTCTTCATAATGTATGTATTGCGGGTCAGTATATCTCCGAAAATATTATCACATAGGAGGTTTTGTGCCGGCAACGATGATATTCAACTTTAGGCTTCTAATCATCTCCTTCGCGACGTATTCATTTGTCCTATTCACATCTTATTCTCAGATTAATCCATGAAAATAATTAGCAAGAGCTAAGGTACCAACTCTTCTGCAAAAGGAGACATACATTTCCCAAGAATAATACATGGACCAAGATACGTTTACAATAAATGTCACTAAAAGGATAATCAGAGGTTTTCATATTCGAAACGCTTTAACTAGGAATGGGAGCAGGAATAGAATTAGTAGCTTGCAGGTACAATAGCCCCAATTTATCGGGAATGTTGATATATATTTATTCATTTATTGAGAAACCAGTTTATTAAGATTTATTCTTTGATGAAGTCAGCAAAGCAGGTGTTAACATTATTCTGAATGACATACCGACAAACGATGTACTTGCACATCAGTAACTTTTATCACGTGTATGCATGAAATTCAAAGGCTTGGATCCTTTGCGAAAGCAAGAACGCGTCCTGTTCGCATTTTTCAATAATTAAAGGTTACTCATCGCAGATAGTGTAGGTGCAAGGCAACTCCGCTCGAATTCGCTGGAAGCTCCAAGGTATTTTAGCAGCCAACAACCAAGCTGATAGGAATATATGAAACATCAGGCGATCACGTGATTATATCTTCCACTCGACCGTCTCAATACTTCCACTCAGCCACTGCACTGCCAAGTAGAAGAATCTTTAACTTAGTATATATATATAATCCAATACTCAAATTTTTGATACAAAATATTGTTGTATTTTGAAACTCATTAAACCTAGAACGTAAACTATTAAAATCCTTTCAGTGGTTATGACACAATTTGTATTTACTACATACAATGATAAATAATAATTAGGGAAAACAATTAAATTTAGCGAGGTTCTGGAATTATGGTATGAAAGAGTGAAATTTCTCCTAAGGTGATACGACATACCGCACTCTTGAAATATTGTGTTCGTAATGGAATTATCATATCAGCTGCGCCGACTTCATTTGAACATTTGCAACCTTTCATGAATTAAATTACTTTTAGTCTATCTTGCACAACTTCTCACAACAATTTTATGTACAGATAGCCCGACATACGCCTCACCGTACAATGCAAAACACCGTACAAGGCCCGTCATTACAGCACTGTACCGTTCTATGTAGAGCGGAGTCCACTTCTCTAATCAATTTTATGAAATGTTACTGCACTGGCCGAACTACATCAGCCCCTACGAGGATACCGCATCTGATTGGCACAAGAGGCCATTTACTTTGCAGAAAAATGGGCGGTTGCAGTATTATAGAAGACACGAAATACTGCTACACTGACATGTAAATTCACCACCAATTTCTAGTCTCGCCACATCAAAATATTTCTTTCCCATCATTGTATAAATTATGGCACATGAATTGTATGGACCAGAAGAGATAGCTTGCGCTATGCAATTACTACTGCTGGAGCGTTCAGTAAAATTAAAAAAAAACGAGCTCGATAGCTGCAGTCGCTTAAGTTCGGCCAGTATCCAGCATTCGGGAGATAGAGGGTTCGGACCCCACTGTCGGAAGCCCTGAAGATGATTTTCCGTAGTTTCCCGTTTTTACACCAGACAAATGCTCGGGCTGTACCTTACTTAAGGCCACAGCTGCTTCCTTCCCTTTCCCAGCCCTTTCCTGTCCGAACGTTGCCATAAGACCTATCTGTGCCGGTGCGACGTAAAGCAACTTGCCAAAAAAAAGGAACCGAACAAGTGGCTGCGCTGTTTACGTCACGTATCTGTAAGCTTGCATTCAGGAGGTACTGGATTCGAGCCCCACTTCCAGCAGCTCTGAAGATATTATTCCCTGGTTTCCCATTTTCACACCAGGTAAATGCTGTGGCTGTGCCTTGATAAGGCAACGGCCGATCCCTTCCTACTCCCAGCAATTTCCTATCTCAAAGCGACCTTTAAACCTATCTGTACTTTGAATTAACCCATATGTAGGTCTAAGTGGTCAGTTATTATTCATTATTCCATTCAAATTTCTCCTCCTGGCATGATCGTCTCCGCAGGAAAGTCTGTGACTGATAGTGGACCTAACTTCCATATAAGACTATTTTTGAAAATATTTAATTTTACTGTTGAGAACGTACGTGATCTCCTACATGAATAATGAAAATAACACTCTAAGTAACTCTAAATTACGCACATAACACTTAGAGTGTGCTCTCTTAAGTGCATATTTATCACTATTTGGTAGTTCAAATAAGCTTTCATTTTATCAAATTAAGCCGAGCGCTCTCGCTAAGATCCTTACCAAAAGAGTAGAAATTTCAAACCGCCATTCCTCGGTGGATACAGAATCGTGTACGAAAGCAGAATGCTGTGAGTTCAAGTCTCACAGGCGACCGGTCAACCATTATTTCCTTGTGCATGTTTTCGGACACTAACAGCACTAAACGCCATATACCAAATGAATGAAATATTGGTACAAGACATCAATTTTGCATTTAGTCTATGTATATCGACGCAAACCATTAACATGTAATTAAACAAAAATAAACCAGTAAAACGTTTGGTATCTTAATTTGTTGCTTCCGATATGACATTAAAAGCAGAAGTTAATATTTTTATGTCTTGTTTGAAATATTATCTCTCCATTCGGAATTTAGTAAAGCTTTTCAATTTAATCTTAATTGTGTGCAAAAAATGTAATAAAAGTACAGTTTCGAGTATACTAATTCATAACATGTGTTTAACATCCCTTCCATCTCCCTGGAGTGCCAGAAATTTGGAATTTCGGAATATAATATCTCAACATACCAGTAAAACGTTTGGTATCTCGCAGATAAATGTCAGCCAACTGTCTTCAGAAAGGCTGTTAATAATCACTAGAAAGTAAACTGTTTTATTGTGTTTTGCTGATTCAGCTTCACTTTTCATTGAACTAGTTTATGCTTCATTCCAAACAAATATTTATCGGAAATGTAATAAATGAAATTATAACAGTATAATTTGCATTAAGACGCAGATGTATCACGGCATCCCATTTACTGTTAGTTATAATAGTGTGTTTACCATGAAAATTAAATCGATTAGACAATGATGAAATAATTTATAAGAAACTAAAAACATAAAAATATTGAAAATGGGAAGAAATTGCTGTTCACTTCTTTAGAAGCAAAGATTTAAATTTTGAGGAGTTTAGCCTGAGAAGTGTTGACGGTTGTGGTTCCTACCTAACCACCTTACTTAGAGTATAACTCGCGCTATCACGGTGTGGGAAGCGATGTATCTCAGCATCGGACTACTGCGGTCGTCCAAACCAGTTGCAGCCGCACAAGGCTTCAAAGTTTGGCTGGTTGTTGACCGCAACATCGCTGTATCTCTGAAGAGAAGTTAACTCATGTGGTGTAAAACTTTGTAGCCATAAGTTCACTTCCTCAGTGTTTATAGGCAGTGTTTCCAGAAAATGGAGTCACATGAGAACACATTGTGAACAGAGGCACTTAAATATGAAATTCATTTTTTGTTACTCGGCTTTTCATACCTTCTGCATAGCAGATGCTAATTTCATACACAGCAGAGAACCATCTTGAAACATGGTGCAGTACGCGTACGTAAACTTATTAATGTTATTGCGACTGCAAACTCCTTGAGTTAAATAAGAGCCTTCATCGTTGAATATCCAAAGCATAAATTCAGCTAGAGTATCATTTAACTCGCAGCACTTACACAACAAATTTAAACATTGCGATTTTGGTCTCTACATTACATGTACATTTTGCAAGTGAAGTTGGACTGTTTTCTTTGAAATTAACTTTAATATATTTTATGGCTAAAAGAAATACTCTTCCGGCCTAGAAAGTGAAATATTTTGAGCACAATTATCTACAGGTAACATAAATAGGTTACTTATAGTTTAAGTATAAGGTAGCCAGCTGTATAGGTTCCGATGTAAATGAGCCAACAGTACTCAGAAAACACTACCATGTCTATGGTGAATTGTAGTTATTGACGTGAAAATTATAATTTTATGGATATATTGCGGGAAACTACCTCACTCCTCATCTCCCTAGTACGCCTGTTCAGTGATGCCTAGGCCATCTATGATAGCTGATGGCGGAGCTGTTGAGGATCCAACCAGCCTTCGGGCTGAGGACTAAACATACATACATGGATATATTGAGATAAATTCATATACGTATTGAACCAGGAATGCTGATACAGTGCCCTGTCTCGAAGTACTTAAAGTTTAAAGTACCCACTGCGGGCGAGATTAGCTGACCGCAGCAAGCAAACGAGGAGCGAGTTCGGTGCTGGTCGGTCAAGGATAGGCCACGTCATATACAATGCCTGATAACTCAATAAATAAAAGTAGCATTACGAGTTGGACTATATCACCTTGTAGCCAATGTTAAACTAAGCATTATTAACAAGTCTCAAGCAAATGCATGGAGAATTGACGAAGTTACTGCAAGTTGAATTTACAGGGAAATCTCGTGACGCGACCAGCTGATTTCCTATAAATTGACGACCAGGCGACACGATAGTTAGTGTCTGATTCCACAGCCTAGCCGTGCTGGCTGACTGTAGGACGGTCTACGACGGAATTCTACCTGTGTGTTACTAAGAACTTCGACAGAAATACATCGTATAAAGGTGACTGAATATTTTCTGTCGGTTCATATTCCGAGTAGTGTACGTCAGACTTGCATTTTTCAAGTTATATTTGAATTCTGCAATTGAACTTAGATTTTGGAAGTGTGAATGTAAACTTAGTTGAATGTTGCGTGCCATTCTTAGAACTTGTATTTCCAAGTGAAATCCAAATTATTTCTCTCTTCGAGTGGAGATGTTGACTCAGACTTTATGACAGTGCATAAATCTAGAAGTTCATAAATACAGTCGAAAGACGATTAATATTTATTCTACAATTGAGTTGAATAGACTTAACCAAGTAGGTTTATTAAAGAGAAATTACTTTCTCGTACAAGTGGATGAAGGTCATGACAATACTATGTGTAGTATCAGACAAAACAAAGTGGTCGCCGTGAACAAAGCTCCATTTGCCTTCGTAACTAAATACCCCATATATCACGTGTGAACGGAAATAAGTTCACATTGTGTAAACATCAAATATCATGTTAATAAAGCGTCTGTAAGGAGCTAAATTCATACGGTTGAACTGAACATGTTGTAGTCTCAACGACTTTTGAATGATATCGATAAAGGGAGGACGTGACGAAATTTCTTAAGCATTTGTGTCCTCTTACTTCATGTACGGTGCGTTGAAACGCATCATCACTTCGAATTTATTTAAAACCTTGTCAAGTGAATTATTTGTTTTCAAAACTGTGCCAAGTGAACTGTTTTCTATTGGAAATCTTGAAAAAATTGTGTCAAGTGAATTTTGCTTTGAGTGCGGGTTTGATCCCAATCAACATTCGAATCGCAGCATAATCTCTTTATTTTCAAAAGTGCAGTTATAATAAATATTCGTGATAGATTTTAGTGGCATTCTGCTCGGTATAACAAAATTTATTTACTCCTTTCAAGGGGAGCCATTGAAACCAATCAATTCAATTTCAAACTGCTCCAATGATCAGTCGAGCGTACACAATCATACCGAATGAGTGAACGCTGGAACTTTGATTTCCTGACCGTCTGCTATCTGCCAGAACATGAAGTACGGGCGTTCCTAGTACAGAGAACACGGGTAAGAATGGCACCCATGACGTTGGGGCTCGACTCAATTGTAATGCTAATAAGACATATCAGTGATTCGATTGGGATACGTAATTTCATAAGTGATATACTTATTTCTATTAAATCAGTGAAATTCCAACTGAACTTGTAATTTTATATTTTAAAGTAAATGCAAAAGACATGAATATGAGACAGAATGCTATAATAGTAATTCTAAGACAGTACTGAACTTTGATTTTCTTCTAGTGTAAATAATTATCAGGTTAAAGAGTGTTTAATTATTTTGAGTGAATATTCCTAATTGAACTCTAAACCATTGGACATTAATGATAAAATTGAGACGTATTATAAGTGAATGATAGTGTTTTCTGCTGTTATCCATGTTCTGTCATTAGAATAAAATATCAATAAAAGATGGAAAACGTATTAGCCGCTATAGAAGCCTTAAACGTTAGTTTGAACGAAAGGATCACAGAATTCAACACTAATTTAGGACGGCAAATAACTGAAACTAAAGCTGCAACCAATGCTAGAATGAATCTGCTCAGTGCTAATTTTGAATGTCGCACTGCTCAACTTGATGCATCTGATGATAATTTGGGAAACGGTATTGCTCAGCTCAGGGAATCTAATGCTGCAATCTATGCTTGCATGAATCAGCTCAGTATTACCTTAGAAAATCGTATTGCTGCATGCAATACTAGTATCACCTAACTGACTGAAACTTTTATGCACGTCCCAAAGGGGACTGACACTAAGTTAGCAGAAGTTACCGTCAGTCAAGAACGTAGGCTTACTCAGGCTGGTACCGAAATCGAAAAATATTTACCGAGTCTAACACAAAAATAGATTCTAAGTTCACGGAAAGCAATGAACGACTAGCGCGTGACTTAGAAGCCATGAGGTAGAATATTAAAACCCAAGGAGTGGCGGACTTGAAAGCTGTCTTTTCTACTACTCAACAGATTGTTTAAGAATTGGAAAACTTAAAGGCAGACTTCAAGAAGTCACGTGGAAAAATATCACTAGTACAAGCTAAGATAGCTTCCATTCAAGACAATATCCATGATTATTTCAAAATCAGGTTCAATAAGTTAATGAACGAAGTTAATCTGTTGAAAACTCAGCAAGAAGAAGCTGATAAACATTACAGGTCTCAGACGGCGCCCAGACTCAAATTACTCGCATAGGCAACGATATAACATAGGTGAAACAGGATCTTGAAATAGAAGTGAAGGAAGTCAAAAATTCAATAGGAGGGCAAGTCAAGACTATTAAAGTTGAACTTGCGAGGGAAAATTGAACCACTTATCAACAAAGTATCTCAGATAGAAAAAGACGTATTATAACCTAATTTACAACATTTCTTCAGCGATGAGTATATCGTAAGATAAACCACCAAAATTTTCCGGGAACGAGGAATACACGGCAAAGCAATCTCTTCTTAGTGTAGAAGAATACTTCCAGGACAATCGCATAAGTCCCGATCGTCAGTTGCCTATAGCGTCCAGGCTATTAGAAAGACGGGTGTTAACGTGGTACACTGCGTTTATATTTAATATAAGAAATTACAATGTGTTTAGAGAGGCACTAATCAAAACGGTTTGGAATGCCGAAACTCAACATTTCATTAAATTCCCGTAAGATTCCGTGGAGTATAATACGGCTGTAAATTCTTCACGTTATTCCGATTTTCTGATTTCGCAATTAAAGAACATGCAATTCCTTGATACTCCTTTACCGGAGCAAGAATTAACTCAGGCGGTGACATTGCAATTTCCAGAGAATGTACAGGAAATATTGGTCGCTGCCAACGTGCAAGATCTGGAACAGCTAGATGATGTTCTGAGGAGGCTTGACACTGACCATACCCAGAATTTACCAAAACCAAGCAAGACAAAATGAATTACAGCTAATCCTGTAGAAGTTAAAACCAGAATTAGAACGGACCTCAAGAAGCGACGGAATTTCAAAGAGACACCCTTATCGTTACAGGGAAGTTAGGAGACGTCCGTATGAAGGAAGGACTCTATACCAACGTGAGTAAACTTGGAAGAATCCTACATATACACCAACCAATCGTAAAGATTCCCAGGGGGCGGAACTTGAAAACAGATGGAGAGTGACACGTTAATACGTTCAAAATCGAAATAATGATGAAGGTTTACCAGGAGATACTTCTTTGGAATACCAGGAAAACGTTAGGAGGAGAAACGGTACGTCTGAAACGAAACCCGAATCAAAGGGACCCATAAAATTAAGCTATGACACGATAAAGATATAGCTAAATATCCAAGCAGAGGAGAGGTACTTTATACTACTGCTATTAACTACTGGTATATAGATGACTAGCAAGATACCCGTGCTTCGCTACGGTATTATACTGAAATTTATAATTGAATGCTTATTGTTTTAGATATATAATCCGCCGAAATTCGCGATCTGACTCGTTTTCTGCGAGAATCCACCAAAATTCCCGATCTGACTGGTTTTCTATGATTTTACGGCACGTTTCCTCCCATTTTTAAATCTTCCTTTCCAGCAATCGATTTCGTACTTCCCGGGCTAGACTCAGGTATTCCTCCCGGTCAGTTTGGTTCGTAAATCTTTGCCATCTTTTCCTATAATATTTTTAATATGGATAAAATCCTCCAGGAGATCCGGCGTGGTGTCATATTGGGTGCCTTGGTGGCATTGAACCCGCGTCCGGACTGCATTCTTAGTCATTACCCGTCCAGGAGCCGTTTCCAGCGCGGTCCGCGCATTTGACGACGGTCCGGATTATTATTATTATTATTATTATTATTATTATTATTATTATTATTATTATTATTACTATTATTATTATTATGATTATTATTATTATTATTATGTGTTGCTGGAATGGCTGATGACAGGGAAAACCGGAGTATCCGGTAAAAAAAACCTGTCCCGCCTCCGTTTTGTCCAGCACGAATGTCACATGGAGTGACCGGGATTTGAACCACGGAACCCAACTGTGAGAGGCCGGCGCGCTGCCGCCTGAGAAACGGAGGACCTGATAAGTACATTAATAACAGTAAAATCAATTGGTCTCACCTCCTTCTACACCCCACCCCCCACCGCCGTTAAGTTTAATTACCGCCACCCCCCCCCACCAACAAATTTAAGAGAATGCTTGTTTCATTATGTTTAAGGGAGATTCCAGACACCAATGTTCACGTCTATTACCTTCGGTTTTGAGATGTAAATATCCCCATAAAAATAATTCAATTTCTTTCACTTCCTTTCACACTCCTCCCACCCTCCCCTAAGTGAATTTTCCCGCAAAAAGTACTTGTTCCTTTAATAGTAAAGGATCTTCTAAATACCAATTATCACGACTCTGACTTCTTCAGTTTTTGATTTATGTGTCCTCATGAAAGGAATTCAACTCCTTTACACTCCCGCCCTCCAAGATGGTTTCCCCACCAAAACGCGTTCTTCTTTGTTTTTAAAGGAGGTCCAAATACGAATTTTCACGTCTGTAACAACTTTAGTTTTTATTAGATGTATGTATTCTCATACAATTAAGTCAATTAATTTTTCAATTCTTTCACCCCCCCTCCTTCTTTGGATTTTCCGAGAATACGTCTTTCTTTACTTTTAAAGCAGATTGCAAATATCAAATTTCACGTCTGTAACATCTTCATTTTTGAGATATTAGTAGCCTAATTAAAATAATTCATCACCGTTTTCAGTCACTTTAACCCCCCCTCCCTCCCTCCAACCAAGTGGGATTTCCGAAAACTAAAAGTACACGTTTCTTTATGTTTAATAGAGATAAAAAATACCATTTTTCTCTTCTGTAACATGCTAAGTTTTTTTAGATATACTGTAAAAATTCTCATTTTAAAATTTCACCCCTTTTGAGTTCCCTTTAAGTGGAGTTTCCAAAAACAAATCACCTATATTTTTTTACATTTACAGGAGATTTACACCCACTCTTTACGTCTGTAACATTTTACGTTTCCAAGATATTCTGTAGATAGTCTTTCAAAAAATTCACCCCAATTTGTCACTCCTGTTTAACCGCCATTAATTGGCTTTTCCAAAAACTAAAACATACGTGTTCCTTTATTTTTAAAGGGGATCAAATATGCAAATTATCAGTTCTGTAATATCTTTCGTTTATGAGATATGTGTATCCTCATTAAAGGCATTCAACCAATTTTTCACCCTTTTACACCCCTCCTATTAGGATTTACGGGAAACAAAAAAATACGTTTTCCTTTATTTTTAGAGGAGATTCTAACTACCAATTTTTACATCTGTAAATTTTAAAGTTTTAAGATGTAGACACACTCATTTTAAAAAATTCACCCCCTCCTTTCACCCCCAACATTTGGATTTTCCAAAAACGAAAAAATGCTTGTTTCTATACTTTTAAAGTAGATCCAAAATACCAATTTTCAGGTCTGTAATATCTTCAGGTTCTGAAATATAAGTAGCCTCATGAAAGGCATTCAACCCATAATTTACCCTTTTAAACCCTTCCTATTGGGATTTTCCGAACACAAAAGAATACGTGTTTTTTATTTTTAAAGGAGATTCTAAACACCAATTTTTACATGTATAAACATAAAAAGTTTTGAGATATAGATACACTCATTTTAAAAAATCACCGACTTTTCAACCCCCCCCATTAATTATATTTTCCACAGACAAAAATACGTGTTTCTTTATTTTAAAAGGAGATCCCAAACACCAATTTTCAGGTCTGTAATATCTTCAGGTTGTGAAATATAAGTAGACTCATGAAATGCATTCGACCCCTTTTTCAACCTTTACCACCCTTCCTATTATGATTTTCCGAAAGCGAAATATACGTGTTTCTTTATTTTTAATGGAGACTCTAAATACCAATTTTTACATCCATAACTTTTAAAAGTTTTGAGATATAGATACAATCATTTTAAAATATTACCCCCTTTCACCCCCCTTAATTGGGTTTTCCAGAAACAAAAAAATACGTGTTTCTTTATTTTTAAAGGAGATCCCAAACACCAATTTTCAGGTCTATAATATCTTCAGTTTCTGAGATATAAGTAGCCTCATTAAAGGCATTTAACTCCTTTTTCACCCCTTTTCACTCCTCCTATTGCGATTTTCCGAAAACAAAAAAATTCGTGTTTCTTTATTTTTAATGAAGATTCTAAATACCAATTTTTACATCTGCAAACTTTAAAAGTTTGGAGATATAGATTCACTCATTTTAAAAATTCACCCCCTTTTCACCCTCCCATTAATTAGATTTTACAAAAACAAAAAATACGTGCTTCTTTATTTTTAAAAGAGATCAAAAGTACCAATTTTCAGGTCTGTAATATCTTCAGTTTCTGGGATATAAGTACCGGTATCCTGATTAAAGGCATTCAACCCATTTTCCCCCATTTTCACCCTTTTTCATCCCTCCTATTGGGATTTTCTGAAAACAAAAAAATACGTGTTTGCTTATTTTTAAAGAAGATTCTAAATACCAATTTTTACACCTGTACACTTTTAAAGTTTTGAGATATAGATACACTCATTTTAAAATTTTACCCCCCTTTTCACCCCCTTAGCGACGGAATATCCAAAAATCCTCTCTTAGCGAGCACCTACATTTTAATATGAATATATTCCCAAAATTTAATTTCTTTATGTCCAGTAGTTTTGGCTCGGCGATGATGAATCAGTCAGTCAGTCAGTCAGTCAGTCAGTCAGTCAGTCAGTCAGGACAAGTTATTTTATATATATAGATTGTATGAAGACTCCATAGAAACTCAACCGAATATATTGCGTAGTTTTCCGGTCATCAGCATTAAAATAAGCAATATCATTGTTACTTCTTTGATAGATCCTGGTGCACAGGCTTCCATAATTTCTGACAAATTGATAGAGAACCTAAATGGGAAAGATGATATACTTTAATACCTGTCGTTCAGGTTAAATAAAGGGAATTGCATCCGGAAAAGTATCAAATTCAAATTAGAAGCATTTGTGGAGTTTGAAATGGATGGCATCACATTTCAACACATTGTTTAATATTGACTCAGATGAAGTTCAACGTCATATTGGGATCTGATTTTCTTGCAAAATATGCAGGAATAATTGATTAACATGCCAATATGACAAGGTCCTTTGATGTCAAATCTAGAGTTTCAGTTGGTTAACTGTGAAATGTGAGGTACCAAGGATTTGATACCCCAGTAGAGTAAACCGAAGGCAAGATGACGGGTGCTCCGCCTATCGAAAATACACAATATGAAGGGGCTAGACCTATTGAAGTGCGACCCTTCGAGGAACAGGAATTGCCCATCATCGATGATAATTATGACGTAGGACACTTTTGCTTCACTTTTCTCACCAATGCGGCTGAAAGCCCAGAGATCGACTCAGAAATGGCAGAGGCAACACAAAACTTCAGGAGTAACCCAGACGTACTTAATGATAAACCAGGGGTCATTAAGGACTTCGGGTATCATCTGAATGTTAAAGGACAAATTTCCATATAAAAACCGACCTACCCAGTCCCTGAAAAATACCTGGATAATGCTGGGATATTAATTAAACAAATGGAGAACGACGGCATTATATCCGAATTCGTCACTCAATTCATTAATCCCCTCGCAATTGTCAGAAAACCAAACAGCAGCCTGCCAATATACCTCGATGCTCGGGCATTAAATGAAGACTATTCTTGGAATATGACCACGCTCCTTTACTTCGGCATATCATAAGGAAGTTTCATGGTTTGAAACTCTTTTTAACCATGGATATGCCTTCATCCTATTTCGGTATTTTGCGAAACGAAGATAGCCGGAAGTTCACTGGATTTATGTTTGAAAATATCACCTATGCATTAAAATACTTCCAGTTGGAATGAAGAATTCAGGAGCGGTACTCATTAGGGCTCTGGAAAATCAAATGACGGATGAAATCAAAGCAATCGCTACGACATATGTAGACGACATCCTCATCGCATCCGAATCCATAGAACAGAACATCAAGCGTTATATGTGAAATGAGGGCAAAAAATTTCGAGATAAACGACAGAAAAAGCTAGTTTATCAAAAGTGAGGTACTACTTTTGAGTCACCTCATAGGTGAAGAAGCGATCAAGCTAAATTTCCCGAAACCCACTTAGGTGAAACACATTGGAAAATTTCTAGGACGCTGCCAGTTCTTCGCTCAGCACTGCCTCATGTTTGCTGGGACTTTGGCACCTTTGCAACAGTTGTTGAGAAAGAAAAGTTTTGGAATTGGTCGGATCACTGCAAAAAAACTTTTATTGCGACCAAGAAGATCCTCAAGGAGAATGTTCAGTTGGCCTACCCGAACTTCGAGTGGCCGTTTTATACAGGGGGAGTTGCTAGCTGTATTGTGGTCGGTATGGCTTTGTACATGGTGAATCCCGAAAAAACTGACGTCAAAATATTTATACCTTTTATGACCCGAAATCTGAAATTACCTGAAAGGTCTTACACCACCACCGAACTGGAAGCACGATCGATTGTCCACTCCTTGCTCTATTGGAGGTAGATCGTCTTTGGTTATCCTGTAATCATCTACATTGACCACAAGGCTTTTACATTTATTATGTCATTAGACATGACCAACGTAAAGTAACCCGATGTACGCTGTTCATAAAACAATTTAATAATACTTTAGTTCACAATCCCGGGGAGAAAAACATCTTGTCTGATTCGTTAAGGCGCAATCCGGTAGATGTGATCACAACCCGTGCCATAGAGGTTATCAGAAGAAAAGACGAAGAATTTTGAGGAAAATTAAATATCTACCTCAAGTGCAAGCAAGAGTTGGGATGACACAAGAACTTACTCGTTTCTTTAAGGGTTTGATCACTGTCCACGATGACGATTGTCCTCGCATATCGCGGATAGTTCGATAATTTTGTTAACATGATGGACTGGTTCATAAATCTTTGGATCCTGCAAGAACCAAACATACAATTTATGCCCCTCCAAAAATGAGGTCAGACATTGTGTGGCACTGCCACTCAATCTCCGAACATGCCGGAATAGGTAAGGTGATGATCCTTATTAAAGGAAGGTTCATTTGGCAGCAACTGAGGCGGACGTACGCAAAATCATTAGGACCTGTGATGATTGCCAATGAATGAAACCCAAAAACAGGTTGTTAAAGGAGTCCCTCAGAACTTTGATCCCTGAGAAACCAGGTGAGATTCCGGTTCTGGACATACATTGACCACTACATAAAGCAGCTGGTAGCAATGGGAACATCTTCGTCACTGTTGACGTCTTGTCTGAATATACGATGTTGGTACCTATTCAAAAGCCGAATGCTTGAAATATTCTCAGAAGGATCGGAAGGAACAACATCCCGGAAATGGGCAAAACGGAATTTATGTTAACCGATCATGGGACACAATTTACTTCCGTGGAATTCCAAGTGGCTTTAGAAGAGCTTGAAATCAAGCATGTCATGAACTCCATTAGACACCCGTAAGCAAACCCCGCAGAGGTAGTTATGCGCGAAATTGCAATGTTTTGTAGGTTGTATCGAACCATATCATAATATGCTTCCGTTTATTGATAATAACCCTGTGGCATAATTTTATTTATCGAGCCAAATAGTCACGGGGACTGAAGGAAGGAACCCTGGATGGCCGTGCCATAGGTCGTGAGAACCGAGCATTGCTCCTGAAGGAACGATTTCTCCAAGTGGAAACTGAGCCGCAAGCCCTGATTTCAATCATGTAGACCCCTACGATGTTGGCTTACCCAAGCACTGAAACCTGGAGGGGTGATATTTAAACGAGGGGATGTACAAAACCATTTTCACAGGTTGACATACTTCTATTTACAAGGGCTGGAATCATCTGATTTTCAATGAATTAATCCGCCACTATGATAAATTCCACAAATCTGACACCACACATAATTAAGATCAGAATTATGGAGTGCCAATTGTCGATAATATTATTTACTTGTGTTGAGTTGAGAGATGTGCATATTTACAAGAGCAGTCGTAGTTATCTGGCTGGCTCTTATAAAGGAAAACGGTTTGTTAGATGGGGCTTACCCTCGAAGCTAGCGTCCTCTAGAGGCTATAAATTCTGCGGCAAGAATGGAAGGGTCTCAGTCGATTTTCATTTGATTCTCACTTGACACTTACTTGACACTCACTTGACGTTCGCTCATTGAGTCCCAGTCAGTTGCGAACTTACTGTTTCATTGTTTTATGGTCCGCTGTTTTGAAACGCCAAGTGCGGCGTGGCGTGATTAGCCAGCCAGCTAGACATATTTCTTAGTGAAATCTTTGGTAGACTAAAATACATTCGCCATAAGATAGCTCACAAGAGCTAGTGATGATATAAAACTTTATAAGTATTTTAAACGCTTACGCGAATTCTGTTAATAACGTGTGCGAGTCACTTAAAATATTTTAATATACTGTAAAAACCGCTGTCAAGGACTGATTAAACCCGGGCTTGTTCACTAAAATTAGTGCCGCACAGTTGGGTTAATCGTTCTGATGTGTATTTTTTATTTAGTATGATTTTAATTCATATTTTTGGTTTAATAAATCTATTTTACCCGATGACCTGCGTTTTCATTCACTAGATTTATATATATGTATTTCCTGGCCAAATATCTTAGTATATTTTAGCTATTAGAGATTGCATTGCCCACAACCGGATGTACCACGCTTTTCTAACCTGAGGTAGGACGAAATGACGACAGGATACAATGGAGTACTGCGGATTACAGCGTTGGAAATTGGTCGAGGTTCTCCCAATTACGCAGACTCAAGAGACTATCTAAGACTTACCTATGAGACCGCATAGGGACCTTACAACTAATAACCGTGGGATCATATTTTTAACACCTCAGAATGCAGTAATCACTCAGCAGGACCGTATCATCGCAGCATTGAGGAAACGGCAACACGCCGCGCGAATGCGAGAAATGAGGCAGAGAAACCGTACCTTTAGAAAATCTTCGCAAGTTGCTGATCTTGTATTAAATAGGAAACCCGTAGTATCCCTTCCAGGATATAGAATTTATGCCAAATTTTGTCCCATATTTGTAGGGCCGTATAGGATTGCTGCAATACTTACCGAGGATGCCTGACATGTGGAGAAACTAAGTGGTAACGTCGAGGGAATATTCAATGCTGCTAATTTTAAAAAATCTTCGAGTGAGTTAGGAGAAAAAAAAATTGCAGAAATTATCTTTTTTCCTTGAGTGGGAGGAAAATAAGCCAGGAACGCTGATACAGCGCCCCGTTTAAAATTTAAAATACACACTGCGGGCGAGATTGGCCTACCGCAGCAGGCAAACGAGGAGCGAGCTCGGTGCCGGTCGGTCAAGGACAGGCTACGTCATATATAATACCTGAAAACTCTATAAATAAAATTAGCATCACGGTTTGGACTATATCACCTTGTTGCCAATAATAAACTATGCACAATAACCAAGTCTCAAGTTACTGCAAGTTGAATTTATAGGGAAATCTCGTGACGCGACTAGCTGATTTCGTACAAATCGAGGACCAGGTGACACAATACATAGTGTGTGATTATACAGTCTAGCCGTGCTGGTTGACTGTAGGACGGTCTACGGCGGAATTCTACCAGTGTGTTACTAAGAACTACGACAGCAATACATCGTATAAGGGTGACTGAATATTTTGTATCAGTTCATATGCCGAGTATCGTACGTCAGCCTTACATTTTTTTTTCAAGGGTATATTAGAATTGTGCAATTGAACTTAGATTTTGGAAGTGTGAATTGAAACTTAAGTGAATATCGAGTGCTAATCTTAGGACTTGTATTTCCAAGTGAAATTCAAATTATTTCTTTCCTCGAGTGGAGATTTTGACTCAGACTTTAAAACATGCATCAGTCTAGAAGTTCATTAACACAGTCCAAAGCTGATTGACATTTATTCTGCATTAGATCTGAATAGATTTAACCAAGTGCCTTTAGTAACCAGAAATTATTTTCTCGTATAAATGGTTGAAGTCATGACAATACTATGTGTAGTATTAGACATAACAATATGGTCTCAGTGAACAAAGCTCCATTTGCGTTCGTAACTAAATACCACCGGGCGAGTTGGCCGTGCGCGTAGAGGCGCGCGGCTGTGAGCTTGCATCCGGGAGATAGTAGGTTCGAATCCCACTATCGGCAGCCCTGAAGATGGTTTTCCGTGGTTTCCCATTTTCACACCAGGCAAATGCTGGGGCTGTACCTTAATTAAGGCCACGGCCGCTTCCTTCCAACTCCTAGGCCTTTCCTATCCCATCGTCGCCATAAGACCTATCTCTGTCGGTGCGACGTAAAGCCCCTAGCAAAAAAACAAAAAACTAAATACCCCATATATCACGTGTGAAAGGAACTAAATTCACATTCCGTAAACATCAAATCGTGTAAAAAAAATGAAATGGCGTTTAGCTTTTAGTTCCGGGAGTATCCGAGGACATGTACGGCTCGCCAGGTGCAGGTCTTTTTTATTTTAGGCCCGAAGATGACCTGAGCGTCGTGATGAGGGTGGAATGATGATGAAGACGACACACACACCCAGTCCCCGTGTCAGTGAAATTAACCGATGATGGTTAAAATTCCCGACCCTGCCGGGAATCGAACCCGGGACCCTTGCGACCAAAGGCCAGCATGCTAACCACTTAGCCGTGGAGCCGGACATCAAATCATGTTAATAAAGCGTGTGAAAAGAAATAAATTCATAACTCTGAACTGAACATGTTGTAGTCTCACCGATTTTTAAATAATACTGATAACAGTAGGACGCATTTGTGTACTCTTACTTCATGTAGGCCTACGGTGAAACGCACAAGTGAATCATTACTTTGAATTTATTTAAAACTGTGCCACGTGAAATATTTCTATTGGAAATCTTTAAAAACGGTTTTAAGTGAATTTGGCTTTGAGTGCGGGTTTGATCCCAATTAACATTAGAATCGCAGAATAATCTCTTTATTTTCATAAGTGCAGTTATAGTAAAGAAATGTTCGTGATAGATTCTATTGGTATTCTACTCGGTATAACCACATTTATTTACTCCCTTCAAGGGAACCATTCAAACCGTTCTGTTTAATTTCAAACTGCTCCATTGATCAGTCGAGCGTACACAATTATACCGAATGAGCGAACCCTGGAACTTAGACTCCCAGACATTCTGCAATCTTCCAGCACATGCAGATCTTCTAGTCGTCGTGGGAAATCACGTGGTCCCATGGTACACTGAGCTGACCTCTGGTGTGAGGAAGGAAAACCAGCTGCGAGTTACGTCGTCTGCCAGAACAAAAGGGACATTCACTCCGGCTGTATTACATTTGATATGCATCTTGTCTTCTTTTAAGAATAAAAAACAGTTCATTTTAAATAGTTTATTTCGTAAACCTCTCTCTCTGTACGCAATCAAAGCATGAACCGTACACGCCTTCGGTTAAACCGTGCTTTCCAAAATAACAAATAACTAGGTATGGGCGTTTCTGGTACGATATGTCTGCACATGATTTTACTAATTTATACACTCTGGTCACTTATAAGTCATAAACATATGAGGTTCGCAATAATCGTTCCCAGATCCTCTGTCGTGTATATATAACACGCGCTCTGATCCATGCCTAACACACCGAGTAAATGCTGAACACAACAGAGTTATCAAGCGCCTAGAGCGCTATATTTCTCTACAACACCGTACATTCTCCTTGGATACCAAGAGATGCCTATTGCATCACTAACAGACGTACATAATGTGGGGTGTGACAATATTTCCTCTTTGTGTATAATGGAATGTAGCTCAGAACTGCAACGTCTCTATAACATCAGATTGAAATCTTGAGGAGGAAGCGTAGGAGTGTGAAGGAGCATTTATGAAACAAATATTGGACATTGCCAACGGTACAAATGGAAATATTTGAGATTTTTGTAGATGATTTAAATTGAAACGTCATATGAATTAAGACACGCTTCATGATTGCACAATAAGTTTGAAAATGTATCCAATCCAAAGTCATCACAATCATTGGTAGATATTCGGAGATAATTTTAGTTTGATTTTCCCTCATTTACTCTAGAAAATGTGATAATATATCGGTTTAATAACTTGTTAAAATAGGCGTTATGTATTATACCGTACTTATGCCTTTTCAATATAATGTCCCCTTTTTATCAGAAATCATTCTCGTTTTTTTTTTTACTAGCACGTAGTATCATCGTGAGTCTCGTGTTCCTTTTAAGTCTTCTCTTATGTTCATTCTATAGGAATTAACATATAGACTTATCCACACAGAGAAAACATATGCCGTGTTCTAAAAGAATTTATTTTACATGTTTTTAAGTCTAATTATAATGATCTACGCTATCTTCAGAAATGTACGGGGTACATAACAAAGGAACATGAGTTTCCTTTTCGAAATTCTCTCATACATTGATCGGGAGTAAATTATACGGCGTAATGAGGAGAGAGAGTGTTCGACTTCACGGAGATAAACCAGTCCACTTTCCTCTCTTTACAATGATATACTCCCCGTCTAAGGGAGAAACATTTCTCCACCATGAAATATACCGTTAAAATTTTTGAAGAAGGATACGTAGCGTGAGCGATAAAATAACTGGATATTGTCAGAGAATAAGAGATTGAACGCATTCGTGCCATATATTATTTCTTCTAAACGTTAATTGCTTCTCCCATTCTGATGACCTTCTGCAGATACATTCTCGCCTTCCCCTACTCTAAATTTATATATTGAATAATTTGTATTTTCTCGTTTCGATTTCCTTACACTATCGGCCCTATAAATATATTTGACCCATACGTATATTCTTTTATACCAAGTGTAACGCATACTAATTACTCCGTAACTGTCCTATTCTAACTTCAACAGCCAACAAACCTCCGTGCATCACAGGATCATTTACTTGCCTGACATATTCTATATTACGTGATGATGGACAATCCCACTCCACACTCATTCCGTCCTATTTCCGAACTGTTGAGAATGTCTCATAATCTCCGTCCTCTTCTCCATTTTCTCCATTTGCACAAATATCTCAATTTCCTAATACAACCAAACCCATCGTGCTTGCTAAGTCAGTGCTATTTTCCTGCCTTCATTTGGCACCATTATACAAATATCAGTTCGTTTGCCAGATCTTCTCCAAGGAATTCCTGATCCGTCAAATAGAAATGGAACTCCATCTCTCCCACAGACTAAATGACTAAATCCCAGCGTGATCAGCAAATATCTGTCAAGCAGGTTACAGACTTTATATACAGTCCCAGGGAAATATTCATTACGATATCTCACATACCAGGTATGATTTGCGCAATTCTAGCAGTCCTAGAGAATAGATTTAGGGACACAAGTTGGATTATATTGTTACACAAGCTACTTGAGCACAACGAGGGCCCTACCTCAGAGTATGTGTGATTTACCCACTTCCATCCATCTTAACTTGTAATATGACCCCAATGACCACTTACAAGGCTACTCACTTGTTTCCCTTGGTAAAGAAGCTATGACGTGATGACAGAAACCACAGTGACGAAAAATTGATTCTTAAATAATATAAACAAACATGACATGGTATAAAATAGAACACCGAGCGAGTTGGCCGCGCGGTTAGGGGGCGCGCGGCTGTGAGCTCGCATCCGAGAGATAGTGGGTTCGAATCCCACTGCCGGACTGAAGATGGTTTTGCGTGGTTTCCCATTTTCACACAAGCAAATGCTGGGGCCGTACCTTAAATAAGGCCATGGCTGCTTCCTTTGCATTCCTAGGCCTTTCCTGTCCCATCGTCGCCATAAGACCTGTCTGTGTCGGTGCGACGTAAAGCAAATATCAAGCAAACAAACTGGACCCCAATATGTAAAACAATCGTGTTAAACACACAGTTTGGACCATCTTTTGAAACTCGCTTGTTCATATGCTATTCTTGCATTTACTTAGACTTGTCTCAGTGCCGCACTGTAGTAAAAACCGTAAACTTATCCGGCTTGTTTGTTCAAATTTCTTCCACCGCTATTGTGATTACTGTACTACAATGTTGGCCAATAACACTGCAGCACAAATAAGGACATACTGATGGACTCCCTCATTAAGGAAATGTGTAGAGCAAGGTAGGACGATGACGTGCTCTGTTGCTTGGCCGAGTAGCGCAGGACGTGTGCCAGTGGCGACACTGATAATAGGAATGTATGGAGGGTGGAAGACCACTGATTGGTACGGGCATACTTTTCTCTACCGTGTAAGTGCACAAATGGAGTTACCATGCCCATGTCGAAGAATACGACAACCATACGGACACGTTTCCATCTTTGGCTGTGAGAGAATCGTGGCCTATCGAGATTGTTAAAAATCATAATACGAAATTTGTTCTTGGGTTGGAAGAAATGTAACCACACTTAGTGGGATCACTCGGTCGAGGAGAGACGAGCATTGTGCGTGTAGGAAGCCAACGGTCCCGTCGCACTAATGAGTGCAAGGACAGACATGGCATACAACCATACCATACCAAACACTCTCCTTGAGGATATCAGGCAAGTTGACAATCAATGGTACATGGAACATTGAGTATGGAGAGAAGAATGCCATGTCACTGTCTTCTCCGACGAATTCTCCTTCTGTTTGTAGCACAACAATGGTTGCATCCATGTCAAGTGGCAACGTGAAGCGCGCCCAAATACTTCATTATGCACCGTCATAAAGGCCCAGGATTTGGAGTTTTAGTATGTAGTACCATCGGATTTTAGCCCCACTATAACCTAGTTGCCATCGCTGCTAAATGATCACCAACCGTTAGATCGCAGACGTATTGAAGCCTGTTGTCACCCTGTATTTTCAGGGCCAGTCTGAGACCTTGTAGCAACAGGAAAATACACATTAGTTTTTGACACGCTTCGCCCGGTGGTTAGTGAATGGCAATCACCTCACATTGTTTCCTCGACTCGTGCGTTCGCCAGGTCTCTCACCTATCGAAAACATGAGATTCGTCGTCGGACTACGACAGGCTTGATAGAAGACACCTGCGGCCACAAAAAATGAACTTTGAGTACACGTCGAATTAGCATGGGCGGACATTCAGGGTCTCTTCCTTTCAATGGCATGTTGTGTAGCAGCGGTTCTTGCCGCCCGTAGTACGGTAACGCAGTATTGATTTCCTCATGTTCTGTACGTTGTAGCGAGGTGCAAGAATGACCACGTCACCTGTGAATAATTAGGATTCTCTCCAATAAATATGGTTGTGATGGATCGCACACTTCTTGGTGTTGCAATTTTAATATCAAGCAGTGTGTTTATCAAGCTATAACTATGCACTATTGTATGCGAAGAACTTTACATACGTAAATAGGGAACCTAACGCTTAAAACATACTGTACATCTCATATAACTTATAATTTGTAAATTATTTCAAATAACTAATTCGAGTTTCATGAAGTGTACTAAACGGTAGGTACCTTAATGTTCAGTAGTTATACAGAGTGTCTATTGCTGTTAACATGACGATATCAACACTGGCTACTTAAATTAAAAAACGCTGTTCAATGGACCTGAAATTACGTTTGATCTTACAGAAAATTTCGGGGAGTAATTATTTTCGTTATCATACAAATAGTTTTGAGAGAATGAAGTTTATTCAAATGTACTGAACTGTTGAAGAAAATCACCATATAGACTGCTAACCCTTAGCACATTGGGGATGAATCTCGTATCATTGGCTGAAAGTTCTTCCTAATACTTTTGAGAGCTATGTATTCATATCACATCGATAATTACAGGATGATCAATTTGCTGATTTAAAACTTTTAATATCGTGGAAGAATTCTTATGAAGTGTACATATGTGAAAATTTATAAGGGAAAACATTATTATTCTGACATTAAATTAAACAATGATCCTGGGATTCGAACCACAACCGGCTTTGTGTGATGCTAGTTAAGAAATAATTGAGCTATCAAATTAATGATTATAATACGTAATTGAATACACTCCATGAAAAAAGAAAATTCAAACACGTACATACATCTGAGTTCAGAATGAAATGATCAAACAAGTGAGAAAGTCAGCACATTATTTTACCAAGTACACAATCCAGTTCAGATAATAATATATTTTGGGTACTACCCTAATACAATTAAGCCTTAGTCATAGAAAACAGTATCTGGCTGTCGATTATAAATAATTTCCTTGTAACCAACTCACATCCTGCGAAAGTGGTTCACTTTTGTTATTTTGTACACTCTATTCAAGGCATGAGAATTTTTTAATGAAACATTAAGGCTCTGACTGCATTTTGGAAAATGAGGTCAAAGTAAAGTTTTGAACCATATTCTTAGTTTAATAAAGGTTTTGGTTTATGGCAATAACAGCTTTAATTTTACTCTGAGCTGAGAGCATCAGGATTCACGTAAATGCGTAAGATAGGCTAAAACTCCGAGACCATTCTCGGAAAATGAAAATTTGGGAAGACCAGCAATTGAAGTAGTGGAGGAGTGATATTAACCCGTTGCAATAGAATACACCAAGAATCTTCTCCAGAACGATAATTATCTTCATAATCATCATCAACATCTAATTCGTAGTCTTGTTTCAGCTTTATTCAGTTACTAGCTGATGTACCCGTGCTTCGCTATGGAATTCTACATTGCATACAGAATTCTAGTGTACACGTTGTGAGCAAGATTATTAAATTGCATAGCTCATAATGAACGTTACCCTAGAAACGCAACGAGGATGTCTCATATGAAGACTGAGTTAGGAAATTTTCACTGTAATCGTAGACCCACTTGCATACCATCAGTCACAATCAGGTTGGGTAGTTTTCCTTATAATGGTAGACACTCACTCTCCACCTGCCTTTTTACATCCTCAGAAAGGCTGTCTTAGTAGTTTTACCAGTTGAAATGAATATACCTTACAATGACGTCAGTAGGAATGGCGCGATTAAAAGCAATGCTTTCATGTAAAATACTCGATCAAATGAAACACCACACATTTTCTCACTTTTAACGAACAGGATTACGCTGCCGATCTAACAGTCTTAAGTTCCAGAGCTGGAATGACCAAGCCGCAGACAGCCGTGAACCGTGAACACTCTTCGTCCTTTCTCGGCGGGGAGGGGGTCAAATAGTGGACACTCCCAGGGCAAAACCTATGCCCTTTTACTAATTTGTTTCCTAGGAGTACCCGATGAGTCGAAAAATATCAATTCACTACAATGGCGGCGGAAAAATCTATCTGACTTGGAGGCAAATTTTTCCTCCAACCAGAGAAGAAACACCCTCCCCACTGCTAATCTGGAATAAAATTAATGTAGAATTTAATAAAAGTGATCAGGAAGATGCTTTTCTTAAGAAACGGCTCTTTTCAGGGTTCAATTTTGTGTTGTTTAGAGAACTGTGGAGCTATAATTTGTAATAGCCCTAAATTGTTATTCTAGACCAGGTCATACTACTACTACTACTACTACTACTACTACTACTAAGTCAGCCTCTGCCTTAAGTTGAAAGGCAGCATAAGAGACAAATAACATCACAGCAAACAATGGTCAATGTAATGTTATTGTTGATCAATGTTATGCGCTTTCGATATTGTAGGCCTTCACATTTAGTTTTCTTCCGAATCTGAAATACCACTCATCATAGTCGGTACGGTAAAACTGAATAAAACATAAATAATCGGAAAGTGTATTCTTTGTAACTTTTGTTATCTAGTACTTTTCGATAGGACCCAAAATATAGGTTTTACAAATTAAATTTTAGGCGCCTTGCGCATAACTACAATTTCATCCAGGGTAAATAAAATTGTTTATAGCTTAGACTGTAGAATTATATTCCCCGACTCTATATAACGATTTTCATTAAATTCTCTTAACCCATTTTCTCGTGGCTCGGCGTCGATATGGACTTAGCAACAAAAATACAAATTCATGAATATCTGTGTTATCATAGCCGAAACTGTAAAAATGTATAAGATATAAATGGTCGGAAATTTAATTTTATGTAACTTTGGTTATGTAGTATTTATCGATACGACCACTAATAATATCAATATTCGAGAATTAAATTTTAGACCTTCCCCTAAACTACCATTTCATTCAGCGTGAATAAAATGATTTTAGCTCACATTGTAGTGGCTCATTCTACAATTTTGTGTATCTGTTTTCAATTATATATGATCACTAATGGCGTAAATATTTAAGAATTAGATTTTTTTTCTATTTGCTTTACGTCGCACTGACACAGATAGGTCTTATGGCGACGATGGGATAGGGAAGGCCTAAGAGTTGGAAGGAAGCGGCCGTGGCCTTCATTATGGTACAGCCCCGGCATTTGCCTGGTGTGAAAATGGGAAACCACGGAAAACCATCTTCAAGGCTGCCGACAGTGGGACTCGAACCCACTATCTCCCGATTACTGGATACTGGCCACACTTAAGCGACTGCAGGTATCGAACTCGGTAATTAGATTTTAGGCCTTCCCCTAAACTACCAATTCACTCAGAGGAAAATACCATTATTTATAGTCTAGATTGTAGCGACTTATTCCCCGACTTTGTATACCGATTTTCATCAAATTCTCTTTAGCTGTTTTCTAGTGAGACAGACAGACAGACAGACAGACAGACAGACAGACAGACAGACAGACAGACAGACAGACAGACAGACAGACAGACAGACAGACAGACAGACAGTACGGAAAAAAGTGCATTTTCTTGTTATTGTGGACATGAGCGATACAGAAATATCATTCTTTGCAAATTTTAAGCAATGTACAGATAAAACTCCTATTTTATTATATAGATTATTCATTTCTTCACTATTACATAGTCTTTTTTGCAAGAGTTCTGTTAATATCAGTACTGATTCGTACGTTGCATGTAACATTTAGGTTTTAATTATTTTGAGGGCCAACTAATTCACAATATTCATTTAAACAGGGGAATAGAAATTCCTTAACACCTTGGCCGTCACATGTTTATTTCGGTTCTACCCTCGAACATGTAGTATACGATTACTTAAATCTCAGCAAGTAACCACAACAAGATGCGAGTTAATGAACGTGTGCGCTTTACATCCCTGGAGTGACGCCTTGTGAGTGCTGGGTCTCTAAAGTTTCCAAACACTCGATGCGTTGTATGTTGATTACTAGAACATAAAAATTATTAAAATGTAACGATTATAATTGCATTTAAAGAAAAAAATTACGAGTAAACATTACAATTTCTGAAAATAATGACTAAAAGTAAAAGTTGCGAAAGAAGGTAATCGTTCTGGGAATTCCGATTCCTATACTCCATTACTTTCCAACTCTGGTGGTAGACATTGTTGGCTCTGAATGTTAAGTATAATCCGGGGGGGGGGGGGAGGTATATACAGCAGCATTCAGCCTAACTGAAGAGCTTATTTCCAAAGTGACGTAAATAAAAAATGGATGATTTAACATTTTTTTTTGCTTTCACAAAATAAATTGTACCTGTACGTTCTCTCATCGTATAGCGAATGTTTAAGTCTCAATACATCTTATATCCCATTTTAATAGAGATCTGAAAACTACGTGACGTAACTCCAACGTATATTTATTTCAAGTGAGTCTTATATGCGTTCTGACCAATCGAATGGCTCTCTGAACGTCACTTGATATGACGCACAAACATTGCTGCTTACAGCTTGTAGAGGAATGGTGTTCGCGACTTATGTAAATCGCATATTTGGAAGGGTTGAAAAGAAGGCGTGGAAAACTGAATTGTCCTTCTGCCTACAGAATACAAAAATATGTTTTGAAAAGTTGTCACTTGACATGTTCTTGGCAGGGAATGGTGTCACTACACATATTAGATCAAAACAGGATTTTATTTTCTTATATCTGAAATATATTCGGATAAGTGTAAACCAAATGTTCTGCAAATCCGTATCTTCAAGGCTGTCAGGATGTCTTCACACTCTGTTGAAGAGGGGTAAAATATGTTTGCTCTCAAGCCCAGACAAGAAATATTAGGCCACCATGTGAAACAGGAGGAGATAAAATGTACAACATTATTTCCAAATAAACTCGGTGTAATAGAGGAATCGCTCGAACCCCACACGATCGATGTTCGTATACAGCATCTCCCATGATAGTAGTTATCGTTTGTTTCTGGCAACTAATAAGTACTTTATAGCCGCGATGAGTGGCCCAGACGGTTGGGGCTCTGTCCCTCTGACCCCAAAGTGGCAGGTTCGAACCTGGCTCAGTCCTGTTATATTTGAAGGTGCTCAGATACGTCAGCCTCGTGTCGGTACATTTACTTACAAGTAAAAGAACCCCCGCGGGAATAAATTCCAGCACCGTAGCTTTTCCGAAAACCGAAAAAGTAGGTAGTGGACGTAATGCCATTGACATTATTGGTATTTTGTAATCAAAGTTAGCAAAGGAGATGTGTCTAAAATCTAATATTCTATATCCATATTGTATGTGTTCTATGACCGAGCGAATTGGACGTGCGGTTAGGGTCACGCTGCTGTGAGCTTGTTTTCCAGAGATAGTGGGTTCGAACCCTCTGTCGCAGTCCTGAAGTTGGTTTCCCGTGGTTACCGGTTATCACGCCAGGCAAATATTTGGCCTATAATTTAAGGCCACGGCCGCTTCCTTCCCGCTCATATCCCTTTCCTACCCCATCGTCGTCATAAGACCTATCTGTATCTATGCGACGTAACTACAAATTGTAAAATAAAGTATTTTATGTCTGACCCCGATTCAAGCGCATCATTCAGAGCACGGACGAGTTCTTCTCGCATAATTGTTCAGAAAGTGAGATAGAATGTCCTACCAAGGCCATCGCAGCGTAGTGATCTATTGGGTAGGCTCTTTCGAATGGCTGCTTAAATTTCTTCCTTGCTCAGTTGAGAACTGAGATCTTCTGGTTGGTAGTTAGTTACTCTTACTTTGATGATGTCCATACATTTATGTTGCTTGTTTAATTCTTTCTTCGAGGTCTCTTCAAACAGTGAATTGAAGTTGTTTTCAATAGTATATTTCATAACCTGATGACTCGTGCTCTTCTTTTAGGTCTTCTTTGTATAACTGCCGCAAGCATTTGTAGTAAAATTGCGTTGTGTTAAAGTTGACGTCTGCGTTACTCACTGCAACTTTTCAATAATTGTACGCTTCTTGGTTTCGTATATCTCAGCCAACAGTCGAGTATGTGTTGATAACGTAGTCTCTGCTTATCACACTGTAGACATTTCGTGTGAAACTGTTCTTTCAGATCTTAGTTATCTAAAATATAGTACTTCCTTTGACTTTCTAATTGCCCCTTCCATGCGATGTTCCAAGCGCACTTGCTGTATTTTATGCAAGAAAATGATTTGAGAATTCTGCTGGTCGTACATCAGCGTCTCGTACATATTTCTGTAAATTGTTGCTAAGCTATATCCTCAACAAATTAATTTAAAATACCACCTAATCGATACTTTATTTCTTGCCTTTGGCAGAATTATAAAGACATTAATAAACACAGGATATCTTTCGACCACTTAGTTGTCATTTCAACGGTATCTAAATAGCTTAAATGAAATCATTAGGATAGTAAGCACATTAAAACCTTAATCTATGTTCGTATGAGATCCTAAAAACTAATGCTCTAGGTGCTTGAAATGGATTGAGGAAAGGTGGCGGGGGGGAGTTTGCGGCAGGTGATATGTGAGAAAGATATTTAAATTACAATTCGCGTCTACAATGATATTAAAATATTTATTTTCTAATAAACATATTTAAAAATATCTTAAAACTTCTGTGGTGAGGCACTTTTTGTAAAAACACTAGGCGGCTTGAATGAAAAGTCAATGTGCATAACAGTCTTCAGGTATTTGTTGATTGAATGTTGTGTTGAATATCTTCCTTAAATGTTGCTCTTTAGATATGGTAATAGGTTGTTTTGAACTGTTTGACTTGCAATAGTTCTATGGTAACTTCTCTGTTATATTGCGTAAAATGGTGGTCTTCTGATAAGGGTAGCTTGCCTCACGGTCTGCAAATCAGCAGAAGATCGTAAAATGTTAAAATGTGTCATTAAAATACGTTCGAAAATTAATTAGATCGCGGGAAGAAGGAAGTAATGAAATGTTGTGTTGTCCTAACTCACCTTTCCTGGAACGGTATCTATTCCCCGCTGCCTTGGAGATGTGTCTATGTACACGACCTATTGTAATAGCGATGTGACACGGCTTGTTTTTTCGTTCGATTCGCCGGCGAAAAGGGAAGCAGAGTTGTGTCGTCATCTAATACGTCTCGTGAGGGAGGAGGGAGTACTAGCTGTGATTTCGTGACGTCGTATTTGATTATTTCACTTGTTCGCCTTGTTTGATTTCTGTTTACCCATTCCATGTATTTACTAATAAGCTCGTATAAGAGATTTTTGCGCATTCATGTCGTTTAAATTCCGTTCTTTGTTCTCAAGAATAATGTTGATGTTTTCTGGATTGTTCATAAGGCTTCCTTTATTGATTCTACTGATGATTTGCAGATCCTCACTGATGTTAGTAAATTTGTGGCTTGCCTCTTTCATATCATGAGCTCCCATAGAAGAGAATCTCCTGTACTTTTCTGCATTAACGTGCTCTCCATATCTAATTATAAAGCTCCTTCCTGATTGTCCTACGTATGTGTTTTTGCACTGAATACATGCCAGCCTGTGAATGCCTGATTCCTGAACTTCATAGACCTTAAGTTTATTGACTTTGTTATTTGTATGATTGAGGAATCTATGTTTCGTATTGTTGTTAGTTGAGAAAGCTACTTTGGTGTTGTTTTCCTTGAACAAATCTGTAATTTCGTAAATCCTCGGCTTATTAAAGGTGAATTTGACGTACTTCTTTACATTCTCCGATTGCTGTTTTAGTTCAATTTGTTGTTGATATTCGCACATAGTAATGATTTTGTTCATGAACTTCAAACTGAAACCGTTATGTAGGGCTTGTTGGCGAATGTAAGTTAGTTCCTTCTTTCTGTCTGTTTCTGTTAACGGAATTTCAAAGGCCATGTTGACGAAACTATGATAAGCGGATTTCTTTTGTGAAGTGGGATGTAAAGAATCGTTTTTTATTGTGGTCGGTGTAAAAGTGGGTTTTCTATGTATTATAAACTGGAACTGGTTGTTTCTCCGAATCGTTTGAATATCTAGAAAATTGACCGTACCTTCTTCTTCTTCTTCTTCTTCTTCTGCTGTAAATTTAATGTTTGGGTCCAAATTATTTAAGGCATTTAGAATACTTTGACTGTCATTAAGATCTTTAGTTATAGTGGCATAGGTATCCTCAACATGGTGTAGCCAGAGATCTAGTCATTTAATGTGGCCTACTATCTCATTGTGTTATAGGTGATCGACGTATATGTTAGCTAAAATTCCGGAAGCCGGAGCTCTCATAGGGAGACCATCCTGTTGATAAATTATATTATCAAAAGAAAATAAATTATGTTTCAACACCAATTCCAGGATAGATATGAAGTTTTCTATTTCTGGTTTACTGATGCGTTTGTGATCTAAAGATTCGTTGTTATAATCTTGATAGTGTCTTTTATAGGAATATTCGTATACATGTCTTTAATGTCAAGAAACTTGTTACGTGAGAAGTTAAAGATTATAAATTAACAACCTTGGAAAACTCTTTTGAGTTTTTATCGAGGATTTGGTGTAAGAAGTCGTAATATTGAGTCAAAAAATAATGAATAAATTTAGAGGTTTTATATGTGGGACTTTTCCGAAAATTGCAGGTCTAATAAATATGTACTTTTCATGTAGTTTTGGCATATCCCTTGTTTTAGGAAGCCCTGGGTTCATATTTATGTGTTTTCGAATTTCTTGGTCGTTTAAGAGGAAGGTGCTTTGCTTTGGTATCCCTTTCAAATTCCTTTGTATTTTTAGGGTGGGGTCTTTCTCTATGACCTTAAACCTGTTGTTATTGAAAACGTTTATGTTTTCTTAATGTATTAGGTTTCATTTAATATTACAACTGCACCACCTTTATCGTCTTTCGTTACAACTACGTTACTTTGTCTAATATTACGCTGAAGTTCTTTCTCTACCTTTATATTGTCAGAATTTGATACTAATCCTTTAATTACAGCCCCTTTAGCCGGAAAATCACACGAACAAACAAGCCGTGTCACATCCCCATTATACTAGGTCATGTACACTGACACATCCCCTACGCAGCGGGCAGTAGACACCAATCCAGAAGTGAGTTAAGACAACACAACCTTTCAATACTTCCTTCTTCTCGCGATCTAATTAATTTTGGAACATTTTTTAATGACACATTTTAACATTTTACGATCCTCTGCTGATTTGCAGACCGTTAGGCAAGCTACCCTTATCAGACGACCGCCATTTAACGCAATATAACAGAGAAGCTACCAAACAACTGTTGCAAGACAAACAGTTCAACACAACCTTTTACCGTATCTAAAGAGCAGCATTTAATGAAGATGCTCAACACAACATACAATCAACAAATACCTGACGACTGTTATGCACTTTGACTTTTTATTCAAGCCGCCTAGTGTTTCTACAAAAAGTGCCTCACCACAGAAGTCTTAAGATATTTTTAAATATGTTTATTAGAAAATAAATATGATAATATCATTGTAGATGCGAATTATAATTTAAGTATCTTTCTCACATATCACATGCCGCCAACTCCACCCCCCCCCCTCCTCAATCCATTTCCAGCACCTAGAGCGATAGTTTTTAGCATCCTATGGGAACATAGATTAAGGTTTTAATGTGGTTATTATCCAAATGTTTTCATCTAGGCTATTTAGATACAGCTGAAGACGACCACTAAGTGGTCGAAACATGTCCTGTGTTTGTTAATGTCTTTATAATTCTGCCAAAGGCAAGAAATAAAGTATCGATTCGGTGGTATTTTACATTAATTTGTTGATTGACCTTTTCGATACGGTCATGAAGTAGACAGCTTGCAACTTATATCCTATCAAGATGTGAGGCACCAGTGAGAGAGTAGTAAGTATAGCCTGGATCTGGTTTTGTTTTTGTTTTTGTAGTTCGCATGTGGCTTTTAGCTGCAGGCTTTTTACTAGTTCGGGTAATATGGGGCAACCTTGAAACCGACAACTCTCATGTTTTGGAAACAGAACTGTTTTAAAATCAGCTACTAGTATAATTCTCCCAGTTCTTTTATGAACCAGTTGTGTAATATCTGTGGCATAAAACTGTTTGCGCTCAAATCTCCCCTGGGACCCTTATGGTGCATAGATGTTAGCGATCAATAAGTCACCGAAAAGACAGTCAATTCCTCGGGATTCGAGAAAAAACGGTTCGGAATTTTCAATATTATCGTTCATACATATTGTTGTGCCACGTTTGTTTTCACTTACGTTACATAATTGGTTGTAACGAAAAGTCGGTACAAGATCTTCTATTACCTCTTCCTGCAGGGTAGCAATGTCTACATCTTGGTCAGGGATTAACTGTCTCTTTAGGTGGTGTTTATTTACAATCTGAATCCAATTTATAAATAAAGTCATAAAGGTATTATTAACAAAGGAATAATGCAAAGCATCGTGTATAGAGTTGGTTATGCAGTGTGCAACTACGGGGAGACGCTATCGTCTCCAAAGCCTTATTTCCTCGTAGAAGGGGGTCGTTTGAGTGTGAATATATTTGGGTCTTGTGAACGCCATTCTTCGATGGTCCCGTTCTTTGTACCGTCATGGGATTCTTGGAGAGTGCTGTTTCGATTTTTTCCTGAATAGTGTTTGTTTCTGGAGTTTTCGTTTCTTCTGGTCGTATATCCATACAACAGTATATCCATTTCGTCAAACCAGTCACTGTTTGTTGTGTTGATGGTCAGACTATCGGTATTGTTGTCGGGCGTTTGATGCTTCGGAATTTCTGTTGGTGGAGGATTGCGCAGTTGCAATGATTTTTCACCTAACCCTGTTGTTTGCGAGTTTAAAAGATTGAGGTTGTTACTGTCAACGAGCTCCATTTGTTCCGTTTGGAGACTATGGGAAATAATTTGAGTTCACAGAAAATAT
This sequence comes from Anabrus simplex, assembly GCF_040414725.1. Classification (NCBI taxonomy): domain Eukaryota; kingdom Metazoa; phylum Arthropoda; class Insecta; order Orthoptera; family Tettigoniidae; genus Anabrus; species Anabrus simplex. The sequence continues at coordinate 563,732,062 of NC_090266.1, forward strand.
ACTTGGTTTCATATTGTCAAAATATTGACGATACCATTTTGAGCTGTACACTGTCAAACTGTCGTGTGGCTGTGATATCATCCTGGCTGTAGTATGAAGATGTAATATTCTCGGCCTCTACTGCTTTTTCATGACGAGACTGCTGGTTATATCCCAAGGTGTTTTGGAGTATAAGAGATAAATTAGATTCATTTTTCAAATATTTCCTGGTGATGTTGCTTTTGACTGTGTGCTGCTAGAGGGGTGTTCTGTCTCTGTTCCGAGGTTGATAGGTTGGGTAGTGATTACTGTTGGGTGTGATATCGGTATGTATCAGCCGGTTTTGTGCTAGTATGCTTGTGGCGTGAGAAGCTAATAATTCTGTATAGTGTTGTGTAGGTACCGGCAACTCAGTGTGCTTGTTTTGTTAACCTGATGCACGTGTTTCTGTATTGCGCCTGTGGCCCGCCATATCACTCGTTTGCCTTGAGGCCGATTTGGTGCTGCTCTCACTATGTCGGAAGGGGCATTCGTGTTTGTAGTGCTTCGGTTGTCGGTCGTAAACTAACTGTAGCCTTTATCCGTCAATGACGGTAACTGGTGGGGAAAGAGCTTTACGAACTACGCGTAGTGCCCGGATACCACTGTAAACATTAGCTTTGTACGTTACTAACCAACATTCACTCCTAACGTCCCTTACTTTGCCTTATCTGGAGAATAAATATATTCAATAGTTCGGAAGCTCAATCGGTAGGCTCATTATCCGGATAAGTTTACTGTCTGCATCTGCGGACGTAATTTGCATTTCCGATAAGGAATTTTCGTACATGTGAGGCCCCATTCGTTGCAGAGATGATTTCATCCACGAGGAGTTTGTTGATAAGTTTGATATATACTACGTTCTCCATGTTGTTCAGCTGGATGGCTTCTCTCTGGTCAACTTTTAGATGTAAGGTGTCTGTGATCCACTCGTGAATTTCGGCAAGTCCCAGTTTGTTAATTTTTCCGTAAAGGTGCATTTAAATTTGTTATTCCTGATGTTTATAGTTGGCATATTTCGCTGTTTCTTTACTCACATAAATAATAATACTGCTCTAAGTCACACGTTTCTGCTATACTCTTCAGGAGAGATTCCGATATATACTCCACGCTGGCTGAAAGCCGGCTCGAGTATGTATGTACGTTCGTACGTACGTACGTATGTTTTCAGAATCATCCTCCGAGAAATGAATAGCCGTAAGAGATGAAACAATGTAGTCAGCGATGAGAACGAAAGAATGAGATGTCCTGACATCGTGGGCCAATGGAACTTGTCTAATATATTATGTAGCCTAGTAAGTCTAACTCCTAAATATCAAGAATCGTCGCTGCGCGTTCGAAACCCGCTGTGATAATTTTGTGGGAGAAATACTGACCTGCAACTCATATTTCATCAAGAGCGAGAATTCGTCGAAGTTTGTCGCACAATATTGAATCCTAAATATCATAAACATACCAGCCAAAGTTCTAAGCTGAAATATTTCATATAGCGGCTTTGGCAGGCGCCAGGACGATATTTTGTCAACATGTTCAAACATTACCTGCGAAGTGCGAATTATGCACATACCAAAACCGAATAAATTATTTCATTTCCTCCAAACCCGAATACACTGGACTTTATCCTAACATGATTTCTGATTTCTATTTCTTTCTCTAGAATTAGTAGTTACTGTAGGGTTGAATGAGAACTAATAACATTAACTTACTGGCCCATGAATGCTACTTTCACTAGCAATAATTATATAACAATATAATCTAATAAATGATAACGGTTTCTTTAAGTGAATGCCAATGGATAAAGGTACCTTGATAATTTCTCAGACTTTTTGTATATTGGGCATTTTACAATGAGACGAATATCAATAGAATTATGTTGATCGTTTATATGGCTAGGGGACAAGAATGAAGAACATCTCATATACACACTCCATACGTTTAGTTCTCTCCATTATCATTCATTACTTGTGAGAATTTTGAGTTCATTACAAACGCTGTTTTTGTTTTTGTTTTTGCTATTTGCTTTATGACGCACCGACACGGATAGGTCTTATGGCGACACAAACGCTGTTCCACCCACTTGTATGTCCCTGAACTTTTCATTAAATTCATACGTACATTTTGCAATAAAGAGCTGGGTATCAATTTGGGGGGAGGGGAGAATTTCGTGCTATACTTTCTATTCTACTGAATGTATTACGCTTGATACCCACCACAAACGTGCAGCGTGTCCCGAAAAAATCGTTCCAGGATTTACAGAGGAGGCAGCACGCAACAAACGAAGGAAGAAAAGGTCTCATAAATATTGGTCGCAAACCTACCAGCGTGTTTTATTATAGTCGCATTATGTAGGAGGGGCATATCCTGCACACCGAGCTTTTTTGTTACGAAATAAATTCGAAACCATCGTACGTAGGCAGTTGTACATGGGATATCGTGCATCGTGTGTGTGTGCATTTGTACTGTATAAAGCAAAACGACCCACCTGACATGGCCGCGTTTCATTTCCAGCCGAGAAAAATCATTAAAACCCACTGAATAGAGCCTTCTCCACGGAGCGTTGGCATTCTTGTGGCTTGTTCCTGATCGATGTTCAATCTCAAAATTGCATTCTTGCAGACGTACTATCCACCTGGCTATCTGACCTTTCGAGTTTATAAACTGCAATCATTAGCCACTTCAATGCACCATGATCCGTTCGTGGCAGAAATCTTTGACCATACAAGTACTTACGGAAGTGCTCCACTGACTTCATCAGAGCTGACAGTTCACACCTGGTCACTCAGGCTTGGACAGCGTCTTGCTGAAGTATGCTATCACACTTCCTTGACAGTTCTACATTTGGGATAACACTCCTATTCCTATATCGCTGGCATCCGTGTCCAGTAAAAACAGACCTGTAGTACACGGATTGCTCAGAGCAGGGACGTTGGTCAGCCATGACTTAAATTGTTCGAAAGCTGAGTGACTGCAGTCGTCCCATGAATAAACCCGTTCTTCTTCAGTAAGCTTTGTCAAGGGTGTAGCTATGTTGGCAAATCCGGGCATGAAACGTCAGTAGCAGGAGTATAGTCCTAAAAAACTCCGGAGTTAATGTACATCTCTCGGGAAAGGCCATTCTTTTACTGCGCGTATCTTCTCTAGATCTACTGCTACACCATAATTGGAAACGATAAGTCTCAAACATATGAACATTTCCCGGAAGAGTTGGCATTTCATTGAATTCAGATTCAGGTTGGCTCCATGCAGTCCCTTAAAAACTTTCTCCATGTTCGATAGGTCTTCACCGAAAGTATTATCTATTACTATGACGTTATCCAAATAAACGAGGCAGGTTTTCTACGACAGACCTCGCAGTACTGTTTCCATCAGTCTTTCAAAGGTAGCTGGTGCATTATACAATACAAAAATCATAACCGTGAAGTGCCAAAATCCCGTACCAGATGAGAATGCTCTCTGCACTCTATCTTCAGTCTCCGTTTCCACCTGCCAATATCCACTTTTCAAATCCAGAGCTGAGAACACTTCAGATCCAGACAATGTGTATAGAGTGTCATCTTTCTAGGCAACGGATAACTGTCTCTCACTGTCTTGCTGTTCAACTTTCGGTAGTCTACACAAAATCTGGTCAACCCGTCCTTTATCGTCACTTAATCTACCGGTGACGTCCAGGGACTACTGGACGGTTCAATGGCACTCTGCTTAAACATAACACAAACAATTCTCTCATCCTCTCTTCCTGATCAGGGCAAGCGTCTTGGGCGCTGACTGATCGGGTGTGCATTTTCGGTGTTTATTTTATGTTTCACATCACTCGTCCTGCCATGCGGTCAGTTCTCGATTGCGAGGATATCTAGATATTTGAACAACAATTCATCGACTTCGACCTTTTGTCCTGGATCACCTTAGTGTGTCTGAACTGCAAGATCTCAGTTAATTTTGAAAGGAGATCGACATCCTGGGTATCCTTCGTAGTGTCCCCGCAAACAAAGGATGATACCGGACTACAACTGGCCATTGTGCCTCTCTTCAGTAATACTGGGAAATCATTTAAGTTCATCATTCTGATTGGAGTAGGCTTCTTAGCATTTACACCACCTCTTCCCACCAATATTCCTAGGCAGACTTCCTCTTCGGCAACGGGCTCGAATATTCCTGTTACTTCTCAGTCTACGTTATCCATTTGACCCACAATCACATTATTGCTTCTGGGAAGAAATACCCCTTCTGTACTTAAAATTATTCGAATGGTTGGACTGCCTCGTCCACGAATGACTTCGTTTGCGAATTTCAAGCATCCTCGTTTCAGATCTAAAGTGAGTTCAAATTTACTCAACGCCCATCCCATGAACATCGTCTTCTGTGATATCAGTCATTATAACTCGATGTTTTATCAACTTCCTCCTCAGGATGATGTTGACTTATCTCTCGCCGTATGTGTTCACGGGGTCACCGGTTACGGTTTCCAATAAAACTCTCGGAGGTTTTAGGTCTCCTTTTACTGTTTCCTTCTTCACAACGGTGGTGGTGGCCCGGTGTCTAGAAGCGGAGTACGAGCCAAATCATACACTGATCCGTCGACAAAGGTACTGTCTAATTTAGGCACGAGCGTGACTGAGTTCCCGTGCCCACCCCGTAGCACCTGCCCTTTTTATTTTTCCTGGAACTTTAAGTCTTTATGGCAGCGTCTTCTGACATGTTCAAGCTCATCAAAACTGTAACAGCGAATCTCCCGCCTTGGAGGTTCTCCATCCACAGTGGACAGGGTTTTCAAAACAATCCTCTCTACCCTTTCGTCTAGCCGCTCCCATTGATCCAGCCGTCGAAGCTGCGCTCTAGATTCGAGGTCTGTCTAGCAGCTTCGAATTCCAATTCACGAGCTAACGCAGCATCTAACGTATTTGGATACGCCAGACGAACAGCTAGTTGCAATTCTGGGTTGGATATAACCACCATAGAAGATTCTACAGGCAGATGGTCTATGAAATAGTTTGGAGCTGAAGGATAAGCCATAACAGACAGACGCTCGATATCTGCCTCAGATTCCTGTAGTGTCTAACCACGTTTATGGCGTCTGCTACGAAGTTGACTATGGTAAACTTATTGAAGGTGTTTATCACCATACCTCATCTCTAATCGGGCCAACCAAGATTTGTAATTAGTTTGCTCAATGTCTGGAATCGCTTGGAGTACATCAAGGCGTCACATCGGAGCGCAATAACCGAGACAGTGCATTTTTCTTCTCTAGTACACATACTGGCGGCGTCTGCGGCCTTAAATTGCCTTCGATACGTATACCACGGCGTTTTCCCATCATAAGGTGGTGGATTCACATGCACGGTCGCTGCAACATTCTTTGATTTTGTTCCGAATTCATCGATGGGTTTTTCGTTGTGTTGTAACCAAGGTTGAGATTTACAAAACACAACTTTATTATTCGCTTCAAATGCAAAATACACTATTTACACAAATAAAATTGAAATTTAACTTGAAGCAAAATGAATTAGGAATCTTGAGAAAGAGTCTATCTTTTGTACACTATACACAAGTTTGCAGTATTTACATCCACTACTATCTCGAAAAGATAGTCTTTGTGATATGAAAAGTTGATAGTCGAAAACTATCCGAAGCACTGACACAAATGTCTTTGAAAGTCCTTCCTTGCTGAGTTCATAAAAGCAAGTTCAATGTTGGAGGAATTCTTACTTAGCGAAACCAAGGGAGCTTGCAGTAAGTAGGGAAATATACGGCATGTAATATTATGACTGGACATGTGCAGAGGAATAGGCAAGAGGAGCGGTGGCCAGAGGTGAGACCTCGTACTGCCAGAAATTCAGTCCACCTGGCCGAAGCACATTTTCAAGAGGAGTAGCCTCCGTGCTCGACGTAGGGTGTATTCTGGAGCTGGACACCGGGGCAAGTGGGCATCTGGACAGGCTGGGAGTTCCTCTTTATAGTACACACACGACGGTCCAGGCATGCGCACTGAGGGCTGCGCGTCGAGGCTAGAAGAATGACACACTGGCGCGCGTGTAGCTGGCTGGCGGAGCGAGAAGGGAGCGCCGGACATACAACACATTCTTATGGTCTTATGGACGCAAATCGGTCCTCTACAGCCGTAATTTTACTCTCCATATCAGTTTCTATTCGTTTTAGACCTTGATCAATTTCAATGATATAAGTTTCTAACAATCTATCACTGTCAGCTTGTTTATGAGAATATTCCGTTAGCTTTTTCTCCAATAAACTATTTGTCTTATAGTTCTTTCTAGGAACTACTCTTCTAACACTTGTGCAAACCTGTTAGCATCACCCGCTATTTCAAAATTGTGTTTATCTGCATGCTTACCTTCTGCTTCTATTGCTGCCTGAAGTCGTGACAGTAACACGGCCATTTTCCGGGAAAATCCTCATCATGTTCTTCCAGCTGGCGCTTCAGATCGGCAACTTTTAAATCGTTCAAACTCACTTTCTTCTAAGCCATAATTTCATTTATTGTGTTCCTTGTATCGCACTATTGTTGAACGGTCATGGATTGTCCAAAGACTATTCCACTTCTGACGCCAGTTGTTACATTAGTGGGTACCGGTAACTACGTCTATTTCCTTTCCGTAGGTATCTCTAAGACACCATAGCCTGTAAATCTCGTTACAGCTTACCATGAAAACTGCACACAAGCACACGCACACATTAATGTTAATACTAATAATTTTAATCAAAATAACATAGAACAGTTTCCAAATCTTCTTTCATTCACGAGTACATATATTTTCTTGGCTCGGCATACAGCATGATACTCACCAACAGACGAAAGATTATTCTCACATTCTGCCTCTTCGTGCTTTTGCGCGTGGTGATCGTAACTTTTCTCCCGGTCCAGCTGAGAGAGTTACTCCTACTCCCTGACTCGTAATAACGGTAATGGTAGCGGACAATAACTCCGAAGATACTAGGTTCGCGACCAATATGTTGAACCCTATAAGGCCCTTCGAGGGATACCCACCTTCTTTACCTATCAGCAATCTGCATGGGATCTTGAGCTTGGGTCGCTTACGGGCTTTCACCACGTGCTTAGGTAAGACGTGGGCTTCAGTAATTTAAAACTAATGTCTAAAAAGAATGAACTCGACGACTGTTTAAATCAAAATTTCAGGTTTATTGACAATTTGAAACTAAATATGAAATCTTGTGACATTTCACACCAACCGATCAACGAACTCACACTTGTTCATTAGAAACAAACGTATAATAACAAGGATGAAGAGAAACGCTGACATTGCAGATTTTAACGAAATTACCTGAGGGGCATTCTTACTAGAAACCACCGTCTTAATTTAAGAATACAATTAATAAAGTCTGGAGATCCCCAATATCGGCTTCTATGTGAGACTGCATGTACCACCATTATGATTCTTGATAATCCAGACTCTTGGTATAATTATGGCTGTCCAGTCGGTATGTGCCACTCAGTGGTTGTACGGCATGGACCCTTCATTGAATCGATGTGACCTGCGACTATGTCATGGACCGACATCTTACTCTGTTATTTACGTTAATGTCATCGTGGATGATGACCGCAAGATGAATGATGGTATAATGGCAGATGCCCCTAATCTAAGTTACTGAGGTTGATGAGCCAATGACCATCCAAATTTCTAGGCTGAAGGCTGAACACAATTAAGTTAAAGTAGTTGATAACCAAGGTTTACACATTACAAAATTACCGGCGCATCAGGTGCTCAACAAATCAAAAATAAGAAAAACAACATCAGCAAACGCTCACAACACTTGCGCCGGGTGACTTGTCCGTGCGGTTAGGAGAGCGCATTTGTGAGCTCGCATCCGGGAGATAGTGGTTTTGAACACCACTGTTGGCAGCCCTGAAGTTGGTATTCCGAGGTTTCCTATTTTCACACCAGGCAAATGCTGGGACTGTACCTTAATTAAGGCCACGGACGCTTCCTTCCATTCCTAGGCCTTTCCTGTCCCATCGTCGCCATAAGACCTATTTGTGTCGGTAAGACGTGAAGCAAATAGTAAATAAGCCCATTACTATCGGACATGTCCTCTTAATCGTTACGTTAATAAGTTTAATTTTATCAGTTAATAAAACTAAGATTTCCAGAATACATTTTCAAGTTAGTCACTTGGTTTTAAGCTAATCCTCAAAATACGGTTTCACTGAATTTAATATCTCTTACGCGATCCACTATGCTGTTACATATGGCAATCTGTGACAAACTAACCGTCTCTCCTCGCATATCTGAGGCTGACAACAAAATATTTCCAAACCTAAACTCACAACTTGACTTACAAAATTTTACGGTTATTTTCTCCTCACCATTTCTACACATAACTTAATAGACATTTAGAATAACACTTTCCTTCCACAAATCACACTGCAGTTTCGCCTCGTACATTCCTCGACAAATTCTACAGCTCCGACCACATTACAGCGCTCTCAGCACCAGCTAGCGTTCCATCATTACTAAACAATCGCTTTAAATTGTAAACCACGGATTACACTTACGGTAATTGCAACTTCACACTGAACAGAATTTCATGATAAGTCAATATCTCAACCTGGGCGAACAACAAATATAGGAATAAACGTACGGAAATGATACCCCACTATACATATTACATTCCGTTTACAACCATTCAATACACTATTATACAATATTTCACACGCTAGTTTTGCGGCTCTACCGATGCAAGAAACATAAAATGACTTTTCGTCCTATATTTCTGACACTACAACGAAATAAAAAGGGTGACCAAAGTGCGTCACAGATACACAAATAAAATGGTGACGTAATGAAATAAACGAATACACCTTACAAAGGATAGCTTACACATTTGGAATTCGTACGTGGCCTTGCATCGTTCCAGGCCCACCAGCCTCCCTCAATCTTTTATATAGCCATCTCGACAGGTAGTGGCTTCACAAAACATGCCTCTCCTTTCATCAGGATTCCTATCCTGGCTGCTATGTTTAAGATTGACTTATTTATATCAATTATATGAAAATGACATGTAAAAAATTTAAACGCCCTTCAAACGTTTCTTCCGTACATGGACCAAATACGTTTGTCGAGCCACCTGCCCGCACACGCAATATTTTATAATACAAAAACTATATTTATAACTTTAACTGCAGGATCGCTGCATTGGAATGACCGTCTGCTGCCTGTCCCTGACTTTACTTTCCTTTCCTTTTGGGAGGAAGTCTTCCAAACGCTGGTTTGCAATGTTACTTTGAAATGCGTGGAGTCGCCTCAAATTCACTGAACACAATGCGCAAACGCATATGGTGCGGCGTGGTTTTATATATTTATATCCCTCTCCCATGCTGTTTGCATTTACTGCCAAAAGTTTACTGACACAGTTTTAACTCACAGAAAATATAATCAGGGCTGATTCCAAAATAACACTTAATTGTTTAGTTTAGTAGCGGTGCTGATGAAACGTATTAAGGGGTTCTCTTAACAAATTTGAGTCTTTAAATTAACGCATAAGCTAGGCACTACTCTTTTGGTTGATGTAACAGATTTTAAACAAACAGGCGCGTCTTTTCGGCGATTTTCCTCCATGGAGTACTTAGCGGCCTTATGTCTTTTCCACTATCAACCAAATTGTTTCACTTACGCGCCCCTGACCCTTACCACGGCAGTTTCGTCGTCAATTATGCTTAAAACAGAATTTCATCTGAAAGAGCTCTGCGCCAAATTAGTTTGTATCCCTGCACATTCTACACGGTTGTGTCACGTAATTTATGTTGAGTGAGATTGAGAATATCCCATCTATTCTCCAAGTGTCGCCTCTGGTCAGAAATAAAAATGTAACTAGGGGACCTCATGATATGGCGCGCTGGAATGAAATGGTGCCTCATGTAATAAATTAACGACTCTGCTTCCTAACGACTCAAAGGTCATGGGTTCAGTATATAGGATCATTTCTCCTTCGTTTGTTGCGTGTTGCGTCCTGTGTAAATGTTGGAACATTTTTAAAGGACACGCAGTATCAGTACCAGAACGCAGAAAGGACTGTACACATGGTCTTCTGGAAAGGAGGACGCCTATCCGCAAAGGACAAAATATACCTCAAACAAGAACCTCCACAAACTACGAACAGCTTCAAATATCTGGGCATAACGGTCCAGACAACAGCACACTCATAGAGAATCCACACAACACAACGAGCAGCAGCCGCAACCAAAGCCATCTACGACATCAAGTCATTAAGTAAACTTTCCCTGGGTACAGCTATGGCCCTCTTTGAAGCCAAAATCGTACCTATTCTAACGTACGGAATAGAGATAACACGGGAAAAGTTAAGCTATGGAGACTTACTACGAATGGAAAAAGTGAAAGCCAGAACCTTGAAAGCAGTCCTCGGAATTGCAAAGCACACTAAGTCAAGACTAGCGTACGAACTCGCTAGAGAAGTAGAGGACCTGAGATGGAAATTCAACCTGCCCTGCACAGATAACTGGAAGAAACTGCTTTAGAGAGGGAGAAGAAAAAGAAGGATATATGGCCAGAGTTCTACTCTTCAGAGGCCATAATGAACAGCATGGACCGGCACAAACCAGGAGCTGAGACACTTTGTAAATCCCATGGCAGTGCACGGCTACAATCACAAAATCTGCAGGACGAAGACGTACTACGACCCGGACTCGATGCGCATATGTGAACTCTGTGGAAAACATTGTGACCGATATCACGCACTGACGTGTAAAAAACGTGTGAAATCAATCATAGACCTCTGTATTAAATAATGTATCCTAATATGCACAACTTGTGCGCAATAAAGTTTATTACAATACCAGAAATTTGTCTTCAGTTTAGCACAATCCAAAAACCAGACCAGCTGAAATTACTACGATAGTATGTCCACGTGTCCCAGATACGGTAAATACGAGCCCAATTCCTCTACCGCAGATTGCGGGAAAGAACATTGTTACCACGTCACCATCAGTTGGCATTTGGAGAGACATGCGTCTGTAGGTTCTCCGGCACATCAGGAAAAAACATCCTCGCTGCGCGAGCAATACTGTCTATCTGGCAAATCCCATCTTATCCATTATTTTCTTTAAGACTGGTCACGCCTCCCAGCCACGCAAGGATAAGCAGTCTGTTTAAACAATTTTCGTTGTGTTCATTTTCATATGCTGATGTGTAAAGAAAAATGAACCTTAATACACTATACTGTATGATGCGTAAATTCGTCATGTTAATATGCATTCTTACAGTGCGGTATGTTAAGGTTCATTTTACTTTATATGTGAGCATTCGAAAATCATAACGAAAATTGTTCTGCTGTACTACATATCCATAAGTGGCTGGGAGGCGTGTCCAGTCTTAAAGAGAATAATGTATAGGAAGAGCATTGTCTGATACGCGGTACATGCCATAGTTCAGTACACATTCATTGAAGGAAAGTTGCTGCTGACAGGAAATTTTGAAGCGATAAACTTATCTGAGTCATGGAAATAAAAAACACCTAACTCCACTTTTTGTCATTTTCGATGATATGATGGGAAAATATTGCAGGTGTAGACTACTATCCATTTATAGCATAAAACACCAAATCCCGAAGGTGACTAGTCAACTACAAACTGTTTATTATTTCGTAGAAATCACAAACCAACTTACTCCATGGAGTTAGGGAGCTTCTGCTTTCCATAAATATTCTACCTCTAGTTGGTACACAGTCGCATGCCAACAGAAGATGAGAATAACACAGAAACCATAACTTTCGATTTACAGTGATATCTCCAGGTTCCCATCACAAACGTCTGTGGTGAAATCTAACTCAGGCAGATGTGGGTGTAACTTTGATGTACATGGAATGTCAAAAAATGAACAAGGAATGCATATGTACAGTGGAATAAACAGTCATAAAGTGTGTTCTGATGCTTACAGATTGTTAAGACATTACGAATCACAAAAACCACTCCATTTCAGGCACATATAATATTTTTAAACTAAAACCTATCCAACTATCGTTATGTTGGTATCCATAGTTTGTTTATACTAAGGTAGTATTGCAATTTAAAGTGTGGAGATGATTTAATGGGAAATATGGCCATAAAATAGTTCTTGTCCCTTATGTAGAATTTGGTTTACTTGTTTTCCCTGATTCAGTTCCTTCTCGATGTATTCAACTTTTTAACTTCAAAACTGCCGAAAACTGTAAAAAAGATGTAATTCGGTGTGTGACTTCTCACACCTTACAAACATAATTAGAATATTTCCGTATATCCATTATTTGCTACGATTTTGAAAGGTATATACGGTATCATCGCTGATGAAAAAATAAAACGTGTCTGACCGTGCTCTTCCTATGCATTATTTTCCTTAAAACTGGTCGGGCATTCCAGTCACATGTAGATATGCAGTCCATCAGAATCATTTTCGTTGTGTTCATTTTCCTACGTATACGTGTAGAGGAAAATGAACCTACCCGTAACGCACTATAGGAATGTATGTTTGCATGACGTATGTACGCACTCCTACAGTATAATGTATTTAACCTTTAATTAGTCGCTCACGGAGATTTCCTCCAGGCCAATTACATTTTGCAAGGTACTGAACTTTCCAGTTGAACTGTGGGTCTCCCCATCCCTATACCATTCCCCTTGTTCATTTGGACTCGTCCTGTCAGCATTTCTGCGTGATCGTGCATCCTGTGTGCGAGTGTGGAATCATTGTTGTGATGAATGACATCGCCTGGACGTTTCCTCCGTGTGCGATTAAATTACCTTATATTTTAGTGCATACTTTTTGATTTTAAAGGTCGATGACCTTGTTGTTTTGTTCTTCTAAACTTATTTTAGAAACACATTATATCATATATCATATGATGCGATCGTCCTTGGTAATGACGAGTCTCACGAATTTAACATCATAAGATCATTCGGCATAGTTAAGGTCTACATTATTCTGCTTATAGATCAAACAAACTGTGTAAAAGTAACCTAGAAGTACTTAAAATGTTTCATTTTAATTATACCGAAGAATACTGCAAACGAACATGCCAAGACAACATCTCAAAGGACGAAAATTACACGCACATTTAACCCCGGAGGTTATCTCCATGCGCGACTAGTAACGTAATAATTTTCGCGCGACTAGACAAGGGTTAAGGTTATTTTTCCTTCACTCCTCAGCATAGGAAAATGAACACAGCGAAAATTAATCTAACGGACTGTATGTCCGATTGTGGCTAGGAGGCTAAACCAGTATTAAGGAAAATGGATAGGAAGAGCCTTGCCAGATTCACGCTATTATTTCCGCAGGGACCATATTTTATGTCCATACACTAGTTCCTTGAGAGGGTTGAAAGTATACAGTATGAGGAGTCGATACCCGATTTTTTTAAGTTTTGGATGTCAGTCGACCGTTCAGTTAGAATTGAATAAACGCAGAAACTGTCACCTTTTCCTTCAATAAAACCTTCCAGTATTATAGTTGTATTCCAATACCGTTGTTTTTATCTCAATATGTTGAATAGGAGCTGAGAAATGGTATTCTTAACCTCGAGAACACCGCCCGTCATTCGGAGGGAAGGAAACAATTATTTCAGTGACTTCACTTGTCGGCCTCCAATCGCTTGAAACCTCGCCGCGAGACCTGACGGTTGACTTAGATGGTTCCTTGCTAAGGAGAGAGATGTGCAAAATAGAATTTCCTAGCTTTTACGTTACATGCATTTATCGTTCGGGTAATGACAGACATACCCACGATTATTGCAATTTACCAATTTTCGAAAATCTCTAGCTCTATTTTAAAGGTATAAAGAACGAAAAGTTTACAAAATTCAAATTGCATTGCCTTGTACCTTATAGAGCATTTCCGTACAACGTGTAATAACTGAGAAATTCACCAATTCTGTCAAAAACGAGAATCGTTCACGTAAAAATATTGTTCAGTCATCATGATAAAGACCATAGTTCCCTCTACGGGATCGTAAATGAGCGTCTTGTCTCACTCTTCTATCTCCGTGTTCATTACCACTCCACCATTGTCAAATATTTTTTCCACAATCCCCACACTCAGCACTCAATACTTCATAGAGCTACATAGCATCAAGTAAAAGTATATTCCACAAGGGTGTTTTTTCCACAATCCCCTCACTCAGCACTCAATACTTCATAGAGCTACATAGCATCAAGTAAAAGTATATTCCACAAGGGTGTAAAACAGTAAGTTGATGTGATGCCATATTTACCCACGATAACTTGGCTTTGTACATGGATATCATCATGGTTTTCGTTTTGTACAGTCGTTATTAGTAGCTGTGTACCTTACGTTGTTATTCATTTGTTAAGTTTGTTTATTGTGAAAGTTCGCTTTTGTTAATTAGTCTCTTGACAGTCCAAGGGAAATACGCTCCGTCTAGCTGTATATTGTTCTTTATCAACAAATAAAAGAATAAGTAACTAAATTAATTAATTAATTATCCTCCGACTCATCAGACCTATAACAGGGGTATGATCATGGCAATAGTTTGTGGGGCATTGTATTTAAATAACAGAAGATATTGTCGGCATCAGATTAAACTAACCACTGTGAAATTCTCTAGTGTTAGCGAGAGTGAAAATAGGATTAAATGAGACAGTATGGCTGTTCTTCTCGGCAATTGCTTCCCTTAAAATTACTTCTTCTCTGTCTGGCTTACAGTGTAATTAGTCGAAGTTACAACTGTCATATTAGCTTATAATTAACTGTATAACTACTTTTTGACGTATTTTCCGTTACTTTACACTGCACTCACAATTTCAAATTAGCTACCAAGGATGTTGTGGGATACTCGCGAATATGCTACTTTGGGTTCCAAAATCTCATACTGTGTCACATTTGCCTGTTCTTCTCCCATTAACTCTACATATAAGCAATGGTAAATCATTATTATAGTCATAGGAATTGACGAGCATTAGTTTTCACACACTGTAGTTATTGCCTTTCGTAAATAGGAGCGTAAGTGGGCAGAAATAGGGAAAAAAGTAAGAAAGAAAGAAAGAAAGAAAGAATGAATGACTGGACAAGAATACAAAAGCTATCCACCTATCCCCCTAGACAGTATTTATGTTTATGAATGCATTTATATATTCATTTATTTAATTCATTAGTTCTTATTTTCATTTTTGTTTTCATTAATTCATTCTTTCATTCACTTTTAACACTTGCCTCTCTCATCACTGGTGAGATTTTTTCTGTTTTTGTGGAACACAGAACGATCTCATTCAATAGGGCTGTAAAGTTCAGTAGTAGTATAGTTTAGAATAGTTCATATTTATTTTATAACCATAATAACTACAGTAGCTGGCCAATTATTGTAATCGCATTGTAAACGTTCAGACATTCCCAGTCATCACGTGGCGATGTCTTCCTAAATGGATCGCAGTTTGCAACAGGATGAATTCCTTAATTCTTCTAACCATCAACATTTGTTTTAACTGGTTTAATATTCCGAGTTAGGAATATTTATGCTTCTGGAAGTTCACAGTTTTCTAACAGTATTGGAATGGAGTCCATTGTTTATAGGCAAATATTATTGCGCTTCTCATCTCACAGACGACGAGAAGTATCTGCGACTGAAATGAAGTGTTAACAATCAAATAATTTAGAGAAAAATAGAAATCAGCTTAACATTCGCTAGTTTGCTCAGGATGTCTCTAGCAAGATCAATCATTATTAGTATTTCTTGACTTAATTCTTATAAATGTATTGAATTGTTGACATGGTAGGAGGAATAGTACGAAAAATGGTTAACGTACTCCATTTGTAGACATGCCTGAGAATTTAATTAACAAGAGAGCGTTACTGATTATAATAGACTGGCTATGTACTGCGCATTCATTTTAATAAATTCAACTGTAGTTTTTAAATTACATTAGATTTCATTTTAATTATATTCCCATTTTTGTATTAAATTTCAATCAATGTAAACTTGTTTTTAATTCTAATTTTTATAACGCACAGTAGGTGCCTAGTTATGTGGTTTGGGATAATAGCAAGCTTCATACCTTAAGCCACGCCATGTGCAGAAAGATATTGAATGTTAAGTAGTCAGCCGGATGTTCTTTTGATTTTCAAAATCTCTGCCATCAGATGCCACATGGCTTAAATTACCAAGGGGGATGTTCAATACATTTCCAATTTCTTCGCAATCATTTAAGGAAAGGCTAGGAAAACAACAGATAGGGAATCTGCCACCTGGACGTCTGCACTAAATGCAGATCAGTAGTAACTGATTGATTAAGATTCTCTGGAAAGGCGTAATAGGAAATGAGGAGTGAGACAGTTTCACGTTGCTTTCCCCGCAGAGCTAATAGTTATTATTAGGTATCAGTCTGCCAAAACCACTGAAATGATTGCACCAACTGACCCTATGAGCGATATCTTCACACCATTCATAACACAGCCTGGCTGCATAAAAGAATTGCGTTGCTACCTTCACTGATAGCTCGGCTACATGTTGTCAAGGCTAAGGATGAGACTGAGACAGGTCACTGAGAGCAACAAATTTGTTCTACCTCACACCAGAAGACATAGTGCACTGTAAACAGTTGGTATCACCAGAAAAGCCACAGAAACGTAAAATAAACATAAATTTTTTAAGTTTCTTTAGAGCTTTTGATAATCCAGTAGTGTTGCCCCTTGAAACAACAATCACTACTCCCGTTACTACCAATTATATTTCGATGAGAGAAAACGAATATGAATCCAAATATCAAATAATCCGATTAATATCCAGTCATCTTCCTTTTCATTTTTACGGGTACTTCCTACTGGGTGGTGTGGGGCAGTTAAAGTGT
The DNA here is from genome assembly GCF_040414725.1 of Anabrus simplex. Taxonomy (NCBI): domain Eukaryota; kingdom Metazoa; phylum Arthropoda; class Insecta; order Orthoptera; family Tettigoniidae; genus Anabrus; species Anabrus simplex. The sequence continues at coordinate 563,748,902 of NC_090266.1, forward strand.
TTAGCTATATAACTTTACTTTTTGAATTTAACATTTTCTAATGGCATTTTTGGAAAAAAATTCAGAATGTTATCTAGTCACTAGAATTATCTATATTATCTAAAAGTACTGTAATGTGTAGTATATCGGAACGTGTATGGCACACTAGCAAAGTCAACAGTAACTTAGAAGACAAAATACTGTGTAGTCGACATACTTTGTCCTTGTGGCAGCCTCCGCATGGGGGAAGTTGTAATAATAATAATAATAATAATAATAATAATAATAATAATAATAATAATAATAATAATAATAACAGGACTAATATATTGGACTGAATATTACAAGTCATATTCAATTGATAGGCCCCCTTTAATTTACTTGAATACGTCCCAACCACAATCTGCCTGAGGGCCGATGACCTTCGATGTTAGGCCCCTTAAAACAACAAGCAACAAGTAATCTGCCTGATGTGGTAGATTCAAGTGTTGATATTTTCAAGGTTAACCAAAACTCAGGAATTTGATGTCTTCAGCATGGATTATTTATCAATAATTCCGGAGTATTTTCTAATAAACAGTCCACTGAGCATGAACGTAAAAATTTCGAAAACAAGTCTCGTCGTCAGGAATAAATTCCCGGAAATTCAATGGTACGTTGTCCAGTTTTCATTGAGGATCGCCAGCTGGTTAACTGCCCTAATTATTACAAAGTATGGAATGTGGTACATTGGCTAATTTTCAGCAAGAACTTCGTAATCAGGGACAAGAAAATCTCTGACAAATGCGTGACTGTGGGATATTCGTAACTGCTTCACAAGTTGAACCGTAGAATTACAATAGCGGCGGAAACTTACATATTAGTTTCTTTATTATGGACACCTTCAGAAAAATCTTCATATCCATTAAGGGTTGCAACTTTGATGGTTTGCCATAAAATGTTCGACCTGCAATAGAGTTGGAAAATATGGAAAAGTTAAGTGAAGTTTTGAACATTAATTACTTTAACAAGGGTCCAACGATACCACGGCTACACACACTTTTTTCAAACTGTGCAATGTGTAAAACGATGCTGAAGATCATAACATAATTAGCTCGTTAAACAAACAACAGGAATCTTTGCTGAAGTGACCTAGTGAGCAGACATGTGGTAACGATCCGGATGCGCTGCGAAAGCAGTATGGTTTTAACGGTACAAATAAGATAGGGTGATGGCACAGCCGGGTAAAGTTGACCAAGACGGAGTGCAAAATAGGAGATTACATAAAAATAGGCACGAAAAATTTATTGATGGCGGCAGCTATATCGGCTACTCTTTTAGTCATTGGAGACGTCGAGATGAACCCAGGCCAGTTGTCATGGGAGGACATGGAGAAAAACAAGGAATCTGTGTGCAAAACTTCTCAGGCTGACCAGAACAAGGAATTGCTCGAGGTACAGTCTCAACAATATTTTTCTTGCTAGTGGCTTTATGTCGCACCGACACAGATAGGTTTTATGGCGACGATGGAATAGGAATGGCCTAGGAGTTGGAAGGAAGTGGCCGTGGTCTTAATTAAAGTACAGCCCCGGCATTTGCCTGGTGTAAAAATGGGAAACGACGGGAGATATATGGACGTATTTTATGGAGTTAAAATGGATCAAGGATATCCAACGAGGAAGGATATCGGGTGGAGTTTCAGTGGTAATTAAAGGTAACTAAAATATACAATACATCTCTTCGAATGTGAGTTAAAGGAATTAATTTGGATAAGAATATTTTGATAGGGTCATTTGGAGAAATGAAATATGTATAGCTTTTAAACATAACCCACGTTTGAGCTCCCCATTTGCATATAGTGATTCTTTTTAAGAATTAATGCCAGGAATAAGACAATAAAAAGAACGTATGAACAGGCAACTAATATCATCATGGGAGATCTTTACCCAAGAAAGCGGAGAGGAAGCTAGTTTACAGCCAAGATAAGGACAACATATTAGTTGTTAACAGAAATATCCAGAATTAACAGGATGACCAGGCTACTGGCAAGGCTAATTCTGGAACATGAGACAAAGAAGTGCAGGCCTACATGTGAGAAACACTCCTCTCTCAAGTCGAAAGAATACGTGTTTACTTTTAAAGGAGATTTCAAATACCTATTTTCACGTCTGTAACAATTTCAGTTTTTGAGATATACCCCCATAAAAAGGATACAACCCGTTTATCAGTCCTCCCCCTCCCCCCCCAACTAGCTGTTATCCGCAGCTTCATTCGCGTGGAGTTCGTAATTTGATAAAATTAACCGTTCCTCGATACTTCACTAAGACATAATCTGAAATTCCCTAAGTTTCATTTACCCCAGAACTTCTTTGTAAATCGCGTTTGTGGTATTGACTTTTGAGGCTAAGATGACCAGGCTACTGGCAGAGCTAACTCTGGAACATGAGGCAAAGAAGTGCACATGTGAGAAACAGCCCTCTCCCAAGTCGAAAAAATAATACGTGTTTACTTTTAGAGGAGAATCCAAATACTTATTTCCACGTCTGTAACAATTTTAGATTTTGAAATATACCCCTATAAAAATAATGTAATCCGTTTATCAGCCATCCTCCCCCCACCTAAGCGGATTTTTAGAAAGCAAAAATATATGTATAGTTATTTTTAAATGAGATTCGAAATACCAGTTTTCACGTCTTTAAACTGTAAAGTTTTTGAGATATAGATATACTCATTTTAAAAGTTCACCCTCCTCCTTTTCACCTCCTTAACGACTGAATATCCTCCATTAGTGAGTACCTACGTTGTAATATAAATGTACCACCAAACTTTCATTTCTTTATGTCCAGTAGTTTTGGCTCGGCGAAGATAAATTAGCCATTCAGGACATGTTATTATATATATAGATGGATGGCGGTTCGGAAATCAGAGTAAAAAGAACCTATATAGTAGGAAACGGGGGCAGGAAAACAGACCTATTTGTGTGCGGTAAGGATATTATGCAAGTTATCGAAGCGATACAAATGAGGGAATGGTCGGAGGCAAACCATATACCAGTAACTATAGACAGAAATAAATAAATAAATAAATAAATAAATAAATAAATAAATAAATAAATAAATTAATAAATAAATAAATAAATAAATAAACTATAAAATATGCAGGAGAGTTTTTATTACAGGTTCAAGGAGAGGAATATGATAAGGCATCGTTTGTGAGAAGAATTAGGGTATGAATTCAGAGGCTGTTTGTATATAATAATAATAATAATAATAATAATAATAATAATAATAATAATAATAATAATAATACATGTTCATTGTGCACAATGTGCAAAATTTGCATATTACATCAAGTAATTACATTTCACTCAAGGAGAACTTTGTTCCGAGCAAAATTGAGTCAGAATGAGACTGTTCTCTTCTTGCACTTCGTTACGTGATATGTATCACACTATTCATTGTACAATACAAATACACACTCACGTGATAGAAGAGATATATGCTGAAGTAAAATATATGTTGAGAGCGAAACAAGTAGTAGTAGTAGGGGAGATTCTTTCTAAAATGGGACTGAAACAGGGCTGCAAATTGCCACCTTTTTATTTCTAGCGTTTTTAAATGATATACTAGAACTTGAAGGAGAATAGAGATTTGTACTGCCATGTTTAGTAAATCAGGATATTCCTGCTGATGACATACTCCTGTTCATACTGACCCAAACTGGAATGCATAACAGTATTGATTGTACCGAGAAGTACTGTAAGGTGCGGAATATGAAAATTAACGCACAAGAAAGTAGAGTATTTATATGCAATAAAAGGGAACGCATTACCAAAAGTGGAAAGAAAGGCATCTCGAAGAAATAAATCTGGATGTGGTTAACTAGATAGAATTTTTTAATACGAAAATATCAAGAAATGGAAAATGGTCTGAACACGTCGGTTGGGAAATAATGATTGGTGCAGTAGCTCTAGATAGTATGCGAATATCTCATAACAAAATGCCTAATAGTGATCTTGTGGTGCAATGTAATGTACAGTACATTGCTGTGATTAAATGTAAAATTAATGTTATACGGTTCAGGAGTATGGAACAGAGAAATGCTTGATTCACACTAGTAGATTTATTAAAAGAATTACAGGTTTACCAAGATGAGCAGCGGATAATGGTGCCAGATTACTGTGTATGGATATTAGTATCAAGGTGGATATTATTACGAGAGTAATAACATATTGGTTTAGGTTAAAATGGGAAGACGAAAAATTCTAAATAAAGCTTACTGATACCAAAAGAGGCACGAGGATGGGTGCTCGGCGGGTAAACTGAATCAATTACTAGAAGGAACTGGAATGGGGAAATACTGGGAGAAAAATTTAGAACAGAGGAAAGTGTCACGGATAGGAGCAGATATAGAAATACAAATGCTAAGATGAACGTAAAAATAGGAGAAATCTGGAGGAATTCATGAATATACTGTATATTCAGGCATGAGAATACCACATGTTAAATAACAAAAAGAATACAGGGAAATGACATGAAGGCTGATGGGAGTTTATAAAAATATGGCATTTAAAGAAGTTGCTAATGCACGTTTATTGTGAAAGAAGGAGTTACAAATCGCACATTTCTTGAGACAGTGTGAAGGTACAAGGGAACTACGGGTTAAATATTTGGAAACAGAAGAGGTAAATAATGTAGAAAGACAAATTGAATATTATATTATTGTCAAAATCATTAACAGGGAATGGAGAAGGGCGGGGAACTATCGAAATTATTCATAATTATAAAAATCTTGTGCGAGAAAATGCGAAAAGATAGAATTAGGGAATGGTACATGTAGTTGAAGATGCGAATAATTACGGACTTTACCTTGGCAAATAACAAACTGAAAACAGAGGATTCAGCATGAGTACACATGGCTAAATATAATAAAACAGATAAACTACACATACTGAAATGCGTACTGAACCAAGTCTCGTCTTTCCTGCCTCGGTCAACCGAAGTTGGAAGAGGGAGGCTCTAAAATTATTCAGTTACCTGTACATAAAACAAAGAGATAATCATTGGACATATTTGTGTAGAAATAAATGAACGTAAAATAGTTTTTCTTAATTCAGGGATGAGTGAACTTCACATTTGAATATCACAGGGATGATAATGGTAGTTTCCCAATATCCGAAAAATAAGGATATCATCTCTGAATGGGGTTATAAAAACGGGGCTGCGTAACCATGTATGTCCAAAACACAAAATTATGTTTTACAAATTTGGAACAGTAGACTGTAGAGTGAAAGTCGGTAATCAGTAAGGTCAAAATAACTATAATTACAGTATCTTGTTGTGTTTTAATATATATATACTTCAGTTTGTCCATTTCTTTTACATATTTTATCTTTTATAGCTGGTAGTATTTGTGTTCATTGGAATGTATTCCGAAGTGTATTCCTTTTAAATTACATTTGTTTGTTGGTTTTATTGGTTCTTTGTTTTGGTTGTTATAGGTGCATACCTAATTGTCAATAAAGCGAATAATTTCTTCTCATGTTTTGGCGATCCGGGACTGGGGGAAGGGTATTTTGTTCACAATAACACGAGCTAATAAATGTTCAAAACTGTTTCAAATAATTACTGACACATAGCTATTTTAGTGCTAGTCATATTTATATATCAACATACGAACAAATAGGTTATCCATAAATCATTTTGTTGACTACGCAGTGCATTTGCTGAACAATATATCGCTAAATATTTTTGTGGATATGAGATACGTTAATATTCGAGTAAAGTTAAATAAAATCCCTGTGTATAAATTCATTGGTATACACGATTGTAGGCTGTGTTATTTTCAGGATATTGGGAGACTATCATTATCATCCCCGTGGTACTCAAATGTGAAGTTTACACATCCTTGATTTATGAAAGATATTATTTAACTTTTATGTGACAGAATTGAATCCATATTTCTTTGAAAACATTTTAAATGATTTCTGATGGTGAGAGGCGAACTACCCGTCCACAAAATCCACGGAATTCTTTGCCACGCCGCTACACTAGTTGGTGACACAATATGTTATACTTGAATTTATGTTGTCGAACTGAACTTAGTGGTATACTTAACCATTAATTCGATGTTTTATGACGTACTGTAACCGTATCGGTAATATATATAATTAACTGGCAATGATTGGTTGAGGGAATGGAGGCAATTTTGGGGTTTCTTTGTCCATGTCGAAGTTAGGTTGTATTTGATTGCTCTACATTTCCTACCTCTTGGCGCCGAATCAAGTCTGTCATAGCTGGAAAAAGCCCCAGGGAGAGAACGCTAGCTAAGAAAAGAACAAAGAGGGAAGACACATTTTGATGATCCCGTCCATTAAAAATGGCCGAACTACCGTAATGCCAACGCGCTAGCTTCATTTGAGTCGGAATATTCCTAGATAAGGGCACTAAATACAAAGGAAAACGTCGTCATGTCTACCAAAACTATAAATGACTAGCAATTACCCGCGGCTTCGCTCGCGTGGATTTTGTAATTTGATCAAAGTATTGTATTAAGACATTATCTGAAAATTCCTTAAGTGTAAAAACTCACCCAAAAATTGAGTTTCAATTACCCCAGAAATCCTTTGTAAACCATGTTTTTGGTATTAACATTTGGGGCTAAGACGACCATGCGACATAGAGCTGCACATGTGAGAAACAGTCTTCTCTCAAGTCGAAAAAAGAAATACATGTTTCTTTATTTCTAAGGGAGATTCAAAATACCTATTCATACACCTATAACATCTTCGATTTTTGAGATATACATAAGTATCCTGGTAAAAGAAATTCAACCCGTTGATCAGTCCTTCCCCTACCCCCACCCCCATCTAAGTGTATTTTCCGAAAACAAAAATACGTGTTCTTTTATTGTTAAAGGAGATTCCCAATACCAATTTCCACGTCAGTAATATCTTCAGTTTTTAATATATATATATGTATCCTCGTAAAAATAATTCAACTACCTTTTTACTTCTTTTCGTCTACCGTTAAGTGTGTTTTCCGAAACAAAAAGGTGCATGTTCCCGTATTTTTAAAGGACGTTCCAAATACCAAATTTATTGTGTCTAACATGTCAAGTTTTTGGCGTATGATGTATATATTCACCCGCTTTTCAAATTCTTTTTAGCTCCTTAACTGAATTTTCCGAAAACAAAAAAGCGTGTCATTATTTTTAAAGGAATTTTCATATACCAGTTTTCATGTCTGTACATCTGTAAACCTTTCAGTGTTTGAGATAAATCTCTACTCATAAGAATAATTCAACTTCTTCTTGACTTATTTTCACCCCTCTCCCGCCTTAAGTGGACTTCCGAAAACAAATAATGTGCGTGTTTCTTTATTTTGGAAGGGAATTCAAAATACCAACTTTCACGTCTGTAACAGCCTCACGTTTTAAGATATCGGTTTTTAAGATAAAGAATCCTCATAAGCATATTTGAACTCTTTATTTACTTATTTTAAACCCCACACCACTAACATCGATTTTCCGAAAACAGCAAATCGTGTTTCTTTATTTTGAAAGGAGATTCCAAATACTAATTTTCACGTCTGTAACATCTTCAGTTTTGAGATATAAGTATCCTCATAAAAATAATTCAACCCCTTTTTCACCCCAGCCCGTTAAGTTGATTCCTCACCCCCTCCAAACAATACGTGCTCCTTTATTTTTGAAAGACATTCCAAATACAAAATTTCAAGTGTGTAACCTTAAGTTTTAGAGATATAAGTTTCTTCATAAAAAGAATTAAATTTTTTCACTTCCTTTCACCCTCCCCCATTAAGTGAATTTCCGAAAACAAAAAAGACATGTTTCTGTATTTATAAAGGAGCTTTTATCACTATTGTAACATCTTCAGTTTTGAGATATATGTATCCTCATAAAAAGGAATTAAACTACTTTTACACCGCCCCCGCCGCCAAGATGACTTTCCCTCCCAAAGTGCGTGTTTCTTTATTTTAAAAGAGATTCCAAATACTAATTTTCACGTCTGTAACATCATAGGTCTTGAGATATAAGTATCATCGTACAAAGTATTCAACTAATTTTTCAATTAATTCACCCCATTTAAGTGGATTTTCCAAAGACCAAAGATTACGTGTTCTTTTACTTCGAAAGCAAATTCCAAATGCAAACTTTCATGTCTGTAACATCTTCAGTTTTTGAGATATATGTATCCTCACTAAAATAATTCAACTCCTTTTTCACTCCACCCTGCAAGTTAAGTTGGTTCCCTCTACCCAAGGAACGCGTGTTTCTTTAATTTTAAAGGGGATTCCAAATACTAATACCCAATTCTGTAGCCTTCAGTTTTGAGATATATGTTTCTCCAGAAAAAAAAATTCAAATTTTTTACTTCATTTCGCACCCCCACTCAAGTTTATTTTCCAAAAACAAACAGTACCCGTTTCTTTAACAGAGATTCCAAATACCAATTATCACGACTGTAACATCATCAGTTTTTGAGATATGTATGTCCTCGTAAGAGGAATTCATCTCATATTTCATCCCTTCCTCTACCAAGTTTGTCTTCTCCACCCAAATCCGTGTTTCTTAATTTTTAAAGGAGATTCGAAATACCAGTTTTCATGCTTGTAACACCTTTAGATTTGTTGGTGTATATATACATTCTCATACAAATAATTCAACTAATATTTCAATTCTTTCACCTCTCCCCCTCACGGTTTAAGGGTTTTCCCCGAAAACCAAAGAATGCGTGTTCCCTTATTTTAAAGGAGATTCCAAATACCAATGTTCACGTCTGCAACAGGTTAAGTTTCTGTGATATACTGTAGATAAGCTAATTTTAAAATTCATCCCCTTTTTCAGTTCTCCTTAACTGGATTTTCCGAAAACATATTTATATTTCTTACTTTTACAGGAAATTCCAACTACCACTTTCCAAATCTGTAATATGTTACGTGTCTGAGATAATTTGCAGATATATTCTTTTCTAAAATTCACCCCGTTTTCACTCCTTTTCACCCCTATTCTTCAGATTATCCCAAAACGCAAAAATACGTGTTTATTTTTTAAGGAGATTCCAAATTTCAACATCTTCAGTTTTTGAGATGTAAGTCTCCTCATAAAAGGTGTTCAACCAATTTTCCCCCTTTTCCACACCCCTTAATGGGATTTTCTGAAAACAAAAAGATAGGTGTTTCTTTATTTTTAAAGGAGACTTCAAATACCAGTTTTTACGTCTGTAAACTTTTAAGTTTTTGAGATATAGATCTTCTCGTTTTAAAAATTCACCCCCCTTTTCGTCCCCTTAGCGACGAATTATCCAAAAATCCTCATTTAGCCAGCACCTACATGTTAATATGAATGTATTCCCAAAATTTCATTTCTTTATGTCCAGTAGTTTTGGCTCGGCGATGATGAATCAGTCAGTCAGTCAGTCAGTCAGTCAGTCAGTCAGTCAGGACGAGTTATTTTATATATATATATATATATATATATTATAGAATTTCAACGTGTGTAAATTGCGTCGCGACAGGATGAGGTAAGCGACAGTAGCGTGGCCACAATAGCTGGGAACTCAGACTCCGGTTGGGAATCCCTGAAGAAGCATCGTATTTGATTCAAAATATCAGATAAATCGTCGATGGATTTGTTTTCCGAGTATGACCAAATTACAAGGAATTCTGAGCTACACGCCGATTTTGGAGTACCCGTAGAAGGGGTTATATGCAAAATGGGGTGGGAACCGCCCGTCATCCGTTCACCTAGTCGGTGTGAAATTATTTAAGGGGCCGCCCTGTTTAGCATGGAAGGACTTACCATGAAGTATTGGAGGCAGACACACGGTCCAGTGGTGTCTCAGCCTTTCCTTTCTGCGGGAGTTCAAGTGAGTATTCTGTTGGTACGCGGAAGTAAAGAATATTTTCGAGTTTAAAGATAAATCAAGCTTACTGAAAATATTTGAAAATTCGACCAAGGGATGATCGTATCTCTGTGAAGACGACCGCGGGGCTGTATCGGATTTATATACTGTGTGGGTGAAAAGTAAAGTAGATTTCACCACATATCGCCTTTATAAACTGACTGGGTGATAAGTTAAAAGATTTAATAAACTGCGTCGTTGAAATTATAAGTAGAATCCACCACAATTGGAGTTTCATAAACTGTGTCCATGAAATTATAAGTAGTATCTGCCATAATTGGAGTTTCATAAATTGTTTCGATGAAATTATAAGTAGAATCCACCATAATTGGAGTTTCATAAAGAGTTTCATAGGGAGACGGGATTTTATTGAACGTCATTTACATGAGCCAATTTCCAGTGGATACGATCCCAGGAGTATGAAGGTACCCCGGAGGACTGCAAGAAGATTTGGATCAGTGATCCACGCCAGCGAGATTATGGCCTAAACGTCCACCAGGTGCTTCTCCGACGCTCGGGCCATGGGCATCCCAACATGACGATAAATACACTGATTTGAAATATTATGTAGTCTTGTAAACGCGGGGGTTAATTTCGGCTTTGTATGTAGACGATGTAGGATAGGATTGTAATGGCGAAATGCATTTGTTTTATACTAGGGAGCAGCTTTAGATTGGTCTTCATGTTTTATTAAGTCAATCAAGATGGGAATGGATAGTATGGAATATGGGATAAATTTATAGCATATGCAATTTTAATCGAAATCAGAGTATGGGCATGAATTAAAGATGAAATATGCGAAGGTTGAGAGTGCATTAGATCAAGAGGGCAAAGTGTAGATTTGTTTTTAAGATGTCAAACGGTATAATTAATATTTTATATTGTCATCTAAGATGTCAGTATTGGTATATGAATCGTACAAGTAGCAATGCACTCTGATTATAAATTAAATTTGCATGATTATAAGATAGAGATGGCTGTATAAATTTGTGTGATGTGTGACATGTCCGGACTCGAACATACGTCCTCCCAATTTAGGTAGGGTTTCCTTTCCTGTTAAAAATTGTACACTTTTTCTTTTATTCAGACTAAATTTAATTTCTGTGTTCATATCCATTTGAGATTTTTGTTTTAAACAGATTATAAGAAAATCGTAGGTTGATTTTCTGTGCGATCGGCTAGTCGTGAACCCGGGTCCTCCACGAGTTAGGTATGTGGCAGTGATAAGATGAAAAATGGCTTGACGTGATTGAAATGGAAGCAAATGAGCAGAGAACGTATACGCAAATGTTGATAATATGATCCGCTGTGAGAGCTTAATGAGTAGGTTACTGGCCTGAAAAGAGAGGCCAGACCATATGCTGAGTGATTTACGGTCGCTGGAAGGGAGTGACCTGAGGGTGCTGTGTAAAGGGAGAATTCTGAAAATAAAAATAAAATATCAAATCTGCACACAGAATCAAAGAAATGCCAGAAGCTCACGAATATAAGCTCGCATTAGAACATTTCCTTTTATCGTTTCATGTTTATATGAGTAACAGGAACGCCAGGTTAGTATGTTTGTTAATCATTATGACTAACTTAGATACGGATTTTCAGAAACCAAACTTCGGTGTTGTACTGGAGATCGCCTGTTCAAGTTCTGGGGGAAACCCAGGATTTTCCATCACACACAAGATTACTTTTCCCATGAAATACAGCCGGTCATATTTTGTTTACTGTTTATTTTGTATGCTTCCCAGTGGAGGTTTGTAGTGCGTGTATATATTTTATTTTGTATGTTGTTCTTTGAGGATTATTTTATGTTGTATGTCGGAATTCGAGTGCGGGTTCTGCCCCGTTGTTTTGGTCCTCGTATTCATTGCGGTGTGGGTTCGATTCCGAACCTGACATCTGTTTAATTTTGTTGTTTGTTGCGTCATGTATATTAGTGTAGTTTTATTCTTTTGTCAATCAGGAGTGTAGCTATTTAATTAATTAGGCTGCCATTCAAAGATGTCTCCGATTTTTTGGAAGTAGTGTATTTCTTCCAGTAGTGAAGAAAGAATTTGATGAGAAACCGTCGCATTTACAAACATATTCCTGTATTAATGTATATTTCAAATAAGCGTGCTTTTTAAATATATCGGTGTACTTATAGTCGCGACATAAAAGAAAGGAACGATCAAATCGGTATTAACTTTTAAATGAACGGAGTGATATCTGCAAGATTATGTATTCAGTAAGAGTTTTCTGCTTATCATTTGCTGTAGTTAAATGCATCCTAGTTTTCTACGGTCTCTTATGCCTGTAAGCTAGTTTTAGTATTTTTTTGATAATATGCCGCGAACGCACTGCGGCCCTGGGAGGCCTGATGTTGTATTCCTGGAGTGGAGGGAAGTGCGGTCGATCCTCGCATGTTGGAAGAGCATTTGTTCACCCATCAGTATGGATTAAATTTTTGCTTTCCAGATGAGGTGGCATTTGACTCTAGACTGAAGAGATCCCATACCATCAAGCGCCTTCGCGTATGGTCCCATATGGCTGTAGCCCAATTTGGGGCAATGTTGTTGCCGTATAGTTCCATAAGGCACTGGTGTTGATGGGATTGTTTCAAAACGAATGACTAAAGTACTACATTGAATTTCGTAATGGACTCGTTTCAGCTCACAAAACAAGTGTACATAATATTGTACGCTCAGTTCATCCGTTACTTAAATGTCTATGAACCACCACACCTACCCAAGGAAAAGTAGTAACAAGTTGAAGTAACAGCAACTGGGAAGGAGGTCCAAGCTGCTGACAGCAGGAGTTGAATGGAATTAGCGAAATTATAACAGAGACATTTCATGACCACACTGGGAACTAATCATGAGCCATGCGTAATGGATGTGTGCAAAATGAGGTACATTCTATTTCATTATTGTACATTGTTGGAAACGTTATCTTCAGTCCCGTGTATCAATATAGACCTTCAAAAAAGTGATTTCAATAGGGCAAGAAAACAATCATTCAGGCTTGTAGTTTTACGTAAGTGCTGATTTCATGACCACATATACATATACTAAAACCCAGGAGGAATTTATTCTTCATTCAAAATTTCCACATGCATTCGAGTACCGACAACCTTGATGAGAAGGGACCGCCCATGCGACTCAGCTATCATGTCTCCCTCCACAATTTCCGTGGTACATATTTACGAAGAAATGGATCTAGGATTTGAGAAAAGATCAGGTATTATTTAAGTGCCATACCTACATTTGCCAAGTGAATGGAAAGAAAGAAGTGTACTCAGAGTAGTTCCTAAAACTCACTATGATTGTGAATTAATTCTTGTTATGTTTATATTCCGTATATTGACTTCTATGTACATTTGTCCTCGAAAATGGTCATAGAGTTCAGAGCCGTATTAAATGAATCCGCGGGTGAAAAAAACAAGCGATTTGGTAAAATGCATTAAATTACAAAGGAAATAGGCGAAATATATCAGTTATAACTCATATTTGCAACATACCTTCTAATTAGTCACCATCAATAACTCACCACATTATCCCGCAGCAAAAAAGTGGCAGACTGCAGCCATAACCCTAAGGTTGCATTAATTAATATAATTTTATGGCTTAGTTCGTATATTTCGTTCTGAGTGCTTTGTCCAACTTCAGGAAGAAGCAAGCGGACTACAAAGAAGCAAGGTACAGTATTCATGTTTGATTGTTGTTCAAAGATAACAGCCACATCAGATATTCACGCAACTGCAAGGTAGATAAGCAAAATAGCAACCAGGGGATTCATCGTCGAAGGTTAAGATCCTGTTTAAAAGAGAGAGAAAGGCATACTGCATTTTCCGTGGAGATGATAAACCGCTCCGGAAGGCCTATATCGATGGTGGATTCGAGCTAATCAGGACATTTCAATGCTCACTTGTTCTCTGATTTAGACCGAGTCTACTTAGCTCATTTCTGACAGTCGAATGAAGTTAATAGGAACTGTAGCTTCTTGTGAATCGTTACGAATTCACAATATTTATCCGCAGCTCGAAAATGCCTTTTTCATACGGTTTGCTTACATTTAATGAATGCGCAACATTGCACTTGGTGTGAAAACTGCCGTCATGTGACGTCGTTATGAGGCCAAAAAGAACTGTATGCGTGGGAACTTGAATGTTGGTGATGCGTGCCCTTTAATGAGTACGTTATTAATTACGAGTGTAAGGAAAGGTTTTCTATTCCAGATCGCTCGATGGATATTTGCGGATTAGCGCATTTGTGACGCTGTCTTAAATACCAAGAGAGCGGTGGACCAGCGTCTTATTCTTCCGAATCATGAGCGGTATCGGTTGGCGTTCGTCCACGCCGGAATATTACGAGATAAAGCGAGTCTTACTCCAGTATATAAGTTGACTGTTTTGGTAAATTTCGCCTTCATCTTGGCAAATGTTAAATATTTTCATTGATTTATCGTGGAATCAACGAACTATATTTATTCGTATTCATTTAGATCCGTAGAGATATAACGACCGGGCGAGTTGGCCGTGCGGTTAGGGGCACACAGCTGTGAGCTTGCATCCGGGAGATAGTGGGTTCGAACCCCACTGTCGGCAGCCCTGAAGATGGTGTTACGTGGTTCCTCATTTTCACACCAGGCAAATGCTGGGGCTGTACCTTAATTAAGGCCACGGTCGCTTCCTTTCAATTCCCAAGCCTTTCCTATCCGCTTGTCGCCATAAAACCTATCTCCGTCGGTGCTACGTAAAGCAAGCAGCAAAAAAAGAGAGAGATATAACGAAAGAAAAACTGTGCTAATAGACTTTGTACGTGTAGAATTCAAAGAATACGGTCAGGTAGTTGGAGAGTGGAGGACAATAAAGCCCTTCATTCGTGAAGTTCAGGAACTGAGAACGCGTGGAACAAAAATTAATACAGCGCTAAGAACTTTGTAAATAGTAAGAAGTGAACCTGCAAATAACTCTTAGTAGCCGACACGTTGCAAACGAAATTCGTACTTGCAATGCTAAGAGGACCACAGACAGCTGTCTAGTAGTCAACAAAGGCTGAGCCAGTAACCGTAAGCCGACAGGAAATATTTACGCCTGAAGGGACGAGAGGGAGAGTTTGCTCACCTTCAGGTACTCGAAGACAAAGAGCCGGAAGCCGCTCCAACTTTATGTAAACATATAAACGCACTGGACCAGTGCAATGGTATGGAAAGGGTGTATTCTAATTAACAGTGTATAGATAATCCTTCATAGAAGATATCACGAGTGTTATTTTGTTCTTTCATTCATTGTGAGTATATTATTTTATATCCCAGGGGAAGAAATGTATTCGCCAAAATCTGATTGGAATACCTTACGTGAATCTCAAACTGTTATGGAATAACTCAACCCCATGACAACGGAGGTTTGTTTCGAACGGTTATGCCGCAAAAGTAAGTGAAATGACTTTATTGTTGCCAATAATATGAATTCCTGTACAGTGTCTAGGTTAGCTGTCATCTACATGTAAATAGTAACAATTCTTTTGTTGTAAAAATTGTTATGATTTGCGCTGTACTAAAGTTTGCAGTTTATTTGATTTTTATTTTTATTCTGCTTAGTTTGTCTTGGTTAATAATAGGGCATGACTTACGTTTAATTAATTTATGAATTATCAATCATTGATGATCATATTGAAGAACTAATCAATGGCAAGTGGATGTTGACGGTCAGTTCCATTGTCTATTTACATTTCGAATAGTATTGTCTAGCATAACAGCGTCTAAAGGTGGCTTAAGTTAAATTAATAATAATAATAATAATAATAATAATAATAATAATAATAATAATAATAATAATAATAATAATAATAATAATAATAATCCTCCTCTGCGAACCATGTGACCTTGCCGCGGTGGGGAGGCTTGCGTGTCCCAATGATGCAGATAGCCGAGCCGCAGGTGCAACCATATCGGATGGGTATCTGTTGAGAGACCAGACTAACGAATGGTTCATCGAAAGGGCGGTAGCGGCCTTTCGGTAGTTGCAAGGGCGGCAGTCTGGATGATTGACTGATACGGCCTTGTAATAATACTCAACATGGCTTAGCTGTGTTGATACTGATACACGGCTGAAAGCAACGGGAAACTACAGCCGTAACTAACTCCCGAGGACATGCAGCTCTCTCTGTATGAATGATGTACAGATGATGGCTTCCTCCCGGGTAAAATATTCCGGAGGTAAACTAGTCCCCCATTCGGATCTCCGGATGGGGACTACACGAGAGGGGGCGATCATCAGAAAGATGGATACTGACATTCTGCGAGTCGGAGCGTGGAATGTTAGAAGTTTGAATCGTTGTGGTAGGTTAGAGAATCTGAAAAGGGAGATGGATAGGCTAAAGTTAGATGTAGTTGGCATAAGTGAAGTACGTTGGCAGGAAGAACAAGATTTTTGGTCAGGCGACTACCGAATTATCAACACAAAATCAAACAGAGGAGACGCAGGAGTTGGTTTAATAATGAATAAGAAAATAGGGCAGCGGGTAAGCTACTACGACCAGCATAGTGAAAGAATTATTGTCGTCAAGATAGACACCAAACCAATGCCCACCACAATAGTGCAGGTCTATATGCCTACTAGTTCAGCGGATGATGAAGAAATCGAAAGAATATATGAGGAGATAGAAGATTTAATACAATATGTAAAAGGTGACGAGAATCTAATTGTGATGGGAGACTGGAATGCAGTGGTAGGCCAAGGAAGAGAAGGTAGTACAGTAGGAGAATTTGGATTGGGACGAAGGAACGAAAGAGGAAGTCGTCTGGTTGAACTCTGCACTGATCATAATTTAGTCCTTGCCAATACTTGGTTCAAACACCACAAACGACGGCTGTATACGTGGACGAGACCTGGAGACACTGGAAGGTATCAAATAAACTTCATCATGATTAGGCAGAGATTCAGAAACCAGGTGTTGGATTGCAAAACTTTCCCAGGAGCAGACGTGGACTCTGACCACAACTTGTTGGTCATGAAATGCCATCTGAGTTGAAGAAATTGAAGAAAGGAAAGAATGCAAAAAGATGGGATCTAGACAAGTTGAAAGAAAATAATGTGAGGGATTGCTTCAAGGAACATGTTGTACAAGGACTAAATGAAAAGGCTGAAGGAAACACTATAGAGGAAGAGTGGAGAGTCATGAAAAATGAAGTCAGTAGGGCTGCTGAAGAAATGTTAGGAAGGAAGAAAAGATCAACTAAGAATCAGTGGATAACTCAGGAGATACTAGACCTGATTGATGAACTACGAAAATACAAGAATGCTAGAAATAAAGAGGGCAGAAAAGAATACAGGCGATTAAAGAATGAAGTGGATAGAAAGTGCAAGGCAGCTAAGGAAGAATGGCTGAAGGAGAAATGCAAGGATGTCGAAGGCTGTATGGTCCTGGGAAAGGTAGATGCTGCATACAGGAAAATCAAGGAAACCTTTATAGAAAGGAAATCTAGGTGTATGAATATTAAGAGCTCAGATGGAAAACTACTTCTAGGGAAAGAAGACAAAGCAGAAAGATGGCAGGAGCATATCCAACAGTTGTATCAAGGTAAAGATGTAGATAATTTGTTTCTGGAACATGAAGAGGCTGTTGATGCTGATGAAAAAGGAGACCCAATTTTGAGGTCAGAGTTTGACAGAGCTCTGAGTGACCTCAATAGGAACAAGGCACCTGGAATTGATGACATTCCCTCTGAATTACTGACTGCCTTAGGAGAAACCAGCATGACAAGGTTATTTCATTTAGTGTGCAAGATGTATGAGACAGGAGAAGTCCCATCCGATTTTCAGCAGAATGTTGTTATACCTATTCCCAAGAAAGCCGGTACTGACAGGTGTGAAGACTACCCCACCATTAGTTTAGTATCTCATGCCTGCAAAATTTTAACACGTATTATTTACAGAAGAATGGAAAAACAAGTTGAAGCTGAGTTGGGAGAAGATCAATTTGGCTTCAGAAGAAATGTAGGAACACGTGAAGCTATCCTGACTTTACGTCTGATCTTAGAGGATCGAATCAAGAAGGACAAGCCCACGTACATGGCATTCGTAGATCTAGAAAAGGCATTCGATAATGTTGATTGGACCAAGCTATTTATCATTCTGAAGATGATAGGGATCAGATACCGAGAACGAAGAATTATCTACAATCTGTATAAAAATCAGTCTGCAGTGATAAGAATCGAGGGCTTTGAAAAAGAAGCAGCAATCCAGAAAGGAGTGAGGCAAGGCTGCAGTTTGTCCCCTCTCCTTTTCAATGTTTACATGGAACAGGCAGTAAAGGAAATCAAAGAGAAATTTGGAAGGGGAATCACAGTCCAAGGAGAGGAAATCAAAACCTTGAGATTTGCCGATGATATTGTTATTTTATCTGAGACTGCAGAAGATCTCGAGAAGTTGCTGAATGGTATGGATGAAGTCTTGGGTAAGGAGTACAAGATGAAAATAAATAAGTCCAAAACAAAAGTAATGGAGTGCAGTCGAACGAAGGCAGGTGATGCAGGAAATATTAGATTAGGAAATGAAGTCTTAAAGGAAGTAGATTAATATTGTTACTTGGGTAGTAAAATAACTAACGATGGCAGAAGTAAGGAGGACATAAAATGCAGACTAGCACAAGCAAGAAAGAGCTTTCTCAAGAAAAGAAATTTGCTCACTTCAAACATTGATATCGGAATTAGAAAGATGTTTTTGAAGACTTTCGTGTGGAGCGTGGCATTGTATGGAAGTGAAACATGGACGATAACTGGCTCAGAAAGAAAGAGAATAGAAGCTTTTGAAATGTGGTGTTACAGAAGAATGCTGAAGGTGAGATGGATAGATAGAATCACGAATGAAGAGATACTGAATCGAATTGGTGAGAGGAGATCGATTTGGCTAAATTTGACGAGAAGAAGGGATGGAATGATAGGACACATCTTAAGACACCCAGGACTTGTTCAGTTGGTTTTTGAAGGAAGTGTAGGGGGTAAGAACGGTAGGGGTAGACCAAGATATGAATATGACAAGCAGATTAGAGCAGATGTAGGATGCAGTAGTTACGTAGAAATGAAAAGGTTAGCACAGGGTAGTGTGGCATGGAGGGCTGCATCAAACGAGTCTATGGACTGATGACTCAAACACACACAACACACAATAATAATTGTACCGGCTGGTACACTTCTACGCCGCACATTTGAATTTCCGCCTTAAAGTACTCCTCTACAGGAGAAACTCCGAACTTTTATTATTTATTTATTTATTTATTTTATTTATTTTATCCCTTTGTATGTGGCGAAGTTAGGGCTCACGGCCCTCTCTTACACTTAACCACTACGTACAGTACATAATCACATACTTTGGTAAAATAACATTAGCAGACCCTAGGAGCTACCTAAATTGATGGAGTAATATTATAACAGATAATAATTGTTATTTTTAATGATTAATATTGTCTAGCCTATCTACATCTACATCACCTAACAATAGTTCTAAATCACGCTTGCAGTCATACACACTAACATTCATACAAGCTGGTCACGTATTTAAGAGGAAATCTCGACAATACCGTTAAATGAGACAGTTGAAGTGCTATTACGTATACTGACGGGGAGTGTGTTCCATAGCCTTGCCCCAGACACTTGGAAAGAGTTTCTGTATACAGATGAATGATTAACCGGTATCATAAGGGTGGAAGTCGGTCTGGTATTATGTCCATGGAATGATGAGAGGAAGTTAAAATGTGAGGATAGGTATTCAGGTGTAGAATCGTTCAGAAGTCGAAAAATTAGTGTCGCAGTTTGTAAATTCCTTAGTTGATCAATTTTCAGCCAGGATAGCTTCTCATAATAAGGGGAAATATGTGTCCTGAAGTTCAAAGAAAATATAAGTCGTATGCAAGAGTTCATTGCCCTTTGAAGTTTCATAGTTTGTTCTGCAGTTGCATCGGTTAATACGGCATCACAGTAATAAATTATTGGGAAAATGAGGGTTTGAATAAGTTTTATTTTCATGCTGTGTGGAAGAATGGATTGTTTCAGTTTTAGGGGGTGAATAGATGCGTATACTTTTCTGCAGACACTTGTTATATGGTCATACCAGTTTAATGTGTCATTCATGACAACGCCTAGATTTTTTACAGACTTCTGAAAAGGTGTAGCTTCACCATAGAGCATGAGGTTAGGCTGTTGTATGATATTTAGCGTATTTAAAAAACTAGATTGTCCTATTATGATTGCTTGCTTTTTCTTCGGGTTAATTAATAGGCATTTCTCTTTAGCATACGAGCTAATTGAATTTAAAGTCGACTTCATATGGTGGATTGCTTTGTCAATGTCGGGGACCTTAAAGTGTGAGTATATCTGAAGATCGTCGGCATAAAGATGATAGTTGCAGTCGTTCCGATGAGAAGAAATGTCATTAATATAGATTAAGAATAAAATAGGTCCAAGAATAGACCCTTGGGGAACGCCAGATAGCTTAGTCCTCCATTCTGTAGTCGTCATGTTTGATACAACTCGCTGTCGTCTGTTTTTGAGGTATGAGCCCAAGAGCTGAATAGCAGAATGAGCCATGTGAAGTTTTTGTAACTTAGCTAACAATATGTCTATATTTACAGTGTCAAACGCACTGCTAAAGTCTAGAAGGATAAGTATAGTCAGTTTTCGTTCGTCCATAGCCCGTCTAATGTCATCCGTGATTTTGATTAATGTAGTTGCGGCACTGTGTCCTTTCTTAAAACCAGACTGTAAGGGATCAAGTACAGAATGTTTTTCCAAGTATTTAACAATTTGTTCATGCATTATCTTGTCCAGAACCTTAGACAGTGCTGTGAGGATGCAGACAGGTCGGTGGTCAGATGTATTGCTTGCAGGAGAGATTTTTGGGACAGGGACAATGAGTGCATCTTTCCATTTAATTGGGATTTTGCCTGAAGTAAGACAGGTATTAAGCTGTATCAACTCATAAGTTTTCTCAGAAGATGTCACTACCATAAATTTTGTGATTACGAAGTTGTCAGTACGGTGTGGAGTTCAACTTGTTTTGTTTTTTATTGATCAAGAAGTGTGGACATTCTCTGATAGATGTCTCTACAAAAAACAATGACCATGCACCCTGGTGCGAAGTGGAAGAACTTTATTTGAAGAAATTTTGTATTCATAATTTTGTTCTTTACTAAATTTCGTTCTTTCATTTGTGGGTTGGCAAAATAAATATTTTCTTTCCGCCAGTTTTGAAGTTAGCCAATCAATTATTTCTCTAATTAATTTTGACCAATCGTGTCTTTCTTCTTCAATTTTGATGTGTAACTTTTTGCCAGCCAATAAACGACTGTAATTATTCATGAAAGGTCTCGAATCTTCCCCGAGAGTATAAAAACTGCTGATTTTCCTGTCTCTCCGCCACTCGAACAACATCTAGCCTAGTGTAAGGAAGTGTAGCAGGAGGCGGGAAGCGCCTCTTTCATCCGGCAGCAGCTCTTCAACAAGGTAATGGCCACTTAACATCTTTATTTCTCGCTAGCTTAGCAGTATAAACCGCGGGGAAGGTCCGAAACCTTTACTATGTAACCTATCTTGAAACATGTAATTTGCCGCCGCTTTTGTAAATCTTCACATATCCTTAACTGTAAAACGGGGATAGAGAGTGCTTTACCCTCTTGAGCTCCCCTTCATTTTTGGTTTGAGGTGACTACGTTCTGTAACTGTTTCTTCCCTTCTGTAATGTCTTAAAGTTTTCTCATACGAGTCACCTCCATTGTTTGGGAATAGCCCCTGTTTCATCGGCCAATTCCCCCTTAGGTTTTAAAAGGTTTCATGTATAAGTGCAAGCAACGCCTCCATTCATCTTGGTATTTTGGGCCATTTACTTAATCTGTTCTTTTCCACTGATGCCCAGTAGGTTGTGTACGAGATATCCCCGTTTCATTTGATGTAAGCGGTGCCTTGATGGCAATTTAGTGTAAAATTCTGGTGTTGCCTTTAACAGGCTTGAAAAATTGAGGGCGGCTCAGCTCTTTCTTGTGTTTGAAAAGTGCCTCTGGCAGGCTTGAGGTTAAAAGTTGGGAGCAAGTGCTCCTTGAATGAAGGGGTTTTTTGCCCTTTGAACAAATGTATGCTTGGGTAAAGTTGGGCTGGTAGCTCAAGGATTGTAAATTGGGGCTCGAAGCCCAGAACTGGTTAAGATCCCTGAATTTGTGCTTTCGTTTGTAAAAAGTATATCTTGTACCTGATTTTGTTATTTCACCTAGTGAAAATTTGTAAAATCTTGTTGTCTATTGAAAATATAATCTTCGCTTAAATTTTAAGTTTTGGTTTCATATTGTGGATAGACCCATTCCAGCCCGCACCTTCTTTCACCTCTGCATTCCACGGGTAACCCCGGAACAATAATAATAATAATAATAATAATAATAATAATAATAATAATAATAATAATAATAATAATACAATTTTAAACGAAGAAAGTAATAATAGTAATTTTTCCCTCGAGTTAAAATTATTATTCAGAATAATAGTGATTTGTTTACTGAACAGTAATTAGGAAATGGTATTTAAATGTAAAAGAAAAGTTAAGGTTTTCCTGAGCTAACTCAAATTTTGCCTGCAGTATGAATTTTATGGATGTTTTGAGCTGATGATGATACCAGAGTGCGCTGACCTGCGGAGAATGAGTTGCGATATGATGATGTTTGTTTCTAGATGTATTTTGAGATGCAATGAGAGCCGTAGAATTTACTCCCCAAGAGAGTATTTTCCCTTGTGATAGGACAGTAACTTACACGAGCGATGAGTAATTAACTCTAGATGAGAGCGTATTTTGCTAAGTTATATTGGAGCAGCTTCCTAGAGTTTGGTTCGGACGATAAATAAACGCGCTTACTTTTACGTCTTTCGTAGTTGATTTCAAACGCAAGTAAGCTGTTCACGATTTTTTCCAAAACTATCCTTTTTCGCTATAGACTTTACTGATTATATATCTCCACCTCTTTTTTCTGTTGGCGTTCGACCTTCGAAAAGGACATTGTTCAGGTTTTCCAGTTGTTTACACGAAATGCTGAATGAGTACATAAAATGATTTGCAAACTCTCACCATCCACATTGTTTTCATATTCATGAGAAAATATGCAGCACTTACTTTAATGGCTTCCTGTGGTGGATCTCGGAAAAGAACGCCCTGTTCTTCACGGTGCAGTAGAGACAATGATCCCGTTAGATACGTTTCTTATTGAACTTTGCCTGTTGCGTTCTACATTCGTTTTCTCTTTTCAATTGCATCCTGTATCGAAATAGCAGCACATTTAAACTTCCTGTTGTGGTGGTGGCATAGCACCTATAATTTCACATAGGGGTCGTTATCAGCATATCTGTGTAAACAAGAACACTAACGATGTTAGAGTATGTTAGGTTATCATATTGGGACGAGAGAAAAGGAGCTCCTTATTTTCACGATATACATACGTTCTGCGATGTCTCAACTGCACTGTGTCGATTTCCTTGTGGCGACTACCGCTGTTAAGTGTTCCAAGTTTCATTTCACTGCACACTTCATGGTAATACTTTACCATCACACAGGTGCGAAAGTGCATCGACCGCAGCAAGGTGCATTCAAACTACGGGTGCGTTGTATTGCGTCGTACCGTATGTTTCCGGTCATGGATACACTTTCCTGCTAACAAGTGTCACGACACATACGCCTCCGTGTCCGATATAGCTCACATACTTTAAATACGTCAGTAAATATCCATAAGAAATACGCCCTCTTGAATGGGAATATATTTCCTACCACCCATAATGGAAAGTAAATAGTCTCGGTTGCTTCCGAGCTCCATTCGGTGATTCCGAACGCACACCGATGTTCACAATGAACATAGGACCTTCTGACCCGGTTCATGATGTGAGGGTTGGGTTTATACAAGAAACGACACCTGTTTTGATCTCGATTTCACACGGCATTCAATAATATTCAGCTCCTGCAATGCTTGTGGACGAAATATTAGTTTCAAAAATTAAAAATAACTCCTTTTTGGACAGACACTCCTCATATATTAAGCTTCACCACCAATAATTTTCGAAATTACTTTTAACATAGCTTTTAAGAAAAACATATATTATCATTGATGACCATCCAGTACGGTTATCCTGCCCTTAATTGCTCATTTCCTTCCATCTTTCCTTCTGTCATTCCCTATATTTTTTTCTTCATTTATTTCCTTCCTTCCTTCCTCCTTCCTTTCTCCCTCCATTCCTTAATCATTCCTATTGCAGATTCTTAACAATTTGCACTTCCGTCAGTCTCTAGAAGTACAACTTCTCCAACTCCTTCGCTGAACGGGTGTGGGAAAAGCGGTGATAAAAGAAGGAGAAGAAGAAGACTCTAGAACTACAACTTCAATATAATTCAGTCTTTCCTGTCGTATTCTAACAGCTTATGAACATAACAGGTCCAGTTCGATAATTTTATTTCATAGCAACGCGTAACCCGACTCTCAGAATCATTTACTAAGTCACTCAGCTGTTGCCCGTGGTTCATGAACTAGGACGTGCCGACAGTAACTCACACCATGAACCATGCTTATATTGACGTTAGTATTAGCGACAGAATAACCATCATGTATATTTGAGAGCGCAGCATAGGTGTTCTAAACAATTGTAACATACCCGATCATGGATAGGCCTATGTCCCATGTGTTATCCGTTTCTTGTGTTTTCCCACAACTTTCCTATGATGGATATAGGAACATATGAACAGACAGTCCTCATAATGATTGTCTTTAGAGAAACATTTCTCAATCGAGTAACAATTACTACTGCTTTGAGCGATCTCTTCACCAACAGAAATGAAAAATGACACGTGAAAAATAAAATGTTCGTGGCCAGAGGACTTGATAAATAAGCGAGAAATCTAGTGTTAATAAAATTTCCCAACAGCAAATGTTCTTTAGAAATCCGAGTAATTCTCAGCCTACAAAGAACAGAAGGAAGAGGAATCCAGTGAAGCATGAGCATATGTTTCTCACAAAATGAGGGTAAAACTGTGCGATACTTTGAGCCCTGTTATTGTTAGGGAATGGTGAATACCATCCTTACTTATGTGAGATTTAATTAAGTTCATTTTCATTAAAGTGATTTTATGAATTGTCCTCCGGTACTTTTACTGCATAGCTTTTGCCTTTACTAGACTTTGTTTTGTTGTTCGTTGAATCTACAGGTCTAGTATAAGTCAACATAAATTCACTGTGAGCTTTAATAGCAATTAGTTTGCAGAGGTGGCTCTATGCATCGTAAAATTATATTGCTGTAGATGCCTCAGTAATTCACCTCTAAACGGACCCAAAATTTCAATGTGGGAGTAACAAAAATAGTAAATACAGCTTACGAAGCATTTTACCTTATTAATTCATACCAAGTAACGGCCTACCACACAGAAAATTCCCAACAATCTTGATTTTCTCCAACGCGATTTATAAAAGATAATGTGATATTATTGTCTGTATTCAGAACTGACGAATTTTAATTTTTTTTTTTTGCTTTTGCTTAACGTCGCACCGATACAGATAGGATTACGGCGACGATGGGATAGGAAAGGCCTAGGAATGGGAAGGAAGCGGCCGTGGCCTTCAGGGCTGCCGACAGTGGGATTCGAACCCACTGTCTCCCGATTGCAAGCTCACAGCTGTGCGCTCCTAACCGCACGGCCAACTCGCCCATCTGACGAAGTTTTCTAATTTTATTTTCCTGTTTCAAATTCTTATCCATTTTATCGAATGCAAAATTTAATATATCAAGAAATCTTAAATATTGAACTAAACAATTCATTATTTAGTGCCAGGCTAAGTGACTATATGAGTAGAGCAATGACTACCAGAGTCCAAGTTGCTGGTTTGGTCAGTTGTTATTTGAAGCTTCTTACATAACCCAAGATAATATCGACAGATATACAAGAACGCAAAAAACTGTTGTGGAACGAAATTTCTGTCATCCGAACGTCTTTGAAAAATCATAGAACGTGAGACGTAAAATAAATGATATACTTCATTAATTAAGTCCTGGCTGAAGAAAAACGTTCGTAAAGACGTACAATGAGTGCTTCTCAGCAGTAATATAATAGAAATTATAAAATCACCCCCTGCTATGTTTCGGAATACATGGCAAACATTACAGGGCTGTTTTCCTCATATGTACTGAAAATGGAAGTATCAAAGTAATATGAGTGCGAAGGAATTGAAATTCCTGGGATATTAGACTCCCTTGGAAGATATTTCTCTAACACTTTACGCACGATATGCCTCGTCACGTTTTATTCTTCGTTTCCATGAGAACCTTAATGCATGCCACTCTGATCACCGGATAGATAAAACTGGACAATTGCTTGGGCATCTCGCTCGTTTGATCTAAAATAGCAGGATTTTTTTGAGCGGGCTTAATTAAACATTGGTGTACGTGACCGTAGTCGAGATGGAGTCACACTTCATGGGGGAATTGTGTAGGCTTATCAAACGATACGCACAACCTGGCACTTTTGAGCCTGGTCGAGACGACGAGCAGAAGCTTACAGTATGGCAGGTGCTGGGCACTTCAAACATTTCTCGTAAGGTATTCAACAGAGTGAATCATTTTAGTAAATTTGAATAAGTTGCAGAAAATAACATCCACCCTAATAGGGATCTAACATTCCTAATAAGTAGATCAAGTGCTGATTGTCTGTTGCTGGTTATGTGACTGTGACGTCACAGCGCGGAAGATTTTAAAAGTGGGCGCGTGTGATAGTTGTGGAGCAACGTGGTGGGAGCGATGACGATTCTACTTGCCGGACGATTTCAAAAGTAGAGTGGCGACAGTGCGGGAACCGAACGAGGCTTTCCAGCCTGACAGATGCTTGGAAGAACGCAGGCTTCACCTTACTTGATTCCAGTCGTAACATTTATAATGGTGTCACACTTGTGAGCGAGGAGTGCCTGCATGGTGAAGATGTTGCTGGTATAAGTGCCAGTATGGGTGATGTGAAATGTCGATGTAGCTGGCAATTTTTATTTTTATTTTATTTCTTTATTCCTGGCTTATATTTGTGGCGAAGTTAGGGCTCACGGCCCTCTCTTACACATAACCTCTATAAACAGTAAAATTTAAATATGTAAACATAAAAGTAAGACACATACATACATACATACATACATACATACATACATACATACATTATCATTATAGTCTGTTATGCCTTTCAGCGTTCAGTCTGCAAGCCTCCGAGAATTTACGAAACGTCGCCACAATCCTCGATTTGCAACTAGTGTTGTGGACTCATTTAGTTCTATACCTCTTATCTCTAAATCGTTAGAAACAGAGTCTAACCATCGTCGTCTTGGTCTCCCTCTCCTTCTCTTACCCTCCATAACAGAGTCCATTATTCTCCTAGGTAACCTATCCTCCTCCATTCGCCTCACATGACCCTACCATCGAAGCCGGTTTATGCGTACAGCTTCATCCATCGAGTTCATTCCTAAATTAGCCTTTATCTCCTCATTCCGAGTTCCCTCCTGCCATAGTTTCCACCTGTTTGTACCAGCAATCATTCTTGCTACTTTCATGTCTGTTACTTCTAACTTATGAATAAGATATCCTGAGTCCACCCAGCTTTCGCTCCCGTAAAGCAAAGTTGGTCTGAAAACAGACCGATGTAAAGATAGTTTCGTCTGAGAGCTGACTTCCTTCTTACAGAATACTGCTGATCGCAACTGCGAGCTCACTGCATTAGCTTTACTACACCTTGATTCAACCTCTCTTACAATATTACCATCCTGGGAATACACACAACCTAAATACTTGAAATTATCGACCTGTTTTAGCTTTGTATCACCAATCTGACATTCAATTCTGTTGAATTTCTTACCTACCGACATCGATTTAGTCTTCGAGAGGCTAATTTTCATACCACACTCATTGCACTTATTTTCAAGTTCCAAGATGTTAGACTGCAGGCTTTCGCCACAGTCTGCCATTAAGACCAAGTCGTCAGCATAGGCCAAACTGCTTACTACATTTCCACCTAAATGAATCCCTTCCTGCCATTTTATACCTTTCAGCATATGATCCATGTAAACTACAAACAGCAAAGGTGAAAGATTACAGCCTTGTCTAACTCCTGTAAGTACCCTGAACCAAGAACTCATTCTACCATCAATTCTCACTGAAGCCCAATTGTCAACATAAATGCCTTTGATTGATTTTAATAATCTACCATTAATTCCATAGTCCCCCAGTATAGCGAACATCTTTTCCCTCGGTACCCTGTCATATGCTTTCTCTAGATCTACGAAACATAAACACAACTGCCTATTCCTCTCGTAGCATTTTTCAATTACCTGGCGCATACTGAAAATCTGATCCTGACAGCCTCTCTGTGGTCTGAAACCACACTGGTTTTCATCCAACTTCCTCTCAACGACTGATCGCACCCTCCTTTCCAAGATGCCAGTGAATACTTTGCCTGGTATACTAATCAATGAGATACCTCGATAGTTATTGCAATCCTTCCTGTTCCCTTGCTTATAGATAGGTGCAATTACTGCTTTTGTCCAATATGAAGGTACCTTACCAACACTCCTCGCTGATTTTACTACCCTATTAAGCCATGTCATCCCTGCCTTCCTACTATACTTCACCATGTCAGGTCTAATTTCATCTATTCCTGCTGCCTTATGACAATGGAGTTTATTTACTATCCTTTCCACTTCCTCAAGCATAATTTCACCAACATCATTTTCCTCCTCCCCATGAGCTTGGCTGTTTGCAACACCACCATGATGATTTCCTTTTACATTGAGAAGATGTTTAAAATATTCCCTCCACCTCTTCAGTGATTTCCTGGGATCTATTATGAGTTCACCTGAATTACTCAAAACACTGTTCATTTCCTTTTTCCCTCCCTTCCTAAGATTCTTCATTACTGTCCAGAAAGGTTTCCCTGCTGCTTGACCTAGCCTTTCCAGGTTATTACCAAAATCTTCCCATGACTTCTTTTTGGATTCAACAACTATTTGTTTCGCTCTATTTCTTTCATCTACGTACCAATCCCTGTCTGCCTCGGCCCTTGTTTGGAGCCATTTCTGATAAGCCTTCTTTTTACGTTTACAGGCTGCTCTCACTTCATCATTCCACCAAGATGTTCGCCTTTTCCCATCTTTACACACAGTTGTTCCTAGGCATTCCCTTGCTGTTTCTACTACAGCATCCCTGTATGCCACCCATTCACTTTCTATAACCTGAACCTGCTTACTCTCTACTGTTTGAAACTTTTCACTAATCATATCCATGTACTTCTGTCTAATTTCCTCGTCCTGGAGATTTTCTACCCTTATTCGTTTGCAGACCGATTTCACTTTCTCTATCCTAGGCCTAGAGATACTTAGTTCACAACAGATCAGATAGTGGTCTGTATCATCGAAAAATCCCCGAAAAACTCGTACATTTCTAAACGATTTCCTGAATTCAAAGTCTGTTAAGATATGGTCTATTATGGATCTGGTACCCCTAGCCTCCCATTTGTAGCGGTGAATAGCCCTATGCTTGAAGAATGTATTCGTAACAGCTAAACCCATACTAGCACAGAAGTCCAGCAAACGCTTCCCATTCCCATTAGCTTCCATATCTTCCCCACATTTACCAATCACCCTGTCGTATCCTTCAGTTCTATTCCCAACTCTCGCATTGAAATCGCCCATTAACACTATTCTATCCTTGCTGTTCACCCTGACCACGATGTCACTCAATGCTTCATAAAACTTGTTAACTTCATCCTCATCTGCACCCTCACATGGTGAATACACGGACACAGTTCTTGTCCTAATTCCTCCCACTGACAAATCTACCCACATCATTCGCTCATTTACGTGCCTAACCGAAACTATATTGCGTGCAATGGTATTCCTGATAAAGAGCCCTACCCCATACTCTGCCCTTCCCTTTCTAACACCCGTCAAGTACAATTTATAATCTCCTATCTCTTCCTCCTTATCTCCCCTTACCCGAATATCACTTACTCCTGGTACATCCAGATGCATCCTCTTTGCTGACTCAGCCAGTTCTACCTTATTTCTTCCATAAGCCCCATTAATAGTGATAGCTCCCCATCGAATTCCATTTCGCTCGGCAAGTTGTTTCCAAGGAGTCCCTCGCCTGTCAAATGGGAGTGGGACTCCATTACTCCCATAGGTCCGAGGCTTGCTTAAAGTGTTCTGAGCTCGGTAAATTCATGAAGCAGGATGCTGCCCTACTTGCACATAGTCCAAGTGAGGATCTCTCCTCTAACGGGTTATGGACCACCGGTGAATTGTATAGTCCTAGCCGCCTGAGCACAAGGAGGGCCACGACTCATAATATGTCCGAGATGCCCACTCCCATTCCATAGCAACTGATATCCCGACTCTCAGGACCACTTACTAGGCCACTCAACCGTTGCCCATGGTTCACGAACGAGGACGTGACTACAGTAACCCACAAACATGAACATAAATTATAAAAAGAAATAATACTACGGACAGATAATTCTAAGACCAAGTTAGGCCTACTTATCAGTACAGCAATTAGTGTGACAATACTAATAATAATAATGAAATAATAATAATAATAATAATAATAATAATAATAATAATAATAATAATAATAATAATAACAATAATAATAATAATAATAATAATAATAATAATAATAATAATAATAATAATAATAATAATAATAATAATAATAATAATAATATTTAAAAAAGAAGAAAACCCATTCACACAACATACACACAATGACTCACACAACTCAGTTTTATGTTCCCAGGAAAAACTTTCGGCAGGTAGATTTGAATTTATGAGACGAAGTAAGGTGCCGAATGTCCAATGTGAGTGTATTCCAGAGTCCCCATGCAGTAGCTAAAAAGGAATGATTGTAGGAATTCGTTCGAGTTAGTGGAATTTCAAGTAGGGAGCCAGAACGTGTACTAATTACATGGAATGAGGAAAGTAAACGAAAATTAGAAGTGAGGTAAGTAGGAGTGTTCGTCGAGAGCACTTAGTAAACAAGTGTCATTAGGTCAAAAATTCCTTCGTTCATTTATGCGTAGCCATCCCAATATTTTGAAACATGAACGTCATGTCGTAGTTGGATGGCATATCGTATGCATGAGTTTTGTGCTCGCTGAAGTCTCAAAGCTTGTTCAGCATTTAGATTGACTAGTACCGTATCGCAGTAGTCTAAAATTGGGAATAATAGTGCTTGGATAAATTTTAATTTAAGATTTTGAGGAAAATAATTCTTGTGACGTTTCAGGGGATATAGAGCTGCATGAACCTTTCTACATACATTTGCTACGTGTTCATTTTAGGTCAGATTCTCATTGATAGAGATTCCAAGATTAGTTACATTTTTAAGGTACGGTACAGCAATGTCCTTGATTATGATAGGATGAGGATTGATATTGCTTATTACATGTAATAATTTAGAGTTTCCTATGATTATACTTTGCGTTTTACGAGGATTTAGGAGTAAGTGGTTGTTTTTAGCATAGGCGGTAAGCCTTTCAATATCCGAATTAATATGCTGAACTGTTTCGTGTAAATTGTTTGTAGTGCTGTGTTTACATATATCTGCATATCATCAGCATATAACTGGTAGTTGCAATACTGAAGTGTGGAAGATATGCCATTAACATGCAAGACGAGCAGTAAGAGCCCTAGAACGGACCCTTGAGGGACACCGGACGATTTTACAGCCCATTGGGATCTTTGATTGTTTACCACTAGGCACTGGCGACGATTTGCAATGTACGACTTTAAAAAAATATTAAGGGCTATCGGGCCGATATGCAGAGAGCGTAGCTTGGATAATATTATGTCTATATTTACCGTGTCGAACGCACTACTAAAGTCAAGGAGTACCAGTATCGTCACCTGCCGTTTGTCCATTGCTAGTCTTATGTCATCTGTTACCCGAAAAAGTGCAGTCGTAGTACTGTGTCCCTTTCTGAAGCCAGATTGCAATGGGTAAAAAAGAGACTGTCTGGTTAAGAATTCTACGAGCTGCTCGTGTACAACTCGTTCAAGAACTTTCGAGAGAGGGGGAAGAATCGAAGTAGGCCGGTAACCCAGATGGCGCATTTGCTGTGGTACCGGTGTGCTTTAATCTTGGGGTTACTAGAACATCCTTCCATGCAGCTGAAAACGTCCCTGTGGTGAGACAGTGGTTTACACTGTGGGTAATAATTGGTAGGACCATGCCAATAATGTTTTCTATAAACCCTATTGGGATGTTATCAGCTACTTTAGCTTGTGAGCTTGTGTGACTCGAGTGTAATGCTGTAAGCTTAAACTTACTCGACTCTAGACTTAACCTTACAACGGTGTCGCGGACTTACTTATTATTATTACTTCCTTCAAGCTTAGTGTGCCGTGTAGGGATAATGGGACACTTCTTGCCGTTTCTGTCATTAGCTACACAGTTATTTAAGTGTTGCAGTTGCTTTTACATATCAACATACGGATGAAACGGCTATTACTTGAGCTCAAGTACGTGTTGTGTGTTTTCTGCAACAATAATAAGTCAGTAAGGGCGGAGCTTGCTCTGCTTCCACCATGTTATGCATTATATCGGTACTGGCTCTGGATGAGAAAGGGGAGAGTTGAGGGGGAACGAATAACTTATATGGCTAGTAGGAGGTGTGAATGTTGTTATCAATATGCGAGGGTCACTCGATATTGTAACCGTTCAGTACCATGCTAACAGACATGTCATGAGTTCCAGCAAGACGTAAGTGCCGTTTTCCGCAACATTATACGAAATATATGGTTGTAACAAGCATTTTATGCCCGGTCTGGGATACAAGCGACGCTGCGCGAGCTCGAAGTTTGAAGCTCAACTTGCGCGTACCGAGATGGGAGCGCTCACTACAGCGAAACCTTGGAACGACGCTCTCTATCGTGTAAGCGAGAAAGAAGCAGGACGCCACGCTCAACTACTGCCGATGTCACGAGGTGGAGTTAAATTTACAGGGTTCTAACTTCAGAAATGGGTATTCTCACCGATTTTCCTGTATATTATTGGATACTAACCCACAAATTTCGCACGTCAAGTAATAATAATAATTCGTTTCAAGCGTGATAAATTTACAAGAAAGGACTCAATGGACTCAGCATAATTTACAATATTTGATAATGTAAGACGATGAACTACTTAACGAGCGCATAATTAATGACGCACATTAGGCAGATGTGTGGCTATGCAAACCATCTGTTTTTAGCACTTAGCTTGACAGAGATAGGGGTGTCCCCATCTCCCACCATTTCGCGCGCTGAAATACAAGAGGAAGTTTAAGAGATTACCATAAAACCCACGATGCGATTTAAACGAAAGTAGATTAGTAAATGGAGGACGTTAACATCTATAAAATGAATATATACACGACAATTATTAGCGGAATACTTTTCCCTTCTGGGCGGAGTTTACCCTCTCCACAGATGACGAACCATATCTTCTATATAACGATACCAGGACATCCCTTAGTTAATCATGTTTTCGATATCGTATTAGACAGAGGTCTACTCCACGTCAGTCCGATATGCATTCATAGTGCAGTTACATTTCCTTGTGTGAAGTGATAGTTGTGTTGTGTGGATATATGAAATGCCAATCCCAGCATATATTGAGGGAATGCAGACAAACAACATTAGTGCAGGCTAAAATGAATATGTCTAGAAAGAAGGGTAATATTACCAAAATCGTCGCGACGTAGTGAGTTATTGACTCTAGAGAACCAGTAGTTATTGTACTGTGATTAAGGTATGTGAATTTGTAGGAGACAATTAGCCTAACAAGTGATCGTTGTCAGAATAGCCAGGAAATGCTCCATAAATGAACAGTGACGCTCACGTAGGAACAAATAGAACTAATAAATACTTCTCTCTATAACGAACGGGAATTGTGTAGCGACCTTCAGGGATAGTAACCGCTACTTGGATAGTCCATTCGTGTCTATGAGTGGATATATCAATGTCATGTTATTCGAAGACAAATATTATTTATTATTTTTAAATTAAAAAGTTAGTTTCCGTTGTTCCAATTATGTAAAATGTATATCTCCTTATCTGTACTGTTAATCAATTGTTGTTACTCACGAAGTTCGTATTTCAGCAATCTATGTTATCTCTAAAAATGACTGGTGAAGAATGGTATGTCAACCAGTAGTCTGTATTATGCGTAAAATGTATAATGTAGAATGAAACAAAAATAAATAAAAATAAAAACCCGTCCCTCTTATGCCTGCACCATCTAAGAAAGAGTAACCTTACCCAAGCCTCAAGACCATCCAGTCATCCAACACATCCTCAATACCAATAATCCTTTCCTTCCACATCTCCCTCTTCCTCCAATCCATAACAACCCCGGCCAATCCGCTGGTCAGGGAGAGGACGACACCCTCTTGGTGGCCCACCCCACCTCTCATGATGGGGAATGAAAACTTGGAAGCAAGCAAGCAAGCAACCATTACATCACATCCTTCGCCGTCCGAAGGTTATCTGCACTGTTAATACAGTCACGTAGGGCATTCCCTATTGACAAGTTAGCTGATCAGATGGACTGAAGAAAATCCGTGAGGAGTCACATCGGGACGAGCCCAGCGCCTACGAATTACACACTTTGGTGGACCGAATCTGCTAAAAGCAAACTTCCAGAACATCGCTAATTATCATGTTTCCATATTCATTTTATAGTCCGATTACCATAACTCCAACGACGACTACCACTGTCACCATCGCCAGCACCATCACCGACTTCCTTCAAGCAGCCGCAGTTGCCTACCACTCGGCTCTAATGTCCAGCCACGCTGCTCCAATTATCAAGCCGTGTATATTCCCACGACAGCAGCTCCACCATAGGATAATTCAAGACTTCAATTTCAATTCACGACCATGGCTCCACGTTCTGACCCAAAACAGGAAGAAGCTTCGCGACGCCTGGTGATGAACTCAGAACCAGCACCACCTCTAGCTACGTCATGTGATTAGCTGTTACCCATGGATGTCAACAATCAGAACAATATTTCATCTGATACCACCACCACCACCACCACCACAAACCCTACATCTACTTCCCAGCTGCCTTCTTCTCTGCATCCGGCACCAGACGACCAAATAATCACTTTCGTTTCCTTCAATATACTCCGTTGGGCATACATTATTCTCTACTTTCCCACCCCTCCTCCGACTTCCGATCACCCCACGCCATATTTGCCACCCTACTCCGTTTCAACATGCGTAGGAAGGACATCGCAGATATCAGAAGAACTACTGCCGGAATCATCATCCAGATTAACGGAGACGCTTCAGCCAATCTGCTCACAACTACAATCAGTTCTCAAAACCTAGGATCAAACACCCCACTTCAATCCCTCCCAGTAACGGTTATTAAAGCTCCGCATACCCCTCCACGCTACAGACTTCCCAGCTGCGTAATACTGACGACATCCTCTCCGAACTCAATGCAAAAGGGATCCCTGCAAAAAAATAAAAAAATAAAAAAAATAATGTCCCGGGTTAAGAATTTAACAGGTCCCATATACATGGTCCAGATTCTTCTGTCAACACCCGAATACAAGGGTCGAGTGTTGGCCAGTAGGGTCTTCATTTACAGACACCATCGCAAAGTAAAGCCATCTTGAGTACCGCTGCCGCAATCTATCAGGTGTCAGCGATGCCTTGTATACAAGTATAAGAACCATCTCACCATTAAGTGCACAGCAAAAATTCCGGTGTATGGACATCGCAGTCAGCATCATTCTACGTACAGATTCCCCAACAATCTTCATCTCGCCCCCCCCCCTTTGCACCACTTGTAGTGGTAATCATCCAGCATACTCACACCGATGCAGACGCCGCCCTGCATCTCCCCAAAACCACCCTGAGCTCATACCCCTATTCGAACCATAGAAATGCCCACATTAAGCACCCGTTCCCATTTCTCACCACCCACGGTTGAAGACCTCATCCGCTTCTTAACTATTTCCCTACTCAATAACCATCCATACAACAGATCATTCGTTCTCAACCATTTGCAAGCTGCGGCAAACCAAACATTTAATCTTCATTTCTTAACAACCCACTCAGGCTAAAACTCGCATTTCCATTTCAACCCTCTCGAAACTCTGGTCTTAATTCACTTGCAATTCAAAAGCCTCAGTATCGCCCCTCGAGATATGCTATCAGTAAATTTGTCACAGTGTCAGAAGAACAAATCTATTCCATAATTTTAATTCTACTGTGTACTCCTAAGCGTAGGATACAATTGAAGAACTACCAGCATGTTTGTTAGATCAGTGGAATAGAAGTAAAATAAAACAAAATAAAATAATGTTCCTTGTTACAACTGCATGTACAAAAACGCACTTCCTTACTCTAAAACATTAAAAATAAAGTTGTAAACCATTAGCCAAGAGGCCAAACCTCCTACTAACTCCTCCTAAATCGTATCCTTTTACCCATCTCCTTCCTGCATCGCATCTCCCAAACCTGTCCGCATCTCTTGGCCAGAGAGAGGGCGTAACCTTCTAGGTGGCCCGCCCCACCCCCTCAGGGTGGGGGAATGAAAACATTCGTGCGTATGTATAAGTTTATCCAGGAGTGGTGGCCATGGCTCTACGGTGGCTCTACGCCTTTACATTAGGAGACGGGACACGGCTGACCCCAACCGTTGGCTGTCCTGAGAATGGTTTTGCGTGGTTTTCCCTTCTCCTGCAGTAAGGTGAATGCCGGGACAGTTACTAGTATAGGCCATGGCCGTCAAACCCCTCACTTTATCCCAGCATCTCCTTCACCGTAACAAATCTCCCGGTCTGAGAGACGGCGTCACCGTCTAAGAGGTCCTCCTCCGTCGTCAGGGGAGGAATGAAAACATTTTAGAAGCAGTATTAGTTTATCTGTTGTATGTATGATGGAACAGTCTGTTCTAGGATATATCGGGTTATAGTTAAGAAGATAATCGTAAATTTCGACTTTTGCTGGATTGTGAGAAAAAATTTAAACTGAATATAATACAACTTTGAATGCAAAGATCAGGAATAAAGTACGTTATAAATAATTTTATTCGTACTAACTGACACAGTAGTTTAGGGGAAAGTAAAAAAATCATTCTGTTATAACTGCGTCAGTAGCGGTTCTATCGTAAAGTACTACATAACTTAAGTTGTAGAAAGTAACATTTCTGATCATTTTTATTGTTTTAATATGCTTTTCTGTAAAAACTATACCCCTGCTCATTAGCCCTTACTTATTACCGACTGGTCATAATCCACTGCTCATTAGCTTTTGCTCATGATACCCTGCTCATTAGCGACTGCTCATTAGCTTATGCTCATTACCAACTGCTCATTACCGTCTGCTCATTAGATCTAGCTGATTAGTAGTTGCTCACTAACCTCTGTTCTTTAGCGTCTGATCATCAGTCACTGATCATTAACAGCTACTCATTTGCACATGACGTTATAAATAGAGAGAGGTAGCTGGCTGTAAAAAGCTCAGTTTCGTTTATCAAATTAAATACGGAAGTGCAGACTAGTTATGCTTTTACCGAGCTCGATAGCTGCAGTCACTTAAGTGCGGCCAGTATCCAGTATTCGAGAGATAGTAGGTTCGAACCCCACTGTCGGCAGCCATGAAAATGGTTTTCCGTGGTTTCCCATTTTCACACCAGGCTGTACCTTAATTAAGGCCACTGCCACTTCCTTCCCACTCCTAGCCCTTTCCTATCCCATCGTCGCCATAAGACCTATCTGTGTCGGTGCGACGTAAAGCAACTAGCAAAAAAATGTTATGCTTTATTGTTTGACCACTTGTACTATCTCTCTAACTATCCAGCCAGAGAGTAGGCGAAACCTACAAACTTCTTTACATTTATTACTTCGACCTGTGTGGGTGAAGTGAACACTGCTGGTCTCTCTGCCTCTCTGGCCTTCCCACTAGAGATCGGCTAATTTTTTGGTCGGATCGGGAGGTGACCCATGGGGAAAAGAACCTTTTTCCTGCAAGAATACCTCGGTCATTAGCCTAGCCGATAAGGCTCCTCCATAAGTAGCCTGTGTGAGGTTAGGTTAGCGCTAGCGCGGACAAGATTTGGTTACGACGTTATGATGACGTCCTAATCCTTCCTTCGGGGCATCTAACCGCTACTGACGTCATACTGACGTCCTAACCTCACCTAGGATTCAGTGACCTTACCAGAATCAGAAAAATGCTGATTCAGAAAAAAGTTGTTTTTCTCGCCAAAACAGTTGGAAATGTTGATTCAGCTCCCGCTGTTCTAGAACATAATTTGCCTACAACACTAAGTTCAATTAAAGCTCTTAGGATAGCTACGGATATGTAGGACTGAAATGGATTGTGGCGGAAGCACTGTTAAAACTATTTGAAAAGGAAACATACCGTATTTCTGTGCATCTGCATCATCCGAAGAAAACGATGAACATTCGTTGGTAAAATGAGAAGGGTAGTGTAGCCGCAATCAAGAAGCTTAACATATTCAGAATACGGAATGATACGGATAAGAACATGAAATCAAAAGGATGAGATGCTGCTAAATGAATTAATGTATTTGAAGATAAATTACTCTGTCCTATTTACCGACCATTTAAGCAATTTTCCTTCGAAATCATGAGAGGGTGCATTTACGTAGACCGAATAGTTCACAAAATTTCGTAACTCCAATAACGAAAGTTTTATTATCTATAGCATTTATCGGCGTTAATGGTGAAATATTACTGTAGGTAATCTCTCTGTGTGGATTTTCCCAACAGAACCATGTTTCTAATAGGACATGAACGCATTAAAAGCCTTTTTCATTATTCGAGTTGCTACGAATAGGTTCCAAGATCTCAGAAAGAAGAACAAGCAGACTTCACTTAAACAAGGCACTTACCTCCTTTTCACTCATTATAACTCCCACAACACAGTTGAAATTCAGATTTTAAACCTGATCGTTACAATATTTTAGATCGACATCCGAAATATAATTTCATGGCAAGTATATAGTGCGGATTTATCAATCACTGCATAACCGCACATAAAAACTTTCAGAGCAATCCTTTATTTATTAAAACGGATGATTAGTAACGTTTCAGGTATTGTTGTGGGCTGAAGTTATTATAGAGGCGCGTATAGTTCTAAAAAGAAAAAGAAAACCTGGAGGTCTTGCTGGATCGTTATAAAGCGCATGTTCCTTTGAAATTACTTGAGCAGATATATAAAAGTAGGCTAATTTCTGTAATTTTAATATATAGAACCAGGAAATACACTAATAAAAATGCAGAATCCCTTGACGAGCTGCACTCTCATGCAACGTAGCAGATATTGCTAAATAACTTGCGCATATTGCGAGGGTAGCTGAATTTACGAACACAATTGCTAACCGAGTGCGTGTCCTAAATTCCCAAAATGTATACTCCATGTAAATAAGGCATTTTGTCGTAATATATGTAGCAGTGCTCCTCTGTGAAACATGTTAGGCTATATCCTGTCTCTGCTGGATACACATGTCTTAATTTTGTGTCCTTAAATGGGCTATTGATTTATACATGGCTTTATTTACTTCCATTCCCAGACGCATGGATTTACTGCACATTCACATAGAAAGAGCATGACTTTTATGACATCTAAGTATAATTATAGTCCAATTATTAAGGTCGCGAATTTTGTGAAAATACCGATGTTGTCGACAAAATATTACTTTTGGTTTTTTGTAGAATTTATGTTTTCGTAGTCATAATAACGGAAGTAATTAGGAAATAATATATCTGATGATTATTTCCCTTCTATCGTCACTGGTTTATAGATAAGGCGTGGTTCGACTCCCGTCTAGTGCATCTGCGAGTTATGAAATATACTGTCATGTCCCAGTGGTTCGATGTCCAAGTAAAACTGATGTCCCGTGGTTATCAATATAATCAACTGTCACGGAAAACTACACGCTCGTTTTCATATTTCTGAGAGTGCTGTAAATTTCTGAACTAGTTGTCAGCTCCTAGTAAATAATCTAATCCAGCCGTAAGTTATTGATTACTAGGAAATCATACTAAAACAATAATTTCCTTGTTGATGAAATACTATTTCGAAATGCAATTACTTCCAGCGCTGTTCTTCCGTTGACATTTTCTTCTCTGGCCAACATTAAGATTAACATTAACACTGATACCTGTGTTTAGCATATTACCTGCTTACTACAAACAGTCCCTGAATACTGCATCCAAGTTTGAACTTTTTAAAAGTTATTCCGTTTCCTGGTGTTAGGAAGTGATTCCAAACTGAAACACAATAGACACTGGTGTAGGTTTGGCTACTGAGTGTATGATTCGAAGCAGTCTACCAATTAATTCACGTGTCCGAGTGATTTACAAGTACGGCTAGCTCACGGCATACGATTCAGCTGACTCGCCGCGGACAGTGTTGAGTGGCGCACTCACGGATCAGTGAGACACAACACACACATGCTTCATTATCGACACACTGGAGACTGGCGAGGAGCCGAACTTCCTCTGCAGGGAGACATACAAAGCCATGGCACACTGAAATAATCGTTTTCAATCATGGATCAGTGAGACACATCACACACACACACGGTTCAATACACCAGCCTGCGAAAAAAGTCTCACCGGCGAAAGGTTGAAGAGGTGATTTACCCATATTTAGGTGTGCTGATTTCAAATATGTAAACTGTTTTTGCCTCTGACGTACATTTTTTTGCTATTTGAAATCCAAATTTGACATATTGTTGTAATTTCGATAGAAAACACCATAATATAGAATATATGTAATTGTAATGGGACATGATCAAATTGCAACGAATATACAAAGGTAATATGTTCGTTGCTAGAATGTATGAATCTCACTACCAGAGCACTATTGTTTGCTGCACTTTGATGTGAATGAACGCTGTGTTGGTTTGCGTTTGTGTTTGTCAGTAGTGTTATCTCGCACTAGACATCAACAGCAATCTGACATCATGGAGAAGTCCCATCGCCACTAATACCTTCGTTCCATTTATTTTAGAACCTCGTGGAACCGCTTACCATGTTCCTCGCTGAATGCTCCTAAATTTGCAGGAAAGTAATCCACATGACTGTGCAGGAAATGTAACTTTAAGCTTATGCGGCAACCCAATTTCTGGAAGTTGTACAGCATGGTTTCCGCAATCTGTTGGTAGTTGACATATTTAACATTACCCAGGAATTCGCTACAAATATTCTTATATGATTCCCATGCCTGAAGCTGTGTTTCGTTTATCGTCGTACTGAATGTCGGATCCTTCACAAGCTTCCGAATTTGGGGGCCGTCAAGAAATACCTTCCTTAATTTTGGTTAACGACAGTTCTGGAAATTTCTGACGGAGGTACCGAAAGCAGGGACTGCCTCTATCCAAACTCTTCACGTACTACTGTATAATTCCAAATATAATATATAAAGGGGGCATCAACACAATTTGAGGATCAATTAAACGAACCCTCTCCCAAGAGTCCCACTCACACAGGAAACAGGGGAACTTTGTATATCCTCCTTGCTGCCCTAATATAATACCGCATACTTTTAAATCACAGCACAGTAACCATCTGTATTCATTGTAGTTCAGTTTCTGCAACACCATAGATAAATTGTGATAGTTTTCACGAAGAGATATTGAATGGGCGACTGGCATTGAAGCATGTTTATTTCCATTGTGCAAAAGAACAACTTTGAGATTTCTTTTACTGGTATCAATAAATAGACGCCAGTCATTTGCTTGGTAAATAGTT
The DNA here is from genome assembly GCF_040414725.1 of Anabrus simplex. Lineage (NCBI taxonomy): Eukaryota > Metazoa > Arthropoda > Insecta > Orthoptera > Tettigoniidae > Anabrus > Anabrus simplex. The sequence goes on from NC_090266.1 coordinate 563,790,580, forward strand.
GCAAGACAGCGAATCAAGCCAGGGATGTCACAGCAAAATACAAGTTCGTCTTCGTGAATAAAAAAATCTGCCTGAATTCTTCCTCCCGATTTCTGTAACAATATGAATTTGTCCCAGGAAGTAATAAATGTCTCTCTTTTAATCCTGACCCTAAAAAATCACTCTTTTCTTCAGTGAGGCCTAGGTCAGGCACGAAATCATTTAAGTCACACTGATTATAAAGACATGTAGTTTTATCCTTAACATCCAGTACAACGGTATCATCACCACCGTCCTCCGCACTTGACGATGACGAAGACACGCTCTCTGGTAACTGCACTGGTGGTTTTGGGTCACGAATATCGGGTCCATGTGGTACGGGGGTTATATCAGATGGAATTCAGGGATACACAATGTGCTTTTTGTTTTTCGTACTGAACCCGGACACTTTGCGTACACACAAATAAAATTCGTCAAAATGATTTCTTTGTTACCGCCAAGCCATTGGGATTCCAAATAGCATTGACGGCAACAACCCATTGTACCATTGACGCAGGTTTTCTACAGACGTATTACACATAACATAGAGTGCGAAATTCTTGTCCTGATCACCCAACTCCATGTTAAAATATACCAAGTACAGGCTTTTCATAAATGGTGTAATATTTCGCTTCTGGCCTTTAATTGTATACTGGCCACATATATAACAGAAAGAGTTGGGATTTTTCACACATGTTCTCCTCCGAACATCACTGCCAGTTGCCATTTCAACAGATACTAACTCACTTATTCACTCAATCGTCTTCAAGTGCACGTTGTAGCTTGTAGGCGAAGGCGTGAAACACGTTCTCAGATTCTCCTCTCGGACTACGGAGGGACGCGATCTTGGCGTTTTGACCTTGTCTGAGATTGCGCATGCGCGAACTGCAACTGTTCTATTTGCTCTTCCGGTGTTCCTGTATGATTACCTACTCTCCCTCCAAAACAGAAAGCATACACTCCGATATGTCCATGCCTGCATACCGTACAACCAATTCAAACCTCATTTACATCAACGATACTCCATTAGCATAAACATGAAAAGGATTTGTGACAAATATGTACGTGATACGAAACAACTGGTACTATTTATTACATAAGGAAACTAAATGTAACGCATATCACATAAAATTACTGTTGCTGGAAAATCTTCGCAGGCCGGTATTATCGGCACACTGGACATTGGCGGGAAGCGGAACTTCCGCTGCAGCGAGACATAGAGAGCCATGGCACATTGAAAGTTCGCAATCGCGGATCAGTGAGACAAAATACACCACACGGCTCATTGTCGGTACACTGGACACTGGCGGGGAGCCGAACTTCCACTGCAGTGAGACATAGAGTGCCATGGCACACTGAAAGAATCTTTCGCTATAGCGGACATCCGCACTCAGCCCATTTGAAAATAATACCAACTTGCATTGCTTGTCCTCTACTTACAGGGAGGTTTAAATAATAGATGGATGTATTTGCAGTGTTAAGATGGTAGTCAAATCATGATTCCAAAGTACCTACCTAGTAAGTATGTAGGGTATTAGTTTATTCTGTTTATTAGTTTAATGAATCAGTATTATAACATAGTTGACATTCTACAATTAATTCAACTCAGCACTCGAGCCTACCCTATGACTATGAGTCATGCTCATGACCACTCGAAATTCTGTTTTATATTAGGAAGAACCGGTCAGTATTCTCTCAATTCGTATGTACTTTCTGATAACTGTGAAACATCACAAGTCTGTGTGGAATATTTGAGTTGTGCCGATTATTATTATTATTATTATTATTATTATTATTATTATTATTATTATTATTATTAAGTACGTAAGCTTTGTACTGTAATATAATACGTACTTATCGCACTGCACAAGTGCCTATTTTTCCCGCAATTCATTTTTAACTTATTTGTTTTGTATTTTATACTTACGCTGAATACAGTGAAAGGTTCAAGTTCTTTGACACAATTTAAGAAAAGACTAGACAAGCTGTTGATAGGGAATTTGCCACCAGGGCGACAGCCCTAAATACAGGTCATTGTTGACTGTGTGTACGTGTATGTTGTCATCTAATTCTATATACTTAATTAATGTAGTTGTCACTGTGTGTGAAAGGCTTTGAAACATCAAAATTTGTGTGAAGAGGTAGCTGCAGGAGAAACATCAATCTGAAAGGTAGATGCCGCATTGAATGAAGACCAGATGGCAGCAGCAAGCATTGAATTCCTGCTGCTGTCTTGTCAGTACACAGTGATATAATAAGTAATAATAATAATATAAGAAGTAATAAGTAATATTAAAGTCTTTGCACACTACACGGATGCAATAGGAACGCTGTGCCGTGAATCGGAATACTGTATCGATTCAGTTACGTGAACTGAATCAAATGAATCGATTCAGTAAAATGATTCCAACAACGCATCACTACATTTTTGTCCGACTGTAGGTTCTCCCATATTACTGAAGATGAATTGCTTAACCAGTGCGCGCACAAGTAATAAAATAAACCTTCAATTTCGAGTCTGAATATATTTTTTTCACCTTCAGTTTTACGCAAGATTTTATGTGAGGCTCCCAATTCGTGTCATGGGTTAAATTAATATCATATGACTTCCTATCGAAATTCATTTTTAATACATTGACTTTACGTCGCACTGACACAGATGGGTCGTATGGCGACAAAGGTGAGTAATCCACAATTCCATTTTAGTCATCTACATCATTTTCAGTCAAACAAAGAACATGCAATCCTATGATTTTATCAATATGTTTCTGAGATTCCTTACGTATTCGGCTGAATATTGGAACCTAAGGCCTGGTAATATTTTCGTTCCTTTCTATTGATCTAATAGCTACAAGGCCTGAAACGCTCATCAATTACGTTGGTGTTATTTTTCTAGTTTGATCTAAATTTTTAAATACCTCCAGCATGGGGTACTAATTTCGTTAAGAAATTCAGATATCCCTTCTTTGTAAGGAGGTCCCTATATTCGTTAAACTATTAACAATAATTTCTGATGATATACCCCAATATGCCGATTGCTGCACTGTGTGAAGTTTACAAACGTTTTGGGTTATGAACGAGTGCTATGAATGCTTTGCGAACACATTGCTTTTCTCTACTGTAAATTAAAAAGGAGCGAAAAGCTAACACCAAATAAGTGTGAGTGAGCGAACGTGTTGCTCTAATAAGTTCAACTTCCTTATTTCGGTACATGCGTAGTGTAGCTCAGATATGTAATCATCCATTGATTTGCTGGTCGATAGAAGAACTGCGGGAATAAATGAATCACCTCGTTGACTTTAAAGAGGGTAAAATCGGTTAGTGGGACCTAAAACTTTATTATACGAATGTGAAAAATCTTCAAGTAGTGATTGTATAGTGCTAACTGCCATCGGTTTTTCATGCAAAGGTAATTAGGTGTGTATATTACTCTATGTTATATGTGTAAATTCACTCAATGTTTGGCTGCAATACATTACGTTTCTTGGATTATCTACTAATATGTGTTTGTTTTAATACATAATTGTCGCCGAAAGATATTGAACATCGTAGATTAAACAAAACGATGAAGTGAAATGTTTAGCAACAATGTTACTGTTCATCAGGGATTTTGGTCGCTGATTACCAAAGTCTCGGCGCTGTGAATGATGATAAAGGAACAGATGTTACATATACCGCTTTCATTAACGTGCGGTGCTATCGTGACTCGATATGCAAATCCTTATAGTATATATAGCCAATGTATTGTAATTAATAACTGACTATGGAGCTAGTTAGCAAATAGATTGAGTGATGGATTACAGTGCAACTAGAGCACGGATCATATTACCATACCTCGGCTCGTAAGAGCCTTTCGAGAAGACCGTAAGAACAATTAACACCTTATCGTGAAGAGATAACGAGACTTCACTGCTACTAACACTATAGTAGTATTGTATCTAGAAGTTCTGCTCTTCGTTACTGATACAAAATCATTATGGGATAGTAATACACATCCCCAGCCGTTATGTAAAGTATAATCTACTCATTGGTCTACCACCAAATTCATGTTTAAGTTATTCTGCACTATCCTTGCAATTATCGATCTAAAAAAGTACCTCAGTTAACCAGACCATGAGAAATGAATGATTTAAGAGTGAATTTTTTTTTGATTTACGTCGCACCGACACAGATATGTCTTATGGCGACGATGGGATAGGTAAGGCCTAGGAATGGGAAGGAAGCGGCCGTGGCCTTAATTAAGGTACAGAACCAGCATTTGCCTGGTGTGAAAATGGGAAACCACGGAAAACCATATTCAGGGCTGCCGACAGTGGGGTTCGAACCCACTATCTCCCGATTACTGGATACTGGCCGCACTTAAGCGACTGCAGCTATCGAGCTCGGTAGAGTGAATATTAGATCAAACTATTCGACCAGGGAAGAAAGTTGAGAAGACGTAAGTTGAAACTTCACTACAAGTCCTTGGCATATATAATTAAATCTACTAATGTAGTTGCTTCAGTCTTAGAAGATCATTATTCCCGATGGTACTGTCTCATACCGAAGTAGGTCCCAGTGAAAAATACTTGAAACCTTATTCAATTCTGTTTGATCACTGCAGCAGGCTTCGCATATACAATCCTACCACGATGAAACACACTCACTCGTGAGGTATAAAGCTGTTTGTTAGAAGCATTGTGAATTGGACAGTTGTGCTATCTCCTCTCTCCTCACGGTGAGGAGAATGCCTCCTTTTTATGGAATGTGTTGACTAAGAGTGCATGCTTACTCCTACATGATGTCTCGCTGCGGGCGATTTGAAATGTGGGTAGCTGGCTACTTGTGCAGGCTCAACCTCACAGGCTTGGATTCGACTCCAGGCTTAACCTTACAGGGACGCCAACCTTACAGATCCAAGTTCGATGCCCAAGACTGCAAGATTGACCTATCAGACCCAACGTTCGGCGCTAAGGCTAACCTTATAAGAGTGTAAGCCTAACCATACAGGCTCGGATTCGATTCCAGGCTTGACCTTACGGGGGCTTTGACTTTACAGATCCAAGTTCGATGTCCAAGAGTGCAAGCATAACCTCACACATCCATGTTCGACACGTAGACAAACTGCGTAAGAGTGCAAGCTTAATCTTACAGGCTTGGATTCGACCCCAAGCGTAACATCACCGAGTTACTGACCTCTATTTATGAACTGTTGTTCTCTTCTAACTTTATACTTTCAACCATGTCTGACCCTTCACTTCCTTCCCCGCCCTCTCTTAATCACCTGTTGTTCTCTTCTAAAGATAATGTCTGATTCTTCACTTTCTTGTCTGAAATATATTGATCAACTGTTGTTCTCTTCCAAACCTAAACCTGCTACCTTGTCTGACACTTTACTGCTACGTCTCACCTTTATGGGTCAATTATTGTTCTGTTTCAAACCTAATCTTACGACTTTAAGATTTCAACCTTGTTCATGAATTACTCTTGGCGTGTAGCTTATGACTGTATTCTCCCGAGCAATGTATGAATAATCACCTTCTCGTCTGACCTCTGTTGATCAACTGTTGTTCTCTTCTAACCTTGAAACTTTAAGAAGGAATCCTTGTTCTTCAAATACTTTTTTGAAATGTGGTTAGTGACTACAGTCTCCTGAGCTATGTCTGACTATTGTCCACTTTCTTGTCTGACCTCTATTGACCCACTGTGGTTCTCTAGCCCTACCTTTGCAGCCGTGTCTGACTTTTTACTTCCACGTCTGTCCTACATTGATGAACTGTAGTTCTTTTCTAATCCGTACTGTGCAACTCTAACAAGACAACTTTGTTCTTGAAATTTATTGTGTATTTGACGACTACAGTCTCCCGAAATGTGCCTGTCCCTTTATCTTCATGTCTGACCTCTATTGATCAACCGTTGTGCTCTTCTGAAATTAACCTGGCGCTTTACCTCCACGTTTGATTTCTATTGTTATTTTAATCTCAACTTGAGAGTGTGGATTAGCGACTACAGTCCCCGAATCACGTCTTACCCTTCACTCTCTTGTCCTGCTTTTATTGATCAAGTGTTGTTCTTTTGTGACCCTGAACTTGCAACCGTATCTGAACTTTTAATTCCACGTCTGACTTCTGTAGTTACTTTATTCTCAACTTGAGAGTGTGGGTTGGTGACTACCACCCCTCGAGCTGTACCTGACTCTTCACTTTCTTGTCTGACCTATGTTGATCAACTGTTGTTCTCTTCTGATCGTAACTTTTCAATCGTGTCTACTTTTTATTTTCTCGTCTGACCTCTATTGATCAACTGTAATTATCTTCCAACTCTAACCTAGTTTAGCTGTGTTCGATAGTCAACGCCAGCAGATAGTGCTTTGGACATGTTATGGTAGAACCTAAGAAGATTATTAAGCAGTCATTGTACCTATCTTGTTTTTGTAACTACATGTTTGACATGTCGGAAACGCACCTAGTTTTGTTATATCTGGTAGGCATTTAGTGTCGAACAGATCAAACCATCTTTTATCTTAGCATCGCTTTACTTTAATATTTTTTTTTTCGACTGAAGGACTTTCAGCCCGACAGCGTAGACTATCAACTACACTGTAGCAGTTAAAAGAATCAGTTGCACTCTGACTGCGATAACATCCTTATCACATTCAGTATCAACCACGAGAAATCTTCTGCTGTGTTAGGTATGAAAAAATATGCAGTGCATTATACACATACGTTTACTTTATGAGGAAATTTGTTTATGAGTTAGGAAGAGAATTAGCTTTTTTGTAGGGATTCAGCACGGTGGAGCAGTTAGCAGAAGTGTACACATTAACAGTAAAACATTTATAATGTTTAAGTGTAATCCGTTTTCTAAAGGCATTTCAAAGAGAGAAAATACAGTCAGACAGAAAGGTGCTGAACACAGTCTCATTATGTTCACATGCGAGCAGTGTGAGGCTACGTTCGGAAGACAGGATATCCGCTCACGGCATATTAAACAAAAATAAACTAGCGTAACACCTGCCTTATGTGAAGACAGTGGGGAGTATTTCGCTAGTGTAGAACAGTACTCGTTACACATAATTGCAGTATCTCTGCAGGCCCCGGCATTAACTTGCGGCTGTAGTCCTGAAGCTATGGGAAGAAAGCTTGTAAATACTGACGTAGATGAAGAAAACCGTATTAAGGAATACCTAGAAAATGATGTATAACGTAATTAAGAATTTCAAACCATACAAATTGAACACTGTAACACTAATGTACAATCTTCAAATTTTCAAGGACAACCAAGAAGTTATGCGCGTAAGAACATTAAAGTAATTGGATATGCTTTTGGAAGAAGAAGGATTATCAGTTGTAGAATTCATGCTACTGAGAAGTTCCAAAGCACTTGAAACCTCCTTAAAAAAAGCAAAGTCACCTCCGTACAGGCCATGAAGGCCCTTGGAGGAGTGGAAGGTAAAGGCTCCACCATTGTTAACCTCGGCACGTGATGGGGTAGAGTGGTTAGCTCCACGCCCGCCTTTGCCCCCAGGAATTAACCTGGTACTCATTTTTGTGTAGGCTGAGTGAACCTCAGGGCCATATGCGCCTCCGGAAGTGGAAATCTCGTTTCTTAAATTTTACGACTTCCTGACGGGGATTCGAACCCACGTCCTTCCGGCCGAGCCGAGCAGGCCTTTACCGCCTCGGTCAGGCAGCCCCTATTCTCAATTTTCATCCTTATTAAATTTCGTTTCCCACACTCCTCGCATAATATCACATAGTTTTGCTGTTTTCCCTTGTTTCCTCCATTATATGTAACTGACAAATTTTTCTGTTATTTGTTGTCACATAGACCAAGTTTAAACTGACATAAATAACGTTACACTTTGTGACAAAATTCACCGATCTACATTACTGAACATTACATACAGCGCTTCCACCCGATTGAAAATGTGTACCCACGGATTCCTTTTGCACCAATTACATCAAAATTCCAACTGGAATGTTTACGTCAAGTAAACGCCTTAACTTGACTTCACAAAACATAGACACTAAATACACGAAAATGACGATCTACTTTGGACGTGATATCACTTCGAATCCCTCATTAATAACTTTTTACAACATTACACGGCGTTCGCAATACTTTAAAAATTTATCTAAGCAGAAATTAAACAAATGACCATTCGTCATATATCTGACATTCACCAAATTATATGGGTGACCAACTGCGTCATGAATACCCATTTCAGATACGTATGTTTGACATCATAAAACAAGATGTAGTAGGCGGTAAGATGGCAATTCACCTACCTTATTTTACGTCAGCGTTCATCTTTGGGCTCACCTGCGACCCTGTCATTTATTTAGCCATTTTTACATTTCTGGCTGTACATAGAATTTTTCTTCCTTTTTCCTGGAAATAAAGCATAAGAATAGAAATGCCCTTCACTTGTCGTTTTTATTGATCGCACTCGACTGATTGCATTTATTACCCGCGCACGAATTACTTTCTTAGCCACACAAAAATTTATAAATATTTCTTCGGTATCTTGACCGTCCTTTTTATACAATTACTTCCGCGCAAAGAAAAACTATCTCCACATGGAGTCAAGACCCCAGCCACATCGGCAAAAATCTGTTGGTTGGACTTAGTCTACTTCTTGTCGATCGATTTACAGAACAGTTCAACCCTCTGTCTCCAGCCTCAACGATACAAATGCAGGGGTTTCAACATGGCATCCCTTCTTATTTATAGACAGTGCCCCCTCTCTCCAGGCATTTTCCCTTTGCCGCCAAGAACATTTGCGTAACTTCTTCGACCTAAATGAACTGTATTTAAAAGAGTTTTTGATGTAACCACATACTTGCTACGTTGCTAACGGTATTGTTCCTGAACCTTTAAAATTTATTCTTATTAAATTAACTGGTTAAATGACCTCATTTGATAGGCAATATTAGTTGTCGACTTGGCGTGGATAAACTATACACGCGCGTCCATCTGAAATAATCTCCAGAATTGCCTTAGCAGTCTCAAATCCGTCCTACTAAAGACCAAGTGTCTTATAGATAAATACAGGAACCTCATTATACTGCGTTTACCACTAATTCTTTCATTTAAATATATTTATTCAATATAAACTTTCTTGTGAATTCTTCCACATTCGACACGTGCGGATGACGTCACGTATCAGCGCGTGGGAATGAAGGTAGCCACCTCCTTGCCATGTGTCACTTCCTTGATATCAAGAAATGTTCAAGCTCCTCATCACAATTGATATGGGGCCTCATATAGTAACTTTCATACTTAAAATTCTTAGGGCGCAAGGATCATGTGTTCAATATAAAACAAAACTTAGACAGGTTTGATAGTTCTAACTGTGCTCAAAATAATGCTTATAATCTGCCGCCAAGTAAGAAAAATTATAGAAATTACATACGTGACAATCCACACATTTCATGTAAGCAAATGGCTGTTAGATAAATACATACATAAATACATAAATACATCAGCTGAATACTCATCTTATTTATAAAGTAGATCATAACAATGACAATTGTAAATTGTTTGTCATTCCAAATTCTCCCGACACTTCACACAAGTCGGTTGATCATAGTGAGTACGTTTTAAATAGATAGGATATGTTGTGTGTTTAAATGATCTATGTAAATATTAAGGTAGGGCTATGTACATTTTAGAAGACGTTAATTTTAAGCCGTATTAATAGTTATTACTTTGCGGAAGTCTGTTTAGCTTCGTGTGTCCTGCATACTTTTTTGTAAGTATATTTTATACGTTGTATATTGTACAAGTGTTCAGTATCAATATTAAGCTAGTAAGTATGAAATCGGGTGAACTTTGTCTGTAAGTTTTAATGTTTTTGTTCGCCGATGGCAGTTAATTTTTTGCTAACAATTTATCGTACTTTCTGCAAGTACGGTACTTTCGTTTTAGAATCTTCTACAGCTACACTGGTAATCTTCCATATAACAAGGAATATGCCAAACAATTGCAAGGATAGCGGGGGTCATTCAATCCCGCAGCGTATACTAAGATGACTAGGCCGATGACCTTCGATGTTATGTCCCTTAAAACACCAAGCAAATAAGATGACTGATGTGTTACTTACTTCTAAAGCAGTTTAACTTTTGATTCCTGATTGAGAGATACTTGTGTACTGTTGATGTGAAATGCGGATTAACTGCGGATTAAATGAACGCATAATGCACTGTGGAGGCTCTCCTGGATGATATAGATTGACCCATGCATCACGGAGTCCATAATATCGATAGCTAATTCATTACCCTCTATGGATTCTATCACTGCCGGAGGAACCAAGGCGAGGAAAATCATTCAGTGGATTGACGGCGATAGACACCAATAAAAGTGTAAACAGAAATCTAAATAATTCTCTTTCAATCTCAGATAATATGACGTTTTCATTTACCCACATCCTCCTTTAAGTCTTTAATACTTTTTGTTGTATTGAAGATATACGCTCGGAGTTCTTAGTTTCTAGTCCTCTTTTCTCAAACTAGAAAGAAATATAACTAATTGAATGACACTGTAACCGCGATAGTTAAATTATTCACTCCTCTAAACACAGGAGAGAACGGAAAGCATTTTCTTCCCAACTTGATTTCCTAGAAACTTCCAATTCCGTGCTTCCTTTCATCAGCGCAAGTGGAATATGATTTCCGCGTCGTTACACATAAATGGCTCTCCCTCTTAAACTTCGCATCCGTGATGATTTTTCACCGAATGCTTCGCACCGCATTCAGAAGTGAAAGCGAATACCATGCGACAGTGTACGTGATTGATGACTGATAATATGTTTCACAGGCTGACCACGTAAGAAGAGTATTTCTGTATAACCTGGTGAAATGTATCAACCATAAGATGCATTGATTATAATTTGTAACACACTCAGGACTACACATTGGACAGAGACCATACAATTGGTAATACTATATAAGGAAGAATAACAGGCTACGTTACGCATTTGGCGGTCGTCTCCGATGCCCAAGTTTGTTGTATCGAATCGCAGAAAAGCCAATTTCCACTTAAAAGTAATTAAGTGTGCGGTATCCTCGGCAATGAATTTAATGACTATATTATGGCGTTCCTTATCATGAATAGCACAGTCGTGGAAGGGACGTCAAAGAAATTAAATTATAATTCACATATGATTGTGGGAAAGACTGAGTTGCTAACCTAAATTTTAATCATTCGGCCAAAAATATGTGGCTCTACTCAGAAATTCCATTTCAGTGAGATAGTTGGATATAAAGATAAATTTGCAGCACATTTCGACGAAATATGGTAACATTGTGGAATATGTTAGGAACAGTTAAGTTATTTATTAGCAACATTAGATTGACTCCATAAAACAAAGGTTTTATCTTAAATGTAAGTTTTCGGAAACGACGAAGATTGTAAAATACCGTATTTAAAGTTCATTGTCAAGTGTCATGTAATGGAAGCAGTGAGGGGAGAAAGTAATAGCTCAAATATAAAAGTGTTATTTTTGTTGCTGATCTGCTTTTAAATGTATTAAATTTTGAAATGTCAGATATCAAACTATGTTGCTGGTTGAGAAGAAGGAAAATGTATGGTATCTGTGTCAATATTTCAAATATTAACGGTACGTTAAAACATAGAGTATGGCACAGAGAGGGGAACTAAATAAGAAAGGAAATATAATTTTATAGAATAGGGTCCCTCTTTCCGGCAGGTGATATATAGTGCTAAGGACAAGCAATGTAATCACTATAAGGAGTTGCTTCTCTAGTTGCGTGTACGGTGTATTTCTAGAATATACCGAGCTCGATAGCTGCAGTCGCTTAATTGCGGCCAGTATCCAGTAATCGGGAGATAGTGGGTTCGAGCCCCACTGTCGGCAGCCCTGAAGATGGTTTTCCGTGGTTTCCCATTTTCACACCAGGCAAATGCCGGGGCTGTACCTTAATTAAGGCCACGGCCGCTTCCTTCCAATTCCCAGGCCTTTCCTATCCGATCGTCGCCGTAAGACATATCTGTGTCGGTGCGACGTAAAGCAAATTGAAAAGAAAGAAAAGAATATTTCTAGAATACATTGAGTATAGACGCTTATCTTTTCTTCATTCCATACAAATACTTCTACAAGGAAGTGAAAGCATACTGAATTCACGTGTCTGATTCAGTAACAAGGATTAAAGACAAAAAGTGACACAAAACGACAGTAAGGGCAGTAATGATAAATAAATGAAAACTTTCAAGTTAAGCAGTTCATAGTATTTTACATTTAAGACACGTAAGACATAAATGTTACGTTTCTAGGATAAATGCGAGGGTTAGAAATAATGTAAAGCCAAAATACTCACATATACGCAACCGTTTGTAGTAGAATCACCATACCGCTACAGGCATTCAGTGCAATCCCCCGCATCATGCTGCACAGTTGCCAGATGTGGGAAATGCGCAGGATACCAATAGCAGTACCGCTTTCGATAATATCCATGACAGATCGCCCTACTGCTTGGAATGTGGTGTCTCGTGTATGGAAACACTTCCCTCAGAGTGGTTGCTTTTGTTTGAGAAACGGATTTAAATCACTGAGTCTGATGCTCCACGGCCTTTCACCTCCTTCAAACCAACAACTCCTCCAGAGACGCGGCATTATGACAGCAGCCATTGTCTTCCCGGACAATGGGTGGATGTACTTGGAAATAGGTCATTGATTATCCGTTATTATTCCGATCAATGAAACTGCGCCAGGAACCAGGGAAGGTGAAAACGAAGTTGACAGAGCCATACAACACGCCGAACTAGGTATCATACTGAACCATGTAGTTTCCCCGAAACAAATATACCGCCACCGGTTTCTGGAACGTCTTCTTCGTCCAGCGTTGTGAAGGAAACGGCCCCATTTCCAAACGAATCCGCTTATTGTCCTTCATGACAATGTCCACTTCCACAATGCTACTCGTCAGAGAGATTTGTCGGCACGGTGGTGGTGTATATTCATAGAGAATCCTGCTTATTCATCGGTCATGAGTCCCTGTGAGTTTGATTGGATCAGGAATCTCAAGGAATCACGCCGAGGGAAGCGATTCCGTACACGAAACGCATTTACTTCAAGTGGTAAGGCGCTACGTAGCGGACATCAACAGAGGTGCCACAGCAAGTATCCCGCACCTGTCACACCTCCAGAAATAGATTTAACATGTATCAGGGGATTACACTGTGGGATGCTTTAAATATAGTTGTTCTACAATAAACAATTTCGCATATATGCATATTATGTTGCCATAAATTTTTTCCAACCCTCGTATTCCTCATCAATAGACAAATGAACTGACGCTTATTTACGAACTGAACAAGAAGTTCTTATTTTGCAAAATTCAGGCCATTCTCAGTACTTTTAATGCTTTGTACAGGTATGCCGGATACTTTCCAACACAAGATTATTATAAGCCTAATGACAGTTAACGGGGGTACTTGACATTTCAGCTACTCTTGAGAAATGCCACGCCTACAAAGCAGTATGTCATGGTCTTCGGAACAATTGGGAACCTCTACACATAAAGTCACGCTTCGTCTAGCCGCATGCTGCTTAGTGCAGTGAAAGACAGAACGAAGAAAGTATCATCCTCTCCAAAACATTTTCATCGAGGTGTTTGCTTTGTGAGTAGAGTGTAAAATTGAATCAGAGGAGCATACACAAAAATTTTGCGTTTCCAGTATTCATTAAAACACGTGAAATATTATATTTGTCTTTTCAGATAAAAGCAACGACTTTTTAACTTAAGAATAGATATCAATGCATTCGTGTTTCTCCAGAAAAATAATTGCGCTTGAAGTTGTGTAATCAGCCCAGTTGGTTTGAATGTTAAATGAGTTACCATTTATCAACTCGTTACCAGTGAGTGATACATACTACTGTACATCTTGCCACAAAATGCACCAAACGTTATAAACGTGAAACTGTTATTGAAATGTTCACAATTTGGTAAAGATAACATGATCTATTAGAACAAAATCAGTCTAGGCAAGTCAACAGGGTTCATGCCAGTGGAGCAAGTAGGTAACTCTTGTTGAGTGTTTATCAACATTACAAAGAAGAGCATCGACTATGCCTGGACGATGGCTTCCACACTTTCCCTCCAAGATACTGTATTTCAAACGACCATGGGAGGTATAATTTCACCCAATGCAATATCATCTGAAAGCATCACTCACCTTTCTCCACGGTGTGTTCACTGTAGAGAGTACCAATACTTCAATAATTTCATGTAGGAGGTTTATATAGACAGACAACATGTGACTTGGAAAGTAAAACCATACATGTCTCGCCATCAGATAATGTATATTTGGAACTGATGTATACGTTGAAGTGCCTGTTAGTTTAAACAAGTGTAATTTTGGATGGTGAATAATGTACCTTGAGCATCTTCTATTGGTTTGAATTACTTCGTTTGACTTAGTATGATTGCAGGTAGGTTCAATATGTTTGATAGTATGGCAAGTGTCACGTGATCGGCAATAGATAATTGCTCCATTTGTTCAAAATACAGTGACATCTTTAGTTTACTGAGTGAATGACTACCTGCCATCAGTGTCGATTGTGTCCAAGATGTCGTTCAAGTGAAGAGAGTGTACCGCACGAGGATCTCCTCAGACCAGTTGTACAGGTTGTCTCAAAGGTTTGACAATAGTAGCCAATTTCAAATATATAGTTGCCATTCGCAACTTGAATTCATATGTTAAAACACAAGTTAGAATTTTCAGTCTGTGGAATAAAATAGCATTTGACGAATATTAGAGCCACTGAGGGTTTTCGGCTAAGGGAAGGTGACTATCTACTTGCCGAAATTTGACAGTACCAGAGGTTAACTAGGGAAGAAACAGGCGGGTACATTAGGGGAAGAATAACATTCAGGGGGGTGGGTAAAATTATACACAACTGGTCGCGTTTACTGTAGGATTTATTCCCTTAATAAATTCCTTATACAACTACACAAACATACAATTACACTAGATGGCCCTCATTCTCTTTTTTCACTGTTCATTCACACTAGCTAAAATAATTGCACTACTTACACTTCACCAACCGTCAGTTGAATCTTAGGGAAAACGACGATTAAACACACTGTACAACGAAACTCCATCCTGGTAGTCTGCGAAGTAGGTCCGTGCATGTCAATCCCACGGAGGAAGTGAGAGAGTGAACGCGATGGGAGAAGCCAAGCAGCTGGACAACTACACTTCAAATGTGGGAAGCTAAGCCAAGCGAAGGTCGTGCCTCCCTCCCGAGCTAATCCTTCCCAGGCCTCGTGCCTCAATGGACCAGACAGCCGACACCTTCTATGCGTGCACATACGTTTCCACACTGGCAGTTCGCAGAATCCGTGTACAGAGTATATCGTGGTGCACAGTTCACAGTTTGCACGTGCGCAAAACACTCTCATTTTTCTGAACATGGTACGCAGTCCTTATATTCATGGCGGTCTTCTTTCACTGTCCGTCGTCGCTCAGCTAAACTGGTCCACACTCACCGTCAGTTGACGCACACAGCACTAACACCCGGCAGTTGACACTGTCACTGACTTATATAGTCCTCAGTCCCACTCAAAAACTGAACAGACTCAATCCCTAACAGAACTCAATTCGAAGTGAACCACTGAAGACTGTCCGCTCTGCCGTAAACTGGGAGGGCGTCCCTTCAGATACTTCACGTAAGGAAAAATCCCGATTTTTCTGGAATCAGAAAGTTCTGAATTCACCTTCCCGCTCATTCATACACTGCCGAGAGGACTCCGGTGAGGTAAATGGAAGAGTATTCTTTTCAGGTTGAGCTGCGCTCGGCGGTGTCCTTCCACATCAGTCACTGTCACGTCTCGAAATCCCCACAAATCTGCCCTATGACGTCGTCCTCCAGCTAGTCCCTACTGACAGTGGCTCTAGTCTCCCGTCTCCAGTCTCTATTGGCGGCAGATATCATGGCCAGTATTTCCACGGTGGTTGCCTCCTTTTCCACCTTTAGTGTGCACAGTTCTCGAGGCATGGCCTTCTGGACAGAGTTCCGGATTTGCAGTGACTCCTTCCTTGACGGCGTTCGGCGGTGAAGTCGTATCCATGCAGGCGTTTGTATCCAATGAATCGTCTGCCCTTCGAGGTTACGCAAGCTAAGAAGGCAGATCAGGGCAGAGTGATCGGAGGGCAGATGGAATGGCAGCCCGTACAGGTATTACAGGTATTTGGGGGAAATGCTCCAAGTTCTTCAAGACGGCCAGCAGTTCTCACGCGTCGTACAGTAATTCCGGTCGGCCTTAGAAGGTGTTTTACTGTTGTAGTTTATATGCGTCTCTTGGCCTCCCTGAAACTGTCAAAGCACTTCACTGATTCCCAGATCGCGAGAGTTGAGTCCTCTATGACAGACTCCCCAGGCTTGTGGTATCCCATAATGGGTGCCCTACACAGGGAGTCTTTCAGTGTAGCGAAGGCAGCCTGTGCTTGTGTTGACTATTGGAAAGGCCTTCTCATTTCCCGCTTGACCTTCGGCACTGCCCAGTACCTGACGGCTTCTAACTTCTTCGGAAACGTGGATATTCCTTCCGACGGAACGATGTGGCCTAATTAGATCACATCCTTCTGGAGGAGCTGGCAAATTCGAGAATTCAGTTTCAGGTGAGCCTCTCGAATTTTCTGGAAAGCTTTCCGGATGCATTCGATGTGTTCCTTGAACTTGGGCCCCATATGATGATGTCGTCCAGATACACGAGACGGACATCGTGCATTAGCACTCTCAGTACAGACCTTAGCAGTTGCTCGAAAGTCGCCGGCAAGTACAGAGCCCGAACGGCATCAGGGTGAACAGGTACAACCCTTCGACCGTCACCTGTGCTGATATGATTTTTCATCCTCTCTTTCATTCCTCACACGCTTCCTGTAGCAGTGAAGATATCCCGGAACCCGTGCATGAGTTCTTTATCTCTATGTGCTGCTACAATACCAGGTGCTTCCGGGTATCGGAAATAATCTTCCGCAGCTTGTTTGAACCTTCATATACTTCTGGATCTTGCGATGATTCGTCGTGCACTGGTACGACACACGTGACTGGATTCCACATCCATAGGTCAGTCTCACAGTGTATCACCTGAATCCTGTGGTGTCGAATTCAGAGTTTGTACCGGAACGCAGCTTTGTGACGGGCTGGGCGTCCTGGCTAGGCTAAGTCCTTTTTCCAGGTTGTTGATCTAGGTTCGTCGAACACGATATTTTCTTGTGTGGCCCCCTCGGTAAGTGACGTCAAGGTCACATCCCTTTTGGTGGGTATCACCTCTTTATCGTAAGCATATCCGGCTTGCGTTTCTGCTCGTCGGACTATTATATCTTGCCTACCAAACCACAGCACGTATCGTCCCACGCCGAAAATCATCTCGTATTCCCGTACCAATTCTAGTTCTAAGATGACCTCGTCCGCGATGTCATGGACGAAGATCCAGACCCGTTTTCCCATGTTGATCATTGTCTTATTCAGGACAGGAATGGTACCGACTGAGGATGTTCGCTTTACGTTGAATCGGTTGCACTATCTCTCCAGCTCTCCCACAGCGACGTCTGGCTGGGCGACTGTTAATGCTCTCACGTGTCTTTGGTGACCCTGCACGGCTCGCCTCCCACCACTGACTAAACCACCCATACGTGATCAAACGGTCGTTTATCCACTCAGTAACCACGTTTAATATAAAGCGCGGGGGTTGGCAGTTGTGACTCCAACGAGGTATCCCCTTTGTCAGCCCTAACAGTTTTCTCCGATCGAAGGGCGCCTTTCGCATGGCCGTTTATCCACAGGTGGTCGCACTTGCTACCGCTCAAGTAGGTGAACTCGGCGGTTGCGTTTCCGTTCTGCTGTTACTGGGAGAACCTCCTGTGCGGACTCGCTCTCCACGGATGTGATCCTCGGTGACGGTGCCATGTTTCCGTTCACTGCCTCCATCCTGAGGGCTACCGTCAGGGCGCACGTGGGTTACATTTCCGCTGATCATCAGCTTTTGACGGATATCAGCGTTGCAGAGCCTATCGATGAAAGTGTCGGCTGCCTCCCGTTGAACGTGATGCTGAGGCAGCACGTCCAGAGCCTTGTGGGCTAACTATTCTATCTCGTCGGCGATTTCTCGTAGCGTCGCGTTGGCCCAGCGCTTGGTTCTCTCCCTCAGCCGGACTCGATAGGTGGCTGTAAGCTGGTGGTCTCTGTAGCATTTGTCGAGCACTCCCACAATCTTATCTTGGTGATTCGCAGTTGAAAGCTGTGCAATACCTCCTCTGCTTGCCCATGGAACCCGGTGATCAAGTGATAGCTTTCTCCTCTGACGTCCAATCCTAGTCCACTTAGACGGTCTCTATCATGGTCCGGAACGTCCTGTAGGAAGTGGTCTCGTCGTAGCGTGGAGCTTTAATCTTCACGACGCTGGAGCTACCATTACTGCTCTTGGGCTTATTACGGGTCTCTACAGCAATCACTCTTCCACGCAGGGTACTCACTTTCGCCTTCAGTCTCGAACCTGGGGTATTACGTTGTAATGTTTTTGAAACCGTTCTTTAACATCCTGCCAATGCCACTCTTCAGCTTCATTTCAGGGAAGCGCACCATTTGTTCTAAGAGATATAGTCCCTACTCTAGCTTAAAATGTCCAGATTCTAGTTCACTTAATCCTACCTTCACCTCGCACTTGATTTTATCCTGATGATATTAGTACACTTGTAAACTTAATTTCAAGTTGGTCGGATTATATTTGAGTTCGCTCTCAATTTCACTGTTACTTTCTCCGGTCTTACTGAGAAATATCCTGACGTATTCAGCAGTCATTTTGCTGTTAAATAAAAACATCTAATAACTACGAAATACGCTAACAGTCGATCCCATTTCTGACACCTTGTGTAATGTGTAGATGGATGGCTAATTTAACACGCAATTGTTAGTGTTTACTCTTGGATCTGTAAACTAATGGTTACTTATACAACACATAGCCACAGAATTACCCTAGTCCGCTGTCTCTCCCAGTTTTCACTCTTTAATCACACTACTTCTTCAATTTGACGCTTACAAGCTAAGATAATTAGACCACGTGCACTTCAGCAGCAGTCATTTGGACTCAACGTCGGTTGACGTTTAAACCCGCTGTACAATTATCATGGCCATGCAGTACACAGTTTGTGTGCACGCATCACAATTTTACAATCCTGAACGTAGTACCAGCCTTTACAATCATGGTGGTCTTCGTTCACGCTCCCTTGTCGCCAATTTACACACACAGCACTAGCAACACTCAGTCGACACTGTCGCTGACTGATGCAGTTTTCTACAGATGGACACAGAAGAACTGAATCGTCTCAATCCGTCCAAACTGAACCTCTGAAGCCCATCCAGCCTGCCTTAAATAGGGAGGCCGGCCCTCCCAGATACTTTATAAAAGAGGAAACGTCAGGATTCCTCTCGAATAAGAAAGCTCTGAGTTCATCATCTAGCTCTTCCTTACACCGCCGAGAAGCCTCCAGTGATGTAACGGGGCGACGCGATTTGTGGTAGCAGAGAAGGCTGCCCTATCATACTTGTCTCTTCCCTAATTGGTTGCTGCAACGGCGAGCATGCGGAGCTCTAACAAGATAACGTCACTTGGTGCCGGTCCAGGCTATCTTGCTCCTCCCAAGGCCTCACATTAAAATGGCAGATACCGTCACACAACAGTACTTCAGTGTAAAGTTAAAACTGTCGTACATTTCCAGGTAGAACAGTGGACTATCCTATCTCTATGTTTGTTACTTTTAAATTATTCTGCTTCATTCTCTTCAGATAACCCCACCACAGGAGCCTACTCTTTGGCATCCCTTAATCTGTTGGTACCATACCAAACTTTCATGTATTTCACCAAGAGAACGAATGCACTTGTGTCATCATTCCGAACATATAGCTCACGCAATACGTACCTGTACATTCAATTTGTCTGTACCTAAGTACCGGATATTCCCTCTCCACCCAGTTTTAACTGTTCATAGTCAGTCTGAAAACGGGCGAATGTACGAATAGTTTCGTAGCGAAACTCACTTTATTCTGACAAAATACTCGATTGCACCTCTGAAGGTATTGCATTGTCAATCTTCGATTTCTCTTTTTAAGATATCAACATGAATAAATACACATTCTATGTACTTGTTGCTTAGTTGCTCGGACTATTAACCTCAGCATAAGCGGTGGGATAATGTGTGGGCAATGGAGGATGACAGGTTACCTAGACAAATAATATACTCCGTCGTGGAGTGTAGGAGAAGCAGAAGCAGACCAAGTTGACCGTGGTTAATCTTAGTTCGGAGCTAAGCGAACTATCAATAAACATGTGTAAACATATTAAACTAACACGCAAGGGAATTCATTGGCTTTCTACAAGCAAAGTCCTTTTACTTTGTCATCCCCCACAGGACTGTTGCGCTGCATAGTTCGCGCCCACCATTAGTTAACATCCTATAACAAAACAGTGTATTTAGGCGGTATGAACAACGGCGCTCGAGGTTTATTCTTACTGCCCGAGTTAAAGTTTGATAAAAATATACTAAGCCATTATGAACAGGTCATTGCTTAACTGACGTAGAAAGTAATGAGACAGGACGACCAGCAAAATGTGCTCTACTCGTTCACCACCAACAGTTCCATGGGAATTGACCTCAGTATTTATTCAGGATATAAAAAGGGGGCGGTACTAGTATATGGAAGAATTGCCCATATGATATCATCATTATCCAATGAAAAGCAAAGTGACGTAAGGGTCACATGACATGAGCACGCGAGCAACAACTAAACGAGAGAGATGAGCACAATATTTTTGGTTAGTTCAGCGTAAATACCTTGTAGCTGCGTATCATCTTCATAATGCCAAATTATAAGCGCAGAAGCAGGACTGATAGCTTGACGTATTGAGAGAATACAATATCCAAGACGCCAGAAACGTGCAGGTTAAGAAATCCTAGCAGAAAAATAGTTGTTTTCAGTGAAGAAGTCATGTGCGGGTGAATGACCAGTATAGCTCCCGTCGTTTAGAAGTCGAACACACCGTTGTTTGTCAAAAAGTTATAAGCACTACTGTAATTGCATACAGTGATCCCCGAGAATTACTTTCACTCCAGGAACAAAGTCCGGCTCCATGGCTAAATGGTTAGCGGGCTAGCCTTTGGTCACAGGGGTCCCGGTTTCGATTCCTGGCAGGGTCGGGAATTTTAACCTTAATTGGTTAATTTCGCTCGCACGGGGGCTGGATGTCTGTGTCGTCTTCATCATCATTTCATCCTCATCACGACACGCAGGTCGCCCACGGGAGTCACATGAAAAGACCTGCACCTGGCGAGCCGAACTTGTCCTCGGACACTCCCGGCACTAAAAGCCATACGCCACTTCATTTCATTTTTCCAGGAGCAAAGTAATTAAAACAGGCAGGAGATTTCCATTTCTTGAAACTTGAACCCTGCGTTCCACTTCTCCCCAGTCACGTTTTTCCTTCGTTATTGCGTGTTCCAGTCTTAATAGTACTTCTCATGTCCCTCACCATTATATTACAGTACATGATACCATTACCCTACCACTACTAATATGAATAAAGCCTATACACTTCCAAATAGATTGTTCATGCGATATTCCCCTAGGTCGTCCAAATTTGCCTACAGTTAGACTTAAAAGTACTAGATCATTTGTACACTAAGACGGAGGTCGTATGAATAATCGTGAGAGAGTATTATGTGTAGAGAATGAAAACACATACACTTCATTGTAAGACACTGAAGTCAGTGTTCACCATTACTTTAAAATTTACTGAATTACTAAAACAATTAAACAACATATTCCCACTTTCCACGGGGAGATACAACATTTGATTTTTATTTATTTTTTGCTATTTGCTTCACGTCGCACCGACACAGATATGTCTTATGGCGACGATGGGATAGGAAAGGCCTAGGAAGCGGCCGTGGCCTTTATTAAGTTACAGCCCCAGCATTTGCCTGGTGTGAAAATGGGAAACCACGGAAAACCATCTTCAAGGCTGCCGACAGTGGGATTCGCACCCACTATCTCCTGATTACAGGACACTGGCCGCACTTAAGCGACTGCAGCTATCGAGCTCGGTACTTTTGAACTGTTGTGATCACAAAATTAAAACACATTCCTTAACGAACATGTTACTAGTTGAAGATTTAGTTAAATAATGAACTAAAGTGAACTTCGGCAGTCAGTGTGCATTTCGTCAAAAACAGCATTTAATACCAAATATTTCCTTCTAATTGGGGAAAATAAGACTTTGGCGGTAGATAAAAAAGACTCTTGGTAAATTGGTTGTCCCAGAAGCAGCGATGTCAGCGGCTCAACTCATCCATTACCACCGTTATTGGTACTGTTCTTTAAATACGCGACTCTAATAAATTAGATTGAGGCTCCGTGTGTAGCAGCAATTTTAGTGGACATGAGAAAGTGAAGGCAGGAGACAAGAGAAATTTTCTTTGTGTGGATCGAAGAGTGTGGTCACGCTATTTGCCCATCACATTTACTGCAGTGTGAGCGAGACCGGCCACTTTATATCATAAGTAGCTAATTATGTAGAGGAGTAAACACGACGGTAATTTATAGTTCGCGTCACTTTGTGAGAGCTAACACTGAGGAACCGAGAGATTCGTAGTGTATATTTTTACTTTAACCACAAGCTCTCCGCGACCTTGTTAGAATGGCATACATCATATAAGAATATCTATCGTAACCATATTTCCTTCTTCAGTCAGAGTAAAAAATAGTTAATTTTAACATTTCAAGCGTTTGTCCTTTTAACGAGGAAGTTTTTATAACCAGAATATTTAACAAAATATTATTTTTCCTTAAAATGAAGTACACTACTTAGCAAAAATTCAAAATAAAATTTCCTCCAAAAATATCTGACATATTAAAATAAAATTTCATGAAATGTATTGTGAAGACAATAGTAGGGAGAGATCGCAGAGTCATTGTTGCTTCAGAACACTCAAACTAAGGAATGTTAACACATTAATGGAATACTCTTCGGAAATCTGAGCTGTGTGCATGTGAGTTTTTTTCAACTGTAAAAGTGCTACTGGGAAACTCAGCCAGAAGTGCTAGCCCATAGGGTCACAGTATTTCTACACCGTACTACTCTCGAGTCAATGACCTTTATATCCCTATCAGTGACGAAGTTTGTTTATATGCGATAGCTGCACAAACCATCTTGTCAATAGCAGGGAATATGCACCACTGTGCTGGCACAACTGCAAAAATGGTAGTGCTAATGGCGAAGTAGCTGAAGATTGTCGGGATGACAAATTTGTCCATAGTAGGAAAACTATAATAATAATAATAATAATAATAATAATAATAATAATAATAATAATAATAATAATAATAATAATAATAATAATAATAATAATAATAATAATAATCGTATGGCCTCAGTTACCGTGTCCAGACATTTCAATTTGACGCCATCTGGCTGTCTGCTCGTCAATTTCGACGTTCCGTTTTACTCTAGGCCCACTAGATGGCAGACCGGGTAAACCGAAACTCTCTTGGGCTTCTACGGGTGAAATTAATGAATTTTGTCGGGTAAACGCCAAATGTGTCGCCAGAGATCTTTTACATGCCAACATCATACGACAAGGAGTGTCGAATGGACATTTTTCCGCCCTTCAAAAATCCGACTACCTCTGCCGGGTTTGAACCCGCTGTCTTGGGATCCGGAGGCCGACACTCTACCAGGTCTTTATTTCTGGTAACTTAAATGTGCTCAAGTGAAACTATCACATGTCCTTGCATATTGGATGGAGATTTTTTTTTTATCGTGCCTTTCTAAATATCAAATTGTCCTCCCTTCTGGTGTCCCGTAGGTTTCATCAAGAACCAGTTAAATATGTAGGAATACATTCAAATGTCCATTGCCCCCAAAATGATATGACCGTGAAATCAGAACTACCCAAATAATGGTCTGTATCTCGACGCCCAATTAAACGAGGTCGCTGAAACGCTGCAAATTATTGGTAGTAGGTCTTAGTCCACCATCATATTCGAGTTGCAAATCATACCTGCACTCCGTCTTAGTCATTATGGTAATTGTGACAACACCGTGTTCAATGGTGACCCTGCCAATTTCAGGCTAGGAGATATTTGGGGTGTTAACGAACACCACAATTATATTACTGCTGATGTATTCAGTCGAATAATATCGAGGGTACTTCAACTTCCTTTCTCAGTAATGGTGGCAGACCAAAAGGTCCCACGCAAATAAAATACTGAGGATGGAGCTATGATCGAGTGTTTTACCAACCAGATGAGCATCGGACACATTAGCGAGCATCACTACAGAAAATCTGTTCTTTAGTCTCGTGACATGTCACTTTAGAAAGATGTTATCTTCTCCAGATTTCAAATTCTCTGCTGATACTATTGAAAGAGTGGAGTATTACTCCTGCTTTAGGTGGAAATCTGTTACGAGGCATTCGTGATATCAGCTATTCATTTCAAACGATTGATCCTATGAGCATGACCCCATGACGCATAATGCATTATAAGCTCATCGGTCAAACAAATAGTCACCCTAGTGCGCAAGCACAGATGGATCGCGTTAAGTCTGTAGAGATGGCGCAGCGAACGACTCCCGTGCTCAACCACACGCGCATTGCCTCTAACTGAGCATAAGGCAGTAGCAATCAGTGATACATTAATGTTTAAAGCGGATAGTATACGCCAACATGGGTAGAAGTAAGGATGTGAGAGAATGGCAAAAAAGTGGCAATTCTGTTTGACCGTGCCCATGGCCATACGATGCGTGAAGTTGCTGCATTTGTTGATGTTTCAACACGTCTACAAGCAGTGTTGCACAACCCGTGGCCACAAAACGGGACGTCAGAATAATGGTCGGAAGATGATCCTGGCTGAGAGGAACAAGAGATGCGTTTCACGGCCTGTCAATCAAAATCGCTTCCAAACCCGACAAGAATTTCTGCAGTCAGTGAATGAAGGTCCGTCCCAACTTTTTAGCGAGAGAACATTGCGACGGGGATAGCATTCAATGAACAGTTGGAGTCGGTCGTCTCGTGCGAGGCCTTTGCTCACACAGGTACATAATGCTGCACGTCTTGAATGTGCTGGAATCATAGTAGAACGTGGACAGTAGCTGACTGGCGGAATGCCATGTGGTCTGACGAATCACTTTTTTACCTGTATTCCACTGAAGCACGTCATCGAGTGCACCGAAGGCCAAATTAAGCATTTCAACCTGGATGTGTGCAAGGTCCGGTTCAAGCCGGAGGTAGGTCTGTGATGTTCAGGGGGAGTTTTCATATCATGGATTAGTCCCGCTAACTGAGATGAACGCTAACATGAACCAGCATGTTTATTTAAACATTCTGATCAGGTGTTGCCTTTCAGTCAACATCTGCATAATGAGAATGTTATTGATACCACGAATTTTCAAAATGAAGACATGAAAGTTAATCGGGTTGGACGCATATGTGACTGGTTTTATGAACACTCCCCCAATATATCACATCTCGATTGGGTTACAAAATCACCTGAATTGAACCCCACTGAATATGGGTGGGACATTTTGGAACAGTGAGTAAAACGCCGACATCAGCATTCCCGCACCTGGGGGGAAATGCGCAATCAAATCCTCAGCGAGTGGCTTAGCCTGGTTGCGGCGTACCTGCACAACCTTGTGGACTCACTTCCTAATCGAGTCCAGGCGGTTACGCGGCAGTAAATGATGCTTGTAATGATTTCTGCGGGCGTGACTAATTTTTTGTGCGGTGAGCTTATCAAGCATCACTTACTAACGCATTCACTGACTAATCACAATACCTACCTAACTTTTTAATATAATATACGATATTCAAATTTTACACTACGGCTTCCATTGTATCTCCGGTTATTACCAAGAAAGAATTTCAACCTTTTCCACCCCTGAGAGAAGTAGGAATAGGGTTTAATAACCGAAAATAAAACTGCTCATTCTCGGGGACATTTTGCCCTTCAAGTTTTAAGATCCACCCAATTGTAGCCATTTTATGTAATAGATGTCAATCGAAGAAGGGTTTTATAATATTTCACCCTTCAGGGGCTTCAATTTGATTTAGCTCAGAAGCAAAAACATTGATTCCTCCGAAACCGGTTGAAGTACCGAATTGAAATTTCACAGGATTCTCGTATTTGTTCTTCTATGTCTTAGATATTTAACAATATCTTTTCTTATAGTTTGCAAACATACATCATAAGGTCTGTTGACTGTATCGAGGCTATAGAAAACATCTACGTTAACACTGACGGAACTGTCAAATGAGCAAATTATTCTACTTTCATTCGCCAAAAACGATCTAACGTAGGAAGTTGAAACTTGTTAACAAGAAAGCCCTATGCGTTTGTTTCTACTCAGTTAAGGTAACTGTAAAGCTTCTAATTCTGCATAACGCATGTTACAGCACCTATAACTTTATACCATACCTGTAAAGAATCGCACTATTAAACAAAAAAGACATGTTTCGTTCTATAGAAAACATCGTGAGATTCCATAAAATCACTGTAGTTTTATATACATTGACGTATAATGTTTAGACATGTATAAAAGTTTATGTTTGAAGGATACAAACAGAATTTAAGCACAAATTTTTCTGTACTCCTAAGCAATGTTCACCAATGTACACATGAAGGTATGATCTGATAGAATCTGATGATTTCCTTTGAAGAACAAGTCATTCCTCGTTTAATAGTGCGTCTCTTTACAGGTATGTTAAAGTGATAGAGTTAGTGCTCGACAGGCTAAAAAGATTTAATATTAAAGAGCAAGAAACCCATGACGCAAGAGGCCCGATGAGCCATGGCCTACCAAGCCACCACCGCACAGCCCATAGGCTTGCAGGTTATGAGGTGTCGTGTTGTCAGCACGACGACTCCTCTCGGCCGTTATTCTTGGCTTTCTAGACCGGATTTAATGTCACATTGTTTAAATGTCTTATGATATTTGGATGTTTATGTTCTATATTGATTTTTACATAAGTAAGGATTTAAAAACATTCCACCAGTGATGGCGGTAAGACCCAAAGAGCAAAATACTCACTACTCCCACCCTTTTTTTCATTGACTTTTCACGGGATGGTTGCTCATTTATATCTTACATATGAAATAAGGAATTAATTTAAAACATTTAAAACGGATGTTAAGTGGTTAAGTGTTAAGTTGTGAAAAGAAATATATTCATTCCTTTGAAACAGTTTTGTGGACGAAGTTGAAATTTCTCTTGATTGTTGTTTTTCTTACTCTGGGACACAAAAATTAATAGATTTAGAAATCCAGTCCTCAATGTGAATGAAAGGGTTTTCAGCCCGAAGATCGTAATTACTCACTCCTCCAAATCATTTGAAATGCGTAGGCTCCGTGGCTCAAACGACAGCGCGCCGGCCTCCCACCGCTGGGTTTCGTGGTTCAAATCCCGGCCACTCCAAGTGAAATTTGTGCTGGACAAAGCGGGGGCGGAATAGGTATTCTCCGGGTACACAGGCTTTCTCTATCATATTTAATTCCAGCAACACTCTCCATTATAATTTCATTTCATCTGTTATTCATTAATCATTGCCCCAGAGGTGTGCGACAGGCAGGCTTCGGAGGCTAGCACAATTCCAATCCTCGCCGCTAGATGGGGGCTTCATTCATTCCATTCTTGACCCGGTCGAGTGACCGAAAGCAGGCTGTGCATTTACATTCCAAATCATTTAAGATATTTAAGACATTTCATATAAGCATTCCTCTGATTTCCCGATAATTTAATGGGAAATGTATTTAGAAATTAAAACAATATGGAGGCTGGAAACGGGTTACACATCGAAAATATCGCTGTGGACGCCCGTAATTTCTCTGGAAGTGTTATTTTATAAGCACAATTACCTCTTAAAATTTTAAAGACAAAGATGCCTCCGTACAGGCCATGAAGGCCCTCGAAGGAGTGGAAGGTAAAGTCTTTCACCATTGTTAACCTCGGCACGTGATGAGGTAGAATGGTTTGCTCTACGGCCGGCCGCCTTTGCCCCCAGGAATTAATCTGGTACTCATTTTTGGTGTAGGCTGAGTGAACCTCGGGGTCATATGCACCTCCGGTAGTGGAAATCTCGTTTCTTACATTTTACGATTTCCTGACGGGGATACGAACCCACGTCCTTCCGGGCGAACCAAGCACGCCTTTACCGCCTCGGCCAGGCAGCCGCTCTTAACATTTGAAAGGGAGGAAAAAATCTCATGATTACGATACAGCGAAGATTAAAACCGACAGTAATTAACATGCATATACCCGCAAAGTCATGCACCATACTCACAACAGTAATTTCTCTTATATTCGTGCTGTCGTTGCACTGTTTTACCTCTCGCTTTTTTGTAAACAAAAATGGATGGCACTTATGCGCATTCATGACTGGATTATGTTACGATCCTAGCACTAGAAGTTTACGTCTGCTACATATGCAATGTGTCTCAAACAATTTGGGTCAAACTGAAACAGGTGATAGTGGTCTACAACCGATCATATCGAGATAGGGAACCAATGGTCGGAAATGCATATTTATTGTGTTATGGACGTACACAGCGTACACCACATAAAAGGAACAGCGTAGCTCATAATAATTGGCCAAAGTGACGACTGCCAGCCTAAATGCATGTATTACAACGGCGCAAGCAGTTCTCTCGCAAAGATCCCAGTTGTTTGTTTTACACTGAAACAGGCAGCGGGTGATGAATACCGTACACCCCTGACCACCAAACATATTTACTGAACACAACTTAGCACATAGCATGTGTGTCATGTGACGACCGCATGCATCGCACCGGCGCGTTATTCTGTGCCGCATGCACACCACTATCCCTGGTGTCAGTTGTCCACTGCATCAGACAGCTTACGATGTGTGCATGGTGAGGTGTGTTACTGTGTACAGTGCATGACGCGTAGACAAGAATGGAGCGTTACTCGTCACGAGAGTTGACAGCCATGCATTTAATGTACGGTGTAGCAGGCTGTAGTGTCCGTAATGCAGCACGAGTGTACAGAGAACGCTTTCCCAACAGGCGTCATCCTAATTGGAAGACGTTTACCTCCGTGGATACCAACTTACGAGAGACTGGGTCATTCACGCCACAGAGAGCCGGTTAAGGTTCCCGCCAAATACATGCCTGAACACCAGAGTTTGTGGAGATGGTTTTGGATAGTTTGGCCGACCAACCAGAAATAAGCACCCGTCAACTTGCCCATGAAACGCTCCATTCGAAGGATACCGTTTGGAGAGTACTGGCGGAACAGGTATTACACCCCCATCACAAAGAACGTATGCAAGCACTGGGACAAACAAATTTTGAGCCCCGCGTTCACTTCTGTCAATGGATTATCCACCGTAGTGCTGCATTGCTGAACTTTTTACAGTTTCTATTGTTCATGAATTAGGCCTCATTCACCCGCGAGGGTGTTTTCTACAGGCGCAGCACCCATTCTTTGAGTGAGGACAATCTCCACGCCAACCACATCGGTGGCCACCAGCAACAATTCTCTGCCAACTTCTAGGCGGGCATTCTATAAGAATACCTAATAGGACCTTATTTGCTGCCTCCCAGTTTGACTGGTCCACCTTACCTGGTGTTCCTGCGAGATGTGAAACTACACTTCCTAGAGACTGTACCCCTTGTTGCCCGCGAAAGGATGTGGTTTCAACACGACGGTGCACCAGCACACTTCGTTCTTAAAGTCCGCGAGCACCTGAACAACACGTACCCTTATCGTTGGATTGGAAGGGGAAGTCCTGTCACGTGGCCAGCGCGATCGCCGTATCTCTCACCTCTGGACTTTTCCTTTGGGGTTACGTCAAGCCGTTGATGTATGAAACCCCGTAGAAACGGATGAAGACCTGATTGCTAGGGTCCAGGCTTCCTGTCTCCTGGTATAACAGACGCCAGTGATCTTTGAGATTGCGGTAGAACTTCGTGAGCCGTTCGCATGCATTGAGACTGGCGGTCGTCAGTTTGAACATTTACTATGAGCTACGTTGTTTTCTTACGGTGTACGCAATGTATGTCCGTAACACAACAAATATGCATTTCCGTCCATAGGTTCCTTATCATAATATAATCGGTTGTGGACCCACTATCACCTGTTTCAATTTGACCCAAAATGTTTGAAACACTCCGTGTATTCAGAGCATGTCAGATACGGTTTAAAAATAAAATAGCTGAGTTAGATTGCCAGATTGCATCAACTGATTTATAGCATGTTATTTCCAATGCGCTGGTCTACAACTTGATCATCTTTTTTCTTTTCTTTTCTTTTTTTTGCTATTTGCTTTACGTCGCACCGACACAGATAGTTCTTATGGCGACGATGGGATAGGAAAGGCCTAGGAGTGGGAAGGAAGCGGCCCAGCATTTGTTTCATGTGGAAATGGGAAACCATGGAAAACCATCTTCAGGGCTGCCGACAGTGGGCTTCGAACCCACTACCTCCCGGATGCAAGCTCACAGCTGCGCAACCCTAACCGCACGGCCAACTCCCCCAGTTTGACCATCTTTAATGTAATTATTGTTTCAATTACGACCAGCACATCCTTCCACGTTAACAACAAATTTCGACAAGAGATAAAATCTATACCAAGTTTTACTTGAAAACCTACAACCTGATTTCAGTGACCTGGTCTGGAATGGAATGAATGAAGCCCCAATCTTGCAGTGAGGATAGGAATTGTGCTGGCTGCCGAAGCCTGTCGCACTCTTCTGGGGAGATGATTAATGACTGACAGATGAAATGAAATGATAGTGGAGAGTGTTGATGGAATGAAAGATGACAGGGAAAATCGGAGTACCCGGAGAAAAGCCTATCCCGCCTCCGCTTTGTCCAAGCACAAATCTCACATGGAGTGATTTGGATTTGAACCACGGAACCCAGCGGTGAGAGGGCGACGCGCTGCCGACTGAGCCACGGAGGCTCCTACCAAGTGTTACTTAACAACGAGAATTAAATAAACCGCTCATGACGAAGAAGTGACAACATTTTCCTCTTCACAGGCAGTAATTGTACATTTTTATTAAAAATAATATTTAAACTAGGAAGTAACCGTGTGATACCAGAGATAAGCGCTGGCAACCCATCCAAACAGTAGCCAATTGGGAACTAACCAGGTGGTTATTTTTGTCACCGTGGGTGCCCCTTTGTAGACATACAGTATCGTTCTTAAAGTCAGAGTCCTAGTTATGAAACTTAAGGAACGTATATCTTCCTAATCTCTTCAAATGGAGTTTGGCTGAGGATTAAGCCCCTTCACGAATATACTTAGTAGTGACTATCACTACAGAATGGTTGAGGAGGAACAATTTGTATACCAGGCATTCCTCTAACACCATGAGACTAGCAATTTCATTTTAAAAGAATCCGACATTAGAGTCTCCAAAATTAAATTTTTTCAGATAGGAAATAATTTTAAAAACGTACCAAAGTACGGGAATTCAACTATTAATCACGTCAGTTTGGAAGAAAACTTGAATTTTCTCTTCTAACGCTGGCATTGGGCGATTTTGTCAGGAACTAGTGTGTGTTTTGAGGTAGTTTTTGAAACAAAATATAACTATCGCTAACGTCCCTCACTAATAGACTTGTTTGACAACTGCAAACATAAAAAAATATGTGCCGGTAGCTTAAAACAAGTTATTTTATTCATGATCAGCATTAAAAAAATTAACGAAGTCAACCTTGAATCTTGCCTTTTAATAATATTATTATACTGAAGCTTTTTTCATTGAGCAATGCACTGCTTGCGAAGGGATATGTCGGCAACAAATTTGTTGGATCTTCTCGTTCAAAACATTCATGTTTAGGGACCCGTTAAGATTTGAATTTGGCACCTTCGAAGATATAGTACAATCTGTAAACTGTTCATTGAATAAGTAATGTTAATTCAATAACCTAAATTAGGTGACATAAATAAATAATTATGTAATGGAAATCCTTGCACATTCATTACAAGAAGGACGAACGTTAACCAACTTTCTTGCAACATGCTTATTTTGCTTTTGATAAAGTGCTGCTTGTTTAAATTTCTACTCTAAACAGGCTACGTTTATAAACATTTGTTATTTCGATCAGTCAGTGGATGTTTATAGCTCTGACTTCATCTCGATGTACCGGTATTGTAAGGAATGGTAAATATTTCATGTTGTACTATGTATGGTGAAAGCGTCAAGCTTGCTTCAACGCATTAGAGTTGAAGTGGTGTTACCCAGCCACAGCTCGGTCATTTACCTTTTAGCTTCGAGCAATCGATAACCTACATGTAAATAGGTTGGTTGGTCCCAATCAAGTATTATACGGCAATAAATGCCGACAAAGCCTTGTTTAACTTTTATATGACTTTGATCGACTCGGGATTTAATCGAATTTTGTAGACGTGTGGTGTTACTTGGTGGTAAATGGTTTATTAGTTCATTAATGCCCTCATCGGAACCACTTCAAAATAGGAAATGACCAACACAGTTCTCGCTTAACAATGGTCACAAAGTGTAAACACTGAACATTTTAATAAATCTTATGTATTTATTCATTATATGTTGACATTAATACAAACACGATACGGAATATTTTGTCGATGCGCCATAGGATTTCGATTGTAGAACTACGCACTCTTCCAAAACATTGCGTTATTCTATCAAATTGGGCCGATGACCTAAATGTAGGGCCCCTTTAAACAACAAGCGTCATCTAGCAAGTATTCCTTCAAATTTTCAATTTATAGAATAAATGAATTTCCAAAGTTTTCCGTGTTTAAATAATAATAATAATAATAATAATAATAATAATAATAATAATAATAATAATAATAATAATAATAATAATAGTAATAATAGTAATATAAGGCGGATGAACGAAAGTCACACAAGCCCTATGATCCACATGAAAATCCTTGACCTGGCAGGCAATCGAACCCGGCGCCTCCGAGTAAGAGGCAGGCTCACAACCCCTAGACCGCGGTCCGGCTAAGTTTAAAAGAATTCACTTTCAAATGTCAGGATATTTTAGAATATTATCTATATTTGCAGTTCATTGTAACATAACATATCTCGACTGAACTATCAAATAATTCAACAGATCATCATCGATTTTAGCGATTTAACATTTAGGAAACTAGACTCGTCCGATAGTTCCTGTAATTTAATAAGCGACTGCCTTGCTAGAAGGATTTGGGTGCAGTTGGTTCATCTGGAAGGACGCTATTTAGTTTCCTTGTCTCGAATATGAGATACCTGGATATATTATTTCATTTTCCGGTAAATGCATATGACCACGACATGAATGAAAGGCCGAAGCATTCTTGGGTGAATGTTTACCTATCATACAGCAAATTGCTGTGACAAACTTACTGTACCTTATATTCTACCCGAATGATCTGCGACGGAGATGGCCTCACGGTTTTGGCTCAGCTCTTGGCAATTAACCGGACCAAGAGTACGTTCTCATCATTCTCATTTTGTTATGAGTACAGGACTTCAGTTAACGTGACGTAGGGATAATGACGTATAGTAATCCGACACCTTTTTCTCACCATGCTCTGGCTATCATGCTGTAGTCAATGTAACTTTATTATTATGGAACCATGGGCACGAAAGTGAAGTGAACTATCCACTAGGTAACCGCAGCATTGACGACATATAATTGGCTCTCTGAGATCATGTGGTGACATTTCTTCGAATTGTAAGCTTGAAACCAGGATGATTTAATTTCAAGTGTTATTCTTCCCCGTTTATGGCAGGCAGGGACCACAGGTCTATATTCCCTCAGGCCACCATCGTGCTCAATCTGTCAGCACGGCAGCTTCCAACCGTGAAAACTCGGGATCAATTTATAACCCTGCCGCGAACTTTAAGTGTGGCTTATACGACTTACCGTGGTGCCTCGAACCTAAACTACTGTAACTGGTTCTAGAATTGGTATAAAGTTACAGTGGCGGTGATCACATTATCTACAATTGTGTGAAACTAAAAAATTGCAGTTTGACCATTCCGGTGATTTTCTATGGTCTTCCTACGTCAACTCTGTGCAAAAGCTAGAGTGGTATTTCAACATTTATATTTTAAAAACACTTCGCGGATTTTGGTGGCATATGCATCATTCCAAGCTACGGACACTAAGCACATTATACTGGTTATCAATCAAAATATGTTTTTGTTTCACCGGGACAGGTGGCCGTGTGGATACGGTCGCGTAACTGTAAGGTAGTGGGTTCGAACCCCACTTTCAGCTGCCCTGAAGATGGCTTTCCGTGATTTCCCATTTTTACACCAGGCAAATGCTGGTGCTGTACCTCAACTAAGGCCACGGTCGTTTCCTTCCACCTGTAAGCCTTTTCCTCTCCGATGGTCGCCACCTATCTTTGTTTGTGTGACGTAAATAAATTTTACAAACTTTTCTGTTTTCCCGTTATCAAACTGGAATGTCTTCCTTTTTTTCGCTTTATGAATATCCATTTTCACCATACTCGAGAGCAATGCGTACAAAATTGTTTAGACAGTGATTTACTCTCCTCACCACGTATCTAAAAAGGGCGTTTATTTTTTGGAACCACATTTAGACCTGAACCATCTCATTGGCGTTTGAACATGCTCATAGTTTTGATTAGAGCAGTGTGGTTTGGGAGGAACTGAACGAGACCTACGTTCATCATGGCATGAGCTCTGACTTTTCCAATTACTGTAAATGGTATAATTACATGGTGATACGACGTTTTATAGCACAACTTACTTTGATACAGAATACCGTTATCGTAATTTACAAGAAATTTTATAGTAACAGACTTACACCGGAGTGAACGACAGTAGGGAGCCGATGTTTTAAATGAAGTGTAAACAGCTCTTAGTTTATCTCCTTTGAAGCATATGACAGTGATTGTAATCACTTCTGCTATTGTTTCTCCTCTAAAATTAAGATGTAACGAATGTTTTACATTTCAATAAAGAAATCCGATGAACTCTGACAGCTTTACATTACGCAGTCAAATTAGAATTCTGTGTGATTCCCGCGTCTCCTGATTAGTGGCTGCAGCCCACTGCCTCTTGTTCTAACTTTACTGCTTCATTTGGCCCCATTCACAAATCACGGCGTCCGCTACCTAATTCGTATTCCATCACTCTCCCCTCCCTGCTGACGCACCCCATAGCGGTCACCAGGAACAATGCAGGAATGAAAAGTTACATACCGTGTAACATCTGACGTGAAATATGTTCTTCTCTAACGTCGAAGAAATCTAAGAGAGAGGCAATTAAAAAATATGGACAAAAAGTGATAAGATTGAATAAGGAACGCGAACACAGATTCGTAGATCTATAGCTAAGATAATTATACCAAATAAATAAAGAAAGAAGGTAAAAAGGAAAGAAAAGCCAAAATTCCGTCGCACTTTTAAAGTGTAAATTCAGTTCAATGTATAGGACAAGAAGACAACACTGGTAGAAATGTACCAAACGTTTTATTGTTAGTACCTTGTACAGCAGAGTGTCTGCAGATCGACAATTCGTCAGTCCGACACGTCCAGTACTCCGACACAATGAGCCCCGATCACGTGATATTTTCATTGCCAGAGTAAGTTCTAAAAATAGTTCTTAAAACAAAATAATAAGAATTATAGTACCAGCATTAATATCTAGTTCATTTCCCAAGATAGGACTGTTGCAGAAAATAGATATTGCATAAATTAAAAATGGTTATATATTTCTGCTTAATGAATAAAATATCATTTTAATTTGATATGCCTTTATAATCGCAGTATTGCTCTTCTTTTAATATGTACACTTAGCCGTACACTGTATTGCTTGCGTTTTTAATAAATTAAACGCTTTCATTCAAATAACTCTCTTTTTATCACTGGCAATTCCGTAATCCGACAGATATCTTTAATCCCTTATGTATCAGACTAGAAAGATTCTACTGTACTGACTTAGATCATTTTCAAATGAACTACCTATGACCAGGTCTATATACATTCTATTATCGTCATCGAATTCGTTAGCCCCGATGCGTGCTTCAGGTTTGTCCTGGACTGAATTTGACAAAATATCGAATTGTGGGACCTCCCTGAGTTATCTCATTTGCCCTGGATTATCTTGTTTCTTTAAACCTGCTTTACGTCGCACCGACACAGATAGGTCTTATGGTGACGATGGGATAGGAGAGGGCTAGGAGTGGTAAGGTATTAACCGTGGCATAATTAAGGTACAACTCCAGCATTTGCCTGATGACAAAATGGAAAAATACAGAAAACAATTTACAGTGCTGCAGACAGTGGAGTTCGAACCCACTATCTCCCGAAAGCAAGCTGATAGAAGCGTGATCAAAACCGCACAGTCATTTGCTCGATACCCTGGATTATCATGCTGTTAGTTTCAGCGTTTTCGACAAGTGTATATTCATAAGACGTGATATGAGGGTGTTTTTGGGCAATGATTCATCACATCCTAAGAAAGTGGGTGTCCTCATTGAGCTTTGAGAATGCGTGAAAATAAGTTACGTTTTCGTTATGTGGTTTACAAAGAGGGGTGCTATCGAATCATGCAACAATACCTTTGAAGAGAGGCAGTGTGTGCGTGGGCGTGTTTGTGTTCATGTGCTGAGAGACTGCTTCCTTTTTTGGAATTGCTTCGAATTTCAAAAGAAAACTGGAAGACTTTCAGCACTGGACGAGGAATTATTAATATATTATTTTAGTCATGGACAAAAAACCATGAACCTTGTTGTGCGTACTGGGGTCCTACCCTGCGTAGACTTTTCATGAAACGGGACAAAATTTCAATGTACCGTGCAGCATTCAACGTCGTTCCCTCAGGTAGAAACTCCTTGTGGATAATGCCTTGACAGTGGGAAAAGGTGATGAGCATCGTTTTGATGCGAGACTTTTCGGCTCTGACCTTGTTCCGACGAGGGGATGCCGGAGAACGCCATTCCATGCTTTGCCGTTTCGTTTCAGGGTCGCACCTGTGACATCAGGTTTCATTCTCAGTGACAATACAGTTCAAGAAATTTGGTGTCCATCCGCCGTTTCGACAAAATTCTATGAAGCCTCTAAGCGTGCCTGCTTCTGATCGTCCGCCAAGTGATGTGGCACAAGCCGAGAACACGTTTTCCTCTTCCCTAAATACTGGGTAACGAATTATCACACGGATTCACGGTTAATTTGCAGTTCATCCGCTATCATGCGCACAGTTAATCGCCGATCATTCGTGATTAAGGTAAGACCGAATGCCCTATCTCGCTAATGTTAATTTTGTATAATTTATGTTCCTTTTTCTCAGAAACTGCAAAAGATAAATGCATGAAATATTTACAGTTTATTCCTCAAATCTTTATAAGTGCTGGGATCTACAGTCGGAACTGTGGTTCAATAAATGTGGGAGTAATGATTTCTTTTTTGAAAAGATATATTCCAATAAAACAATCATGAACAATGAGGCATAACTTTCAAGGTATTAGTCGAATACCCTGATTGTAGATCCCCAGCTACAGATACACATTAAGTATCTGTCAAAATTTCATGGTTATACAATGTATAGTTTTTCAAGAAAAAGGAACATTAATTGACATTTTTTAAGTTTCAAGAAAATCAACTCCAAACTGAAAGAAGAGTGAAAAAAGTATCTTAAAAGTTACCCTATACGTTTTCCCAGACCAATTAAAAGCATCCAGCACCACAATCGGACTCGTCATGCGCTAATCTGCTCCTTTTTCCTTCTTTCTTGCTTCTTATGTTGCCAGATTTACCGCAAATTCTGCTTTTTGCACCCTCAACCTCTCAAGCACTTTCAAACCAGATGTTGTATGCTTTCCTATTTCTACCCCCAGTTCTTCAACAACCTTAAGTTTGCCTGAATTCTCATGACTTAAGGTTATTACAGCATCTGAGACCCCTAAATTTAATATAAACAAACTCTAGTCCAGATGATATTATTAAAAAACTAAAAGAAATGTGAAACCACAACAAGGATTCAATAAACATATACATTTATCGGCAATCATTTGTTTGTAAACAACAGTAGGGGGACATCTTAAACCGCAATAGTATAGCCAACTTCCGGAACTTTAAAATGAGCCAAACGACAGCATTCTACGAAAATAAGTTCCTGACATATCAATGACTATACCAATCGGAGCAATATGAAAAGAAAATTCATGCAGTGTAGGCGTAAATTTAAAAAAAATAATTAAAAATACTTCTAGGACGAATTTCTATATGAATGATATACCAAATGTTCGTTAAACTCCAAATTGTAACACAAGTCAATAAACGAAAAAAGTCATTTTTTTCAGATTTTGGCGTTCGGTCTTGTAACCGTCCAGGCTTCTCCAGCCCTACTAATTTAATATAATATCATTTTACGCGATATCATTTGATATCAAGTTTATCCGCCATCGGCGATTATTCGTAATTACATATTTATTCAATGTCAATCATTTGTAATCAAGGCTTTTTGGAATCATATTGTATATATGATAACATCGTTTTATTATTTAAATTATTATATTATGTAAGATAAGAAATTCACTAAGTTGTAAATACGGTCAATATGTTGAGACATAGTTGTTTTCATTTCATCTCATGTTTATGTATACGGAGGGTTATTCTTGAAGCTTGGGATTTTGCGTGAGTCATGGGTTTATTTTATGACCAAGGCTAGTAAACAGCGACCCGTGCGCGAGGCTTGCAAGCTGGTCAGCTATATCATCGCCACGCCTTCTGGACTTGTCGAGGAAGAGAAGGGGAGTTGATGCTTCGATCTATCGAATCAGATACTTCGTTGTATATGAGTTTTGAGATTGAACTGTTACCAAGAGTGGGGGTGAGCCCGGATATATACTGATTCTCAACACGAGAACGGAACCTTACGACCTTACAACCTTACAACCTAACTTCGTGTACTCCATCACTACTACTTCTACTGTGAACATCTACTTTGAACGACGTGATGTGATTTTTGAAACAGTGTGTAGTCGCTCCGCGACAGAGTTATTTTTGTACAATGTATTATCACTTCGATACAGTACTTACGTGCGGTAATGTTATCGGATCTGTGTGACACGAAACAAGCTTACGGCTTGTGTTACTTTCAGTAAATATTGTGGACGAAGAACTATGTTTAGTTCAAGTCTACGGAATTTTGGTACAAGTCTGTACCGTATAAATAGTATAGCTCAGTTTGTTTGAGATTTCGACTAATATGGAAAAATTCATATCTCTGAATTTTTTCCTCACGATCAACGCTGATCAGTTTTTACAAGTATAGGGCCAATGTCTAATTTAAAGACTAGGCAAGCAGGGAGTGCTAGTCCAGATAGCCCGTACCATATCAGAGAAGGAAGGAAGGATGTCCATGGAGCAAAGTCTACATCGAGAAGAAGAGAACGAGTAACCACGGAAACCGGATGACTTCAACGAAAGCTGCAATTGGTGAGCTTCAATTAGATAAAGCAAGCAATAAGTAAATTCAGTAAATTAAATTCTAAATTCCTCCACGCTTTAAGGAAACTTTTCCGATTCATCTCATTTTTTTGTATAATAAATTCATTTGTATTTTATATTGCGTTAATTTTCTTTCTTAAGCGATACCTAATGGTTAATTATTAAAATCCTACCCCTGTGATTTAAGTATAAGTATCTATGCTAGTAAATATAAATTTTGGTTTACAGTTTTATTTAAAACTGTAACCATGGCGCCCAAACATTACATAGAGAAATGGGGAACCATGGAATGTTAATTGTTTCTATTTGCGTGGCAATTTGCGGGCAAGTCACAAATAGTTTATTTAATATTCATGTGTCCCAAGATAATAACTTTCATCTCCCCAAGTGTTTTGACGAGAGGGAACAGTTACAGTCTTACCTTAATGTCCTCACCTTCTCAATGTTTTCGTCACTGACGGCGGTAGCCGGTCTTCCGCTACGGGGATTGTCAGAAATACTGTCCCGGCCTCCTCGAAAACTGGCGAACCACTCGTACACACACTTCAAGAACAGTGCTTGATCTTTATAAACACTTACCAGCATCGCGTGCGTTTCTGTCGGTGTCTTGCCAAGCTTAAAACAAAATTGTACATTGATCTTTTGGTCGTTCATGCTCCAGTTCGCAGTTCAGAACCAACGCACTAAACACGCAGTGTGTCAAACAGGTCTTACACAGCACACACACGAAGCTCAACTGAACAACATTGGGAGCAGGTGGTCAAAACCTGCTGCTACGCAGGTGCAGCGTTGTGTGTCGCCAGTGTTGCCGGATCGACCGTTCTGACTTCATTCACCGGACTTTATTGTCACAGGTTGTATGAGTGGCACGTCTGCGAAGAAATTCATTTCGAAGAAATACGTGGTTGTAAAAGTGATACGAAAGTTTTAAAACGGGCAGTGGGAATGGCGGTGGGTGCGACTGTAGCATTCACGAAAGCGAACGCGTGGCAGGTAGCGGTATGGGAGTAGGCAGCGGTAGGGCAAACGTGCACTGACTGAGATGAAAGAGACATATGTGGTAGATGCTCGTTTTGGCTGTGTTCATATCACAACATGTACCATTCACTTAATAGGCAGAATACCTCAAGGCAAACAACAGAGCAGTTTGCAGTTACACTGGTTGGTTTACTTTGGTTTACCGTTTGACTTATACTTCCCAGACAGTCAGCATGCGGATATCCATTCACAACATACTGTGCCCGTCCTAGTCAGTCATCGAACACGAGACACCCCAGGGGTGCTCAGTTCGGTGGCTGTAGGCTTATAAAATAAATGAATGTGGCAGGATTATCATAGGGTTCATCAAATGAGTGCGTGCCAAGTAGAAAACAAATATGACACTTTTATTCAATTAAATGCAGCATTGGCCATCCTGAAATCTATGATTATGATTATGATCGTTACGTTATGGAATTTAATCTGGCTCTTGATGTAACAAACCTAGGCACACACACAAATGGGATGGTACACGGCAGTTGTTTCCCTGACATTCTAACAGAGTATTGACATTGTAAAAATTTTTTTATTTATCGTCTTCAAAGTTATTAAGTTATTTGTTTAAAGTTGAATTAAAAAATTTTCATTCAGAAAAATGAGGTCTGGGCCAAGCCTTCATCGATAATCTGGAAAAAATGCAATAATTGTAAGAACGAATTTAATAAAGAAATAACCAAGATTTAAAAAGTTAACACTTATGACAAAATAATAAAATTTACAGTCGTTATCTTTACGATAAAATGAAAAGTTGAATTTGCCTTGGTTTTCTCTAAGTTAATCCGAGACGTCGGATATACCTGTTCACGTCATCTCACATCTCCTTTCGTGAGAATTTGTATTGAACGTTAAGTATTTGACCAATGATTAAACTAAATAAAACGCCTCTTGGGCTTGCAAACGTAAATAAATGGGGATAATACCATCCATGTGGAGATCCTGTCCACTATCAATCGATAATATCAGTGTCACATGTTTCAGAATAGAACACATAAAAGAAATAACCCTCTAAATACTAATAAATCACTACTTCTACAGCTAACTACGGAAATTGGTAAGAAGACTGTGAGTACTAAGAAGAAAATATCTACACTATGTACATGTCGACGAGTGTCGATCAACCGCTTTCACTCTCCTATTAACAAATTTATTGAGTTACAGAAAGATTGAGTTATCACATGAGAGTAAAATTTACATCAACGAATGAGCTGGTATAATCACGAATCAGACATTATTTAGATATTTCGTCGAAGACTTGTTCTTTAGACCTAAGGCCTTCTCGAACATTCATCTGTACCTTGAGATTGAAATTACTGGATTACTTGAGAAAATTTGGGATATTCCCACGAATTATAAGTACATCGATAAACATGGACTTTCATTTTCTTCATCTGAAGACACTAATATTGGGCTACACTGCATTTATCGCGAATAATTCATAAACATGTGAAAAGCTCAGTTCCGCGAAGATTCATGCCAATTATTCCATATACTATATACGCACAATATACCACAATGACGACTTTAACTTGTCGCATCTTAATCTCAAATATATAGCCGTGAAATATCAGGACCTACCATCGTCCTACAAATACATAATATCCACTTAAAAGTGTCTCGATGATTAATTATATCCAATTAATTATCACATGCTTCCAATGCACATGTTCACATTAAATTCGCACATAGAATTCGGACTCAATATCCCGATGACACGTTGTCTCAGACACGAGGTACAAGTAGAAGTTCAAATACAAGGAAAATATAGAAAATACGGACGAAATATCCTACCATTAAATCCATCAAACATAAACTAATTCATATTCGTGACGAAATTTACTCAATAAACAAAGATGGTGTCGATAACACATGGATAACTCTATCAGAACCCTCACTGTCAAATTCATGGCCACATGGTCATTAAATAATCACATGTGTCAGTTTTATGACGTATTCGAGCAAATAAACTGCCATAAAAAAAGTGTCAAAATAGCTTACTAAGAAAAGAAAAGGATAGAACAAAACTACATAGAACAGATATAAATGAGACGTAATCGACTTAACTTATAGATGAATCTTCATGTCTGGAAGTCTGGGTTCTCAATCAGCCATGCCAGGAAAAAAGAATCTGCATCCCGACGTCGCCAACGATGGTCAAAGGTTTAGAACCTCATGGTGAAGCACTGGTAATCCATGAAGTGAGATTCCGTCCTCTTCTGGAATTTATTCACGTCCACGTCTTCCGCGTCCACTCGTACGAAAGCTGAAACTTACACAAAATGTTTTAGAGTAGGCTCCAAGCACACACGTAACAGTATTTTGGAAATGACACGTACTTTAAGGGATTATTGTCTGCACATTCGACGTCTGATCACAGCACTGTTCTAAATTATATCCAATTTCCAGACGTGTAGAGCACAGGAGTGAAGCGACGTTCCACGCTGAGCGACTGAAGGTGATAGTCCAAGACACGCCAGAGGGTGTGTGAGAGCGAGTATTCGTATCACATGACTTAAATGTCATGTCTGGTGCACATACACGGAAGTAAAGTCAATTGAGGGGCTAAATTCTTCTACTGTACGAATCTACAACTTCATCACCATCTTAGCCACAAGGTCGTGCAAATTATTCCAAAATTTCAGTTTTTAATTTATATCCTCCAAATGTGCTATTCTTTTATCCAGTTTATTTTACTTTAGTCCTTGAGCCTTCCGTAATTATGCACGTCGCCACCAAAGATATTACAAATATTTCATTCATATCATTCCTCGCAATTACAAGTGACACGCGCTGGCCTCCTTCTTCCAGTCACCAACCTTCATTTTTTTATTTTTTTATTCCGTTAGCCGGTCGGCCGCTCTCTGCACAAAAAAACTCGTTCTCGCCCCTGTCCAAG
This sequence comes from Anabrus simplex, assembly GCF_040414725.1. Taxonomy (NCBI): domain Eukaryota; kingdom Metazoa; phylum Arthropoda; class Insecta; order Orthoptera; family Tettigoniidae; genus Anabrus; species Anabrus simplex. Next base: position 563,834,021 of record NC_090266.1, read on the forward strand.
GTCGCGCGCACCCCATCTCGCCGACAAGCAGACACAAGCCGCACCAACACCTGTTCACTCATTTGTGGCCTGACGGTCACATCCACCTCTTACTGGGACAAAAATTTTTAAGCAAGATTAAAAATTTTTACAATCGTATTCATTCCTTAAAATGTGGTCCGTATGCTGTCTACTTCACTGTTTAATTTTCCATGTTATTTATAATTTCAGGCATCTGTCAGTTTTCTGAACGGTAATCATTCTGCACGGCACAAACTGGTATTTCTTCGATAGCCGACCTGGGTCTTTTCTTTTTTTTTTTTTTTTTTTTTCTCTCTTCACTCTTCTGCTTTACGGTAGAGTCTTAGGTTCGAGGCATTGAATATAAATGTTCATAGGAGAGTAATGGTTTGATCTCTTCACATTTGAGTCTTTCTTCTGGCGCCCTGATTTTCAGGTTGATATTGTGGTGCCGAAGGATTTAATCTATCGTCATGAGGTGAATTCCGATGTTGCTGGAACTGTGGGCTCTCGGCTCCCATCACATCTGGATCGGTGTCTTGATTATGAATGGCGTCCTTCCATTTTGAGCCTTTTTCAGTTTCCTTCCGTAATTCTTCAATGTACCTCATGCTTTCTCGATGACGGTTCTCCATTTCATCTCTGAAATTCCGGTAGTTACGATCTGAATAATATCTAGGTCCATCATAAGGCCTATTCCGTCTATAGTCCTGTGGTCGATCCCGTGTCCTGTAATTTCCCCTTCTTCGGACATTCTTCGGATCTTCCATCCTGTCCTCTCTGGGTCTCATTCTTCTCTCTTCCCATCGACGATCGTACGCTCTGGGATAGTTTTTATACTCTTTAGGTCCACTCTGATTTCCGTTTTCAGGCATTGGAGGCGAATTCCGGTTTTTCGGAATGTCTATTACGTTGACCTGATAAGTATTGCTCCTTTGAGTTTTCGGTACTGTTGAGACATTCATGGTGTGGTCGAGCTGTCTGAGAATAGTCTCAGCCTGCACGGCGGTCTGAACATTAGCAGCAATGAGTAAGCGCTGTACTTCCACAGGAAACTGCTTTGTTATCGCCTGGACCAACTCATTTTCAGATGGTGGAGTGTCGAGGTCTTTCATTCGTCGTACTTGATTACAGAAGTAATTAGCGTACTGCGTTTGCCCATCTGTGGAATATTTGCGTGAATATAAATCCAACCGTAGTGCTTGTTGCAGATCCGCTCCCCAGTATCTCTGTAGGAATAAGCGCTTGAAACTTTCATAGTCTTCAAACGTATAACGGAAAGCATGGTACCAGTTGAGCACGTCTCCTTCTAAAAATTTCTCCGCTGTTCGCAGATGTTTTTCAGTAGGGATCTTCTGTTCACGAATATATTCATCAAGGTCCCTAATGAAATTTTTAGGCGTGACCCCGTTTAAGTTGTTGAATTTTCTAGGCCTGTCCTCGCTCATTCGGATAAAATTAATGATTTGAGGTACGCTTTGTGCCGGTGTAGTACTGGGATTTACTGTGGGTTGTTCAACGTGGGTAATATTCTGAGACGATTCAGCTATGGGCGATATTCCTTCTGTTACAGTAGATTTAGCCTGTACGACCTCTTCGACATTACTCTGTCGGTCCATTAATGATGTCACTAAGACCCTAGTGCTCCTATCCTGCAACTTCAAGAATCCTACTTCTTTTTCTAATTTTTGGAGGGCGTCCATATTTTCCTCCATCTTCTGTTTCCCGGACTTGACATCTCCGGCAAGATTAATAATTTGCTCGAGTATTTCCGACTTGTCTTTGTCAATCATGCTCTTGATATCATCGAACTGGAGTGAAATATCTTGTATCTCCATTTGGTTGACTGAGATACTGTCCTTTACGGAACGGAGATCATCGTCGACCTTCTCTTTTATTTTCTTCAAGTCTTCTGCGACCTCTCCTCTAAGATTTTTCACTTGTTCTGACATCTCTTCTTGTGCCGTAGAAATCTCTACCTTTATAACATCTATCTCCTTCCTCACAGATTCAATGTTATTTCTGACTAGGACTACGTCACTCTGAAGAGCGGTGACCTTCCCGGTGATAACCTTATTATCCTCTTTAATCTGGCTCGTCAGAGTAACAACTTGTTCCAGGGTTTTTTTCTGATTTTCCCTGCACTCTAACGCGATATTGTCAATCCGACAACTAGTTTCCTCCAGTTTTGCATATAGTTCGTCACGGCCCTTTTTCGCCTCTTCCTGTATCGCAGCACCCATAATGTTCATTTTCTGACTCAACCGTTCATTACTATCTTCCTGAATTTTCCTAAATTCCTCTGTATATTCTTCCTGTATTTTCCTATTCTCTTCCTGTATTTTTCTGAATTCCTCCTTATTCTCGTCTTGTATTCTCCTACTCTCTTCCAGCATCTTCCTAAATTCCTCTTTATTCTCCTCCTGTGCTCTCCTACTCTCTTCCTGTGTTCTCCTATTCTCTTCCTGTGCTCCCCTACTCTCTACTGTCAGAGTCTCTAATAACCTCCTAATCTCCTCGAGATCCATTCTATTATTCATAAAGTGACCTGTGTCAGCAAACGCCGAAATGCAGAAACTTTCCCCCCCAGACATGTTGATTGTGATAAGGCAAATTCAAGTTTCACGAAGAAAATTCCTAACCCTCATTTTTCCATGTGAAACACATAATCTTAAGTAAAATACTCTGAAAATTTCGCGTACTCTGTTAGAATTCTACCTAACTGGGATGGCATTAAATCTGAAATGAACCTGCCGAACCGTGAATAATTAATAATTTGAGCAAGTCAATTTAAACCACGTGGAGAAGCAATTAATCAAGTTCCACGATGGATTAAGCCACATTTTTAAGCCACAAATCGAGCCCCACGGATGGGAAAAGCCACTAAGATGTGCCCGTCCTAGTCAGTCATCGAACACGAGACACCCCAGGGGTGCTCAGTTCGGTGGCTGTAGGCTTATAAAATAAATGAATGTGGCAGGATTATCATAGGGTTCATCAAATGAGTGCGTGCCAAGTAGAAAACAAATATGACACTTTTATTCAATTAAATGCAGCATTGGCCATCCTGAAATCTATGATTATGATTATGATCGTTACGTTATGGAATTTAATCTGGCTCTTGATGTAACAAACCTAGGCACACACACAAATGGGATGGTACACGGCAGTTGTTTCCCTGACATTCTAACAGAGTATTGACATTGTAAAAATTTTTTTATTTATCGTCTTCAAAGTTATTAAGTTATTTGTTTAAAGTTGAATTAAAAAATTTTCATTCAGAAAAATGAGGTCTGGGCCAAGCCTTCATCGATAATCTGGAAAAAATGCAATAATTGTAAGAACGAATTTAATAAAGAAATAACCAAGATTTAAAAAGTTAACACTTATGACAAAATAATAAAATTTACAGTCGTTATCTTTACGATAAAATGAAAAGTTGAATTTGCCTTGGTTTTCTCTAAGTTAATCCGAGACGTCGGATATACCTGTTCACGTCATCTCACATCTCCTTTCGTGAGAATTTGTATTGAACGTTAAGTATTTGACCAATGATTAAACTAAATAAAACGCCTCTTGGGCTTGCAAACGTAAATAAATGGGGATAATACCATCCATGTGGAGATCCTGTCCACTATCAATCGATAATATCAGTGTCACATGTTTCAGAATAGAACACATAAAAGAAATAACCCTCTAAATACTAATAAATCACTACTTCTACAGCTAACTACGGAAATTGGTAAGAAGACTGTGAGTACTAAGAAGAAAATATCTACACTATGTACATGTCGACGAGTGTCGATCAACCGCTTTCACTCTCCTATTAACAAATTTATTGAGTTACAGAAAGATTGAGTTATCACATGAGAGTAAAATTTACATCAACGAATGAGCTGGTATAATCACGAATCAGACATTATTTAGATATTTCGTCGAAGACTTGTTCTTTAGACCTAAGGCCTTCTCGAACATTCATCTGTACCTTGAGATTGAAATTACTGGATTACTTGAGAAAATTTGGGATATTCCCACGAATTATAAGTACATCGATAAACATGGACTTTCATTTTCTTCATCTGAAGACACTAATATTGGGCTACACTGCATTTATCGCGAATAATTCATAAACATGTGAAAAGCTCAGTTCCGCGAAGATTCATGCCAATTATTCCATATACTATATACGCACAATATACCACAATGACGACTTTAACTTGTCGCATCTTAATCTCAAATATATAGCCGTGAAATATCAGGACCTACCATCGTCCTACAAATACATAATATCCACTTAAAAGTGTCTCGATGATTAATTATATCCAATTAATTATCACATGCTTCCAATGCACATGTTCACATTAAATTCGCACATAGAATTCGGACTCAATATCCCGATGACACGTTGTCTCAGACACGAGGTACAAGTAGAAGTTCAAATACAAGGAAAATATAGAAAATACGGACGAAATATCCTACCATTAAATCCATCAAACATAAACTAATTCATATTCGTGACGAAATTTACTCAATAAACAAAGATGGTGTCGATAACACATGGATAACTCTATCAGAACCCTCACTGTCAAATTCATGGCCACATGGTCATTAAATAATCACATGTGTCAGTTTTATGACGTATTCGAGCAAATAAACTGCCATAAAAAAAGTGTCAAAATAGCTTACTAAGAAAAGAAAAGGATAGAACAAAACTACATAGAACAGATATAAATGAGACGTAATCGACTTAACTTATAGATGAATCTTCATGTCTGGAAGTCTGGGTTCTCAATCAGCCATGCCAGGAAAAAAGAATCTGCATCCCGACGTCGCCAACGATGGTCAAAGGTTTAGAACCTCATGGTGAAGCACTGGTAATCCATGAAGTGAGATTCCGTCCTCTTCTGGAATTTATTCACGTCCACGTCTTCCGCGTCCACTCGTACGAAAGCTGAAACTTACACAAAATGTTTTAGAGTAGGCTCCAAGCACACACGTAACAGTATTTTGGAAATGACACGTACTTTAAGGGATTATTGTCTGCACATTCGACGTCTGATCACAGCACTGTTCTAAATTATATCCAATTTCCAGACGTGTAGAGCACAGGAGTGAAGCGACGTTCCACGCTGAGCGACTGAAGGTGATAGTCCAAGACACGCCAGAGGGTGTGTGAGAGCGAGTATTCGTATCACATGACTTAAATGTCATGTCTGGTGCACATACACGGAAGTAAAGTCAATTGAGGGGCTAAATTCTTCTACTGTACGAATCTACAACTTCATCACCATCTTAGCCACAAGGTCGTGCAAATTATTCCAAAATTTCAGTTTTTAATTTATATCCTCCAAATGTGCTATTCTTTTATCCAGTTTATTTTACTTTAGTCCTTGAGCCTTCCGTAATTATGCACGTCGCCACCAAAGATATTACAAATATTTCATTCATATCATTCCTCGCAATTACAAGTGACACGCGCTGGCCTCCTTCTTCCAGTCACCAACCTTCATTTTTTTATTTTTTTATTCCGTTAGCCGGTCGGCCGCTCTCTGCACAAAAAAACTCGTTCTCGCCCCTGTCCAAGGTCGCGCGCACCCCATCTCGCCGACAAGCAGACACAAGCCGCACCAACACCTGTTCACTCATTTGTGGCCTGACGGTCACAATACACTGTCACAGTATGATCCTCTCAAAATTTTCACAACTTGCAAGCCTTTGATAGAGTTAAATACTGCACTATAACAAAACAAGCGTGATACAGTACGTACAGTGCATCTATATTGTAGCATTCTATGTTCATATTATTCAGAAAAACATATCTCTGAATACTGAAGCGTACTGTAAGGGAATGAATCTGACAACCTGTGGTCTAATTTTCTAGCTAAGGAGACATCTCGTTCCACCGATACAAAAAAAAATCCATTTCTATATTCCTCAAGGATATTTTCTAACATTCGTTAAAAGTATTTCCTATACACCGCGTACACGCAGTTTTAGTCAACTAAGTTATTCTCCTCAAATTACTCCATTATCATCAGAAGGATGATAAAATTAGACTTGAACCTATGCAACAACCGAACTCGATAGCTGCAGTCGCTTAAGTGCGGCCAGTATCCAGTATTCGGGAGATAGTGGGTTTGAACCCCACTGTTCTCAGCCCTGACGATGGTTTTCCGTGGTTTCCCATTTTCACACCAGGTAGCTTAATTAAGGCCACGGCCGCTTCCTCCTCACTCCTAGCCCTCTCCTTTCCCATCGTCGCCATAAGACCTATGTGTGTCGGTGCGACGTAAAGCAACTTGCTTGAACTTGTGAAACATAGTGGGGAAGTAGGGATGAAATAGCTTCACAGCGTGATCATGCGTTATTAGTAATTTACCTTCTGACTGGATGAAAGCAATAATTGCACCTATCTATAAGCGAGTGAACAGGAAGTATTGTAACAGGTATCGAGGTATTTCATTAATCGATACATCAGGCAAGGTGTTCACTGGCACTGTTGAAGGGAGTGTGCGACCAATGGCTGAGAGTAATTTGGATGAAAACTATCTTGGTTTCAGGGTGATATTTTCAGTACTAGCCAGGTGAGTGCAAAATGCTACGCGATTAAAAGAGAGTTATACTTATGTATCGTACATCTGGAGAAGACATGACATAGTACGTTGGAAAGAAGATGTTAGCTGTACTGAAGAATTATGTGATTAAGGTTCGATTATTAAAAGCCATCAAATGCATTTATATTGAAAATTGGGCTACATCGAGAATTGATGGTATAATTCATTAGTGGTTCAAGGTACTGCTCTGATTAAGACGCATCAGGTCGTTATGTTACTTAGGTTCCAAATTGGGTAAAAAATAAGTAAGTAAATAAATGCAATGTGAATTTTAATCTTATACCAGTTGTATAGTATTATTTGAAGTAATTCTACATACTGTAAATGAGTTGACTATGTTCGTAACACTATGTTTTGTAAACAATATAAATTTATTAAGGATGAGCTGTGTGTTTAATAGAAAAGGTTGTTAGCGTAAATTCTATAATATTGTATTCTAGGAAAATTTTCTTCTCTTGTTAATTTAAAATTTAGTGCTTGACAATAATGCATTTTAGTGTACCATTTGCCAACGAGGTAGACATCTCATTTGCAAATAAAGAGATTTTGATGTGATTTGATTTGATTTGATTTGATTTGATTTGATTTGATTTGATTTGATTTGATTTGATTTGATTTGATTTGATTTGATTTGATTTGATTTGATTTGATTTGATTTGATTTGATTTGATTTGATTTGATTTGATTTGATTTGATTTGATTTGATTTGATTTGATTTGATTTGATTTGATTTGATTTGATTTGATTTGATTTGATTTGATTTGATTTGATTTGATTTGATTTGATTTGATTTGATTTGATTTGATTTGATTTGATTTGATTTGATTTGATTTGATTTGATTTGATTTGATTTGATTTGATTTGATTTGATTTGATTTGATTTGATTTGATTTGATTTGATTTGATTTGATTTGATTTGATTTGATTTGATTTGATTTGATTTGATTTGATTTGATTTGATTTGATTTGATTTGATTTGATTTGATTTGATTTGATTTGATTTGATTTGCAGCGGTTAGACAAGATTGTGTCCTTTCATATGTAGTGTTCATAGTTTACACGGATCATTTACTGAAATATATAGTAGCATGGAGGATTTCAGTTAGGAGGAAATGTAGCAGGTTACCTTACGCCGACGACTTAGTCTAATAGTAGACTGTGCTGAAAGCCTGAAATCTTATATATTGGAACTTGAAAATATGTGCAGTGTGTATGACCTAACACATTTGCATTTTAAAAATAAAAGGATGTCAATAGGGAAGAAACCTATGTGAATAAATGCCAGGTTTAGAAATCAAAACTGGAACATGAAGGTAACATCAAGTAGTTTTTTTTTTTTTGCTATTTGCTTTACGTCGCACCGACACAGATAGGTCTTATGGCGACGATGGGATAGGAAAGGCCTAGGAATGGGAAGTTAGCAGCCGTGGCCTTAATTAAGGTACAGCCCCAGCATTTGCCTGGTGTGAAAATGGGAAACCACGGAAAACCATCTTCAGGGCTGCCGACAGCGGGATTCGAACCCACTATCTCCCGATTACTGGATACTGGCCGCACTTAAGCGACTGCAGCTATCGAGCTCGGTACATCAAGTAGTTAGGAAGTGTGTTCTCCCATGATGGTTGAATATTAAGTGAGGTTGAATCAATGTGCAGTAATGCTGGTGCAGTGAGCTCGCACTTGCGATCAACAGTATTCTGTAAGAATAAATTCAGTCCTTGGACAAAACAATACTACACCTGCCTGTTTCCACTACATTTGCTTTACGGGAGTGACAGCTGGGTGGACTCAGGATTTCATATTCATAAGTTAGAAGTAACACACATGAAGGTAGTGAGAATGATAGCTGGTACAAGCAGTTAGCAACAATAGCAGGAGGGTACTACGAGTGACGAGATAAAGGTCAGTTAGGAACTCACTCCAGTGCAGAAGCGGCACGCATAAACCGGGTTTGGTTGGCTCGCAGAATGAATGCTGAATGGCATATCAGTATATAATGAAGTTATTATTATTATTATTATTATTATTATTATTATTATTATTATTATTATTATTATTATTATTATTATTATTATTCATCAGACCTGAATGCTTATACGCAGCAGAAACATTGGACATGATTGGAAAGGGAGATCTAGAGAACATCAGAAAGAAAGAGAGGAAAATGCTCCGGAAGATCTTGGGCCCAAAAATGAAAGGTGGGGAGAGGAGACTTAGACCCAACAAAGAACTATACCAGAAGACGGAGGAAGTCGTCGTATTGATGAAAAAGCGAAGGCTTCAATTTTATGGACATCTACAGAGAATGGACACCAACCGACTGACAAAAAGGATTTTCAGCTTCTTCAGCCTAAGGAAGACGGAACCTAAATGGTTTCGGGAAGTAAGGACCGACCTGCCCAGGATAGGAGTAGAAAAAGAGGACCTACTGGACAGAAACAAATTTAGACAAAAAGTGAAGGAGTTCAAAGGTTTCCAGGAGACTGGGGAAGAACTTGTGAAGAAGAATAAGTAGAAGAAGAAGAGAACCTACACAGAAGAACAGAAGAAAGAAGTCAGTGCAAGGATGAAGAAGTACTGGCAGAATGTGAAGTCAGGACTGGTGAAAAATAACGTAAAGACTGTAAAACGTGGTCCATAGGTGGCCGGAACGATAATAATAATAATAATAATAATAATAATAATAATAATAATAATAATAATAATAATAATAATAATAATATAAAATTTATTATAATTTTTTATAATATAAAATTTATTATTATTATTATTATTATTATTATTATTATTATTATTATTATTATTATTATTATTATTATTATTATTATGGTTCATGTTTGTGGGTTACTGTAGTTACGTCCTAGTTCGTGAACCATGGGCAACGGCTGAGTGGCCTAGTAAGTGATCCTGAGACTCGCGATACCAGTTGCTATGGAATGGTAGTGGGAATCTCGGACATATTCTGAGTCATAGCCCTCCTTGTGCTCAGGCAGCTAGGACTATACAATTCGCCGGTGGTCCATAACCCGTTAGAAGAGAGATCCTCACTTGGACTATGTGCATGTAGGGTAGCATCCTGCTTCATGAATTTACCGAGCTCAGAACATTTTAAGCAAGCCTCGGACCTATGGGAGTAACAGTCCCACTCCCATTTGACAGGCGAGGGACTCCTTGGAAACAACTCAGCGAACGAAATGGAATTCGATGGGGAGCTATCAGTATTAATGGGGCTTATGGAAGGAAGAAAGTAGAACTGGCTAAATCAGCAAAGAGGATGCATCTGGATGTGCTAGGAGTAAGTGATATTCGGGTAAGGGGAGATAACGAGGAAGAGATAGGAGATTATAAAGTGTACTTGACGGGGAAGGGCAGAGTCTGGGGTAGGGCTCTTTATCTTGAATACCATTGCACGCAACATAGTTTCTGATGTGGGTAGATCTGTCAGTTAGAGAAATTAGGAATAGAATTGGTTCCGTGTATTCACCATGTGAGGGTGCAGATGAGGATGAATTTGACAAGTTTTATGAAGCATTGAGTTACATCGTGGTCAGGGTCAACAGCAAGGATAGAATAGTGCTAATGGGCGTTTTCAATGCGAGAGTTAGGAATAGAACTGAAGAATACGAAAGGGTGATTGGTAAATGTGGGAAAGATATGGAAGCTAATGGGAATGGGAAGCGTTTGCTGGACTTCTGTGCTAGTACGGGTTTAGCTGTTACGAATACATTCTTCAAGTATAAGGCTATTCACCGCTACACATGGGAGGCTAGGGGTACCAGGTCCATAATAGACTATATCTTAACAGACTTCGAATTCAGGAAATCTGTTAGGAATGTACGAGTTTTCCGCGGATTTTTCGATGATACAGACCAGTATCTGATCTGTAGTGAACTAAGTATCTCTAGGCCTAGGGTAGAGAAAGTGAAATCCGTCTGCAAACGAATAAGGGTAGAAAATCTCCAGGACGAGGAAATTAGACAGAAGTACATGGATATGATTAGTGAAAAGTTTCAAACAGTAGAGATTAAGCAGGTTCAGGTTATAGAAAGTGAATGGGTGGCATACAGGGATGCTGTAGTAGAAACAGCAAGGGAATGCCTAGGAACAACTGTGTGTAAAGATGGGAAAAGGCAAACATCACGGTGAAATGATGAAGTGAGAGCAGCTTGTAAACGTAAAAAGAAGGCTTATCAGAAATGGTTCCAAACAAGGGCCGAGGCAGACAGGGATCTGTACGTAAATGAAAGAAATAGAGCGAAACAAATAGTTGTTGAATCCAAAAAGAAGTCATGGGAAGATTTTAGTAACAAGCTGGAAAGGCTAGGTCAAGCAGCAGGGAAACCTTTCTGGACAGTAATAAAGAATCTTAGGAAGGGAGGGAAAAGCGAAATGAACAGTGTTATGAGTAATTCAGGTGAGCTCATAGTAGACCCCAGAGAATCACTGGAGAGTTGGAGAGAATAATTTGAATATCTTCTCAATGTGGAAAGGATGGTAAATAAACTCCATTGTCATACGGCAGCAGGAATAGATGAAATTAGGCCTGAAATGGTGAAGTATAGTGGGAAGGCAGGGATGAAATGGCTTCATTGAGTAGTAAAATTGGCATGGAGTGTTGGTAAGGTACCTTCAGATTGGAAAAAAGCAGTAATTGCACCTATCTATAAGCAAGGGAACAGGAAAGATTGCAACAACTATCGAGGTATCTCAATGATTATTATACCAGGCAAAGTATTCACTGGCATCTTGGAAGGGAGGGCGCGATCAGTCGTTGAGAGGAAGATGGATGAAAATCAGTGTGGTTTCAGACAACAGAGAGGCTGTCAGGATCAGATTTTCAGTATTGCCAGGTAATTGAAAAATGCTACGAGAGGAATAGGCAGTTGTGTTTATGTTTCGTAGAACTAGAGAAAGCATATGACAGTGTACCGAGGCAAAAGATGTTCGCCATACTGGGGGACTATGGAATTAAAGGTAGATTATTAAAATCAATCCAAGGCATTTGTGTTGACAATTGGGCTCCAGTGAGAATCGATGGTAGAATGAGTTCCTGGTTCAGGGTACTTACAGGGGTTAGACAAGGCTGTAATCTTTCACATTTGCTTTTCGTAATTTACATGGATCATCTACTGAAAGGTATAAAATGGCAGGGAGGGATTCAGTTAAGTGGAAATGTAGTAAGAGTCTGACCTATGCTGACGACTTGGTCTTAATGGCAGATTGTGTCGAAAGCCTGCAGTCTAATATCATGGAACTTGAAAATAGGTGCAATGAGTATGGTATGAAAATTAGCCTCTCGAAGACTAAATTGATGTCAGTAGGTATGAAATTCAACAGAATTGAATGTCAGATTGGTGATGCAAAGCAAGAACAGGTAGATAATTTCAAGTATTTAGGACTGTGTTCTCCAAGGATGGTAATATGGTAAGTGAGATTGAATCAAGGTGTCGTAAAGCTAATGCAGTGAGCTCGCAGTTGCGATCAACAGTATTGTGTAAGAAGGAAGTCAGCTCCCAGGTGAACTATATTTACATCGGTCTGTTTTCAAACCAACTTTGCTTTACAGGAGCGAAAGCTGGGTAGACTCAGGATATCTTATTCATAAATTATAATTAACAGACATGAAAGTATCAAGAATGATTGCTGGTACAAACAGGTGGGAACAATGACAGGAGAGTACACGGAATGAGGAGATAAAGGCTCATTCAAGAATGAACTCGATGGATGAAGCTTTACGCATAAACCGTCTTCGGTGGTGGGATCATGTGAAGTGAATGGAGGAGGATACGTTACCTAGGAGAATAGCGGACTCTGCTATGGAGGGTAAGAGAAGTAGAGGGAGACCAAAACGACAATAGTTAGACTCGGTTCCTAACGATTTAAAGACCGGGCGAGTTGGCCGTGCGCATAGAGGCGCGCGGCTGTGAGCTTGCATCCGGGAGATAGTAGGTTCGAATCCCACTATCGGCAGCCCTGAAAATGGTTTTCCGTGGTTTCCCATTTTCACACCAGGCAAATGCTGCGGCTGTACCTTAATTAAGGCCACGGTCGCTTCCTTCCAACTCCTAGGCCTTTCCTATCCCATCGTCGCCATAAGACCGATCTGTGTCGGTGCGACGTAAAGCCCCTAGCAAAAAAAAAATAACGATTTAAAGATAAGAGGTATAGAACTAAATGAGGCCAGAACACTAGTTGCAGATCGAGGATTGTGGCGACGTTTAGTAAATTCACAGAGGCTTGCAGACTGAACGCTGAGAGGCATAACTGTCTATTATTATTATTATTATTATTATTATTATTATTATTATTATTATTATTATTATTATTATTATTATTATTATTATTATTATTATTATAGTTGCCTCTGTGGATCAGTGGTAGAGTGTCGGCCTCCGGATCCCAAGGTAGTGGGTTCAAACCTGGCAGAAGTAGTCGGATTTTTGAAGGGCGGAAAATAGTCCATTCGCTACTCCATGTCCTACGTTGTCGGCATGTAAAAGATCTCTGGTGATGCATTTGGTATTTACCCGACAAAATTCAGTAAATCTCAGCCATAGGCGCCCAAGAGAGATCCGGTTTACTCTTTCTGCCATCTAGTGGGCCTAGAGTAAAACGGAACGTCGAAATTGACGAGCAGGCAGCCAGATGGCGTCAAATCGAAATGTCTGCACATGGTAGCTGAGGCCATACGATTATTATTATTATTATTATTATTATTATTATTATTATTATTAGTTTACGTCCTGCTCACCATCTCAGTAACTTGGAAATGCATTATTTGATTCGAATTTCATTTATCCTTAGCTACCTGTATTTTGCGATTTCTTTTATGCTTCCTTTATCCCCATTTTATTGTTTGATCTTCTATCAGGTAATATTTTGTCGGTCTTAGAAGTTAACAGATTTCATTTGTAATCATCGTTTCAGAGGGCGGTTCAACTCTTGCCTAGATTATCATGATAGGTTTCAGCCTTGTAGTCGATCTCACAGGGTTTCTATGACAACTTTCGATTGAGTGGGGTAGGGGTTATTGTGTCCTTTTAAACATCCGTCTATATAATAATTGCAGTAAACTTATTGTGACAGGTTTCTAGCCTTCTTCCGATTGATGATTAAGTTGAAGATGGAAGACATCCTTGTTTCTCCGTTCTATAGTGAAGTGAAATGAAATGGCGTATGGCTTTTAGTGCCGGGAGTGTCCGAGGACAAGTTCGGCTCGCCAGGTGCAGGTCTTTTGAGTTGACTCCCGTAGGCGACCTGCGCGTCGTGATGAGGATGAAATGATGATGAAGACGACACATACACCCAGCCCCGTGCCAGCGAAATTAACCAATTAAGGTTAAAATTCCCGACCCTGCCGGAAATCGAACCCGGGACCCCTGTGACCAAAGGCCAGCACGCTAACAATTCAGCCATGGAGCCGGACTATAGTGAAGTACGTGCTATGAAATACTGAGTAGATACAACATCAAAATTCTAGACAATATTCCATGCATATTTTCCGAGCACGCTAGCGAGACTTGCTAAAGTTGTGGATATCAGGAATAAGAAATTGAATTGCATTTAATTCCGATCAATTATACGCCTTATGGTAAGTACTCGAATGTCAAGGATGTTTAGATAGCGTTCTGACTAACACGTCGAGCAAAGGTGTGTACACAATATAAAGAAGTCCATGGAAATACTGTGTCCATTTTAACACAAGTACAGCACATAGGTAAACGTGAGACTGACAGCACTGGGCACATTAAATATGTATAACTGTGCAGTTCTTCAACGTAAAAAATAGGAAAGATTAAGTCGAAATCCCGATGAAATTGGGCAGAAAATCTCGCATGATTTGATTGTTATTTACAATCTAAAGGCATGCACTAATACATGGTTTGTCTTACGCAAACGTTACTCATACAGGTTACTGAGCAAGTGGTTGCATGGTTTGAGCCACATAGAGATCAGCTTGCATTCTGGAGGTAGTGGGTTCGAACCCGATTGACGGCAGTCCTGAAGATGATTTTCCATTGTTTGCCATTTTAATACCAGACAAACGCGTGGTTGTTCTTTAATTAATGCCACGTTATCTTAATTCCCACTCGTTTCCTATCACATCGTCACCAGAAGACCTATCCGTGCCGTTGCGACGTAAAGCAAATTGTAAAAACGCGCCATGCATATTATGGACATCTCTTTTATATCTACAATATCCTCTTACAATTCACGTCCATTAATATTTTACAGAGTTGTAAATGTAATGTGGAGACTCGGGCCTTTTCCAAATCGATTCATCAGCAGTTTTATATAGCCGTAATAGATATAGCACCTTCAGACTGATTCACACTGGAACATCTCTTCAAATCCTTGCGTCCACTGTTTTGTTCAAATCACAAACTTTCTATGCATAGAATGGGAAATCGAAGTTGTGTGGTTGGATATCGCACACACTGTATTTTAGTAGATTAATTCATTTCGCATGAATCCTATACACCCATTTCCCATCAATATTAGAAATATAATTATATATACGGGTATTCCCCAGGCAACGTACTTAAACTGTGTTTGGATATACCGGGTGGTACAGCTGCCCCTATTTTTTCCCGAATATATGCAACCAGCTAGGACGTAAATGCCTCTTAGTCCCATCTTGCGCAACACCTTACAGCAATGTTATGTGCAGTTAACCCGATGTAGACTTCTCCGCACAATGGAAAAATGGTACAAGAGACAGTAAGTGAGGTCCATCTCAAAAAAACTGTACCATTTTATGTAGAGCGGTGTCCAATACTCTACTAATTTTTACGAAATGTTACTATACTGTACAAACCATAAAGACGCCTATAGCTGTCGGTAGAGAATTGCGCACCTGATTGGTCCAAGAGGCCATTTTCTTTTGATAGAAAGGGCGGTCGTGGTATCATAGAAAACGTGATAGGGTAAGACCAATTACAGACATGTCAATGCACCACCATTTTGTACAGTCTCATCACATCGAAATTGATAGAAACGTGTTTTGCACTGTAGTTTATAATCTGTGGCACGCAAATGCTGTACAGCAGATGTGATAGCTTACGCCATGTAATTACTACCGTTAGAGCGATCAAAAAAGGCATAAAACGGGACCATAAGGCTGTAACTCATCAGTAACTTGTCGAAGCGGGAACTTCCGCTCTCCTCGTGAATACCGAGTTACAAGGACGGCGCTTGTACGTTGCAAATAGCTGCGCGGAATTACGTATGGAAGACGTACCTCGATAGGTTACTTGAAGCAGGAAGGGTTCCAACCATTCTTGAGTCATGCATTTTTTAATGTCATTTCGTATTCGCCTAGGCATCGTTTACGAAGACCTTTCTGAAGTCTCCGATATTCTTCTACGGAAGTTATAATAAACAGGTATCATAAATATCGGCACATACGCACCGATTGTGAATACCACCTGAAATATAACGCTGGACTCATTCAACCAAGTAACGCGTAGAAAATGGTTGCAACTATCTGGGCGTAAGAGAGACGCGATTCTTTAGTTCACTGTGGTGTTTGCACATTCGAGTTCAGAACTTTTAACATCAACGATCAGTATTGAAGCGATAGCCTAGGTAATTCCATTAGTATAGAGCTACGAGACCAATTCTTTGTCGCCTGCAGTGGCTACATGGCACCAATCGCAGCGCGCATACGATATGTTAGCAGGCATGTAGAGTTCGAATCTAGTTACGAGCTTTTCAAATTTATTTTTATATTATACTTGTAAGGCCATTCGTAATAAATATTTAACGTTCTTAAGTCTCAAAAGTAATTTGCCACCTTTACAAAGAAAGCATACATACGAAAGGAATAATAACATGCGACTTCCATATTGCAAACGACTACAGGGAATGAAGCGCAGTGCACGTGCTGTCAACATTCTGACTCACCCATTCAACCAAGCAACTGCGCACGTTCGACTCGAAGACCAACTAACAGCGGTCTACACTTCATACGTAGGGCACATGAAACAGCATATCGTAATCCTAGCAGCAACGTGTGAGCACGTACTGTACGGTTAGCACGAAAGCAAACATTATGTATTCACGGGATGATTATGTGAATATGGTACTACTTTATGGAGAAGCAAGGCAAAATGCACGGGAAGCCAGACGCTTGTATCGAGAACGATTTCCTGGACTAAGGCTGCCAACTGCAGATACATTTCGACGTGTTGAAAGACGGTTGCGTGCAACGGGGTCATTTCATACATTAC
The DNA here is from genome assembly GCF_040414725.1 of Anabrus simplex. Classification (NCBI taxonomy): domain Eukaryota; kingdom Metazoa; phylum Arthropoda; class Insecta; order Orthoptera; family Tettigoniidae; genus Anabrus; species Anabrus simplex. Next base: position 563,850,867 of record NC_090266.1, read on the forward strand.
CCCCCGTTCGGGATGCTCCAGTGACGTCTGGAAATAACGACGAAGCTGTTCAAAATGCAATTGCATACAACCCGCACACAAGCTCACGGGCCATAGGAAATGAACTGAACATCAGTCATGTATCTGTACTGCGAATATTGCACCGCCATAAATTCCACCCTTTCCATCAACAGCTGCACCAGGAACTTCACGGAAATGACTTTCCAAAACGGATAGAATTTTCGCAATGGATATTACAAAGAGTTGAAGCTGATGCGAATTTCTTAATTGACATTCTCTTTAGTAATGAATCCAGATTTCACAACAACGGAACTGTTAATCGTCACAACTTCCATTACTGGAGCGTTGAAAATCCTCACTGGATCAGGGGAGCTCGATTTCAGGTACAATGGGGCGTCAACGTGTGATGCGGGATACTAGGTGACAAGATAATTGGACCATATTTCTTCGAAGGAAACCTCACGGGACGACGCTATCTAGAGTTTCTTCGTGAGTACCTACCACTCTTATTGGAAGATGTGCCCCTTATGACACAGTTACGGATGTGGTTCCAGCAGGATGGAGCTCCCCCACACTGGTCGTTGGCAGTACGGAACCACTTGCATAGGACATATCCTGGACGATGGATTGGACGAGGGGGTCCGGTCACATGGCCGGCTAGATCACCTGACCTTACTCCACTCGACTTTTTCCTCTGGGGTTATTTAAAGGAAAGAGTCTATGAACAGGAGCCTGAGAGACCGAATCATTTACAGCGGCTCATCACGGAAGCCTGCAGGCAGATTCCACCACATATGTTGCAGCAAGCAAGAATGTCTCTCCTCCACCGTGCTCAGATGTGCATTAACGAAGCAGGTGGCCATTTTGAACATTTGCTTCATTAATCGAATGGCCATGCATAAGCCCATCGCACCGCTGTCGGTACAATCTCACTTTATTGCAAATAGCTCTTTTAAGAGCTCCTTAAAAAACAAACATAGCTGAGTACCTGCAATATGAGAACTTATCATGATTTAGATTTGTCGTCAACAACACGACTCTCACGAACATCAACAACGCAATAAAAATATTCGTCGTACTCAGGACTCGAACCGCCTACTAACGAACACTTGTACTCTCGTCTAAGTTTTAGCAAGCTCGGCTATCACGCGTTGCTGTTTAGCGCTGTTGTGTTGCTGCTACTTCTAGTCATTAACCAATAATATTCTCTGTACAGGACGTTTCTGCGACACATAATTTTCACGATTCTTTACCATCAATCGGTATTTTATCATTAATGCTGATTTGCTTGACACGAATAAACGAATTATGGAAAGCGTTGTAAGAGCAGACATTGTAGTGAGTAGTCAAGGTCAATATTTTTAGGTTCGTCTATAATCTGCGGGTTGCATAAAACTACGTGAATAGGAGCAGCTGTACCACCCGGTATTTGAGAAACACACAGGAACATATGCGATCCAGATCTACTTTCAGTCACTACTGATCTGCATTTAAGGCAGTCGCCCAGGTGGCAGATTCCCTATCCCTAGCCTTTTCTTAAATGATTGCAAAATAAATTGGAAATTTATTGAACATATTCCTTGGTAAGTTACTCCAATCCCTAACTCCCCTTCGTATAAACGAATATTTGCCCCAATTTGTCCTCTTGAATTCCAACTTTATCTTCATATTGTGATCTTTCGTACTTTTAAAGACACCACTCACAGATTCACAGATTAGTTTTCTTTGCTATTTGTTTTACGTCGCACCGACGAAAGGATAGGAAAGGCCTGAGAGTGGGAAGGAAACGGCCGTGGCCTTGATTAAGGTACATCCCCGGCATCCCTGGTGTGAAAATAGGAGACCATGGAAAACCATTTTCAGGGCTGCCGACAGTTGGGTTCGAACCAACTATCTCGCGGATGCAAGCTCACAGCCGCGCGCCCCTAACCACACGACCAACTCGTCCGGTCACAGATTACTAACGTGGTATCTTGGGATTAAGTATATGGACGTTATGATAACCACACCACACTCCACTAAACACTAGCATCATAATTTATCTTTCTTAAAGAAACACGCCAGAACAGTCACAAAAGGAAGACAGCGTGTATACGCACGTTGAAAAGGACAACTTAGGCATGAGAGAAAATATAAATAACACAACATTCTCAAAATGTTAGGGTTTCTTCGAAATTATCAATCAAATGACTCAATCTTTGGCCAGGTACATCAGAATAATTTAATGTTTCCTGCAATATTCACTGAAGCAAAGTTTGTTTATTAGCATTCCCCAGAGCAATGGATAACAGTAAAAGCTAAGTACGTACATTTCAGCACGAAAGTGACAGTCCAGAAATTTTAGTCCTGTTGTTGGTAGATTTCTTCGCCCTCTTCGTTTTGCAAAGAAAGTTTTGGGCAAGTTGCAGTGCCAGTCACCGTTTCTGGCTCGGTTCTTTTCATTTCACAGCTGTCGCGCCAGCATTATATCCTGCGTGTTACAAGGCACACTTCAACTGAATAGGAGATGATTTCCTTTCTTAAACAGTATTATACAACCAAAGAACTGGATCGTCTTTCGATCGGATGTCAAATTAACTCAATGGTTCTTAATAATTCAGTGTTATCACCCGAGGGTCATTTAATCGAAGGCTCACAAAAGTATGAAAATATACGGGCAGAAATATAAATAGAACTTTCAGTAACAGATCAAGAACAATTTCAAACTTTATATGAAAAGAAATATTCAGGTGACGGGATACGGGGTGAAAACTCGTTCTGCTCTTCGGAGAACGAACTATGTTGTGTTGAGGCTGATATCAAAGCTGTAAGGCAAAAGTTGAATACTTTTTTTTTCTGAATATGCTCGTATTCGTTACTACATCCGTGGGTATAACAACTTTTACAGATTACACCGTAGGTATATCTAAAAATGTTAATTTGATCGGGTAAGTTATGCAGATAACTAGATAATGAGCTAGTGAGTTTATCGAAAGATTAGATTGTATTTCAGATAAGACATATACCCAAAATAATATGAAATACAGTGCACTTTAACTCATATGGGCGAAGGAGTTACCCTGGTTAAGGAATCATAACAACTATACGAATCACGTGAGCCTTTTCTGTTAAAGCACATTAACCTTTCGTCATCTTCTTTGTAAACACATTGATTGATCGTTAAGAAGATATGGGATTATCACGAAATTTGTTTCTTAACTTCTGTATTGTTTATCTTCATTTGTGCCATTGGAAATGTGTGCTATTTAGCACACCATTTTGTTATTTCTTATTACGTTTATGCTACTAAACATAGTATATGTACTGTAAAATTCCAAAAGGTGTAACATAAGTAAGCAACTTTGTTTACATGGTTACTATGTTGCTGGTGACGGAAGGTTATTGTTAAGCAAACGTTTGGATATTAGTTTCTTTCAATGAGTATCCTGGAGTAGTAACACAATGTATAATTTAAACATTTTTCTCATTCATTTTTCAAATTCTGTTTCTTACGACGAGGCGTCGAAACATTGTGTTCGTAAAGATTAGTCATATTTTAGTTTCACTGGTAGCAATAAGCTCAACGAGATTTGAATAAATACATCCTTTAGTAGAGTTTGGTGAACTTTTCTAGTTCCTAATTTCGTAACATTCATATCATCATAGTTCATCCGAAAGAGCATCGAGAGCTGTCGAACATTGCCATTTTAATGAAACCACAGGACATGTATGAGGTAATGATAACATAAACAGAATCGATTAGATTGTAAACAGTCAGAAAGAAGCGTATGACGAAGAATTATTTACATGGTCTTCTCAGTTTTCTACTAGTCCTGAATTGTACGATTTCAGAAAATCAGTCTATAATGTATTATCCTTCTTCCAAAGTAAATCGATTACTTCTCGGATTCGAAACATCCGGCTACTGAACATTATGAAGTTCCATAAAGACGGAAGGAAAACGTATCTGGGGGCCGATGACCTAGATCTTAGGCCCCCTTTAAATAGCAAACATCATCATCATCAAAACATATCTGATGAAGCATGTCAGGAAATGACAAGTCCTATTAGGTCTACACAGAAAAATCGTCAGTAGAGACGAGATAAATACGCTTACGTTGTAACTCTGGAACACTAATACAGTCGAGCTACTAAAATTTCAACACCAAGAATGACGCACGTGATGGAATCCACAGTGGAGAATGCGTAGAGCAGGATAGTGTGACGACGTGTTTTGTCGTTCAGCCGGGTGAAAGGTACATACAATAATAGCGACAATCATAAGTGGTACATTGGTGGAGGTCAGAGCTCCACTGAGAGGTAGTGGCATTGTGTATCCTCAACGTTTGTGTGCACAGGCGGAGTTAGCATGCCGCGTCGAAGAACATGTTAAACCACGTAAAGAAGATTGTGAATTATCCCACAGTGAAATTGGTTCCCGCGTTTGAAGGAGTCTGACAACACTGAAGAGGATATTGTACCACTGGGTCTGGCGACGTCATATTGGGAGTTGGTACCGGAAAGCAGCTTCGTATTGGAACAAGGGTCTTGGCCTGGTAAAGTCGGTATCTGTCAGTCCGAATTTCGCGACTTCGCTGTCCTCAAGAGACCCTTCCAATCGAGCCATCACTGACACTTCACTGCAGGCCGGTATCATTTCTTCGTACCATTAACCTCGGTATTTGAGCGCGTGTTACAAGGAGCCCGAGCATAACTTCTCGATGATCCAGCCATAGTACACGTCGTCACACGCCAAGAGTGCTTCGTAAGACCGGAGTGCGTTGAATCCAAAGATGACCTTATCGGTGATGTCCACAATGAAGTCCCCTAGACTTCTTCACCCCAACTTCAAGTACAGTATTATCTCCTTCAGAACGTGGATGGTGTGTCCTGAAGTCGTCCTGAGCATGTAAGAGCGGTTCTGTTCCCTCTCTATCAGTAGGCCCTTAGCGATGATCAACCTAGTGACGATGAGCGTCAGTTCTAGATTTGACATGGCCTATCCAGAAGCATGTTGTCGTCACTACTCTCGGTGACTACTTTCAGGTCGAAGTGAGGTGATGGCAAGAAAGGAACGGAAGTGTCCCTATCCTTGTCGGCCGAAATCGTTTCTCTGGATGAGGGCTCTCCCCTGCTTTCAGTCTATCTCCACTCCGGTGATGAGTGGATTCGCAGGTACCCCTCCCTTCCGATCACTCGTACCCTCAACGATGATGTCGAAGTAGATATTATATTCACCGCTCCCATCCTCAGGGCGATGATGAGGACATCCTTAAAGCTACACTTCTCACCGGTCATCAGAAGTTGGTGGATGTCGGCATCGCGAAACCCGTCGAAGAAGTTGTTGGCTCGTTTTCACTTTACATTTTCTGGTAGTAAACCACTTAAAGCGTTTTATGCCGAGTGTACACACGCTCGATGGCGATTCCTGCAGTGATCAAGCGTGCGCTACATACTCTTCATCACTGGGTTTGATAGATGGCTGCCACCTAGTGGTCTGTATAGTATCCCTCCAGAGCCCACTCGATCTGGTCGTTCATGGAGATTAGCCGAACGATGTCTAGCATTTCCTTCGCTAGTCCATCGAACACGCCAATAAGTTGTATGGGCCTCCCATATGTCGTCCACACCTTACTGTAAGGCTAACCAAGTCCTCCAACTGGGCTTGGGGTATCATCCGAGATATACAGCGGTAGTATTGCAAGGTTTTCTGTTTTGCCACGCTGGTACCGCTGTCCCCGTTGATATGTTTCGGCCTGGATTCCAGTGTTGCAGTTCTTCCCTGCAGATCATTTATATCTTGCCTCAAGCCCTTAATATCAGACTCAATCTTAGGTATTGGCTGGAACCGTTTATCAACAATTGGAATCATCTCTTGCCTTGAGTCTTGAACACTAGACTCGACAATCTGAAGTATTATCTTGAACGTTTCTTCCTATCATTTCACTGACATCCTGCATAACGTCAGTTACTAATCGTTCTTCCAGAGCTTGCACGGCCTCCTCTAGTTTCTACAGTCCTCTCTTAATTTCATTCAAGTCGGCTTTAAGTTCTATCTTAAGTTCATCCTGACTGGCATTAAGTTCACGTAAGAGGGGCCAGAAAACCAGACTCCATTTATTAAACTCGCAAAATACATTTTAATAAACGCTGAAGATTGCTAACCGTGTAGAATCCTTCGGTAAGACTACATCTCGATCGCATCCAACAGGTTGAGTAATCAAGTTTTCATACCGTAGAAACGTACCGAGAACACATAGCTTCGTAGTAGTTTAACTCAACGCATGAGAAATTTCTAATTTTATTGAGTTTACTTCTTACCTGCTCTATACTTATCTGAATTTCTTCTGAGTAGTCATTGCTATCGTTCGTAAATATCAGTATTTCTGGAAACTTTGCACAATTTCACCTTGAAATTAATTGAAATTAGTACCAGAATAATTGTTGGGAACAAACATGTCTGAAAGTTTAACTAATAATTTAAATGTATCCCACTTGTACAGGCATGCACTTTCCAAACCATCAAGAGTTTTCGTGGCCTATAAGGTTTCCTGAATGTATTTGGTCCGTGCTTTAAATAATACCTCGTTCATTCTAACACATTCTACCAGCTACTTCACTTTAATGTCTGTTTATTCAATAACAGTACACACACACACACACACCCCTTTTCGGTTAACTTTTCTGCACCAAATGCTATTTTTCCAATAATTGTATTACTTGTAAATTACTACTATGCTATTTTTACTGTTACCTATCCCTTCTGCGCTTCTCAGTTTCTCATAAATCGTGTCCACGTCATTCTCAAATTTACATTTAGTCCATTGATTTCCTAATCAGTAAAGTTATTAACACTTCCCTCATTACTAATTCGTTTACGTGCGTGAGTGAAACTCTAACCAATTCTGTAGATATATTGACGATACATTTTATGTACATTATGACCTCCTTTCTATTCATAACTGTTAGGAACACCGTATATCAATCCCTCTATCCTCATTCTTTTCTTTTTTCTTGAAATGAACGTTACTGATTTCTTAAGCATACAGTCATGTTCATATTCCTTCATGTTTACTCCTCATAGTGTGATAATTGTTTTATCGACTCGATCCCTTGGGGTAGCGAACTTATGAAATGGAAAAGGGAGACGTCACTCCCATACACTCGAGGCAACCAAAACATTTTAATCTCAGCATAAGTCATCACTTTTCTGAAGCACGTTTCAAATAATACTTAATTAACCTCATTAATTTACTTTTATTACGTCAGTACAGTTTATTTGATGACTAGCTCCCGGCTATTCATTTTAATTATGGCATCCAGTTTTATAACAACAATACAATTAGTTAATATTACAAATCATGCATGTAAATTCTGCGGATATATAATGTTGATAAAGACTTAATAGCTATGCGCTTTGCCATTCATTGTAAAATATTTCATTAATCATCCTAAGGGTCTTGATATGATTATTTATGTTGTGGGTGTTGCGCATCAAAACAATAAAGCACCGGATAGCTTTGCCGTTTTCAGGTATAATTTAATACTTATGTATTTACGTTTATTCAGCGAGTAATTAGGTTTGGTATCTAACTTTTTACTCCATTGTTGCTCACAGATCACCTCCGTAATGCAGGAGTTTGCCGTTTAATTCCCCTTCTGGGCTACTTGATTACGATCCTGAAATCTGCCAGAGATTTCACACTCGCTCGAGGGACTGAAACGGTGCCCTATCGGTCACAAATAACGTAGAATAGAGAAGAATTGAAATGTCACAGTCAGTCACCCTGAAAAGTGACTTTCAGTGGTTATACTCTTCAATTCCACTTGAGGTTCTCGTTGGAACCTAACATACTGGATAAATTCGTTTACTTCCTAACCTAATCCCAGTTTGTTACTAGTAAGAACATTAATATAGATATCGTATTCACATAGGATAAAGGACAGATCTTAACAATGGTAAGTACCAAAATATTTCACCTCATTACAACTAAACAAATACTAAAATTTCACGACTCTTTAAGCTGAAATATTACAAATCTAGTATATTTTATTCCTGTGCTCATTGATGTTGACATTATTCCCTGTGAGTGAGACTCACACATTACTTTCATTATATTTTAGCAATAGAATTAAAATCCAGGCTTCCTGTGGTCCCTTGACCGTCTGCTGGATTCTTTGGATCGGGTGATTGGTTTCAATAAGCATAACTCCATTCGTTCCATTTTGATGGACCACTTGCCATTTTATTTCGAAAAGAAAGGCGATACATTCATCATACCTTGTTGTTGGTCTCTCCAGCTCTAGTATAGTTGACACTCTCATATCGTGGCTTCTTTCTTGCTTGAGCCTCTCTTCTTATACCTTACATCACGTCAAAACGATTTAGCCTTGTAAGTGGCCGTTAACAGATCCCCATAATATTTTGTAACGTGATTTTCAGCGGAAAACTACGAAGCCTTTCCCCCTCAAAACTCTAAATCTGGTCGTCCTGAGAGTATCGTTGCTATTCATTATTCAACGCACTGGCAATTACTCAGTAGGGAAATCAATACTCAAAATATATCTGATGCTATAGACGCATGGCAATTATAACTGGAAACGTTAATGTAAACTCATGACAAGTACGGGCAGTCATTACGTACAATAGGATACAAATATTTCTCAAGGTGGTAATAAATATAAACTCCAGAAACTGGCAGAATGTCTGATGCCAGTAATAAGATTATACATTTTTATCTGCAAATGCGCAAGTTCCACAGCATTATAGTTGGGCAGCGAGTTATATACGAACTTACTAACGAGGGACCGGTACGAAGTCGGACGGCGAATTTCGATTTGATTTTTACATATTTGTTAAGGTCTTTTTAAGCTGAAACAGGTAGTGGAAGTCTAATTTTTCGCTGGTCCTTTTAAGGGGCCGTTTGTGACCTCAAAGTTCGCCTTGCGCGCAATGAATTATACAGTACATGCCGGCACACGTCAGCGCTCACAGCCAGCGGCTGTCTTGCCTCTCCTTCCCTCTCCACTCCTTCGGTTCTCTTCTCTTCACCACCACATAAGGCTGCCTACAGTTGTAAACAGGGGATTGCGGGTGAAGACTGACGTTAGTTGGGACATTTTATTTACAAAGATGAATTCATTATGGAATAAATAAACAATGCCATTCCAGCTGATGAGTCCAAATGGCACGTCTGG